>NC_079340.1:7707146-8349142 GCF_029582105.1 Oenanthe melanoleuca
CATGCAGATTATGCCTGGGCATCTCAAAAGTGCCTCTTGCCTTTTGAACTCTGACTTGAGCTTTGAAAAATAATAAGGTTTCTGTTGTCAGGATTACTGGTCCTTGCTGTCACCCTGTCCTGGGAGGAACCCAAACACAAGAAAATGACAACAGACAATCTTGTGCATCTTGAGCTGGCTGATGGCAAGAATAATGCAATTTCGCATTAAAAAGAAATCAAAAATGCAATGAGCAGATTGCATTGTTTTCTCCAAAGAAAACTGACCGTTTGGTTCTGGTGTCAGCCTTTGCAGAGGGTGTCTCAGGAGCACTCAGTGTGGAGCAGAGAGCCCCACATCCTCAGCCTGCCCTGCTTCCAGCCTGCATGGCCCACAGCTGCAGGCTCATCACTATTCACATGGAAACAACTGGCTTCTCATTTCTTCCTGACTGATGGACTATCCTGTGTGTAATCCTGCTTAATAAATGAGTCCATAATAGTTATGTTACTCACTATTTTGGCACAGTAAAGTGGATGAAAGCATAATGATGTTTACTCTGTAGGCCCATAACACTTTCATAGAAATATAAAGAAAATCTGAGAACAGGGCCACAAAAAAACACATTGCCTGAGGTATGCATCTATTGTACTATCTTAAAAAATATATATAAAATCATATATACTTAGTGCAACACAGCTCTAGACATTAGATGATGAAGCACTTCAGTTCAACAAATTTAACATCAAAATAGACTTTAAACTCTTATTATTTTGGGCCAGTTTTACTGCAGTATATAACTCAGGCTGTAGAATCTTTCTATGCAATGCTTGAGAAAGATGGCTGGAAATTGATCTGCTTACTCAGAGTTTATTCTTCAGGGACTTACACAAAGAGGTGTTGCACGTGGTGAGCTGGCCAAAGAGTTCAAGGGCAGAGCAGAAGCTTGAGGGCTGTGTTCTCTCACCCATGATATTCAATTATCTTGCTGACTGGATGTGGAGATGAGTCCTTGGTGATTACAAAGGAGAAAGCAAAGTTTGGGGATTTCATTAGTATGTTGACAGCTTTTTTAGACTTTGCTCCTGACCTTGGGTATAATCAAACACACAGAATTTTTTAAAGAAATCCCTGTTTTGAAGAGGAAGAGAAATTATCCTGAACTGTGGGGCTAAGGGTTTTATGGACAATAACCAGGAGAACTTTTTTCACTTCTTTAAAATTGTAGGGGTAAGAAAGGCTGGGGGGAAAAGTCATTTAAGTGGCTTTCTTTCAAAGTAATGATACTTAATCCTTTGTAATTTTCTTGGATTCTTATCTGCTCTCTGCTGGTATAATTCCACTAATTTTCTGTACCATCTCAAAGGAATGAATTGTCCCTCACTCAGGAGATATTAAATAAAACCGAAGAAGGTGATTTGCATCATTCTGAGCTGCCTACTGACACTATTTTTAGCCATGGAAGGTGCTGGCTGCACTCCAGCTCTGAGAAAAACAGAGATGAGTGCATTGATTCATTGAAACATTTATGCACATTCTTAATATTTTTCCTGGCTCACAACCTGGTCACTCAAAAGCAAGTTATTGGTGGTCTTGTTTGTTTTTTGATTGGTTTTTTGATTGGTTTTTTGATTTTGTTTTCCTAAGACAGCATAACATGATGTGCCCCAGGCTTTATAGGTTCTAGAAAACAAAGTGCAGGTCTTGTGCTCAAGGGGTAGAAAGCCACAGCCCTAAATTTGCTTCTTGTTGGTTTATGGGCTCAAAGGTGCAAGAATAAAGGGCAGAAGTCTAGAGACCAAGTTCACTGCATGTTCAATTGGTCAGCTGAGGTACAGTTCTGATTTGAACCATTTATTTTTTGTGGCATAACTGTCATTAAATTAATAACTTGAGAAGGAAAAGATTAAATTAATTGTTTTGGGTTGATTTTCTTTATGTATCTTTTAGGAACAGGTCTAAGTTAAAATCTATATTGTTTTTTAAATTACTTTATGCAACTTTTACAAGAAGGTTTCTTTGTCCCTTCTGCTTTTTAAAATAATTCCATTTTATGGTGAAGACTTTCTGGGTCAAAGCAGCTACTTCTAGAAGAGTCAAGCTGCCCTCATACATATTCCACTGCAGAATATTGACATCATGTGAAAACAGTGGTGATTAATCCTAAAATACTCTAGAGTAAGTCACTGAATAGCTAGTGCCAGGGAAATTAATTTTAGCTTAGAAAATCTATACTTACGTTGGGTTGAAAACCAGGGAAAAGTACTACGTGAGATTCAGGCAATAGAAAAGTTTTCTTCTGAGGATAGGTGTTATTTTCTCACCCACTGCAGTCATTTGGAACTAGGAGCAGTCTTTTACTCTTAAGAACCCTCTGGCTCTCCCCAGGTTCTCTTCCTTCCTGCAGTCCATGTTTGGATCAGACCACAGGGGCTGGATTTGGGTGACCAAACACAGACTCACTTGGGAGCCACCAGAAAGAGATGAGCTCTTCCAGGGCCTGTGCCCTCCCTCCTGAAGTATTTTTGTGAAAGCCAATTCTGCTCTGAAGCTTCTCTTTCCCCCTGCTGACTCCCAGGGAGCTTCTGGTCATCAGCACAGATTGAGGTGTTTGTACAGCAGCCACCTGAACCCCTGAGCTCCTTGTCACTGTGCCTGAGACCATGCCTAGAGTGATCATTAGGAGGTTTCTTGAGCTGACTGTGTGAAAAACAAAAAAAGTGGGAAACTTTTAAAGAATAAAATAAAAAAAAAAGTGTGCATTGATTTAAAAAATTGTTAAGTTTTCTACTTTGGTTAGAATTTCCTCCATAAATAAAGTGCTTGGTGGTTTTGTCTAATTGTAATGATAAGGATATTCATGCTAAATCTGATCTTTGAAATATGAGAGTCTGTGGACCAGGGTAGTGATCACCCTTTTTCAACAAACCAAAATCAAGTATCCGTACTATAGGTTAAAGAATATCCTCACCAAAAAAACCCAAACATGAGCAAGCCATGTAGGGTGCTCAGGGTATCTCCTAGCTTATTTTCTGATTAAAAAATGACTGTGCCAGAAAGGAATATTGCTTGATCTAATAAATCCTTTGCTACCTCTGTGATGATATGTATCCTCTACCCAGTTTTATCCAGTTATTTTTAATTAAACATTAAATACTAACTCAACCAGGATCCAGATGAGTGATGGACTGAGTGAAAAGTTGTGTTGTCCTATTTTGGCTGGCCCTGGTTTATTCAGGAGTGCCAGAAGCTCCAGCTAGAGGGGCAGTAGTTGAATACCCATGGCAGAGACAGCAGGCACAGAGGTAGAGCCTGACTCACTTGTGCACCCTGCCCAGAGGCAGATCCAGAAAGAGAATTATTTTCTCTTCCAGCTCAGTTAGTCTCTGGATCTTTTTGGGAGCTGGAGAACAATTAGAATCAATACAATATCCAATCAAAATAGTAGGAATATTAATAGGAGAATGAAATTAATCTGCATTAAAAGAAGATAGAAGTATGTTTTATGGCTTTGTGACAATGAGTGCATCCTGCATGTGCCCATTTTGACTTCAACAGAATGAAAGAGCAGCAGCCAAAAGGCATGGAGCTAGCCTTGTTCCAGCAAGTGTTATAGACACATGAAAGAAAGAGAAATGGTGTGCCCATCCTGCTCAGGGGCTGAGAGGTTCCTCTGTGCTGCTCAGCAGGATGCTGGTGTGCAGTGTGTCTGTGACACACTGGGTGGGCTGCTCCTAGCAGAGCTGGAGCAGAGCCTTTCAGAAGAAGCCTCCCAAGGCTGTCTCCATGTCAAATAAAATGCCTACAAGTTTTTCTCTGAAGGAACATAGCTGTGTTCTCCTCAGCTCCTTTCAACCTGCTCAACTCCATTCAACCAGGGAATTCCCAGAGCACAGGGCATGCTGTGGCACTGGCTGGGAGGGCTGCATTCATCTTCATTACATCATCTTACAGCTGCAGGGAGGCCACTGTACCAGCCTCAATCTCACTTGAACTTTTTGAAAGTTGGAAATGCACTAGCCACCAGTATCAGCTTTCCAATATCCTGATCAAATCAGTAAAAAGACTGATATTCCCTTTCACTCTGAGACTTTATCTCAGAGTTGAGATTTCTTATATTTAAAACAACTGTTTTGCTATAAATATAAATAAGGTAAGACTGGAAAATTGTTCATGTTCTGTAAGGATACATTTTGACATCACTAAATGATATGCAGTAAGAATTATATGGACACATTATCAAAAAGTGTTCAAGGAAGTTTTGCTTCCATTAAGCTAAAGAAGTAATGTAAATATAAGAAAATCTCTGAAGGAGAAAAGTTGATAAGGAAAATTTCAAAAGAAAATGTTTTTAAAGTAGATCACTGAAAAAAAAGGTATTTTAGGCATCAGCTGTATTATTAAGACATAGCATTAATGTTCACATGCCTAATCCAGGAACTGTGCCACAAAACATCACACTGAGTAGGGTGAAAGAGTCACAGCTATATCTCTTTTTCCCTAGGAAATGCTCAGGCTTTGTTTTGAGGGGTGAAGCTGTGCAGATGGCTTCTCCAAAGCATCCTACTTCAGTCACAAGAGCTATTTGCAGTAATTTGTTTCTCCCTGTGTTGAACTGGTTTTGAGCAGGCACAGTGCTCATCAAAGTATTTTTAATTCCCTCCAAAAGAATAGAGAGATTCATTTAAAAGTACGTGACAGATGAGTTGATTTGGTGATGTTTCTGTCCATTATTCATAACAGGCCACTGAGGATAGGTTTGCAAGAAGTAGCACTTCAGATAGTGCTGACATCTCTGTGACTCGAAATATCCTCATGCTGTGGCTCTTCTTCTAGTCTGCCTTTTTCTGACAGTCACAGGGCTGAAAGGCACTGAAGTCCCAGAATCTGACTTCACTTTCTCTACTTCTGGCTGTGGCCCATGCTGGGAGTGTGTCCCTCCTAGTGCAGTGCTTGTGTTCCTCTGTGCTGTTCTAATGGCTATAGCCCCTCTTATAGCCATTATTTTGTGTGTCTTTCTTTTTACAGCTTCCTTTCACATGCAGGGGTGATGTTTTCCCTTTGCAAGTGTCTGGGCCCAGGGACAAGAATTCACATTTCCAGGCACAGTCCCATCACCTGGGTGTGCCAGAGGGAGGCCAAGGGCTGGCTGTGTGGGAAGCAGAGCTGCTTTCTGCACTGCTCACCCACCCTCAGCCAGGCACAGGGGCAGGGCAGGAGGGAGGAACTGGACTGGCCTTTGCCTCTGATTATGCTGTGTTGACTTGATGGGGGTCTGGTAACAGCACCTCAAATGTGTCAGTCCAGCAGCTTTTTAAAGAGCTGAATTGCTCTTAAATCCCCACTGCAGATAAAGTCAGACTTGAAGATCAAGCCAAATTATTCTTTTCTTTCTGTAACTCCTGCTGCCAGTGCTTTGGTCACCTGCTACAGCCTGTTTAATTAGTGTAGTACTGAGGCCATTTTTTATGCACACTGCCAGTTTTACTGGTCTGGTTTTTTTCTGGAGTGCAGAAGAGAAGTGGATGTCTGCAACAGAGTGAGATTTGCTTCTCAAATTCTCTGTTTTCTTTAGAACTCCTATGTAACAAGAAGAGAGCTCTTGTTCTAATTCATGTCTGCTGATGGCAGATTTCAAGGGTGTCCAGCCTGGGATAAGGAGTGGGTTTACATCCTGCCAGTGCACACTGTGGCTGAGTGTCACTGGAGAGGGCAGCTCCAGCTGCCACAAACCTGCTGGAAACTCCTGTGTTAAGATTATGTCCAACAGAGTAGTTTGCCAGAGTTTGCTGGGTGGTATAAAAGGAGCAGAGTGTGACAGTATGACAGTGAATTTTTTGGTGTATCTGAAGTCTTGTTCTAGTTGCCAACTTTATCCCATGCTCAGTTGCTCAGTAAATTCATTTGTATTTTAGCTCCACAAATGTCTGCTGACCTCACAGAGCAAGTGAAGGAAAATAAGTCATCTTTACAGTTCTGGAAGTGTTGAAGAGGCTCCAATTCCACCCCTGAAAATTCTCAAATCTACTGACATTTTATTTTCTTTCCCTTATTTCTGGCTGTCATAGACATGATAAGTAAAAATGCTATACTAGATAGAATTCTGATTTCATATGTCTGCCAATGAAAGTTTTCTCCCAGAAAATACCTTTTTAGTTACAATTAATCTTCAACTTAGTTGTTTTAAAAACAAAATCAAATGAAGCTGCTGCCATTTTAGCTACAAAACTAAAACACAACAATGAATAACTTTGTGTGGAAAACCCTTTACATTTTTTCTTTTAATATGATGTGTGGCAACTTATCACTACCCATATTTCTGATTGCTTAAAGGGCTTTCAATCCAGGAGACAGCATTAGTAGAGCATGTTTTCTGTTTAATGCAGAAATTTGGATATTTGACTCAAACCCAAACACACCCAGCAGGCTCCCACTGCTTTTGTCATTGCAATATCCCAGTGTGGGTGAAAGGAGTGTGCTGGCACAAAAGCCAAGAGCAGGTATGGTGCCTAGGAATAAACACAGGCTGTACAGAGAAGCATGTTCTGATCCAAAAAGGATGGAAGTCTGGCATGGTAGAGACAGAACATGGCTTTTGGGGATGAATGTGGCTGTTTTATGGGCAGTTTATCTCATAGGTGGTCTACAATAGGAAGTGGACTAGACTCAATAATCTAATCTGATCTAATCTAATCTAATCTAATCTAGTCTAATATAATCTATCCCAGTCTAATATTTTGTCACTGTCCTGGTCTTGCTCTGAGCTGGAGCCCACCAGTCCAGTCAGACCTCTCTCTCTTTACCTCCTTCCCCTGCCCCACTCTCAGGAGTCTCCCATGCAGGGCTCTGACCCTCCCACATCCCTCCTACTGGACCCTCCTGCAGGAGGGGAAGATGTCCCCTTGCAATTCCCCTTTTTGCCAGTGATCACACCAGACCCCATGATGAATGTACAAAACATTTTGGTTTCTTTTAGTATTTTTCTAAGAAAATAAGTTGAATCCCTTAGGCTGGGTTTCTCAGTGAGATCTTCCTTTATCTTCTGTATAGAGAAGCCCTTTTAGCAGTTATGACTCTTCATGTGACTTCTGCATTGGTCTAATTGTGTGATGTTATACACTGATAATTTACTAGAGGAAAAAAAAGAACTTTACCTGGCATAGTATTAGGAATATGAAATTAAATTGATTGAGTTGAATTTAGCTATTTGACTATACATGTAAAGATTCTCTCCCTTACCCTAAATTCAGTATCCCATTTATTTCAGCTGGGATATTGTATGCCATTTGTTTTAGCTGCAGGACTTTGCTTATAAATAAGGCATAGGACCTTAGTTCTGGATGCTTCTCTGAAACACTTCAGCTTGCAGCTTTTAATCTAGCTAGTTAGATAACACAGTAATTACTGGTGGGAAAGATCAATGCCTCCAAAGCTCAGTGCATCCAAGGAGAACCTTCAGTTATGTTACAGAAGAATATATTTCTGCATTGACCTACCCAGCAGCATCAGAGATCCTGGTTTAGCTGAGGTGGATGAGTGCTTAGAGGAGTGAATATGGATTGAAGTATGGTCTCTCATGTTTTCCAATACAAAAATTCCTTTTACTTGCTGTATCATCCATACTGCCTTTCAGCTCCAGGCCCTTTCATATTTTATTTGTAGCTATATAAAAGCCTATTTCGGGTTAAGGAGTTATGCCCAGCTCCATAGTGTCTGGTTTCAGTTCTCCACTCCACAAAGGCAAGGAAAGGGAAAGTCTCCATTTGGGTATATTATGACAGTATGACAGCCCTGTCTCTTAACAGGCATATGATTTAATTTCAGGTAGCTTTAATATGTGGGTACAACTACTGGCATTTTTTCCAAATAGGTTTCTTTTATTCTTACTGTTGATCATTAAATATGGTGGATAAATAGTACCATATCACCCATATGGTTTTGTTCCTGGAAATTTTCTTGAATAACAGCTGAAGCAATGTGTATTTAGTTACAGAAATTTAAAACCTCTACTTTATAAAACCAAGGACTACTAACAGAATATGAAAGCAATGGGTATATGTATGTAGACTCTGTTTTCTCCTCAGACTGAGAAGTTGCTTCCATCTGCACAAAGGGCTCACCTGCTGCAATTCTGATTTAGCTTTACAAACTGTTTGGTACTACTTTTGACTTGATTATTGTTTAACTGGAGATATTTAACATAAAAGTTTGTTACCAAAAGGGACCCATGAAGATTGGAGCACGAATTCAAACAGATAGGAGCTGAGAGGTAAATCAGTGCTGCTTTCCCAAGCTTGATGTTCCTGCATCCTTGCTGCAACATCTGGAAATCTGCCGGCCTTGTTTACAGCCTCACAGGGTTAAGGGCCACAAGATGTCAGTGTAGCACCAAGCATGGGAATGGCAAGCAGGCTTGTTAAATTGTGCTGCTGGTAAAAGCCTGCTGGCTCTAACTGCAGAGAGGCACGGTGGTGAGGAAATGGCCCGAGTGATGAGGAGCCACTGTGAGCCGGGAGGGAGCAGCCAGGGAGGGCTGGGAGCATCTCCTGGGCGTGCAGATAAAGGCTGAGTGTGCCTGCTGGAGCTGTGCAGCCCCACTCCTGCACAGCACAGCCCCTGGGCTTGCCCAGCTCCCTCTGCCCACTCGCCCTGCTGGCTGCTGTGACTGCCAGCCAGGAAAAGTCTGCTTTAGTCACAGCTCCTGCTCTACTGCCAGGTGTAAAGGGAAAAAGCAAGTGGAAGAAGAACAGTTCCTTGCATTGTCCTCTGGTGACTGCTAAAGAAAATCTTGTTCCAAAGTTATGAGACAGATAAAACCTAAAGAGACATCTCCAAAAGCTTGGTTTTGTTGTTGCTTTCCCTGATTTCTATTTCCAGGAGGTATAGTATGAGACCAATACTGAACAAGAAAGCTGTCTGTTAAAGGCATTTCAGCACGCTGGAACTGTGCTTTTCCTGGAGTGACTGTTTCTGGGTTCAAAGGGAACACTTGCTGTTTGCCTGTGTGTATCTGCACCCCCAAGTGTGACAACAAAGGAATCCACAAAAAATGGTACTGGAACAGTGCAGAGTGTCTGGGTCTGGCTCCTTAAGTTAAAGCAGCTGTACAAACTAGTCCATTCCCTCATTTATCTCTTCTCTTCCCTTTGTTCTTGCCTCAGAGGTGGTATTTCTTTTGGATTTGCTTAGTTTTCCTTACATGGTTTCCTCTTCCAGTGCAGATTTGTTCAGTCACAGTTTGGGTGATTACAGAAATGAGAGAGAAGTTGCAAATCTTGGACTCATTGTCAGCTATTGGATTTTAAAAAATAATTAAAGGAAACCAGATATTTTGTGATGTGCCAGATGAATAATTCCAGAACATATTTTATTAAAGAGGATGAAGTGCAGTGCTAATCTTTGGGAAAGTTTCCCTTCATTAGTACAGAGCTGTTAGCACAGTTGTGGCCTGGAGCTAAAGTTGTGACTGAGCTCACTCTGAGACTCAGACATCTGTGTTTGGGATCTGTTTGGAAAGCACAGGTGCTTCCAAAATACTCCCTGTCTCTCTCATGGACTGAAGCTAAAGCCAGTGCCACAGATGTGAAGAGCTGAGAACTTAAAATCCAATGCTTGGCCACCATTTTCAGTTTGTGCCTCTTTAAATGTATGCTTTTTGAATTTTCCAGGCTGTTTGTCCATGAAGACAGGTTATGGATACCAGTGGGCACTGGGAGAAGACCTCAGTGGGAACTGCTAACCCATCCCTGTCCCTCCAGGGCAGAGACAGAGCTCATCTCCAATGATCAGACATAATGACATGCATTTCTCTAACTTGTGTTTTCTCACAAAATTTGTGTTCTGTTTAAAGAGGTCTCTCAGAGTTGTGGTTTTTGAAACTGCTTGGGAAATCTGAACTGAGGGTAACAGAAACCTCAGCATTTCTCTTAAGCAAAGTCTGAAGCAGTACTTCATGCAGTCTCATCCAAAGTGAAGTAAACCCAAGAAGTAAATGACAGGAGTGATTTCTGAACATCACTGAAATGTGATTTCAGTGCATTTCACATAAGTACAGTTTAATTTCTTTGATAAAAATTGTAAAAAAGGTCAAAACAGATGTTTTGTGTCTCTTAGTGTCACTAAGACCAGACTTGCTCAAGCTGTTGTCATCTCTGTGACCATGAAAGCCAACAGCTACTGAATGCAGTTGCAGGGTAAGTGCTGAGATCTTGGTTTTGATGTTTTTGTAAAAACCACTGAATCAGTGACAAAATGATGACCTGATAAAACTTGTTTTATTGCTATTTTACTCATTCATTCTTTTATTGTGTCTGTGCTATGGTAGGATATAACCATCAAAATACCCAGGTAATTTTGTTTTGCACACTAAAACCTAATCAGGCATTACCTAAACAATTCCTTACCATTATAAGTGACAGCAAGGTTTGATTCCATCTCTGCCAAAATCAATACATGAAAACTCACAAAGATAATACTTTAAATGAGCTATGGCATTCATCAATTCTCCTCTTCTCTTTTCTGATTTTATGAACATAAAATGTTCCTCTTTACATAGTGGACTTTTAGAACACACATATATTTGGACTTTTTTGTGGTAAGAATATAAAGTGCTGAGTCTTCATTAATGTAGGGGCCCCTATAGCAGATGCATATGGATAGATACTCTGATTTTATTACAGCCTGTTAAATTATCACCAGTCTGCTTAGCCTGAGTATTATGCCTTAGGTAGAGGAATTAAGTATAATTAGCCTGCTTTGTTATCTTCACTGTGGAAGTGGAGATGAGTGAGTAGATTTTGAGCCGGCAAATACTCTTGACAATATTTTAAGGTTGTTTCTCTTTATGTACTGCTTAAGGACAACCTGGTGTTGGTGAAGAATCTTGTAGCAAAGTGAGCTAGGAGAAAGGAAAATTAAACAGCTTGGCTTGAGGTAGCATTCTTTTCACTTTTGTCAGATGTGTACACTACACTGACTTTAAAAACTGTGCTTTGGTTTCACTTAAGTGCAGCAATTACATATTGCTATCACCCCAAAGAAAAATCTTCTAATCATATGGTAAGAAAAAGAAATGAGTTGCTTTTAAGGCCTCATTTGAGAGTACTAAACTGAAGTATGTGTCTTGTGCTTAGTGATTAGTATCTATCGATAAATCCAGGCATGAAAAACTGGGAGTGCTGATGCACCTCCAAGAGCATCCAAATGATACAGAGATAGCTTTATGCACTGCAATTATCTGGCACAGACATGAAAGGATCTCTGTTTCTCCTCCTTTTGTATTAGCATGAATGGATCTCTGTTTCTCCTCCTTTGGTATTAATGTTTACCACACTACCCAGTCACCTTTAGGTGTGGAGGTAATTACTTCATTGATGTCCTAATCACCATCAGGCTGTATTGCTGTTCAGTGACAGATGATCACTGTATATTTGACCATAGACTTAAAAACCCCTTTGTCCTTCATGTTGCTCTCACATACATCACAGCTAGCAGAAAATCTGCTGCCATCCTTTGTGCTTTTGGGAAGGTGGTTCAGGGAAAATCCTTGTCATGCAGGCTTGCATTGCTGCTTTTTCCCTTCAGTTTGCTGTTCCTCTTCAAACCCACTTTCCCAGCCTCTCCAGAAACAGGAAAAATGCCCAAATCTTCTTTGAACAAATACTCACCCACCCCACCTCTCCCAAGCTGCAAATCCAGGAATTGAAAGCTCTAAAAAAATTTTGCTCCTGAATTGGAGCAATGTCCCTTTTGTCAGTAGAACCTGACTATTACAAATACTGACTTGTTCCTTTCAGGGGCAGCTTTGGACTATGCATGACGTCAGCTGCTGCTTGTCCTTCTGTATCTCAGCCTGGCTCTGAAGAAATGTAGCTGTGGCACAGTCTGTCCTGCCAGGTGATGCAGCAGCCCTGAGAGCAGTATTAATGAGTGTGGGAGCTATCAGCAGGTCGTGCTTCCCTTGACAAGGGATGACAAACTGTCTGTGCTGTGCATCCTCGCTGATTTGGGTGTGTGCATCATGTTTGCTTCCAGTACAGATGTATTTCAGATTTGCAGTGTTCTAAAGTGACAAATGGTGCAGGCTGAAGGCCATGCAGATGAAGAGAATGTCCACTTCTTTGGCAGCTGAATTTTTCAGTATTATTGTATTTATGAATATGCTGCTTGAAATGAGACGCTGAAAACTAATTATTGTAAAAAAATATAAAGGTTAATAATGCCCAAAGAGAGATTATGGAAAAATGGAGGTTCTGTGTTGAAGAGCTCTCCAGTGTAATTGCCCAGATAACCAAGGGCCAGATGATATCAACAATATCAACACTGCTCATGCCAGTGAGCACCTACCCCACTGCATTTTCCCACTGCAACCAACACCACTGCTGGGATTGCTCAGCCTAAGAGATCCTAGGAGACTTTTAAATGTTATTAAAACTCTGTTAATCTCACAGTCACCTCACCAGCAGTGCCTATGGGACAGCTGACTAAACACAGCCATTGTAAACTTGACTTCAGTTTGCTTTCAATAAGTCAAATTGGATGGATAAAAGTATTCCTGCCATGTGAATTACTGAAGACCATGTGTTTGAAATTTTTATTTCTTATTCTACTAGTGCTGGGCCAAAACCATACTGCCTTGTCAGGGTCTGTTGCAGATTTCAAAACATGCAAATTTGTCCAAGGATAAAGACAATCTTGTGTAAATCAGTTTAGGTCAATATTCAGGTCAACAGTGTGAGGAAATGACTAACAATGGCTGAGCAAAATTTCAGTGAGGATTCAGGCTTGGGTGGATCTGAAACTTGTTAAAACCTGGAGAAAGAACTGGAATTCTTGTGTAGAGTTGCACTGACCTGTATGAACACCTGTGTACCTGAATGCTGCTTACAGCTGGTGTTCTAAGCAGAAGTGTGTTCAATTAGAGCTGCAGTTTAATTTAGGAGAAAGGCTGAGTAGTAAACTTAAAGCAAGCTGATGGGACGTTGTTCCTCCTAGAAGTTTGCAGGAAATCAACAGCATGTTTTTTAATAAACCTCATAGTCTCTGATTTGCACTTAGCCTCAAACAGAAGTGCTTTATTTCCTTTATCATTACATGGAATGCTTTCCTTCTCCTTTTAAAGGAAAGCTTCAAGGTTGTCAACCCAAAGTGACAATAATGCTCTTTGGAAAAATTCTCTGGAGCATGAAGTTTCACACCAAATGCTATGAAGTGAATAAAATCATCCTGAAAAATAGCACTTGAGCATGAAAGACCATCTCAGCATGTTTCAGTGATACATGAAAGATACAGTCAAGATTTATTTGATCTGAGTTTTCCATGAGAATTAAGATTCCTAATAGCTAAAACTACAATTACTCCAGTAACAGCTTTGGGATACCATCTACTTGTTGGGAAACTTCCTGGAGATAATTTAGGTTTTATTCCACCACTAGTAACATGGCTGCATCATTCCTCATCTTTCTTGGGAATCTGGAGGAAGGCAGTCTGGTTCACCCCAGAAGACAAGCTGTGCACAAAGCAGAACAATGTTGTGATGTGCACATAGGTACTCATTAATCACTCATTATTATTTATCAATAATTAGAGATGTATCTTTAATTTCAAACTCAGCAGCCACAGCCATCCCTTTCAGTGAGTTCCAGTGAATTCAGAGTGTTTCAGAAATAATGTAATAAACTTCAGACTGCAGTTTTACCAGAGCTTTCTGTCCTTCTGGCCCTTTCTTGAAGATTCACTTTCTTTTCAACAGATCAGCAATACAAAAAAAAATCTGTTCCCTGCTTTTTTTGCTTTCTTTTCTTCATGTCTTCTTGAATAAAGCCAATTAGGTCCCTGAATTAGGAGCTTCTTGGGTTTGGGGCTTTGTTTAAATAACAGCCTGGAGGAAGAGGTTCAAACACCTGTGGTCTCTTGATGGAGTGTCACAATTTGATTTTCTCAAGTCATGATATTCTTTCCCTTTTCTCTCTCCTCTTTTGGTTTCAGGCTAATATTTGTACCTTTTGATAAGCAGATCTCCACAGGGACTTCTGGGTCTTAACCCCAGCATTCTCAGGCTGTGCTCCTTTTGATAAAATCAGACAGTTTTGTGATCACTAAAAGCTGTGAAGAAAAATCCAGAAAAAGTCTCTTTCTTTCTATTTTTTCCTTTTTTTTTTGGAGGATTTCAGACCCCTTAACACTCCTCCAGGAAAAAGGAATAATATTTTTTTTTTAAAGAGGAAAAAGAAGGGAACTAAGTGCTGTTCCCTTGGAGCCCTGAAAAGGAAGAGCAGGGAGCAGAGAATACTTATGTGCCTGATAAATGGCTGTGTTGCAGAAAACTAAAACTCTGAAATGGCAAAACAAGGCATGGAATTCTCATCTTGTATAAAGGAGGATGATGATGTACAGATGTTCTAGGAAATCAGATTGTTAGGCTGACTTAGAGCTTTGACTTACCCGGGACTTGATTAATACAATAGATTACAGATAAAATAGTTTACATAGTGAAAACCACTGATAGTTCATCGTGGAAAAACAAAAGAATGTGATAATCCCCTAACCAGTCCAGGAGATTGTTCCCTTCCATATGAATCCAGTGATGTGGGAAACCCTCTTAGCTCCCTGAAAAGGGGCCAGAACTTCACTGGAGATGCAGCTTCCCTGAGGATTTTAATTCTGGGGAATTTTTTTTTGCCAGCTCCTCTTCAAATTATATTTGGATAATACTTTCTAGACAGAAACACTGGTTGATGAGAATCTGGTGATAGATGTTACAAGTCCTGCACTTGGATTTGCTCCATGTGGAAACCCTGCCTTGTTTGTCTACAGAATAATACATGCTGTTCTCCCCTTTGTAAGTTTAAAAGTATTGTTATCATTTGGGGGAATGAAGAGTAGAGGTGCAGTAGAGCATGCATGAGATTGGAAGTGTGAGCTGTGAAAGGTGGGGGCAAGGCCACAGATGGAATAAAATAATGGAAATGTGAGTTACACCAGAACAGAGCAAAACAGGGTCAGAAACTGGGAGATGTGCAAATCCTGGTCATCATCAGGGAGCCAGAAAACTTCTGGAAATGATCCTTCAGAGCAGAAGGAACATAAAAGTGGGAAACCAGCAAGAAAATAAAAACTTGGAAAAGAAAAGGTTAGGTTTTCATCGTGTCTCCTGCACAGGATGGGGATTACAGGTAAAGGGGCTGAAAAAGCACAGAATGAGCAGCTCATTCTGAAGGGGATCAAAGCCACTGATTTTGGACAGAGTAGGATTTGTCAGGATTGTGACAAGGTTAGAATGTGGGCCCTGAACTACTTTAAGGCATGCTCAAAGCTCTGCAAAGTGAGAGAAACTAACCTAGTATTACAGCTCACCCAAGGAAAACTGCTGTGTGACTGCTTGAGCAGGGAAAAGAAAAAACATTTTAAAAATTTACTTTGCTATTTCCAAAGTTGCATTGTATTCCAGATATGCAGGAACTTCTCATTTCCACATCTTTGCACAGAACTTATTGTTTCCCAATTACAATAAGGCATTACAATTTCACTTAAAAGATGGTCTAATAAGAAAAATCCTCAAAACATTTCAGAAAATTGAAAACCACCAAAATCATAGTACAGTGAGAGGCTTCTGTCTTTCTTAATTAAAACTCCCAACAGTTAAAATAAGTAAAGTGATTCACATTTGATCAAACGTTTTTTTAAATTTATGTTCATCCACCAAGTAAAATTAAAAAAAAAAAAAAAAAAAAAATCCATTATTCCCCCAGATATAATTAGTTCTGGATACAGGTACAGATTTTCTGCCCTTCTTTTCTTTTGGTTTCAGCATTCACCCAGCACAGTATCTCTTGATCTGTCAATTTTTCTGAGCCTTAACTTAAGGAAGATAGAGTTACTGTTGAAAAGTCTATTGTAAAGAAAAAGATTGATTTGATGCTAACAGAGGTATTAAACCCCATGGAATTGAAAGACACCTGTGGATTTAAAAGAGAGGAAACACTTTCTGTGCAGATAAACTGTGGAAAGAAGAGCTCTGTTTACTGGGTCTGGCCAGCAGCTGCCCAATATCAAGGTGTGTTCTTCAGTGCTGCATCCAGGCAGGAGCCAATGCTTCTGAGAAAAGCTTGGAGTTTTAGCCCTTAGCCAAGCAATCATTAAGTCATTTAAGCAGCATTTCTGATCTTTGAGACAGCTGTACAGGTTACATAACTTTCCTTCTAGAAAAGCCAGTAAAACTACCCAGGGCAGCACCTAAGCTTTCCCTGGCTGATGTCCTGGGATCAGACTGCCTTTCTGCCCACAGAACATCCCTCCTGCTGTGCTCTCCCAGCTGAGCCCCCACAGGCTGCAGAGATGCTCTCATTTGCCTTCTGCCTCATGAAAGCCTCAGCAGCACCTGCTCCAGCAGGGAGAGAGGGACTGGGTACTGGCTCAGGGTGGGATTTGCCATTTTTAGTGGGCACTGAGGGTTTATCCACTGGGCCTCCAAATGTACTTCCTTTGTCCTGTCAGTGCAATAAACCACTGCAAGGGCAGGGTTTGGAGCGAAGGAGCTCAGAGACTCCAGCCATACCCTGGATGATGAGAGGATTCTCTCTCTTCCCAGCAAATAACAATTAGTGGTCAGTGCACTTCAGAAAGATAAATGATTGCCAAGCTCAGCAAATCTGCAAAAGGCAAAAGGAGATTTCATTCTGCAAAATTTCCCACTCCTCCTCCAGATGAAAGCTGAGTCCTGTCTCTCGGTGTTATAACCTGTCATGCCCAAGTGGTTCAGCTAGGAGCAGGAGCAGCTCAGCCTGCTCCAAGCCCTGTGCTGTCCCTGCCTGTGGTGAGAGGCTGTGCAGGTCAGCAGGGAGGAGCACACAGCACCTCAGCCCTGGCTGCAGCAGCCCTGCACAACTGCAAGCATGCTGCCTTTGACTTTCCAGGCTAATCAGGCCAGAGAGGGGAGATCACACTGCTAAAAGAGCCTGGGAGTGGGAATGGCTGAGATGTTTGCACACATTCACCTCTCTGCTTTTCTCCAGGTGTGCAGCAGGTCAGCCAAGGAGCAGGGAGGTCAGCAGGGTGTGGGAACAGCTTTAAACACTTCAGCTGGTTCCACCAGGGCTCAAGAGTCAAGCCCTAGGCTTCATCCTGGTGGGCTTGATCAAATTGCCGATGGTTTCAAGGTCTTTCTTGAAGATATTTTTTCCTGAAATGCTACTTTATAAAGAAAAGTTGGAGCATTAAAATTCAGAATTAAAAAATACAGTCACACAACAGGAAATTTGCAGGTCAGTTTAAATCCTTCTTTACCTCAACCTCACACATAGCAAAAACCTATTATTTTTGTCTTCCCCAGAATATAATACTTTTCAGTGACTTTTTTCTTTTTTTTCTTTTCTTCCTTTAATAGAATATGTCCTCTTAATTAATTTTCTTCATTTAAGAAAATAACACTACTCAAAATCACCAGTGCCAAATTTTCAACTCCTTGCAACCCTCCTCTATCCCAAAAATCGTCCTGGGGAATGTTCCATCTCCCCGTGCCTGCTCCATTTAATGACCTGATAATGTTTGGACAACAGGAATATGTAACCAAGGATTTGTGTCTTGGATTACAGCAAGGGATGGGCATCTGTGTCCAAACTTTTAGACTTGGTTCTCTCCTTCCAAGTGGAAAAAGAATGCCATTGCTTTCTCTCTCGTTTTCTCTCTGAGAGTGCCTGGTCAGAGTTCATGTATTGTCACTGCCACCAGGCAGAATTATGAAGAAATAAAAAGAGATGATTTATTCCTTTTTCATATTTACCTGGCTGTGGAGAGGGGACATCATGCTAGAGCATCCCCTGGTAGCCTTAATGTTGCTTGACCCAGAGCAGATGTGATTTTTCTGAGAGGCTGAGCTGTGTGACAGGGAACAAGCTGCTGGGACAGTGTGGACATCTGGTATGGGCTGTGCTTCAGAAGATGTGCAGAAAAGTGGCTGCAGTTCCTGTGCTGCCTGGAGCTGCCCGAAGCACACAGTGGGGAATCTTACCCCCAGGATGAACTGTGGATGGCAGGAACAGCTCCTCTCCTGTCTTGGCCACGAGCAGCAAAACAGGGATATGAGCTGGCAGAGGCACAGGCTCAAATGTCTGTGCAATTAAGATATTTCACAGAGATTTCTGGGCCTGTGCAATAAAACCACGACTTTCAGAAATGCACACATAACTCTTCCCCACTACGTTCATCATGGAGTGATGAGACAACTTTTGATTTTTTCTTCCTGATGCCATTTCTCTGACCCAACAAAAAAGGAAAGGAGTCAGTAGGGATAATCCCTTGGGAGCAAGTATTTAACACTCATTTGTCAGGTGATATTTACCCTGTTTTAAGAGGATTAGGCAGAGTCATAGTCCAGAATACCAGTCAAGGTATCTCCAAGATCAGCGATTGCTTTTCCCAATCTTTGCCCTTTTAACCACCACTTTTGTAACACTGGGGGCCACTCCTGGTTCATCCTCTGTGCAGGGCCCAAGGTTTTGCAAAAAATGAGTGTGAAAGAGAGAAGCTCTGCAAACAAGACACATCAGTGCAGTTGTATTGAAGTTACTATCAAGGCATTTATTGGTATGCCAATTGCACTTCAGCTTTCCAACTGTACAACTTCCTTGTTTTTCAAACCCACTCTTGCTTGTAGCATTTGAAAACACACCATGGACAAACCATTTAAAAGCAATAGTGCAAAATGCCAGCAGAAAAATAAATGGGGAAGTATGAGAAATGAAGAGGTTTGTCAGTTCTGGGTTGTTTCTTATTTATTTATTTATTACTAATTCGGATTTGGAGTGGAAAGTATGTGTAATCATGTGGAAAGTAAGACAGCTCACTTGTGGGTGTTAAAGAAACACCTAATTTTTCTGAAAGAGGTGTCTGTTGGGAGATGATAAGGTAAAGCACATTTCCAAAGTGAACTCCACTCCAGAACCCTCTGCAGGGGAGTGAGGGTCCCTCCAGCCCCAGTGGTAATGCTGGGACCAGAAGATGTTCCTGACAGTGTGTGGGCAAGGTGTGCTGTGAGGCATAGAGGGGAAGGGAGACTCTTCTCCCCTTTATTTGCTTTCTTTGCTTCTTTCCAAATCTTCTGCACTTCCACCTCCTTTCCCCTTCAGCTGAGCTGCCCCTGTGCTCAGCTGGCTGTCCAAGCAATGCTCAGCTGGCAGCTGTGCCAGGCAAAGTCTGTGGAGAAGGAGTGTCTGAGACTATGCCTGTGGCAATGGCCCATGTGGCTTTTATCTGCTTTGTAGGAAGGGAAGCTGGTATTCTTCCATCAGTTACCTGAACTCATGAATGGGAAATGAGAGTAACACTCCAGCTCCTGGTTAATGTTCACTGCAGAAGTCAGACTCACTCCCATAGCTGTTTAACCCTTGGGTAGAGATCCTCTTAAAGCCTGGCAGAAGGGAAAAGGAAAACCTTTTATCACTATGTCTTTTTCTCAAAAGCATGAAAAATGGAGCAGGTTGAAAAAGATGGCTCAAAGGCTGCCACATCTGTAGCAGACAAACAGATGGGGAAAACAGAGCAGGGATCAAGCTGGGAAAGCAAAGAAGCAATTTCCACTGAATGCATTTCTTGGTCTGGGCCAGCCCTTTTTAGCAATGTGTCAGGTGTTTGAGGCAGTGCACCCCTCTTACATCATACATGGAAACTGGGATGTGAGGCCAGCTCTGGCTTGAAAGGCTTGTACAGTGTTGTGTGCTCAGGACTGTGCTAGTGTGAAATGACAGCTGCAATAAATGGCAAATGCTGCCTTTAATGCACATGTTTGCTACTCCAGCTGCTTGAATAAACATTCCAGCAAACCTCAGCCTGGGGACTGAACCTGAGCTCAGATTGTATTTTGTTTTGCTTACCTTATCCCTTGGCTTTCAGCACCTTGAGGCCAGGCCCTCTGGGCTGTTTATCATGGCACACAGTAATTGCACATCTGACTTGGCAACCTGGAGCCTGGGCAGGGTATCCAGGTGTGATGTATGGAGCATGAGGAGTCAGCTGTCTTGGGATGGGAAAAAAGGCAAAGGATACACTGAGAGGGGAATTTCAGTCAGAATTCATCAGGTCAGCCAGAGCAATAAAGATCCTAGAAAGGTTTTACTGCCCATCAGGGAAGTTTTGTGCATTTTCACAATCTAAAAAGATACAGTGGGAGAGACTAGGGGCTTAATGGCTCATTTTCTGGCTTTCATTAGGTCATTTCATCCATACTTGAGAATATTTTCCATCTATTCTTAAACCCACTTTTCATTTACATTTCATGTGCTGAGTTCTGCAAGCACATCTGCATTAATTATTTTCATGAATTGTCCAAATATGAAACAATGGACTGAAAATGTTTCATCAGCTAAGACAAGCATTTTCTATTAAATATTTGCAGCTTTTCTTAGTATAATAAATAAACCTCTGTTGAAAAATCACTCCAAAGAAAATGCTTAATTAAAAAGATATTGCATTAATTACTTTATCTGGCTTTTATAATAAAATACTAAGACAGCAAACATTTTTAAATGCTGTAGTTGTAACAGATTGTTTTTCTTTCTGTTTCTTAAGGCAACTGCTTTGATAAACATTTCTAGTTAGTCATAACATCATGAATTTGTACTAATAGGATTTCCCCATAATTATTTAACATTACATTAAATATTTCTGGGAAAAGCTATAGAAACAATAACTGTGGTTATGTAAGCAAACAGAAAATCTGAAAAGTCCTCAGAGGGTACTTTTATTTCTTGTTGCACCATGGGTCCTTTTTTGGTTGGAAATGCTGACAGGGAATGTGTGTGTGTGATGTGAGTGCAGGGCTGTGTCCACAGCCAAGGCTACGGTTGAGTGGGTGGGATTTGAAGTGTGCTGAGAATGCTGTAGGTTTCCAAATGGAGTTTTTAGCTCTGATAGTAGCCAGGATCTTCGGATGAATTAACTACAGGGGTGTTGGGAGGCAGTGGGGGTGTTGAGGAGGCTGTTTAGGAGAATGAAAACCTTTATCTCACTTGCCAAAAGCGAAATAAATTGATGCAGTAACTTTGGTGCTCTGAGTCAGTGATAATGCCACATGTGACCATTTCTCAAAATGTACTTTTCTGCCTGAATTTGCAGTGCTGCTGAGTTCAGTGGGAGAAGTAAAGTAAATACACATATATTTCATGTCCCCCCAGTGACTCCAGAGCAGGGCTCCTGTGCAGAGCACACGTGTGCTGTGTCACATCTGCCCATGTGAGCATGGGGACCGGGGCACAATACCAGTCTGGTGCTCTTGCCTCTGACATTGACTTGCTCTATGGCCTGTCTCACTATTTCTGTGAATTTTATGTCCCTGGGTTCTAAAATGAGGATAATAGTGACGATTTACCCTGAAATGGGAGCCATGCAGCTAAATGAGGCCATATTTGTGAGGTTTTCAACTATGGAATGTGCTATAAAACTCACAATAGTCACTGAGAGAGGGTTTGAAGGGCCAAGTTAATGACACAAAGGACAGAATGCATAACCTTTGTAACACTGGGTGATCATGTAGAGATGCTACAGAAGAAAAAGAAGAAAAAATCTTACATCATCATTAACTATAGATTGGGTCCTCTATCTTCTAAACCAGGGGTGCAGACACACCCTGCTCTCAAAGGGAATGACATGTTCCCCGTGGTTATCTGGGCCTGGGCAGGCTCTCCTGGCAGAATTTAAGTAGAATTTTTAATATAAAAGCTTTGTAGGGCTAAAGAATTTAGCCAGCTGTTCAATTGTGCCAGGCAGTTGGCTCACATTCAGGATATGTTTCTTGCTGTTCTGAAGTCAAATAGAAAAGCCAATATTCCTTGTCATATTTAATGTCTCTGCCTTGGGAAAACCAAAAAAAGCCTGTACCAACATTGCCTCTACAGCAGGGCCATTTAGGTCTGCTCTTTTGTGAGTTTTAATATGTCAGTGCTATGCTCACTGCTCTCATCCTTTACCTACTTTCTACCTGCTGTTTTAGCAAGAAGGTTTTTTGTTTCTTTTTTTCCTTCTATACAGTGCTGAGCTGATAGATGTTTTGAACAAGGCAGCTTTGGTTCAAATTGAGTGTGCTGCTAGGGCAGAGCAAACTGATGAATTGTAAATGTTGGTTTTTGAAAGATGTGTCCAAGGCACTGCAGGTCGTTTGAACTCTAGGACGCCACAGCAGCTTCCCTTGAAAAGAGGAGAAGGAGGAGGGAAGGGAGGAGGCATCTCTAGCAAAAATACATGACAGTGTTGCAGAGGATGATAGCCATAGTGAGAATGAGGGGTCTGAAGTTCAGCTGGGGGCTGGGGCAGGAATCACCTCACCAAGGGATAGAAATGTGCTCATCTGCCCAAATTCCCCTCAGAGACAGCTCACCTGGCCTATTCAGTGCCAGCCATCAAATGGGATTAATTAGGGTCTAGGAGGAGCTGTTGTCTTGCTGGACTTGACTAAGGAGAGCCTGGCTGTGTCTTGGTGGTATCTGGAGATTAGTTAGGAACCTTGTTCAATTTTTTTCCTTCATGGATTAAAATACTCCCACCATAATCAGCCTTTCTGTTTTTATTGTGCATTTAGAATGTCCACTCATTTACAGGATAAATTCATCTAACTGGATCTAAAGGGGACATCTCTTTCATTATACAAATTACTATGGAGGCTTTTCCTGCAAGTAAGTACACAAATACTATCTAAAGTTTCTGTTGTCATTCCTGACTAGGAAATACAGGCAAAAGCTAACAAAATGGCCAGCTTCAAAGAAGCTGAGTCTTTCTGCTTTAGTATTTTTGTTTCTTTCTTTCTCAAAGCATGGTAAGGAATTCATGGCCTTCCTGTGTGTGTGCCACCAGCTTTCTTAGTTCTCCCTTGTAACCATTATATTCCAACAAAACTTTTTTTTTTTTTTTACAAAGTTTTTGTATGCTGGATATCAAAAATGTGTCATTAAGCACCAAGCAGGGAGAATTTTAAACCTGAGAGTGCCAAATCCTGGCACAACATCTGGAAGGGGATGGACACCATTATTTCCTTCCTCTTCTTGTTCAGTGCCCTTTTTCATTCCCTCAGTTCCCTTCTCAGCTTCCACCTGATCTCCAGTTCTGGTTAGGAACTGGAATGTGTCTCCCAAATGGAAACCTAGGTTTGTAAAGACAAACCTTACTGTAAGACTTTTTTTTTTTCTTTTTCCTTTGTTGCTGATGAATAGAACACGAGCTTGAAAATGGGATTGTCCTCCTGCTGATAGACTGCAGGGCTTATCTGTAAACAAAAATGTATTTATGGAAGTAGATGTTAGTTGTGGCTTTTCATAGTTGCCTTGAGGCATCGAGGAACTGTGGGGAATATCTCTTTTAGGGTTTTTTTTTGCCACTCATCCCTCCAGTATCTGTACATCTGCTGTATAAAACAGACTAGGAGAACAAAGACCATTGTGGATCTCATGGGTGTTTGACTTATCAGCTCTCTTTCTGCTTACAGAAAGTTTGGTCTGGTTGAAAAATATTCTTTATGAGTGCCAGGAAAGCTTTTAGTTTCTCTGGTCTAGCTTGAGATTTTAAAACTTTTGGAAAGTAAGGAATTTAAAAGCATCTTTTCAAAATACCCCTTCAGACATCCAGCTATTAGATTATTTAGAAAGGTGCTGGGGAAGCAACTTCCATGAGGTAGCAACCAGATTTCAAACAAAGGTCCAAACCACAAGAAAAATCAACAGGGAGAAATACATTGTTTCTTTCCCAGAATTTCTTTTGGTGAAGCCTTTGTATTACTTGTGATTTATTGTCTAGTTCTGTGCTCAGAAAATTGTTTGTCTCATCAGATGTCCATAATGCATGCCTATTGGATTTTATTTATTTCCTAACTTCCAGTCTAGAATCTTTAAAACAAGTTTAGGGGCTTAGGGCTTTTTTTCCTTTCCTGGGTTACCACCAGTAAAGATTATTCGGGTCAAGCTAGAAAGAGAAGTATCAAATTTAACAAAGAAGGAGAATAAAACAAACAAAAAAAAATGGACATTAGAGAGTCTCTCATATTTTATGCTTTAAATGCTTTCAATTTCACTTCCAGTACAAGCCAGTGCACTCTGGCACTATGAGGGGAGACAAGGAATGAAGAGATTGCTTTAATCAAGTCAGGTTTACCTGCAAACAGGCAGGCTCAGCTGGGCTTGAGTCTTACTGCTGAAGGACAAAGGAGAGGATCAGGGAGAGGGGGTTTGGATCACAGGAGCTCTCTGAGCTGTGAGCTGCCCAAGATTCATCCCAAAGGAGGACCAGCTCTGCCAGCTGACTCCCTGTGGCTGGATAAGTCAAGTTTGCTGAAACAGTCGGGTTTTGCAAACCTGGCTCATTTTAAATGGCTGAGGGGATGATTATGCTGGCAGCTTAGCAGCCAGATACAAGGGACAGTGGCTTCTAGAAGGCATTTTTTCAAGCTCTTTTGGGCACAAAGCTATTTAACTGGGTGATTTTTTTTTTCTTGTTTTGTTTTTTTTTTTGTTTATAAGTAACACCCTGCATGGCATGTAGCCATTTTGTATGGATTTTCTGCTCTTTCTGTGTATTAAAGACAGCAGTCATTTTCATTGGAGGCCTGGCTGGAACAGAGAAAATGCCCATGTGGTCTAACATCCCATGGGGAAGGCAGTGATGCTCTCAGGGCTAGGAGAAAAGAAGCTGCAAATGTGAGACTGAAGAAGGAAAGGAGAACAATGCAAATGGAGATAATTTGTCCAACCTTGTATTGCAAACAAAAATATTTAGGAGTATCAAAGTCTGTGCTGTGATTAGTCAGCAAGTGAAGAGAGGACAATGGACCTGCACAAGATGATGATATTGAGAGCAAAGATTTTGAGGGAGAAAATGGGAAAGGAGGTTTAGCTGAGAATAATGGCCAGATAGTGATGTACAAACTTTCTCTTTTAATTCCACTGTTCTTTAGTATTAAAAATTTTGCTCATCTTGCCACTTAATCAAAGTAGCTGCCCATCAGGGCTACAATTAAGGAAATTGTGCAAAGCTGTTTTTTTCCAGTGGAAGGTGTTCTGTTGAAGCTAGCATGTCCTTGCTTATTATTACTAAAAATAATAAGTGCATGAACAAACACATGTGAGATGTTCCAGAGCATAAGGCTGGCTGTGTGCAGCACATGGCTCACCTGCTGGCAGGGTCTGTGCTGCTGGGCTGTGTTACTTTCCCTCTGGTAATGTCTACACTGATGTATTTTTCCAAAGCAGGGGTGAAATCCTCCAGAGATGTGCAGTGCATTGCAGTTGCTGTTTTCTGGCCAGCCATCCTTGCTGTACCTCCATGTTAGGAAGAACTCACAAACACACTAGCAGGAGAATTATTCCTTTAGGCATCCCATGAATCAGTAGCATCTGTATTCCAGCTTCATCTCTCTGTACTGTTTGCTGCCTATGCAATTATATTTTGTCTTCTGCTGAGGTCACTGTCATTGCAATTGTTTTAATTGCAGCTGATGAGTCGTGAGCTTTTGAAATCATTAGTGGTTCCTATGAGCTCTAGAAACAGAATAGCATCATTTCTTCCTTGCTGTTCTTAGTCTTCCATGAAAGTGAAATCTATACAGAACTTAATTACATTTTATATATTATGTGTTGTTTTAACTGAACTAATATTTACAAATGGATTTGACGAATATCATTGCATTTAAAGGAAGGACCCCCTCTGTGTTGTCTTTTCAAGTTGCTGAAAAGAAATCAGAAAGAATGAGTTCTTTAGAAAACTTTAATTACTAGCTGATTTCATTGACCTGCTAGGCTGGTGGCATCTGCCTTCCAGTCTTTTTCAAATAATTTCTCTTTCATTTGGGTGTTTAGGGATACATTAGCATGTGGCCATAATAATTACAAATTATAATGACTAAAAATTAGGGGGTTTCTATCAAGAGCTTTTCTTATTCCAGCCAAAGGCAAAATACAAGCACAGATTTCTGTTCTTTTCTTTGTATTGAGGGGATGAGATCTGCAGATGAGTGTAGGAGGAAGGAAGTAGCTGATGGCAAGTTTAAGGAAGAAAGGAAGCATTTTGTGGGGACTTTTTGAAATCCCTGACTAACATCCCTCTGTTAAAGGGCACTCTGGTTTCTTGTTTCTGGCCACAACCTGAAGCAACTCTTGAGCAGTAAAGGCTGAAGTCTTAGTTTCAATTGTACTTTATGATTTCAGTTCTCTGACTTAGCCTTGTCCATCAGTTTTATGTTTTGCCTTTGTGTTTCCAAACTTTTAAACATGGTAAATGAAGTGACTGCAGGCATTTAATTAACAAATACTAACAAGTTCATCTGCTGCATTCATCCTCTTTTAAAGTAGCTGTTCACAGTGAGAAAAGACAACTGTGTGTCGGTAAAAGCAAGTTGTACATTTTCATAACCAAACACATCTGCCAATTAAAGCAATCCTTGAGGCACTCCCTGACCAATCTTTTGTCCCCCTCATCTGCTGTTAGACTCTAGTTAGAGAAATTTTCCAATCTAAATCTAAATATGCAAAGGTATGACCTGTTTCACAGCTGCTCTGCATTTGAGATGGGGACCTGCTAGAGTTACCTGAAGACAACTATCCCATTCCTCTCCTAAATGGGATAGGAGGAATTCAGTGATACTAGGCAGCTGGGAGATGGAAAAATCACCCCTATGCTTCCTCCAGTCCTGGATTTTTCATGTACAAGCCCCAGAGAGCAGTAGGGATAGAAGCTTTGAATTCTTTTTCAACCTTTGGCTGTCAAAGGTGGAGGGGTTGGTTTAATCCAACTATGGACTATGATTTGCCCTTTTGACTCTACCACTTGCTTGTCATTCTCAATTTAATAGTAGCAGCTAACTAAAACTTATTTTCTGAATTTTTTAGGAAATGTAATGATCAAATTCATTTTTAACCTGGCTCCTTTCTCTGTCTCAGTTTTAGCTTCATACCTTTGTTTCGTTTTTCTTTCCTTTGTCACCTTTGGTGGCAGCTGAAATGTTCATTTTCCTTTAATAATTTGGTCCTATCCCTAAACCAACCTGAAGACAATTCTTGTTTGATAAGAGAATTAATATCTCTCCAAGGAGAAGAGAGAGGAAACCAAACCACCATTAATTTAATAAATTTTCCTTCTTAATGTTTCATGGGAGGTTGATGCTTCTTACATAACAGGGGATTTTGTCTACCTTTGTTCCAACACAGCTGCTCTTAGCCAGATGTGACCAAGAGTTGCCCTAAATGCATTTTTTTGTTTAATTGGGCAATACATCTCTTTTGGGGCATGTAAAGTGTGAGTGACAAACATCTGCCATGAACATGACTGCCTCTGCACTAGAAACATGCAAATAGATTTGCCCTGCTCCAACAGTCACTGGCAGATGCCAGTTTCCAGTGAAAAGTCTGGAAACTCTTCAAACATATTAGTGAATATTTAGAAATGCTTCTGACTTGAGTGCTCTATTTCCTCTTATTTTATTCTCTCAGTGTCCTTTATTAGCACAGTCATTTACAGGAAAGTTGGGATGCTGCAGGGGTTTTTCTGTTGGTTTTGCCTTTGCTGACGTTATTATTGGTGTCTTTTTTTCTTTTTAGTATCACTCATCTTTATTACTTAACTAAAATTTACAGTACCCTGGCTGTGGCATCTTCTTCATCACCACTGCAATGTATGAATTTTTCCAAGAGTTTATTTTTCTTCCCTTTAAACAGGGCTGTACTGATGTATGTGAGAGATAAAGTAAGCTAAGAGTTTCCATTATAAAAGTGATTTTTTAATTACTTTTTTGGGTAGAGTGGGGTTTCTAGTGACATTGCTGTCTTTCCCTGGGAGTAGGACACAGGTGTAGCTCTTTGAGGAGGAAGGAGTAGGGCTGGAGGGAGGTAGATTTCTGTGTGATATTAAGCAAATATTTCCACCTGAGCAGATTTTTTTATTTTTGTCACAGTTTATTTGCAGTATTTATTTGTTTCTTACTTTTAAGAGAAATGAGAAAAGGAAGCTCTTGCAAAACATCATCAGTCACAAACCAAACACACAGCACTCAGAAAGTCAATATTTTCCCAGTTTTTCCAGTATTTTTTGTATCTCTTGGTTAAAGGGGGAGCACTATATATTATCCTCAGAAAGGAAGCCCAAGGGTTTGTTATGAAGGTCCCTGAGTGACAGTGTCCTGTTCAGCCTGGGGGTGGTGACTGTGACTGCAGGGACACTCCCTTGGCCCCAAAAAATGATGCTAACAGTCTTCTGACAGCTCATTCCTCCATTGGAGGCTGCTAGATCAATTGTGGAGTCCCATGGAAATCCCAAAAATGGATTATTGGGACTAACTAAAGGCCAGATTATGGTGGACCTCCCCACAGGGCAGAGTTAATTTAGTGCAAACTTAACTCTGATGTTTCTCAGTTCTGGGAGCTCCATTTGTGGCTGACTGGACATTCATTTATCAAAGTTCTATACTTCACAGATTTTGATCCTCAAGTTGCTCTCTCAATCTGGAAAGCAGAGATGAGAATTTCCATGGGGCTTGACAAATCTCCCCACAACTCACACTTTTTCCTGCAGCTGCTGAAGCCCCAGGGCAGGCCCAGTGTCAGGACCCATTCTGCTGCTTTTTGAAGGTTGTGACACTAAACTGATGAGTGAATTTGTAAAGCAGAGCTGACTGAATAAAAAATTCCCATTGTCCCACCAAATGTATTTTTTGATCTTTTTTATGGAGTGATTCAGAATGGTTGCTATCAATGAGGCCAACATGATGCAAAGCAACTTGAGAAATGGTGTACCTTTTATAAACAGAGCATTTAAGTGAAGATGCTGTAGTATTGTGCTTTCATTTTTTGTTTGATAATTTGATTTTAAATCAAACAAATCCTGCATTCAGAGTATAGCTTTCTGTGTGTTGGATTCACTGTTACCTATGTCCACTTAAATCCCAAGCTTGTAGCATTACAGTTAACAGCAGGATGAAGTTTTCTGAATTAAATGTTAAGGATTGCAGGCAGAGTGAGGTAAATTCAGCAGCCACTACTGCATCAACACAATGGCCATGAAAATAAGTTTTATTGATCCACACCTAAATAGGTACATAAAATATTTTTGTTTTATAACTAATCCCTGTAGAAAAGGCTAAGATATATTTCTAAATAAAAATGTTTCCTGAAAGAGATGAGTATAATTCAATTCTAAAATATTTTGCTTTTGCAGTACTTATAAAACAGCACTAATAAAAATCCCAGAGTAATTGGTCACAAAGCAACAAGCTGGTTTATTAAATACACGCTCTCATAAATAGATAAGCCATAGATCCTGGATGAAATTCTTTCCTAAAAAAGGATCTATGTTCACTGGCATTTCCTTCCAGAAATCTCCTCTTGCTGGCAGAAAGCAGCCTGTGGCTGGCTTCCACACTCTCTCCACACTGTGCCAATGGGAGCTGCTTCACTCCTGTTCTGTTGTCACTTGCAGGACATTTTGTGGTATAAATCAAACATTCCTGCTCTGCATGTAAAACATGCCTGGAATGAAACCAAGCCTGTCTTTCCTGGGGAAGTGTCAGATGCAGACTGTGCTCAGGATTTCCAGGTAACAAAGCAGCTGTGGCAGGCTGGGCTTTCTGTGTGTTGTGGCAGGGAATCCATCCCTGTCAGGCATTTATAAGTTCTGCTGTGGCCATGGTAAGGAGTTTATCTACCCAATTTGTGCTCACAGATATGAGGTCTTCAGGGAGGAAAATGCTGCATTGTGGCTGAAGCAGCCCTGGCACAGAAGCCTTCCTGCAGTGTGAACTCACACTGTCAGAGCTGAACTACGATTCTGTTTCTGGAGAAGCTGCATAATGCATTAAAATAAGAGCTGGGAAAGGCTGAGAGAAATTTCGACTATTTCTGACACAAGGGCAAAAAGACAATTACATGAATACTTGTTTGAATCTCTGCAAAAGGTTGATATGGCAAAATTTTGTTACATGCAGATAATCACTAATGCTTCTGCTGCTATTTTTTAATGGAGTATAGACTCCTGGCAATACCCACATCACCTTTTAAAAAAAAGAATAAAATCAGTTGATATACCAAATGTATTCCTTTTTATATTAAAATGTCTTTTGGGATACCATCCTAGGACAAAAACAGTTTCTCTCCTATGTAAATTAATTTTGTTCAGCTTGCTTGAATATATACAAAATGAAGATGAAATATTTTAACCTTTCAGAGGTTTTTCCAGTTGTTAGAATAGAAAAAGAAAATTCTTTTTTCTTCATCCCTGCAGAGAGTATTTCTTGAATAAACCAGGAAGCCCTTCCACATTTTTACCTAGTAGTTAAACCACTGATGAATTTTGAACTGGTATCAAACATTTCTGCAGTTCTGCTCACTGAGTTCAGTCAAAACTCAGTTTACCTTTGAAAAATAATTTTGATGAATAATTTCTAATCCATCCTAGGTGTTTTCCAAGTAACGGATCTGACACATTTGGAACATTTCTTTCAAGTCCTTGTCCAAAAACCATGTAACTTGCTTTTCCCGTGATCTCTAAATTTCTGCAAATAACTTGGATGAACAACAAAACCTGTGAGAAAATAATGATTTGTTTGGCTTTGGAAGGTAAAACACTCTGTGCTTGTGCAAAATGGGTCCATACTCCATCTTCCTGTTTTGGTGATTTTATCAACTGGCAATTTCCAGTAACATGAGGAACAAGGGATGCCAGCAGGTCACCTGCATCACCTGGAAAAGTGGGAGAATTTAAAAAACACAACTGGTTTGAGAAAGCTGACTGTTTTATCTTTGTCTTTTATTAGTTCTGACTGTGCCCTCAAAGGAAGGAAATGTCATCACAACATCCCTTTCCAGAAATCTCAAAATCAGAGAAAGGTAAGGTTTATGGGTGTATTTTTGTGCTCACTGCTTATCTCTACATACAGTAGTAATAGGCACAGACAAACCTTTTTCAGCTGGAAGAGTCTCTGAAGACTTTCCAGAACAAATATTTAATGTTCCAGTTTTTCTTTCAATGTCCATGTGAGAGTAGAAATCTCACCAAGAGGTTCAAAAATCATGAGGAATTTCCTCTGCAGTTTTGCTCTATATAATTTCTGAATGTGTGCTTTACAGCTCTGCTCAATCTACAGATACCAGTTTCCTATTAAATGCTTTTATTTTTTATTTTTTTTTTATTTTTTTTTTTTTTTTGGTGACAACTGATTTGATCAGGATTTGAACAGCAAACCATCAGGCTCTCCACTCCTCTTACCCAGCCTACATGTTCTCTTGCATCTTGGCCTCTGGGTCTATCTCATGTTACTTTTGCTCTACTGCAGATGTGTAACAGCTTCTGGTTTTAAGACAAGGTAGAAAAGAGATACACTTGCATGTATTTTGTGGTGGAAGAAATAGCAGGAGGGAAAGGAAATTTAATCACCTCTTTCAAGAAGCATGAGAGAAGGAAGTTCCACATACCTCATTGTCTCTTTTAGGTGACCTTATTAATTTTTTTTGAGGCTAGAAGGCAAGTTAAAAAGAAAATCTAGCCTACTTAAACACTTGCACTGCTTCAAGGAGAGTTCAAGATATAGTGCAAGGCACAATTAGCATTGGCCCTGGCAGTGGCTGAAAACTGTATGCTTAAAATGAGTCACAGAAAAAAATATAGCAAGTAGTTGTACTATTACTGTCAAAAATACATTTTATTATTTAAAAAAATAGACTTAATTTATTCTAATTAGGTCACCTGTTTTAGAGAGGAGCATGTAAAATAGTAGCAAAGCACTGATAAATTTTTGAACCATATAATACTTTTATTACTACCTGAAGCCCATATTTAACCTCCTGAGTACAGCAATCAGGATAGATGATGTAAGAGGGGACTTCTATATTAGTTGTGCCTGAAACATTAATGCCTTCCAGCTTGTTTTTTTCAATACACAAGCAAATTTAAAAAAAAGAAAAAAAGCAGAAATAAAGGATACTATGGTAGAACACAAGGAATGAGGTGACAAACTAGTGAGAACTGCAGTAAGATATGGGATGCAGCTGATGAAAGTGTGGTCCCAAAGACTGAAAAGAGAACAGGTGTGATTAATGAGCCAGCACTGCAATGGCAATTGTGTTAGTGACAGGAACATGGAGGAAAGTGGAGAAATAGGAGCTTCTGGGGAAGAACCTGAGGGTGGATATCACAGCTGGCAAAAACCACGGTGGAATAATGGATTTAATTGCAATTTCAAAACTGAAGGACCTGTGCAAGTCAGGAGAAAGAGAAAACGCTTGTAATGGGATGGAAGCAAGATGGCAAAGCTTGGCTGAAACAGACACTTCTGGACTCAAATTGCTTAGGCTGAGAATGATCAAGTAGTTTTCACTAAAACTATCAACTACAAGTTAAGGAGAATTTAAAGAGAAGGATGAAAATAGGTCTGTAAATAAGTATAATTGAGTTGGAAACCCTGCACTAGAGAGCTGAGAAAAGGACCTTGAAATGGGGCTGCCCTGGTTGACAGCAGCAGAGCTGGGAGGGCCAGTGTGGAAATGGCACAGAAACTTTCAGGGAGCTGAGGAGGGAATTTCATGCTGCAGAAATACCTCAGCTTGTGCAGTGATGGATGTGCCTGGACACAGTCAAATGCCTCCCTTAGTCATGGCTTAAGAACAACAAATTAAGAGGATTAAGAAGGATGTTTGAGGACTCTTTGGGATTGCTCTGTTGTTGTAGGGCTGAGTAGCTGAGGCTCTGTGGCATTACTGTTGGGGAAAGGAGGAATGATTAACAAACCTAGGGCAGTGCCCAGTGTAATAAGGCTCTTGAGCTCAAAATGGCTTTGAAAATATGTCAGCTACTCCAAAGCATTTAAATACTAGCAGTGTCCTCAAGTTGCAGGTAGAAAAGTCATCTGGAGTTTATTTTAGGAACAGCAGAAAAAGCCTTCAAGGCAAAGGGCTGTGTGTTCAAAAAGGTTATGAAATCACTGAAATGAAATCGGGAGTTATGAGTTAAAGTAACACAGAAGAATCTAACCAGAAAGTTAAGCTACAGCACAAAAACTTAGGACAAGGTAATAATTACTTCACCACATTGATCTGGACACCAGTGTGGCTAAAGAAGAGCAAAAACCTTGTTTATGACATATATGGAATAGAAGAGGGGTTGTAGGTGTTACTCATGGCCCCAAAATAAAATCAAATAAATTAAATAAAGTGCTTTCAGTGAGGGAGAGATTATTGATGCTGAGAACAAACCTGGGTCGCTGATGAGATGGAAATGCATTCGAGGTAGAAAAAACCCGGCACAAATCACAACAAAGAAGGCAGGGAATTTCTGCAATGACTTGGTCATGTGTTAGAAACCAGCTCTGAAGGAGGCATTGAGCTCAGATTGCAAGTGAGTGCCAGCATGTCAGGAGTACCCTGGGAGGCTGGGTGTGGACCTGCTGCCTGGTCTAGTCTGAAATAAAAGCATTGTCTCAAAGCACAGAGAGCACTCAGCCCACAGAGCAGAAGGGTGATGTGCTGGGGCATGGGCACCAGACCAAAAACAATAAGCTTGCTGCTGGGTAGTTCAGCCATCCTAAAAGGCAGGTATGATACCTTAGCCTGATCCAATTGTCTAATACAACAGGGAACTCAGCTCACAGAGCTCTCTGCTGACTATTTTTCTTTTGTAGCCAATAATGATATTCATTGCAGTGTAAGATGCTACTGCTCTGACTTCATTATTCAGTGGCTTAAATGCTTTGACCTAAGTTTCTTGATCCTTGATCCTGTCCTGTCTAAAATGAAATCTCTACCCAAAAAACACCTTGAAGCAGCACTTCAGAGCTCTGTGACAACCAATGAGCCTTATCAGGTCAATGAATTAAAGCTGTAGCAGAACTTATTATCCAGAGCCTTGCAATCAGTGACACAATGCAAAGTCAATTTTAGAAAACTTTCTGTGCTTCCAAAAGACACCTGCAGGATACAAAGTTACTCTAGTTTCTCCTAATTTTTGCACACAAGGTAGTAGAAGACAACTGGAAGTGTTTTTCATACGTCTCTCTATTTTTAATGCATTTGCAGCCATTTGCAAAGTCCTAAATCACACAGTCTGTTGAAAATGTTTATTGAATATAAGAAAACAAAATCATATGATTTGCCTTGGATCCTAGCCATTGGAGCAGTGGGTTAAACTAAATGCAGGTCTTTATGCTAGCCTGTTTCTCTGAATCTGTCACATTTCTCTTGCCACTTGTGGTGGGAGGAGGTCCTCAAAGAAAGGATATTTGGACAAAACTCTGCTTATGAATAGGTCAATCAAAACCAGCACACTTACTGTAGCAGTACAGCAGCTTACTTATAGCAGCTTCTGTGTGAGATTTGGGTTGGGTTTTCTTTTTTTTTAATAGTACCTGCATCTTTTCTTACCTTTGGAAGGTGTCTGTTCCTGGTAAGCTTTGTTCTTTATGTATTCATGCACTTGTTTTTGAAACTGACTGTTTTTATGTACTCATGCACTAAAGCTGCTGTGCCTCAGCTGTGGACCATGCTGTACTGGCACTCAGTACCTTTGCCTAAATTCATGCACCCAGGAGTGAGACCACAGCAGGATTGTGTGGGTGGCTGGGCTGAAGGGTTCTGCCTTTTCCAAGGAACCAGAGGTGCTGGCTGCACTCTTGTTGCTGCACAGCTCACTCAGCCCTTGCTTCTAAGCAGAAATTTGTCCAGCATGCATTGATTCCACACCAAGAATTGTCTGCCTTGTTCTTTCAGGCAGATTTTGGTCTCCCAGCTGGTTCTCCAGAGCTGGTTCAAGAGAACTGAGTCTCCAAGGAACAGTAAATACTCTAATACTTTTTGTTCTGAAAACATCCATGAGACAACAGCTTCATCAGAAATAAAAACTAGTCACAAAGTGCTGTAAATGAGCTGATAAATGACCAGGTGAGTATTCCTATCTAAGTGTTCATTTGATTATATAACACTGCTGATCTCTCAGAAAAGCCACACCTTTGGATGAGGTCAAATGCTCACGGTGAAATCAGCAGAAGTAATTTGTGAGCATCTGAGAAGCACCAAGAAGCAGAACTGTTCCATTGTGCTATCAGAGGTTAAGTGTCCTGGCAGTGAGTGGCACAGGAATGCAAATCTGTCCACATCTTAAACCAGAGGGAACATGAAGTATTAAACACAGACTTTTTAATTATCCATCTGTGAAATCTCACAAGCTGCTGTTGATTATTAGCTCTCACATTTACTTGTGGGTGTCCATGGGGCTGCTAAATACATGCTGCACTGCTTTATTTGTTTCAGAAAAAGGGAAGCAAAATGGATGGACTAGAAAAATAGAATAAAGATCCTTTAGGCAATTCTTTTTCTACATCCCAGGAGAGAGCTGAGAGCTTATGGGTTCTGATCCAGATCAGCAGGGTGTTCCAACTCAGAAATAATACACTGTGTTTTGAATGAGAAAATGAGTTATATAACTCAAATTAGAATTCTACACTGGATCACATAATTTTAAACCTTTTAATTTACATTTGTAAGGTGATCCAGCTCAAGAGACATTTGACAACAACAAAAAAATAACCTTTTTGAACTCATACTTCCTGTTGCCTTCTTAATAAACCTCTTTTCTTTTCAAAGCTGAAATAAATAAAAGATGGGAAAAAATCAATATGTAAACAGGTGGAGAAATTTATTGGCTGAGAGTGTGGGCAGAACTAATTTAGATAAGGCCATGCTTTTGCAGTAATCCAAGGTTTCAAAATAACCTCCTTTGCAAATGTTTGACCTTGTGAGTAAATCCACAGTTGATGAAGGTGTACAAAAAAAGTTTGCTTCACTTCTGGTACTTATTGATTAATTAAAAACATAGGTATTATTAGTTTTAATCAAATTTTCTTGGTTTGTTTTTGTTCTGTTTGGTTTGGTTTTGAGTTTTTGTTTGTTTGTTTCTGGGGGTTATTTTGTTTTTCGGTTTTTTATAATTTCACATTGAAATATTGTGATTGCTTGGAAGATTGAAGAATGTACCTTCTACTCCTGGCTTCAGAGAGAGCTTTGAGAAGAGTGGAATCTGTTTTTCCATGTGTTCATAAGAAAAACACCATGAAACCATTCATTCTGTTCTCCTCTGGACTCCTGAAAAACCTGAGACACCAGAATAAACTGCTTTCCCTCTGCCAGCTGTTAGCATGAATGTTCTTTCTGGGACAAGATACCAGTTCTTTGATCAGTTAGAGTTCTTTGACCTCATTTAGAGGTTTTATTTGGAATTATGTAGAAGAAAGCATTTTTATCCCCATTGTTTCAATTTTATGAAAGTTCAGTAGTAAGGATTTTTTTTTGAGACAAACAGTCCATTGAAAGAACTTAGAGTATGATTCCTTATGAACAATTTTTTCCATTTGATGATAGAGCTTTAGGCAGGGTGTATTTCAGCCAAAGGCAGGATTGATAAAGGTTTCATAGTGGGACTTAAAGAAGATATGTGCTAAAACCTGTGCTGGAACCATGTGCTGTAGAACTCTGGCCTTATTGGGCTCTGTTTGGGCTCACAATCTCCAACTCTTTCCATCAGTCCAGCCTCTGGGGTGCCCAGCTGAAGCCTGGGCAGATCTGACTTTCCCAACAGATCAGTCTGCAATCCAGTAAACACAGCATTTCCCACTGCTCTGTCAGGGAGGAACAACAGTGGAGGTAAACAAAGGAATTAGTTCTGTGATGGCTCTGAAAAGCTGTAGCTAATGGGAGCAGCTGGACTCTTGTTCTGTCTCCTGTATTCAACAAGTTTGGAATTGCCAAGTCTGCCTCTGATCCTGCAGTTGTGCTGTTGATGCCTTGCTTGCACCTCCCAACAGCCAGGAGGCAAATGCACCTTTGCCAGATGCATTTCTCAGCATTTCTCAGACAAGTGGCCAGTGTTCTGCAGGTCACTGCTTGTCATGGTTGGACTTGGGTTTGCCAATTTTAATATATTCAATTTTTTTAGAGAGAGGATTTAGGAGTAAAAACAAGGCAGGCCTAAAATTTAAAAGGGTATAAGAAGAAATTTATTAATAACACAGAAAAAAAAAAGATTCAGAGTAAGATTTCCAGATCATTCCCTCCTCCCCTCTCTCATCTTCCACATCTCTTAACAGCAACATACAGAGAACACTTCAGTCAGTTATCTACTTAAATAATCATTTCAGTTCACTCTAGAGAAAAAAGTTCTTTTTTTCTGGTTTAGGGAGTGTCTTCACTTTCACGATCCACATCTGCCCAGGAAAAAAAACCTGCAAATTGTGGAAATTCCTCCCCTCTTCACAGTCTTTTCAGAGCTGTGTTATGGGTTATGCCACATACATGGGGGTGTTACTTTTAAAGGCAAGATGCTTAAAGATAAAATTCTCTTCATCTCTTTTTCTATTAAATGTCTCTGTCCATATTTTCAGTCCCAAAACAGAGAGCCCCATTCCCTTGGGGCAAAAGATCTTTTTTCCAAGCACTTTAACCTCCCCAGGTATATTGCACAGTTTAAAGGAATTTCAGTGTAGTCACAGTCCCCTCATAGCCCACAAAAAAGGTTTTCAGTTACTTATCAGTGGCATCTTTTCAATCTCTTCCCATCTGGAAACTTAATCTTCATTTCACTGACTTCAGTAGACTCCTTGCCTTATTCCTCTCATTCAGGGGAGCTCAGGAGATCTGCAGTCTTATCCGGGCATTAAAAGGGTTAAAATTGCATCCAGAAGTGAAGGAGCTGGGCCAGGCCGTGCTGGAAAAGAACGTGCCAGGGCTTCCCAGGCCGGACAGGCCACGGAACTCCAAAGCTCAGCCGCACCTCCGCACGCCGAGCGGTCAGCTGGGGGCTTCCCTCCCTCCTGGCTGCTTTTAAAAACAGCGGCAGAAGCCCGGCTGAGTCGTGGCCACACCGGGGGGATCATACCCCCAGTAAAAGCCTCTCCCCAGCCCAGCCGGGGTGGCTCCCCCAGCCCGCCCGGCCCGGCCGCGTGGGGAGGGGGCCAGGCCGAGCCCGGGCCGGGCCGGCTGCTACCCCACTGTCCGACAGAAGTGCAAAGAGAAGGGATTAACTTCACCAGTGTAATTTATCAACGCGAAATAACTTTTAATTGGTTACTCGGTTTGCCAGCTACCAAATCAGCCCTCCGACTGGTCCCTGCAGCTCACAGAGGAAGCTCCACGGGGAAACAGCGCTCCTCTGTTTCCAGCCTCGGTGCTGCTCCCCTCAGGCGACCCCCCAGTGCAAAACCAGCACACTGCTTTCCATGTGGTGTCCTTGCAGCTGAACGAGAGGGGAAAATGGTGAGGAGATCCATCTACACACCCATGTATGTGCTTGAACGGGCAGCTCTTACATTCCGGGCGACCTGTGGCTGGTTTTCATAATATAGACAGGTAGCAGGGAGTTTTCACTACATAGACAGGTAGTAAGGTGTTTTCACTACATAGACAGGTAGTAGGGTGTTTTCACTATACAGACAGGTAGCAGGGTGTTTTCATTATGTAAACAGGTACCAGGGTGTTTTCATTATGTAGACAGGTAGCAGGGTGTTTTCACTATACAGACAGGTAGTAGGGTGTTTTCACTACATAGACAGGTAGCAGGGTGTTTTCACTATATAGACAGGTAGCAGGGTGTTTTCATTATGTAGACAGGTAGCAGGGTGTTTTCACTATACAGACAGGTAGTAGGGTGTTTTCACTACATAGACAGGTAGTAGGGTGTTTTCACTACACAGACAGGTAGCAGGGAGTTTTCACTCTATGTTGCACCAAGTTGGAGACAGCAGGAAGGGGGCTGAATGAATAACACAGAATTAGCTAGGTTGGGAAAGACCTTTGAGATCATCAAGTCCAACCTACTCATGTCTTGGCAAAGGGAGATGTGCGGAATTCCTCCCTCCAAGCTGTGTACAGAGGCTGTGAACTGCCATTGTAAACATTCACAAGGTATTGCAGCCGTGCTCCTAAGTCTTCCAACTCACATGGAATGAAGGGATTGTTCTTGTAGAGCTGATGAAGGAATTTGTGTGAATGCCAGCTGGTGGTTTGGAAGCTTTCAGCAGCTCAACAGGAGCTTCTGCTTCCAGGAGAGGTCAGGGAGTTAACCCATACAGAAGACATCCTAATTGCTGCTCATTCTAATGAAACAATTATATCTAACAATCCACCTCTTAAAATTTTCTCAGATTGGAGTAAGAAAGCAACAACAACAATAACAAAAGTCAATGATTCCACAGAAATTGTTACACCTTTAAGACTCCTCACAGACCCAGGGTATCAGACTTTCAGCATCCCACCCACAAAGACATTTGGCTTCTGCAAGAAGTATAAGGACAAATAAGGCAAGAATGTTACTTTAGTAGGGCTTGCTCCATAGACCAGCATCTCTAGGATTTTATTGTTTATTTGTCTGCATGGCCGTGCAAACTTTATGAAACTTTAGCATTTAAAACTCAAGCCAAAATGAGTAATATTTAATTGGTGTCTTTTTCTATACCATACTGGGCCTGTCACCACGGATTTTAAATAAATGACTAGTCTAGCAAAAATCTTAAATTTTCTCACATCCTCTGCAGCCTCATTACAAAGACATTTCAGACAAGAATACTGTAATTCTTTTTTTCAAGTCCCTTTATTTCCTCAGATAGTAACAAGCACTGGAGGGGAAGATGCCTCTTGGCTGAACCTGTCAGCCATATATGGGAGAAAATGGATCTTGACTTATCAACACAGCCATCAGATCTCTCAAAACTTAATTTCTGGCTTGGGTAATATACACATATTATTTCAGACCACTGACTAGCAGTATATTATCAGAAGAGGAGAGGAGCTTGAGATCTGTTTCCTTCACACATTGGCAATAAAAAAATCACTGCTTTTTTATGTTCTTTCACACTTCTCGAAACAAAATTTCTCTCACAGATGTTTTGTTCAGAGCTCAGCTTGATGGGAAAAGACATATGTGGGGAACACATGAATTAGCATTTTCACATTCAGACTTGTTTACTGCCACAGGCTGTGGAAAGTCTTGGCCAGAAGGTAAGGAGCTTTACCACCAGACAGTGACAAAAGTGTGATTGAGTATTTTCCTCTGGTTCTAGTTTTCTTTTCTTGAATTCCTCTTCATCTTTGTGATGAGAGGCACTCCAGCAGGAGTGAGAGCAGCTCTGGATGACAAGGGTTCAATGAATTCAGCCCTCAGGTATCCCTGGTGGGGACTGGGCACTGAGAGGGAGGCTGGCTGCAGACAGGGAGTGTGAGGAGCACACCAATCCACTGTTCCTTTAGAAATGGGGACTTGCAGCTCTCTCCCATGGCTGTAATCCCAAAATGAATAATCTCCTAGAGCTATGCTGTCAGTGTCAGTAATGGGAATGGAATAATTTCCTGCAGGAATGGTGAGAGCTCTGTTCACCATGGCAAACCCCATCTCAGAGGTCCCTAAGCAGTAGAGCATTGCCACAGGCATCACTGGATGTGGGAGCTCAGCAAAGTTCCCACAAATCCTTTTAGGATTATCTGTCTAGTAAAGGTCATAAATCCCAGCCTGGGAGAGCTGTGAGAATGCCAGCCCCAGGTATTTGCTTGAAGCTTGAGCCCTGTGTGTAAAGGGAAAGGTTGCTGCTGGTTTGAGGGCCTTTCTGTGATGGCCCCATGAAGATGAAGTGTTTCTGAAGAGGGGGCAGTCAGCCACACCATGGGATTCACCACTGGCCATTGACCTGAGGGCTCTTTGACACTGGAATTTTCTGGCATCCTGTGCCAAAGTGGGAAAAGCATCACTGCATATCACCCTACTAATGTCAAATATTGTTTGTGCTGCTTTAAAAAGTCACAGAGCAGGGCTGTGCAGCTCGTGCACTACTTTTCTCCTGCCTTTTGGACAACAATGGGCTGCCTCTGCCCAGGAGTCCAGAGCATCTGAATATCAGCAATTCCGTAAAGTTCTGCTCTGGGCTTTGGTTTCCTTCATTAAACCCCAGTATTAACATTTGCTATCCATCATGGGGAGTTAGAAAAAGGAATTCTAACATTAAAGAACTTGAATATCTGCATTTGCATAGACAGAGCTATTAATCTCATTCTCTGTCCTTTCCTGACTCCAGCCCTGAGTCAAGGTCTTTCTGAACTGATTGCATTCCATATGTTATTTCAAAAGTGTTTTGTGTCTTTTCCATCTCATCTTAGAGATGCAAAATCATGGTTTCCCCTTTAAGAAAATCCTCAGTTTCTCATTTCTTATTGTATCCAAGTTCCACTGAAGTGTTTTCAGGCTAAAAAAGCAGAAATTTTACAGTGACAGTAGAACTGGAAACATTTATTTGAGTCTATATTATCTAAATATTTTACTTTTAGGTTCCAAGACTGAGGAAATTGTTCTTTGTTTCTTTTCCTTCAAATCATAATTACTACTTTGATAATCCCTCATTTTCAAATTCACCAGTTTCCTGTGGGTAGTTTCATTTTCATCATCAGTGTCTGGCCAGTTCAATCAATTTTTCCTGTAGGATATTTTTCTGTGTTTATGTGTATTTGTTAGAGAGGAAAATAAAAAAAACCCAAAACCACACACTAAATAATGTATCAGAAATCTCAGGAGGCTGAAAAAGCCCCATATTTCTCTTACTCTTTTGTTAGTTTAGAAAAAAAATACCAGAATAGAACTTCTTCTTCCCTCAAACTCAATACAATTTATTTAATAGGGCATCCTATTGCAAATAATTTAAATACATTGAAAATAAATATTAGATTTATATAAACAAGCAGGTTGACTAACCTGAAGGGAGAGCAAGCTGAAATAATCTTATCACAGGCACAATTTAGACTTTGTTTTGGTTTACTTTAGAAGATATATATTTCTAAGTTATGCTATATTAGGGGTTTCTTTGCACATCATTTAACATTAAAATATAAAATAAACAAGCAAGGTAATGTCTTATTTAAATATTCATAAGTGGCTGACTCTGTCTGTGTGTACTTTCAGACCCATGCTGTCTCTCTAAGGAGATGAAAGATAATTTATTATTAGTGCATATTCTTACAATCTAAATATCACCCCAGAACAGGAAGTTTTGGCAACACAAAGTCTGTCTTGCACACTCTGCCAGGGAAAGAATTGTCAGGCAGAATTTGCTTGTTCTCTATTGTGTGTTCTTAACCTGATTAAAGGCAAGGTGACATTTTCTCACATGAAGAATTTCATGATTTCAAGAAGTCACCAGGAATCTCAAATTTGTCTTCTGGTGGTCACCATGTTTCTAAAGGAAGTATATAAACTAAATCAGGAGAAACTGGTCTGTCTCTTCACCCCATTCCAGAAATTAAAATGGGAGCCTATATGTTGTTCAAGATCAGCAGAAAGTAATGACTACAGTGTATCATATTTTGTATTTCTGAAAAGAGAAAATAATGGTACTTGGTTTGTTTTGGGAGGAGATATATATTTTTTAACCCAGTAGCAAAACAACTCTTCTCTCAAGGAGAATTTCATATTTTTGAAGATGAAAAACTAAGGGCTGAGAAATATCTTATTTCTTCACTTCAGAGTCGAAAAACCTACCAGAAGAACTTGGAAAATTACAACATATTCAATGTTTGATCCATTCTGTTCTCAGCCTTAAAAAGAAATGATTAAAAATTCATTTTGAAGTTAGCTTTGCATGTATCCTGTAGATACAAGCCTGGTTGACAGAGTGGGTTCAGATTTGTAGACATCTTTGTATATGTAAGAATAAATAAAAAAGGGGGCTAAGAATAGATGTGGAAGTGCAAACCTGTTTGTTGGGTTTTGCTGACAAACTCTCAGGAGTGACATGTAATACGTTGGACTTGATGCAAATTTGTCATGGGGAGGTGATTTAAAATATTTAATGTGCTGGTATGGAGCAGTTTTACTCATTAGGGATTAACAGAGATAATGTAGTTTACTTTGTCTGTGTAGCTTCTTTAGGTAAGTTACTTCTGAATTTTACTCATAAGATGAAGCCTAGAATAAGCCATAACCTCTGGTAGCTGGCTAATGATCCATTCTTGTACCTTGACACACTACTTGCAGTGCTCTTGTGGAAATTGAAATGCTCAGGTTGATCCTTTTCAGCAGAAAATGGGTGGCAGAGGCTTGGTCACTCCGGAAAACATTTTGTCAGGGAAGAAATTCAGAGTCAGAATTTTCTGCCCTTTGCCAGTGTGTTCCCTGCAAAGTGAGAACAGTCTGATAGTGCTGCATTTCTGAGGGGCTACTGCAGTTCAGAGAACTGACTCAACGTTAGTTTTGAGGACTTTACATTCTCAGTAATGGAAAAATGACATAATTAGCAGCTTAGCAGGAGAAAAGCAATATTAACTTCAGAATGCTTTCAAGTAGCCCACTTATTTAATGTTCTTAAAAGGCACCATTAAACTCCTTCATAAAGTAAGAGAACATGCCCCATCAGAAACTTAATATTATTCCATTACAAATCAAATTTTGGCCATAGTATTTTCACCTTTTTTTTTTTTTTTTTTCATGTGAGCTTTCTTCTGTGTAATGATGAGGACTAGTTGGGAGGACAGAGGCTCCTCATTCAGATCAATGTGATATAAAGTCAATGTCACTCCAAACCCAATGAGAAATGACTCAGGGTTGATGGAGAATTGCCAGTCCCATCTGGTGGTGGCACTTTTTCCCTAAGAGAAGTCTTAGCTGACTGGATGTGATTTTATTTGGGCTTTACCTTCTGTAATTGAGACAGAAATGACAGCATAGATGTGAGAGCATCTTGTTACCTTCCTTGCTGCTCTCTTCATCTCAGCCACTTTCCTTCAGCACGTTTTTCTTTTCTCCTAATTCCTAAATTCAGATTTGAGTGTAGTTAAGAACTGCAGGATTCCTCATGTGTTAGGATGAGAACAGATCACTGAAACAGTCCAGAATGCAGGGGTGAAACTGAATTATGGAAATTCACCTGGCAATTCACCTAATACTTCACCCTTTAACTTGTAGGACCTCTTTGACACAGCAGCCTCATATTCTTTAATTTCCCTTCTTTCACAGGCTGATGGGCTTGACTGTGTCAGATACCAGAAATCAGGATGCAAGAATGGCCCATGGCCTCACAGAGGGAATGCTGCTGTGCTTCTTGTGGTGCTGTCCCTGGGAGATGGAGGATGTTCTTGCTGGAATACCAGCTAAGCATTGCTTCAGAAGGCAAAGACAGTAAGTGAGGAGGGAGGAAAAAAAATGTCTTATAGACCCCTAGGATTTAATACTTGTTTGAAAATCAGAAAAGATGACTCAGGTGTAAAGGCCCTATCCCTGGACAACAGTACTGGAAGGCAAAGCAAGCAAAACAAAATAACAATGATTGCTAATTGGTAAGTATTTGATATATAAGATTCTGGTATTGTTGTCAAAATAGCTTGATAGCTACAACAGCTGCTGTTGCTCCACGTTTTAGTTTCTGCTCATTGGAGGAAAGGGCCAGGAAGGGACATAGGGTTATTTAATATATGCTGGCAGAACTCACATGGCATGTGAAGTCCACATTTCAGTACCTGTCCTGAAGCCTCTGGTTGCCATCAAGACTGTACCTAAGACCTAATTTTTCTCCAGACAAGCAGGGAAGACCAGAAGCTGTGATTTCTTTAACAGTTCATGCTACCATAGTACTCCACTGCATTATTCATGTTTTCCTGACGCATGAAACATTTGGTGTCAAGTCCAGAACATTTTTCAACTTAAAAAAAAAATATATTTAGAATGAGAGGGAGAGAGACAGAAAGACAAGAAAAGGACATCAGGTCTCCTGCAGAACCTTTATTAGTTGTGTTGGTATAACTGGCAGTGTGACTAGTGTTCTTGAATTCTTTACAGAAATAAAACTACAGCAGTTCACTTTTTGCTTCTTTGTTCTTCTTCTGTTGTTTGGCTTTTTAAGGTGTTGCTGAAGAGCTAAGGATGTCCTTGAACTTGACTATTAAGCTAAAATTCCTCCAGGTTTCCTCCAGCATGTTCAGAGTGACTCTGGGTCTCTCACTTCCAGCATCACCCTGACATGTTGTTTGTGACACATTTCTGACGTCCCCAACTTGCTGCCTTTACACAACACTTTGGCACATTCTTTATTTTCCTTTCTTCCTGACAAACCTTCCAAATCCCCTTTCTCTTAGGCTTCAAAATTTAAGGCTGCACATTGTAACCTATATCATACCTCTCCATACCCTGCCCTAGCAACTGGGCTCTTGAATGGCATTTATCATTAATTTGGCCATTTGGTTCTTCCCTGCTGATCAGCTGTCAAATAAAAATTCTCATTTTACTGTGCATGTCTTTGAGTTAATGCAGATATTTGAGCATTTTCAGGAAACACTTCAGCGTATTGACTTTATTGTCCATGACTTTTATTTTTTTTGGTAGTGAAAAATACCATTCTGGGAGTAAGAGAGACCAAAACCTCCCAGCTCTCCCCAGAACACCACATAAAACATTGAGCAGTGCTAGTGGAAGTGTCCTCACATGAGCTCAGCCTTTCTGCTCGTTCTAAATCTGAAGAGATCACTTTGACACAGGGCATTAAGCAGTTTCCTGTGGTGGTTTCTCAGTCCTTGGTCTCTGGTGAGACTGCAAATAGAGGTGAGAAATTCTGTCAGCTGTGATTGTGTTTTGGAAGCCACAGATGCTCCTTTTTTTAGGAAATTCTGTAATTTCTCTACAGTTTTCTTTTAGGAGTAGCTCACTTTCTCCACTCCATCCTAGTGAATTGCATGAAAATTAATTAATTATACAGCCTAATTTTTTTTTCTGGCAAAAAATGAGTTTTCAGTAATAGGAAGATTAAAAAAAAAATCAAATATAAATATTGGCTTTCTGAACTGTTCTACTAAGGTCTGAATTGCCACCAGAGAAAGTAATAATGAAGGTGTCCATTTTTAGTAATGAATTTTTTGTCATTTTTTTGGTATCAAAACTGGACTGTGAGGTTTGGGGTTTTTTGGTAATTTAGCTCATTCTCACTTTCTTCAGAATCTTTTGTCAATTTATCATCAAAGTAAATTGTACTCCATAAGAATATGATGTCTTCTTCTTGCTAAGTAAAAAAAAAAAAAAAGAAAAATTTTGGGCCACTCTTTTTTCCTCTTCTCTTCCTTTCCTCTGTCTTGTTCTTTTCTACTGCATCTGCTTTGAATTTTATTTTTTTATCTTCATTTTATTCCTGGGCTTAATTTTCCCAGAAAATTAGGGTAAGGCTCAAACTATGACAAATATTCTGAACAGACATCTGTGTTGTAGTGAGAGTGAGGACTGTATGCTTTGCTCATGTTAACCAGTTTGTGGTAGTGCAGTGCTTTGAAATTTGCAGGAAAGACAGCAGTTTGAAATTTTAAAAAGTGATGTTAGGGATTAGCCCTTGCTGGATTCAAGCTGTTAAATCAGGTGAAGCCCACAGATCACCTGTTTTGTCTCCTGTTTCATTTGACTAATCTAACTCAGGCTGTCAACCTGTTCTGTGCATGTATGGACAAGGAAAGAGAAGAAATGAAACAAGATTCAAAGGATTTTTGTGTGTCTTCTGTTGGGATTGTGGTTGAAAGTTTCCCCCTAATATTCTTGCAAGAACATTTTGTCTCCAAAACTGAGGTTGCCTGGCACAATGCACAAGCACTACACTTTAAAGAAGAAAGACTCCATAATTTAAAAATCAAAATGAACAATATCTTAACTGAACTAGTTCATTTAACATGAAATTTTGAAGAAATATAGAATGTGATAGTGAAGGTACTTCTCTGCAATTTATCATGTGATGTGGGTCTGAGAAATTGAGGCTGCCTGGTCTCTTTTCTTCTATTGCAGCTTCTCTACCTTCTCTTTTGGATTTTTTTAACAGGTCTGCATAGACAGCTTGTGAATTGAAGAGTTTAACAGCCTAGAAACAGATCCTCCAACATCTGCAGTTGTAGTTGAAGGACAAATCAGCTCTTATTGGAAATTGGAGAGAGCAGGGACCACCATGCTGAGCACAGACTTGAAAGTAGGAGTATCTTCAAAAAAGCAATTGAATGGCTTCCTGAATTCCCATTTCTGCTCTTTAAGCTTGCTGTGTCACATTAAGAGCTTTTCTCCTTCATCAGTTCATTGCCATGAGAATAAATGAGCTGTCACACACTGAGTACTCTGGGCTAAATCCTGCCTTCAGATGTCTGGAATTTCATTTGTGTCAATAGAAGTTTCCTCCACGTGCACATCCATGCATTTCTGTGCCTGTGGGGTGGCATTTGCTCAACCTTATGGATTCAGTAGATGGAGAATGGGAGGAGCTTTAATCTTTAAGGGGAAGTCACAAGTCAGTCACCTGCAAATGGGATATAGTTTCTACATCTTATTTTTTAAATCAACACATGAATTAATAAAAAAAATAAATCCACAATCAAATTTATGAATCTCTCTATATAAATGGATGGGTTTTACTCCAGTAAATTAGGTCAGATTTATTTTGTGTTGCTCAAGCTTTTCAGAAACCCATGATGTTGCAGCCTATTGTAGACACAATAGGCACCTGTCACAGTAAAATGTATTAAGTGCAGTATTGAGCATCAGAGGTGAGCAGGTGATTAGAGTTGGACCTTATTGAATCCAATCAAATGGTTTTGTTGACTCCATTAGAGATTTTTTTAAAATAATAGACATAGAAATAAACTGTTGTTATTTCATTATCATATTTTATGCTTCACTGCTAACAATGAAAATAAAAGGATCTATACTTACTTCCTACAGTAAATCTTTGAAAGAATGTGGGTTTCTTCACAAGTATTAAATCTGTAAAAATATATTGTCTTTGCAACAAAGCAAAATCTCACTATCTAGACCACATAAAATAAATCTACTATTACAACACTGTAAAAAAAAACAAAACAAACAAAAACAAAACTTTTCTAAAGGTTATTGGAGTTCCTGATATGAGAGTATTGTATTTGAGAAATAATGGATATCATGAAAAAGTAAATCAGTTTTAACAGAAGTAGAACTCAGTGAAAGATCACGGGGGCTGGGGGAGACGTTGGTGACAAATTTGTTGTGACAATGCTGTAATAAGATCTTTTCATTAGTACTGTGTTTTCTCCTTCCCCTGGCTGCCAGAGCATAGTAGTTTTGTGTCTGGAAATGAAAATGGATCAAAACTTGGAGAGAATATTTCTATTTACTTTTGGGGTTTTTTAGTTTGTTTGGCTGAAAATGTCACCTACTCCAGTCTGAGAAAGCAAACTCCCCTGCACCAGACCCTGGCAGCAGACTTGTGACAAGGATGCTGAATGTGCTAAACCAACCCAAGATGATCTATAATACAAAGGTCAAAATAAACTTTACTGGGTAAATAGGAAGGATGACAAGTGCAGCTATTTCAGAAATTTTTAAAGTGACTCAAAGCCTGGTGACTAAAATCAATGGGAGCCAAGACTGGGGCATCAAAAAACTGAAGGAAAAGTTTGTTTCAAGAGGTTCTCTTGCTCATCATATTACTTTTATTTTTCTACTTCCTTTGTAAGTAGGTATGACTTTGTTTGCTTGTTTGGTTGTTTTTACAAGTTCTTTTGTTATTATTTCTTAGTTCTCCTCTTAAAAAGCAACAGTTTGAGAACTGAATTGCTTCCAACCCATTGGATTGAAAGAAAATATTATCTGGTTACCCTATACTTTGAGATAAAATAGGTTTAGTATCATTTCCATTTTAAACACAAAAGCTTATTAAAGCTGAAGAAAATTGTGAAGAAAATTGCAAACAGAAAATATTAGCAAACCCTCCTGAATAACAAGTATATCCCCCAACATTAACTTTTTTTCAAGAAAAAAAGCTAAAAAAATCTAATAAATTAATTGATAGCTTTAGTTACATCAATATATATTAGGGATAAACTGCCAAGAAAAAAATGAATCGAGAAACAAACATTGCAATATTTATGCAACTATCCTCAGTATTAAAAACAAAAGGACAAACCCCAGAAAATGTGTGATGAATAATGCAGCTATTTCTAAATGGAATTAGTTGTTATTTTAAGTTCTCTGTGTCACATCACTGTAGTTTTTAGGATGTGAAGCGGCAGGGAAGACCTGGAGGCCAGTCTCTCCCAGTGAGTGCCTGTCTGCTCCTCATGCTCTTTGTAAAGGTAGCAGGAGTTTCATCTGGGAAGTCCTTGCATAAACAGCCCTGGAGTTTTTTAGAGCTGGATTGGCTTGAATCTATGAGTTTGAAATTTTTGGAGAAAACAGAGGCCAGAGAGGGTAAGACATCTCAAACCAGAATCTCAAAATGAAAGCAACATGTCTGAAATTAGGGAAAAGAAGCATTTTCTGTGCACCTTGGCCAGCATTCCAACTATGTTCTTGAAGGACCTGGCAGTATTTTAGATATCCATTAACACACTTCCCTTTTGGAATTACTACCACTAAAAGGGTTCAGACTCAGGGGATATATTCAGTGTACAGCTGCAGAAGCTGAGAGCAGGGCCACCACCTGAGCTCTTCTCTCTGTGGCAGCACAGAGGTCAGCCTGACCTTGGTGGCCTTGGTGGCCCTGTCAACACTCATCTCCAGTCCTTACAAAGGACATTGTAGCTGAGCTGTGGCAAAGAGCACAGGATGGCTAAAGCCACCTGTGCCTCCCTACAGTGACACAGCTCTTTCCCTGTCTTCTTTGTCACCATCTGCTCTCTTTCACTGAACAAGGGAGCCAGAGGAGAGACAGGAGCTCTGAATTTCACACTGGAGACTGTCAGCTTTGCACACTGAACCCAATGTCTCTGGTATGGTGGTCATTGAATATCCTCTATCAGTCATGTGTTCAGCTTCAGGGCACAAACATCATTATTTATGCTGTGGAGGAGGCTGTGTCACAGTAGCCAGGTGTGAATTATTTCTGGAAATCAATGGTGGCATTTTGTTTGCAATTTAGCCCTAGAATATGGATCTGTGGGGTGCTCTTTCTTTGCAAAGAGTGAGATATGCAGGTATATAGAAATTTTACATCTTTATTTCTCCCTAGCAGTCTGTATTTTCTGAACCAACACCCAATTTTAAAGATGTTTTCTGTTCCTCTGACCATACTTTCTAGTAACCAGTAACCTTGCTAAATACCTTGTGATTAATTTGAGTGGTATCAAAAGACATGCTCATTTCCAAAGTGCTTGGAAAAGTGTCAGGTGATTTCCATTCTACAACCTACCCTGTTTTGCATGAGGAGAACAGGTATGCAGGAACAGTTTATGGAAGTTAAGAGCTCTCAAACTGCCAAAATGACTTTCATAGTTCAGAGACTGAGTCTGGCTCCTTTCTTGGAATTTTCTGACATCCACAGGTTTTCCTTTGGAGTCTGCACTATTTCATGAGCTGGAACACCTTTCTCATCCGTTTTCTGTCTCAGAAGTGAGGGTGGATGTGTCTCACTGATTCCCTGCCCTGAGGGGAGGGTATGTTACCCAGAACTGCACACATGCACAGGATGCACGCCCCGTGCAGTATGTAGCCAAGGTTTTAGCTGAAGGATGAAAGGCTAAGTTAGTTTCCTGAAGAACTTGCAACACATTTGAATGATGTCACTGCTATTTTTCTTCCATGTGTTCAGGGACTCTGAATTGCCATAACTTGTTCTAACGTTAGCAACCCTTTCCTCTGTCCATAGGTTCCAACATAATAATCACCCTTCCCTTAGATATTCTAGGGAAAAAGAACATATTTTCATTTTATTTGCTCTTTCTAATATATGTCAAAAGTGTGTTTGTATTTTTTTTTTTTTCTGCAAGGGAAGAAACCTTTTAGCTTTCATTCTTTTCTCTTACAGAACTCAGCAATGTCAAGTAAGGTCTTTCCCTTTTATGCTGATGTAGATCCCTCATGATAAAAGTAAGCTATGACTCATACACATGTTACTGCAGAAACTCTCTACACAAATAGGCTGAGGTAAAAGCACTCACTGGAAGCTTCTTTTGCATGAGGTGGGATGCAGTTTGTGTCCTGACTGAACAATTGGCCAAGGTGTGTGAGTGGGTCTCATACGGGGCTTTAGCTGAGTTTGATTTCTAGTGGAGCTCTGGCACTGCAGGGCCACTCCAGGATCCACACCACAGACATATGACAAGAGATCCCACCCTAAACAGCTGCACATAGGGTCTTACAGTGAACAGGTAGCAAAAATGTGGCATAAACTGCCCAACTAGAGGAGCTGGAGAGAGCTGGAAAGGGAGGGGTTCAATGTCTGAGAGCACTGCAGGAGTCAGGAAACTCTGTGCAGCCCCTTCAGACTGCTGACAAGGGAATGACAAGCTCAGAAAAAGTTGACTAACACCAATTTGACAGAATTTGTTTTTGACAGACCATTTTGTAATTTTAATTCCTCCTGAGACTCTTAAAATAGCCTAAAATAGCTCAGTTATGATTTTACTTATCCCTTATTACTTTACTTATCAAGGGATCAGGATATCAATGCTGACTTCCAGAGCACTAACTGAACACCAGGGTCATCCCTGAAAAATTCTGTCCATAGGTAGATGGTTAGGTGCAACTCTAGACTTGTTCTGTATCATTTTATCATGGTACAGTGATTAGAAATGTATCATAAAATATAACCCTCCAGGCTACTCATGCTAAAAGTGACTAAATAGTAATCATATCGTTTTTCTCTCGGTGCATACCTAATGGGAATAGAGTACAAGTAATTATTGTACAAGGGGAAAAACATCTGTTGTGAATACGATATAGGAAAGATAAGTAGCTGAACTGTGTATCTGAGAGTGTTTCCAAGAACAATAAATGTACTATATGTATTCAAGCTTGAAATGTGTTGCTATGGTAAATACATTAGTTACTAAAATAGCAGCCCATAAGTGAAAAAAAAAGCTTAAAAGTCCTTCTGATATTGTGGGGGGAAGCAGTGTGGAGCAGAGGGGGATCTGTCTTTTTAAAGTAAATTCATACCTGAACTATTTTTGCTGGCACAAAGGCATTTTGAGATTATCTGGACTATCTACAGCTCTGTATCTGCCTGATGCATGAGGGACTGGGAGGCAGGGGAGAAGGGATGACATCTTCATACCTGTCCACACCTCAATCAGTCTGTTCCCTTTGTTTCCCCACCTCCTGGTCAAAGGGCTGTCTCCCATCCAGCACTGAGCAGAGCATTGTTCTCAATCAAGTGCCCACTCTCCCACTTGACAGCAAGCAAAGCTATTCTGTGTCACTGAGCTCTGCTGGATCTGCATATTGAAGAAATTTTTGAGGGCTTTTTTTTTTTTTTGAGCCCTACAGTGATCATGCACTTTGAAAAAGAAATCTGTCACCTGAGTGTGTAAGCAGACAAGTTTCTTTATTCTTGAGGCATTACAAAATATTGCTAGAGGAAAATAGTAATCTGTCAATATCTAGTTCCCTGGAAACCTCATAGTCAGCTCAGGTGTTTAGAGAAAACAGCTGTAATGGAAAACTGTTGGACACCTAAATGGTCATTAGAAATAACTCAGATGCCCCTGCAGAGCTCATAAGCCTTTGCACAGATGTTCTGAGCTGAGAACTTGGTGCCAGAGGGACAATTTTCTTCCAAATTAAAACTGGTGCCGGACCTCATCTTGAATGGCAATATTAGAAGGAAATGTCAGTAAGATCTAGCTCAGCCATTCCTTCAGAGTCAAAGGACAGTTGGAGCAGCAGTGTAGGAACCTCTAAGGGGCAGCAGCAGAGCATTTTCTCAGTTGTTCACCTTTCCATCACATGCTGTTTAACTTTCTTCTTTCGAATGATGCTAAGACATAAAAAGATCCAAATACCACACAAAATGTTGGTTTTATGTAATTCTGAGATCAGTGGAAGAAAAAAAAATTGCCAAGAGAAAATCCAGGAGGAAAATCTATTTTGCAGTCACAGAATTAAAACACAGATCTAGAACAATATTCCAGATCAAAAATACTTTTATACCTTACATAAAAACACGTATACACACACATAGTGTGTCTAATGCCAAGTATGGTAGTGATGCCCAGCTTTTGTGGATGCAGAGGTGATGTCCAAAATGACATTAAATGAAATAAGTTTTGGAAAGGCAGAAAGAATGGCCTCACTTCATCTCTGGCTCTGAAACATAACGATGAGTGTGTAATTGTCAATGAATAATTTGAATTTTTTCAGTTTTTCATTGCTGGATGCATATGCAGGAACAAGATGGCCTACAGCATGGGTTGCTTTTACTGTTCCATTCCCTTTATCCCCACTCCATAAGAAGACTGTTATCCATAGCAGGAAAACATCAGGATGCTTCTTGGATAACTGGACACTCACCTCTTTATCAATAATCACAAAATAACAAATCTACCTATGATCTACCTATTATTCTTCTAATAATCAATGTTGACTTCTACAACATTTGCAAAATGGAAATTTATGCGTAAAATAAATTGGGGGGGGGGGGGATCTAAATTTTTATGGAAACAGTTTCCACAAATAATCAAATATTAAAACAGAGAAGAAAAGATTAAAAAGAAGAGAAAATATTTCTTGCAATTTTTCTTAAAGCTTTTCCATTTCAGAATATGACAGTCCATTCCTTCCTAGCCATATGTCTCAGGTATTTCCACATGAAGTTGAGTTCTTATAAAGATGTTCAGTATTTGTTCAATGATTATTCCCCTTTAAATACTGTTGTGGTTTCTGTGAACCTTCCATCCAGGTGGTTTGTGAATTTAATACAATACTTTCATTGAAGGAAAGAGCTGCAAGCAGAACTCTGAAGAGACCTTATTCATGCACAGTGCAAGAGAAGGAACAGAAAGTCAATTAGCCTGCTGTAAAAATCTCAAGGAAAGCAATTTTAGGGGATAAATCCAGAATTGAAAGACGAGAGGAAGCGAACTGGGACTGGGTGATTAAAATTTATCAGGGAGGCTAGAGACCAGCAGCCATGTTCCAGGAACACACACCACCACCTCCCTAATCCACTCAACTCTAATAACCACAGCTGTAAAAGGACTGTCAATGGGGGCTGGTCAAACTGGATTGAAGCAACTGGGCCAGACCCCAAAGAGACTTGGAGCAGCACCCTTTCCATCAAAGTTTCTGATAGGAAAGCAGTAGCATAGCTGAATACTGTAGTAGTGGTGCTGGTGACTTTTTCTAATGAATACTTCATTAGAAGTGCAGCTTCAGTGGCAGGAAACCAGCAGTAGGGGATGTTTAGCCAGTGAAAGAGAGTTGAAATTTCAAACTCTAGAGAAACAATGAGTAGCTGGACTTATTTCATTTTTTTCCTCGTGGAAGATTCCTACCACCAAAGGAGGTGAGGATATTTGCTGTAAGAGATTACACTTTTTTTTCCTTCTTCCAGGATCTCTGGGGAAACAAATGTGAAGCTTGCATTTTCACTTACTCTGCTGTTGACCTCAGTCTTATTTAGGCATTGCTTGTTTATTTTATTTCTTTCAAGATACATTTCTCTTTCCCTGTCTCTAAGGTCTTGATGTACTTTTCCAAATAAGTGGCTTTGGGAATGAGCTAATAGTGAGAGTCACAGATGGACAGGCTGCACTTTAGGTTGGCAGATGGGGACCTGAGACAGGAAGATAAATCTCTTTCAGGCTGCTGGGTTACTGGAGAGTTGATTAGGGGGTCTCTGAAGTAAACACACACTGCTAGGCATCTGAGGAGCAGAGAGATCAAATGATGGGTTTGGTTGGATTGAGAGGTGCACTCAGTCACTGCTGTGGGCCAGTGGGCAGTGTGGGATGGCACAGAGCAAGCTGCCCACGGGAGAAAAGCTGCTGTGGTCACACCCTGCAAGAGCAAGCCATGGAATCAGAGCACCAGGGAACACAGTCAGGGACTTAAGGACTTAGGAGACAGAGACATCCTGCCTTCAAACACACTCTGTCAATTCCTGCCTATTCACATTTATGTTTTCTTCCTTCTTGTGTGCAAGGAAAATATCCTATAAACAGGCAGAATGTCATTTAAATGTCACCACTTGCTGTCCTTTTGACTTGAAAGGAAAATGAGAAGAAGGATTAGTTATACCAGGGCTAGAGGTGGGAGTCCTTTGCCTTTGGCTTCCTCTTCAGTGTCAGCAGCAGAGCCCAGAGACAGCTGTGGCTCGGGCTGAGGTGTGTCTGTTCCACAAACACACTGAGACACCTGCAGACATGGTCCTTGGTGACACTGGCATCCCAGAAAAATCTCCTGCAGATAAGCAGGAGACCAATTTACTGGTCTGGTTCTTTTAAATCTGCTTCCCACCAATGCCTAGTGGCAGGGCTCAGGAAATGTTATTTTTACTGAAGCTGAGGATTTTGTGCATATTATTGAACAGGCAAGAGTCAACATCCAAAAAAGAAATTATTTAATTTACCCTCAAGCTTTGCAGAAGTCAGCCATCATACAAAACCTCATATTTTCAGAGCACATGAGGATATCTCTCTGTTATTTAATAGTGTTTTATATGTCCCTTACAAACTGCCATTTTCAGAAACATCATACATATTCCTTGGTAGTTGTAATCAAGCATTTTTCTAACCTTCTTTTAGGAAGATAGAAGCCTGGGAATCACTTGTACTGATATTCAGTTTTTCTTTTCTATGAATAAGTCATGGCAATACAAGGGGATATGATGGGAATGCTTTTAACAGAGCTGTGTCTCTTCTACAGCATTGTTATAAAATGAGGGGAGCCAGAAAATACCTACTTACTATATGCATCATTGTGCTAATCCTTGCTTGTTTCCCACATGATGGTCTCTTGTGATGTTTCAATTTGAAAAAAAAATGCAAAGCAGGAAGATTTCTCTTCTGAAGTTTTAAAATATAATTTGTATTGTCACAAGCCTTCACTGTGAACATATTTTGTGGATGGAACTGCATTTCCCTCCCTCCTGCTCAGCTCCAGTTTCTTTGCCTTAAAGTTCTCTGTTTCCCCCAACAGCAGCATGATCCATGACCATACACAAGGGTTGCAATTTTCTATCTTTTCCTTGCCTGCATTGTGTTGACAGGCACATGCCTATTTAAAAAAAGGCACCTTCTATTTTTTAAGCTGTGTCAATCCTGCAGCAGTTCTGAGTGACTTTCTTAGGGCACAGAAAAGCAAAGGGAAAAGTTTAACTTGGTGAAGTGACCACTCCTGTTTCTGAGTCTCGCTGTGAGTGTTGGTGCTTTGTTTGTCTTCCACTAAAAGAAGCAGAAGGTTGGATTTATTTGACATTTTTCCCTGCCACACAATTAAACCCTTAAATTGATAAAAAGGAGAAATAAGTAGAAATTAAACTGAAAGCAAGAGATAGGTATGTAAGGCTAAAATAAATTCTTTGTTTTGTTTCTGCATTGGAATTTAGTCAGACTGGTCTGAGAGAAGAAATGCCCAAGTTTGGACATGGAAAGACACCATGGAAGTTTGGACCTAGGACAGACACCATGTGGTCTCCTGGCAATCTCTTGAGTGATGTGCCCCTCTGTGGAGGCTGAGATCCATATAAATGTATTTCATAAGTATCATTTGTTGTTTCTAAAACACAGGACACAATGAGTTCTGCCAGGGATCTGTAGTCCCTGATCAGAGAGAATTTTCTTTATTATTATTATTAGTTAAGCATTACTTCAGCATCAGCTGAATATGCACAGTTTGTTAAAACAATTTTCATGTTCTAAAAGTAGATTAGTTTTAAAGGGTTATCCCTTCAAAATCCCTTTGCTACCTTTTAGAGATAGAGTTATCCTTCTAAGGATAAAAGGATAGCAAAGACTCGTGCCTGTCAAACATCCAAAAGAGAAATTAGTACATATGGATTTATTGACTTCATTTCACTGATAAAACCTGCTTTTGTGAGTACCAGTTGTCCCAGCCCCTTGCTAGTGATCGGTAAGCCATGTCCTGCTGACAATTCCAGCCCTGGGACTCCTGAAGACCTCACCAGATCTTTGCTTAGGGCACAAGCAATCAATCTATTATTCCTATACAACTTCCAGGGAAATTATGATAATTCAAACTCTCTTTCATCCTTATGTGTAAACTTAAAATTTATCATTTTAATAGAGGTCAATTTTGAAGTTGCTGGAATCTTCAAATATAACATTTTTAGTTTCTGGTTTTTAAAGATTCACAACAGTAAACTTTCTTATTTATTCTTGGAAGGTTGCATTGGCAAGAATAGAGGTTGGGTGAGCTGAGATTTGAAGAAAAATCCAGAAGATGAGTGCAATATTGAGAGACAAAGTGTGGAATAATCTGTGAGTATATTTTTGTGTCTCTTCACACATCTTACAAAAGTTAATAGAAAGATACTGCCATTGTAACCCACATAACACAAGTGTTTTCCAAAGATAAGGGAAGACTCTGGTAGTCTCAGAAAGTCTTTTTTAAGATAATGCCAACTTCCTCCAAGAGTGCATTGGTTCATGAGCCTGGCTATAGGGTAACGACAGTCACGTAGAACTGTCAGGTTACTGTAAACAAGAAGTTAAAATTTATTTTCAATGTGTATTTATGCCATACTTCTTTAAAAAACAATAACTTTATATTTTAATATCAGGCTTTTCATTCTCAGTAATTCAAATATTTAATGTCCTATCAAATTTTGGTTTCCTTTTTAATAGCATAAACTACATAACATGCATAGTATAAGGGAAAATATTTTTTATTCTCATATATTCAGACACACTTTAAAATGTTTTCAAGTGCACTTTTCAGGGAATTATGAATTGTACAGAATATAAATTTCCCTGATTACAACTCAGAACTCATCTAAACCCTTAAAGGGAGGGGAAGGTACACAGAGAAAATGTTACACTCTGTACTGAACCTTAAATCAGACTAAATGTTTGCAAGTGTTTGTTTTTGTATTGGCTTTCATGAATCTGAGGCCACATTTATCACTCCAGCTTTTTTAGGATGGTCCTAATGCTAGATTGCACCATATGTAAAAGAAGGAAACAAATTTCTAGTAAGCAGCCTCTGAATAAGGACTGAGAGCAGAACAGTTACCTGCCTGCTTAAATGAGGGCTGGGTCCCAGTTTGATCTGGAAGGAAGGTGTGGTGTTTTCTGAGGATGGGAAATGGCTTCAGCAGAGACTTTCCTCATCACTCCTACCCGAACTTCATGCACTGAGGGGTTGGCACTGGTTTTCATAAGCTTCTGAGCCAGGGAATGTGCTGTGCTCACCATCAGGAAACTGCTGCAAGTCACACAAGGGGTTTGCTTTTGTTGTTATTTTGGAGTTTATTTCTAGGATTTGTTGCTTGCTATACAAACAAGCTGTATTGTTTGAGCTACCAGTGGAGGAAATGCAGACCACTCAAAGGTGCACACTTAGTTCAAAAGGATTTTTGCTGCTGTGACCTTAAAAGTTGCATATGCCCTTCTTCAGTGTTGACAACATACAATTCAAGAGTTGCAAATGGAAACCTAACTGAAGATCTTTTCCTTTTGATATCTGTTCAGATTTCCACTGCTACAGAGTAAAACTGTATCTACCCTGTATCTAAAGCAGGGAGCACAGACTAACCAATAATTTTACTTTTTATAAAGGAATGCAAATTTCTGAAAAATCCGCGGGTTTTCCCCCTTTATTTCTTTCTATATCTTTTGGCAAAGTGCACTTGATTCTTCATGAAACAAATTTTCCTTTCTTCATTAGTGCTCATGCTTGACTAGAAAAGCCATCACTGCCAGGTGTGTGATGATTAGCAGGAGGGTAATGAATCAGCTTGGGCTTTACATCAGTGGGATAAATCATGGGCTCCAGCTGAATGTAAATAGGGTGGTGTTGTTCTGTTTTATAGCATTCCACCAAAACCCTGTGCTTAGGAAAGAAAGAGATTTTAGTAATCTCCAAAAAGCAGGGATGGGTAAACTAAATGTTGCTTTGCTTTCAACGAAGTCTGAAAACTATTTTCACCAGGTAAGTTTTGTAAAACCTTTTCTTGGTTCATGATCTTTTTCACTTCTAAATATGAATGCTATGTAAAGCTTTTTTTATATGGTGAGAAAGTATTTACTTATTCTTTTAGACTTCATAAGGGAATAGTGTAAAAACAAACCCAAATCAAACCTTTATATTTTCATAAAAGCTAGATTAAATTAAAGCTTCAAAAGTTTCAAGTTCTGCTCAGAAATTCTGATTTTTTTATTTACATTGCCTGTTTGTCACCTTGGAAACACTACTCTATGCAGAACAGCACAGTGGAAATGTGGGTCCCAATTGCAGTTCTTAAATTTCTCCTTTGCACAGCATGTCCCAGAACCTGCAGATATACAGGGAAACTTTTCCTATGAGTATTTCAGGTTTTTTCTTCAACTTTGGTGTTTTCATTTGTTAACGTTTCTTGTTAACAAAAGGGAAAAAATGACCTTGAAATGTACATGTACATCTTGCTCCACAGTCACCTTCCTGCAATATAATAAAAACCTTTCCCCATAGGGCAACAAACTGCACTACATGAGCAATACAGGCTCTTGCTGCTGATGCTGAAGTATTAGGTCTTTCCCGAGACACTGATGTAAGAGAATAGAGAGAGAGACACATATTTCAGCAAAGCAATAATTCAGCCCAGAATTTTAATATAAAGAACACCAAGGCAGTATCCTGTTATCTGAATTTTAATGACTGTATCTTTTTTATCCTGTCAGTTGTAGCAAGGATGTGAGAGGTTTCATGAAACATTAATGGCTCTAACTGCAGTCCTCTCCATTTCCTTTTTTCTCTCTTTTTTTGTTCTCCTGATGTGATGTAAAATATGAATTTGTGCAGTGGAACTGCTTTCTGCACAGGGCTGTATTGCTTGCTTGATCTTGCAGCAGTGACTGTGGTTCCTTTTTGGGCTGGGAGCTTCCACACAGGCTGGAGGTGCATGGAGAGGAAGATCTTGCTGATGACAGATCATAAACAATTTTAAATACAGTCCATATTTTAGGGACTTTCAAATAAAGGGCCAGCTGGATGTTCTGTAGTAGCCTGTGTTATCTGTAGCCTGCTGGTTGCTGGATGAACTGTTCAGAAGGCAATAATCCACAGGGAATGTCAGATCCTCTCCCCTCCTCAATCCCCAAGAAACAGGACTGAGAAAGGGGTAGAGAGGGACTAAACCTGACCAGATTTCAGGGCTCATCAGGTGCAAGGGCACAGCAAAGCCTGTGGACATTACTGTACATGCCAGATAGTGAATTCCTGCAACAGCCAGTCTCCCACACCTAAAACCCATGCAAAGAGTTGTTGCCATTTGACTGAGTGCTCTCACTACAGCTTCCAGGGGAGCGTTGCAGGAAAATACACAGCTCCCAAGGCAAGTGAACAAACCTAGAGGCAACCAAGCAGAGCTTAACACAGGCACAGAGGCCAAGTCTGCTTGGTGTTATCGATAAATCTTTCAGAGAAAGTTTAACCCCGCTCCTGTCCCCGCGGGACTGCAGCCGATCTCGATCCCGATCCCGCTCCCCTCCCTATCCCTAATGCCGATCCCGCTCCCCTCCCTGTCCCTAATGCCGATCCCGCTCCCCTTCCTGTCCCTAATGCCGATCCCGCTCCCCTCCCTGTCCCTAATGCCGATCCCGCTTCCCTTCCTGTCCCTAATGCCGATCCCGATCCCGCTCCCTTTCCTGTCCCTAATGCCGATCCCGCTCCCCTCCCTGTCCCTAATGCCGATCCCGCTCCCCTCCCTGTCCCTAATGCCGATCCCGATCCCGCTCCCCTCCCTATCCCTAATGCCGATCCCGCTCCCCTTCCTGTCCCTAATGCCGATCCCATTCCCGCTCCCCTCCCTGTCCCTAATGCCGATCCCGCTCCCCTTCCTGTCCCTAATGCCGATCCCGATCCCGCTCCCTTTCCTGTCCCTAATGCCGATCCCGCTCCCCTCCCTGTCCCTAATGCCGATCCCGCTCCCCTCCCTGTCCCTAATGCCGATCCCGCTCCCCTCCCTGTCCCTAATGCCGATCCCGATCCCGCTCCCCTCCCTATCCCTAATGCCGATCCCGCTCCCCTTCCTGTCCCTAATGCCGATCCCGCTCCCGCTCCCCTTCCTGTCCCTAATGCCGATCCCATTCCCGCTCCCCTCCCTGTCCCTAATGCCGATCCCGCTCCCGCTCCCCTTCCTGTCCCTAATGCCGATCCCGCTCCCCTCCCTGTCCCTAATGCCGATCCCGATCCCGCTCCCCTTCCTGTCCCTAATGCCGATCCCGACCCCATTCCCGTTCCCGCGGGAGGGAGGGGGATGCTGCCCGTGGCTTCGGCCCCACACTGGAATTCCGGGCAGGGCAAGTGGTTTCACGGGGGAAAAAGTATTCCCGGGGATATTCCCCAGAAAAAGTTTTACAATGTTTTTATAAGTGTTTCCAGTTGTCTGTAACGTTAATTGTTAATGTTAAGTTCTTGGCCTCACCCTGTTTTCGGCCCCAATTGTCTTTCCCCCCGCGTCGGGTTAACGCCCTCGCTGCCTCCCTAAAATGGCGCCCGTGACAGAGGAGCAGTGACATCAATGGGGTAAATGCAAATGAAGGACTCAGAGAATGCTGGGACAGCATTCAGCACTGGAACCCCTAAAACAACGAGCCCAAATAACATCTAAGACTGAAAATAGCATTTCTAGCTGGAAAAAATGACAGAAAAGTCAAGGTCACCACCCGGAGCTGCTCTGCCTTGAATCGCACCCTACCGTCAGGACCTCCCCTTACAATAACAAGCCACTTCAGTCTTTTTAGGAGTTTGTGAGGACAAAACACCCAGCTGGACCTGTGAAGACATAACTGGATGGCTTCTTCTTCTCCTCCGTGTCGCTTTTTGGGAAAAGCAGCGGTGTGTGCATCTATTTGGGTTCCCTGCCCAGAGCTGGTCTGTAGTGAAGGCCTCATAAAGGAGCAGGTCTCTTGGCCTCTTTATTGTAGTTGGAATCCAGTACGTGAGGTGCTGCAAAAAGCAAATTCAGCACTCTGATCCACAGGATGCATAATAGGAAATGTTCCTATTTATTCAGAGGGAGCCTGTTACAAACATAAATATGCATTGTGTCATGGCATAATACAGGGACTATAACGTGGCAACAGCAGCTGTACGCCCTCATGAGTTTATTTTCACCCTAAGACAGTATGACACTGATGTGGTCAGTGAGAGGCTGTCACCACACCACTGTGACACGTGTGTGTCATGCTGCCATTGCCTGGGACTGGGATGTTTGCTAGCAAATGTTCTGCCCTCCATGAGCATCGTCCTGAGAAACAAACCCGCAGGCTTTGGGAGCAGAGAGGCCAACAGAGGCTGTCAGTCTCTGTGCCTCCATTCTCTCCTTACCTCCCCGTTCTTAGGCAGCTCCATGAGTGGGGAATAGCCTGACCTCCAACAGTTTCCCTCTTGTTGTCTCTGGAAAGTATATGGCAAAAACATGGCTTACTCTTGCAGAAGCTGGAGAGCAGTTTTCCTCACTCTGTTGGAGTTTGTGTCTGTCTGGAGGCGCTGGATGAATTGGGGATATCAGGGATATGTTGAATGAAGCTGAGGCCTTCTACTGTAAGTATATTTTAATTAAAGCAGAGGTCTATGTGGAAAGGTGAACAGAGAAAGTATGAGCTGCTTTGTTTTGTGTTTCAATAAGCATTATTTCAGTTTTCTGTGATTTTTCTGTTCTGGGAGTGTGAGGAAGGTTGGAAAGGTGCACTGGCTGCATCATGGTCTGTCTGCATCGCGTGTATGATGGCCTGTGAGAAGGAGCTTGGGATTCTGTACAGTAAATAAAGCAATATTTAGTAACAGCACTGAGTTTGGTTAGCATGGGCACGCTGAACAGCTGGAGAAACAAATGGTGTGGCAATGTAGTGTGTGCTGTTTAGCCATGGACCAGTGGAGTCTGCTGCCGTTCACAGAGCCAAACTGATAAACGCAGGTGTTAACAGGTCTGGTGCAAAGTTAGACTTCATCCATTAAAATGATCTATTCTGGAATAAGCTTGCAAATGAATAATCAAGTTACATTCTCTGTGGAACAGACTTGACTGCAGAGCTTTGATAAAAAGAACTGCAGAAGAAGTAAGGCCCAAAGAAAGTCGATGTGAAATAAAATTCAGTTCACTGTGACTATGCTAATTAAGGGAGCTTACACATTTCACCATGATTAACTGAGACACAGTGGTAGAGCTCAATATACGTGGGAGTTCATTTAGTTGTCTGTAGTTCTACCTTTTCATTTAATAACTGCTTCTTGATTTAAATGGAAATCTCTAATTGCAAAATGATCCCTGATGCAGCATGTCACAACAAATACATACATTTTGTTACAACAAGAAAACTTTGCCTGTTTATATTATTTTCATTATTATCCCAGGCTTTCTTAATCTTCCACTTTTCTTCATTCAGCATAAAGTTCACAGTATGTCTGTCTGAAACAACAACAACAAAATGGGATGCCTATTATCAACGAATCAGTGGCATTTACAAGTGGGATTTAAATAAATCTGCTGTAATAATGGTGGATGGTTTGTTTGAAATCTGAGTTTTTTCCTAATAGAACCAGGAAAGGTTTTGATGGAAAACAAAAAAGGTGACATTTAGTGCTAGTTGACATCGATGTGTTTCCCTGGACTCTAGAGAGATTCTCCTTATTGCAGAACCAGGGCCAACATTAGGAGATTAAGGGTTTATATGACAGGCAATTAATAGAAGGATGTTTGTGGGAGGGATGTTTTTATGGTTTTTCTAGGGTAAAAAATTGAGGGAGAATATGAAGGAAAGGAAGGGTAAAACAGAAAAAGCCAGAAGGGAGAAATCCCCAGAAATTATGGAGTAGGCCAGTGTGAGGATTCCCATGCACTGCTGTTTTGAGGAGGAGACTGGATTTGCATGCAGTGTAATGAACAGCAGAGGCATCCTGTGTCTAGCTTGGTCTGTCCCATCAGTGCAGCAGCAGAAATCCCTGCCTTCAACATTAATCTGGATTCACTGAAAGCAGTGCACACAGGGAAACACTTCTGTTGCTGTAATATTCTTTGGGAAAACAGGAAGCACTTGTAATGGAAAATGTGCAATATGAGTGATAAGCAGGGTCACCAAGGTTCACTCCTGCAAAAAAATGACCTTCATTTGTTTTCTAAGTATGAAGCAGGAGGGGGATAATATTTCCCCTGTATCAAAGCTGATTGTTCTAGAAGTAACATGGAAACCCTAAAGTTGGGGAAACACATTAAAAGGAAGCACATGGTAGCCAAAGAATAGAACACAGACTAAGACAATACTTCCTGTCCCATTTATTAAATGCCATTTATAGTTTCAGCTAAGAATATACATCCAGGGCCTGATCATATATAGAAAATCACTGTACACTAAAAAAAAAAAAAAAATAAAAAAAAAAGTTTTCTGATTCTATATAGGACTTTATTAATAACTGTCAGCTTTATCACAATATGCATTAATTACATACAGAGCTACATTTGCATAACTCCACAGCTGCTATTTAAAGCAAAAACACACTCAGATGTTTGGTAGATCTAAGCATTTTGTCTGGATTTCAGAAAATGTGCCTGTTAGAAGATTTAAGTAGACCATGAAATAAGACAATTTCCCTGCTGTTTTTGCCCATGTAATTCATTCAGCACAGGTGATGAGGAGATACCAGGCACCAAAGGAGTTATATTCTTATTGCCCTGTGGTTACTGGGCAGTCTGTTTTCTCCACTTGGCATTAAATTCACTGCAAAGGTACTACCCAATGTGGTAGGTTCACAATGTTCAACCAATGCAGGGAATTTTGGGGGTTTCTGTTTCGTTGGGTTTTTTTAATTTTTTTTTCTTCTGCCAAATATGAAGTCCTCAAACAGGAAAATAATGGTATATATTTGCATATATAATTCCTGTTTCATAGTGATGAAAGTTTCTTTGTCATTATTGCATAAACCTGTGAATTAATGTCCTGCCAGATGTGTAATATTTTACATAATAGCTGGATGTGGAGGCAGGAGGTGTGGTTTGCCTCTGGACAGAGAGACAGAGCAGAGCTCCAGGTCTGCCCACTATGAACCATTCCCAAGCTCCTTTTAGATGCTGTGGGGTGCCACATCCTGCATCTGTCACACTGCTTGGCAGCTCTGCCAATGAAGCCTGCACATGAGGCAGGGCTTGCATCCCAGATCATTGCTATCACTTTGTCTGTGTGGTGGAGCTCCTACTTAGTTAGTGTGCTGAAATGTTGACTTTTCAGAAATTCCTGGCATGTGAATAAGTGCAAGAATAGCAAGAAAAAAAGCAAGTGTTGAATGCATTCATTGTTTCCAACTCATCTGCTGAGTATGCAACACTGTTGTTTCTGACATAGTGCTGTCTTGCATAATAGTTTTGTATTTTTATTTTCTTTGCACTAAGTTATTGTACTTATGGAGTAACTGGAGCCTCATTCACCATTGCACAGAGCACTGTTCCCAGGGACTCTGAGCTGAGCAGTAGGTTTCAGACAGGTTTTGAGTATGTTTGGGGATCTATCATCTTCATGCAGCTATTGTTCTCTGTAAGATTTTGTGTTAAGTACTTGCCCTTAAGTGTTTCCACTGCTAGAGATACAGTTTCCAGAAAGTCATCTGTCCATTCAATACTAGTTGCACAGTTTTTTTTGTCTCATATCCCTTGTTCAGTTTCCACTGAGAAACTAACTTTGGCTGAGTTGCTCCAGGTATAAATCAGTGTAATAGAAGACAGGATTTGTCCCTTTCCTTTTCAGCCAAATTTTATGCTTTCAGTGTCTGGAAAATGATAATCTTCCCTCTTTCTGACTTGTTTGATGCTTACCAGAATCCCCTGAAATCTACCACAGAGATTAAATAATCCACCTTACTTGCTGCCTAGGTGATGTAATACCACATCTTTAAATACTTGCACTGCTGTCCAGCTTGCTATTTCAACAATTTGCTGTTTAAATACTCCTGCAGGTGAAATAGGTGCTCTCCTCAAAGACTGAACACCTTTGCTCCTGTTTGTCTCTTGCCTTTCATTTTTGCTTTCTAAGCAAGTGCTTTTCTGTCCAACCCTTGCACATTATTCATCCTTCTCACCTAATTTTCAAGACCCTCTCCTGAGCTTGATATTCTCCCTTGGACCAGAATAGTCTGCCACACTTTTTCCTCTAAGACCATCAGTATTTAGTGACTATGTTTCCACTGCTGATCAGAAATTCAAACGTTTTTGTGCAATTTGGCTATCTCATATTAACTATTAAATGTCAGCTTCCTTTTGAGTCAGCTGGTAGTAACTGATTTAATAGGCTGAAACTGGGAAAGTGTGGTGTCTGGTGGCCTGGGCATGTGCATTGTATTCCTTTGTGCTAATCCAAATGGAACAGAATGAATACAGAGCTCCTGAAAGTGAGAGATGATTTGGGTCCCAAGTAAAGTGTGCTCCAGGTGTGTTCCACATCAGAATGTGGAATATTCCAGGCTCCACTCCCTGGGGCTGTCTGGCACTGTAAACAGGCAGCAGTTGTATGTCTGAATTTATGCCAGAAGTAGGTTAACTGCAAGGAGAGATGAGACCAGTCCCAGCTAATCCCTGGTCCTGAAGCAGCAGCTCTTACTTTCTTAAAGTGAAAATTTGCTGTGCATAAGACATAATCTCTGTATTAAAGATGGTATTTATGTTGAATATAAGTGATGAGAAGCCTTGTGAATATATGGCAGAGTGCCAGGGTGGCACCAGCCTGTTCTTGCTGTAGGAATCCAGGAGGGTTGGCAGAACGCAGTGCAGGGCAGATATTTGCTCTTGTCGTGTGCACAAGAGCCACCAAATGTTGTTCCACATATTCTCATCTACTAATGCCTTTCCTACAGTGAATGAAAATGACTCTGCCTTTCTCACCAAGTAACTAGGTATGCAAACAGGTCCCCAGACAAACCAAGCAAACAAAAATTAAAATCCTCATGGAATTGTGTAATGATGCAACACAGTCAATTAATGAAAACACCACAGAATCTGGGGTTTGCCTAATACTCCCCCAATTTTCACAGATGTTTATAGCAGGAAAGTTACCTTGATCTGGATTCAGATTAGGGTTTAGGTTCATCCACCTTGTGAATTTTCTCATTTCGGAAAAAACTATTGGAGAAGATCAGATATTTTTAAATTCCTTTTTTACTAATGGTTTTGGGGTGCAGAAAAATAACCTGTAACCACTTCTGCCTACTTCTTTATTATTTCAGTCATTTTAGCAGCTATTCTTAGGTTCAAGCAAACAAAGCTTTCCTGTTTTCCATAGTTGCATAATTAATCTATAAGAACTTTGACATTTCAAAGAATGCGCTGTTCCTAGCCTTTGCTGCTATCTGCATATTTCTCTCTAGATTTCTGGCCTGATATTTACACTTAATGAATGAACATGAACTCAGACTCTTGAGGTCTGATCAGGTTTTTTGTGACTGACTAAGCCACAGAGGACAAACTTTTAGGTATTGTTTCCTTTATTAATATCTAGTCTGCTCCAAATCTCAGTAGTGAAGAATTTGCTGGATCCCTTAGAAGCTGTGAACAGTAGTTCAGGATTTGGGCCTCTTGGCTGCAATAGCAGCTGGAAAATTTCCGTTCTGGTATTGTCTGCCATGCTTCAAACTGGTGTAAATTGTGTTACAGCACAAAACTTTGTAGCCTTGTGAGGACCACGGGTGAAAGAACAACGAGACAAAGCTGGGCATTTCTAGTCTCTTAAGATGAGTGAAACCACAGTTAGGCCATTAGCTGTACATCTCACAACATCTGGTTTTATTGGCAGATGACTGAGAAATTGAGAAGTTTACTTTTGATAACCTCTCTTGTTTTTTTCATGGTAGCTGAAGACCGGTACTGCTAACCCAAGGCATGTGGTAACAAAAATAATCACATTCCCCTAGTCTGTTGAAAGTGCAAAGAAAAAAAATGAGTGTAGTATTTCCTCCCTTTCCCTTTCCCTTTCCCTTTCCTTTTTTTTTTTAAATTCTGGTATGCTAAAGGGAATTGTGTATGTGTCTCTCTGAAGAGCAGTTGTTCAAGAACACTGCCCACTCGAAAAGTTGCAGAGTTGCCCTGTGCCCCATGAAATTCAGACCCCAGGTACCCACTGGGTCTGTGTAAGTCAGGGCAAGGATCCAATGAGAGATCACCTGGACTGCAAAACCTTGGGTAGTAATTTTATAAAATCCTGGGTATTAATTATATAAGATAAGATATTGCACTTCCTGGTTAAACTTGGGTTCAGCATGTGTAGCTAAAGAAGGTAAGTTACCCTCAGCATTTATTTATCTGTTTATTTAAGCAGCACTACATCCCTCATGGATCACCTCCTGGATCTCTGATATGGCTGTGTTCCACCTAGAATAAAAACAACAGCCTCCTTAAGGCTGTTCCTGTAACTGTGGGTCTGCAAGCAACAGAGGTGATTGACATTAACTTCAGGGATATTTGGTCCTAGCACAGGAAGGGCTGCAGGAAATCCCTGGAATGCCAGGCTTTAAAATGCTGGGTAGTACTGGCTGATGATCAGCTAATGATGAGGTGCAGACTGTACTTGTTAGTGGAAGCATTTTCTTCATGGCAGAAAAATTCCCCTTGGACACATTAGCAAATCATCCCCTTGGAGACTTCACTGCTGCTACAAGTACCATCTCCTCCCATCTGGCCACCTGTGGGCTCTGCTCTGCCCTGCTGCATTCCTGAAGTTTTCTGTGGCACCACACCAGCTCAGCTGCTGGCATGAGCAGAAGGGAGCTGCTCAGCAGCAGCTGGCAAGGGCATCCCAGCAGCCCAGATCTAACCTGCTACCAGACACAGAGCCCACTGATCCAGAAAGTGCTGCCATTTCAAGGTTAAGTGCACAATCTGGAGATGCTATGTGGGAGGGCCATTCCTGTGTTCACAGACTGTGTGCCTGATATGCTGCATGGATGGAGTGCTGAAAATGGTATTTATTGATAAGAAACAATGGATAAGTGTTTGACAATAACCCTCTCTCTGTGTGTGTGTGTAGATGCTGGTGTTGAATTATCAGTGTAAACAGTCCTTTAATAAATATGTGAGTGTATTTCATTGAGATCACTGTGATTTCATTGTGGTTTCATACCCTGGTAGCTCCTCAAAAAGCAACGGGGTGGTGTCTGCTACTAGAATAAAACCAAAGCATTCAACTTGATCTACTTATAAAATCAGGGAAAAAATGCTGACTCGTTCTCTTTGGTCTCTGTATGTGAAAACCTTCTGTCTGTCCTGTAAAGACATACACACAGACTCTTCCAGAGCAGAAAAACTGGAATTAAAAATGGGAAGAAACTATTGTTGAACACAAAGCTGCCCATGTTGCATTTCTGAATATATCTTAATCTTTGACTATCAGGGCAACTCTCAAGAGTGGTTCAGTTTTGGGTTTGTCAGTCTTCTGGGAAGAAATTGTCACCATCTGCAAAAGCAGCAAAAAGTCTTATAGAATATTTATAAGAGTATGTTTTTGTTTTACTGTATAACTCTGATAAAATCATGTTCTTATTTTTTTTGTAGGTACGAGGTGACATCATAAAACCTTTTCATTAGAATTAGGTGAAGTTATTTGGTAGACTCAGTAATTCATTCTTTAATGCAAAAAAGAATTTTTCACTTTTGATGATCCAACCAACAATCTGGTTTTCAGGGATTTTTGAGTAAAATAGATGAAATCTTACATCTGGATGTTTACAAAACATCATTAGATCTGCTTTTATTTTTTCCTTCTATCATCTTAGAACATGCTTTAGGCCTAATAGCACAGGCTAATCATGAACAAGATGCACACAAAAGATAAATTCAGTCAAAAAGGGTTATCAGCTGGTCACTGCTAAATTTGGATTGCACTAAAATGGAAATTCTTCAATTATATCATAATTTTGGAACAACTTCATAAAGCAGTGAAGTGGCAGAGTATCCAGTGCAAAACCTTGCCTTACCCCTGTGCAACTGAGCTAAGAATTCTGAATAAAAACTCCTGTGCAGTTACACTAGCAACTTTTTTCACATGCTGAGACAGAGCTCCAATACAATTATCATTAAATATGTCATAATATTTGCAACACAGACATTCATTTTTGTAGTCTTTTAGAGAGGTTATAAGAAATAAACTTAGAAAACTTCTTATTCTTTACTTTCTTTCTTAATCTATTGCAGGTAATAATTTTTCTCCCAACAATAGACTGTAATTTTGTTTTGGCTGCAGAAATTTCTGTATGAATGTGCTCACAGGAATAATTCTCTAATAGCATGATAGATCCATAATAGATTTAGTTAATCTTCTGTTACATTGTCACTGAGCTGTGCTCATTAATGACAGTGAAACAGCACAGGATTATAGTCTTGCACTAAACTGCTGTTGCTGGGATCTGGCCTCATGTAGGGGCTGCCCCAGTGTCAGCTGAAGTCAAATCACAGCTCCCATTAATGTCACTGCACAAAATCTGTGCTGAACAGCTGTTGGTGTCATGGGGGCTTCAGAAGGTTGGGAAGGTTTGTGTTCTGGTTTATTGGAATAGAGGGGAATGATCCCTCAGGTCCCTGCCCCAAAGAACACACAACATACAGAGCATGAGAAAATGGGCAGAAGCTGGATGGGAGGATCAGCATTGTGAGGGCAATTAGATTTCCTGACAAAAAATGCCAGTATTTCAGATTGTCCTTCAAATTTTAAAGGATTTCATTTGATTTAAAAGAAATTACTGAAAATTGCTAAGAAATGTGAAAAGTTTTAATTTCTTAGCATTTTAAATGAAAGAAACAATAAAAAAATCCCAGTATCATAAATTAGATTAGGCTGGAAATATGGTTTATGGAAATATTTCCAGTTCACTTTGTTCAAAATCCCCCTGAGCATCAGCTCACTTTCAAGTATCAGCATTGCCATCTTTTAATACCCAATCTGCCTTTCTTGCTAAGATTTTTCAGACATCTTGCATAAATTTCAATCAGCATTCTCTACAGGACTTTTAAAAAATACTACTGAGTAACATTTCCAATGAAATTTTAAGCTTCTGACAATTATTTTCAAAAAGTACTTCTCATATACAATTATGTTATTAAATTGTTGTCCATATCACAAAAGGGAAGACAACAAAATTGCTGTTAAATGAAAATACAGAACAATTTTGTACTTATTTAAGAACAAGATTGCAGAAATGGGATCATGATATGACACATCACTTTTAATTTCTACAAAAATGTACCTACTGTAAATTTTGGGTTGTGTGCTTCCTAAGCTTTGAAATTCTTCAGGCTGGCTTTGTCTCCAGAAATGCAGGAGTTAGGATCACTGAAATGGAAATGGGGAGAAATGTGTGGGAAGCAGGTGGATGTAAAGAAGGGACACACCCTAACACCCCCCAGTATAAACAGATCATTGGGAAGATCTATTACAAATTACTTTGCTCCCCCTCTTTAGCTCCCTTTTCCTTATTTTGCTGCCATCCTCCATCGACCCCCCCAGCTGCCAGCCAGTTACACCCTGCTCTTAAAGAAAAGCTTTGACATCTCTCCTCTGGCCTTCCCCAGCAGATCACACCCTTGTACAAGTGGCTCAAAGCTTGTGACACGTGCCAGAATAATGTGCCAGTTTAACCCAGCACTGGGCTCAGCCATGCTGCTGAGCTGATGCTGCCTTGGAGGAGATGAGGCTGGGGGTTTCTGAGCAGCTGACAGAAGCTTCCCAGAGGCAGAAAAGGATGCTGATGGGATTCCAGGGTTAATTAACCCCAGATAATGAGGTTAATTAACAGGGTAGCAGTTAGAAATAGAATATGACAGGATACTGATGGCTTACCACGATCTTGTATTGTGTCCTGACAGCTCTGCATGTCAGGAGATGAGATTGCAAGCCAGTAACTCATTTAGGGTTCCCTCTCATCAGCAGGAAATAACTAGTTGATTAGTTTGAGTGGTGAGGAATCATTTGGGTGACAGAGTGATCACAAGATGAGTAGGAAAGGAAGGAGTGAGAACAGGAGGACTAGAAGGAGTAAAATTGGCAAATCTAAACTAAACCAAGACAAGTCCTCACAAAAAAAAAAAAAAAAAATTAGGAAATGGTTAATAAATTGAGCTTCTCAGGTCATCTTGGGTATTGAAGTGTACAAAATGCTAAACCAAACAAAAAGATCCCAGAAATTGTTCTGAGGTATTAGACTGGAAAAAAAATCAGTGACTTCTCTGATGAAAGGGAGAGAAAAACTGAACAATAGTAAGAAATACTATGGATCCATAAGGAGTTTAGAAAAAACTGGACAATCATGCAGAAGAATAAACAAGGTAAAAATGAACCAAGTATAAATAAGACACAAGGTTAAGGATGATTGGCATGGACATATTGAAAGAAAGCTGGAAAAGCTGAGCCCCAAAATTAATTACCAGAACATAAAAGCTGAGTAGAGGGCTGGCATCCTCACAAAGGAGATCTCAGCGCAGGAACAGCAGCCAGCCCAGAGCAGGGAAGGACTGAGGTGAAGAACCTGTAGGATTGAAATGAGGATTTTCATCAGACTGAGGAAGGACTCCTTCTTGCCCCTTGATGCAGTCAAACATCCCCACTGAAAAGAGCAAGCCCATCCCTTGCTGGCCTGGAGATCCAGTCTGGCTCACCAGGTGCTACCGAGCAGGTCTGTGTGCAGTAGCCCAGTTCTCCCTGCCTTGGGCCCTCTCCTCCAGCCAAACACCATTTTTCACAACAATGTGAAATGTTTGAGAGTTCTTTTCTTTCAAACATGATCTAAATTGTTTTCCAGGTTTGGAGGCTGTCTGCCAGTTGGTTTGCATAAGCATTATCTCTTTAGGATAAAAAAAGAATTGGGAAAATTATAAATCTTAGCTGTAAAAAAATAAAAGAAAAGATAATTTAGTAAATTTAGTAAATCCTCCACACCAGAAGAATGACTTGCTGAGAAGTGTGCACTAGTCTTCTATCTTATCAAAACAGTACCTATATCAGCTGTGATGTGTTTTCTAGATATCTTCAATTGAACAGTGGGGAAATCTTCAATAAACCCCAATTTGTGGTCTATTTTGGCTTTGACAGCCGAGAGACTCATCCAGCAAAAAGTGGTTCAAGTAAAAATGCAAATATGCCAACCAACCCTCAGGCTGAATAGGTTGCAGCACTTCCAGTGATGATTTCTAAAACCCTGAAATTGCAATTCCTTGTTTCTGCCAAAGACATGGCTTTCTGCAGTGTTCTCTGAGATCTCAGGAAGTCTCAAGTAGTGTTGTCCTGCATGGCTGAGAGTATGAGGCCAGCACACGTCTTCCTGGGGAGGTTTCAGCTTGGGGCTCGTGTTTTGTAGGGAGACAATTGCCACTTCTCAACTGCTGCTAATAGACGTGTGTGATCTGAAAGAGACCCAGAGCTGCTAGTGCCCAGTAATATCATGCTTTTTTTCTCTGCTAGTAAAAACAGTTATTTTATTCACACAATAAGATGCAGTGCTTGCCAAAGAAATAAAAAATGGCAGTTTTTACTTTAATGGGAGCAATTTGAGAAACTGGAGTCATTTTAGGAACACACTCCAACACGGCTGGAAATGCATTAAAGGTGTCTGACTTTGTTGAAAATGAGGGCTGGCAACAGCCAGAGCCAAGTTGAAAGCAAGTGCTGCACTAAAGGAGCTCGAGCACACCAGCACAACCTGAGCAGGGTCTGAACAGTTGCTACAGTGTGAGCAAGGAGACTTTAGGGCAGGGTTGCATTTGTCCTTTCTAAGCATTGATTTTTAATAAATATGACTTCACAGATTCATTCATGTCGACTCATATGTGCATCTTTGCCATTTCTGTCCAGCTCTGTCATTCCATGTTTAAGTAAACGTTGTTTGCAATGGTGCTTGTGTGACAGTCCTGGTGAGCCAATGGCAGCAAAGGGCTGGGACTGGGTTGATGTTTATCTGTGAATTATTGGATCATATCTGGCAGAAAATAACATTTTAGCGGTTGCAGAGAAGATGAGCTGGTGTCTTGGAGATATCACTGAGACTGCTGGGAGTGCATTTATGGAGTATTAGTTCAATTTCCCTACACAGAGAGTGTCTGGTACTGCACTAATCTCAGCAACAGCACAAGGAGTGAATGGCACATCTGGAAATGGTGGTTTCTTTGTCTCCAGCACAGGCACTTCCTAAGCAGTAGCTGCGAGTCCCTTTTCACTGTCCTTGTCAGGAAATGGAAACCACCTTTTTCTGCCTTCTGCTCATTTGTTACCGTGCCAGGTGACAACACTCCCAATGTCCCTCCCTGTCCCACCCTTCCTGTGCCAGGATCAGCAGCACAGCTACAGGGGGTGATCCTTACCTGTGCAGATATGCTGAGCTGTATTCTGCTATTACAGTGTTTTTATGAATAGTTAAAACAACACATCATCTCTAAAGTACAGAACTGGTACATTTTAGAATCCATTAGCCCTTTAAAAATAATTGGATATCTTCTCATCTTTGTTAATTTGCAGCCCTTGGTAATTCTCACTAGGTGATCTAGTCATTAGTGCAAATTATATTTAAGAAGTAAAGCTTAAATATATTCCATTCTAGAAAATCTTCCAAGTATGGTAGGAAAACAATTGTGCTGCCAGTTACTTGATTTGTGTGGTATTATATTAAAGAAACCCTGGTAGAATTTAATTAGGTGCTCTGGGTTTGTGGTGTATCACAGTCTATGTTATCACCAAAGAAGTAAAATTTAATTATAACTGAAACACTAAAACAAGTATTTTTTTTTAATATTGTCAAAAATAAAAAAGATATTTACTTATTTTCTTTTTCTCTTCCAATATCTTGTTGGAAAGAAGAAACCATTTCTCACTGATTTTTTCAGAGTGGAATAATAAACACAGACAGACTTGCTATTTAACAACACTGTTGTTAAAGACTGTAGAATTATTGTCTCAAAGAGCTCCACAATTGCTACAGTAAAAAAAAAATCTTGCAGCTCTGGTGCCAGTATAATTCCTTTTTTTCCATACAAATAAACAGGTTTTTAGCTACAGAGTACATGTAGTAAAGGTGTTGTCAGATCAGAAAAGAGGGGTTCTCATTAACTGATTCTGAAAATGTAAGTTGATGTTTTTCAAATTGATGCAATCACAAGAATGCAATTTTGCAGCTTTAAAAGTAAAGAGTGCTAATGGAATGAATGGAAACAAGTTACAAAATAAGTTGAAGGAAAATAAGGTATCAGAGAGTGTTCTTGTAGATATAGGGCTGACATAAGGACAAAAATGAATTTATAGATCTTTACTTTTGTGCGTGAACCATTTAATACAGGATCTCAAACAAGGCTGGTGCTAATAAAGTGTAAATTCATAATGCATTTGTTCAAAGTAGCAGACTGAAGGTAAAATGCCATCACTGTTTTTTCTAAATTTTTTGTCTGTTAATGTGTTGGAGTCTGTAATCAAGGGTCTCTTTGAATTCTTCAGAGAGAAATCAGAATGCAGGGATTGAATTAAAACCTTTGGAAGAATTGAACTATGCTAAGCCACTCACACATAAATTAGAGGTGTAAGTTCAAGATTTGGAAAAAGTAAGCAAGTAAGTAAGTTTTAGAATAAGCTTTAAGTGCTTTAAGTGAGTAAAAGATCTCAGATGCCAGAGTACAAGTAGGAGTTCTGGTAAAGGTTGAAAAACACAATCAGGAACATAGTTTCAGACATAATAAAACTATCGTAAGAATATTGCTTACATTTTTAAAATGGATTAAGATAGACCATATGTGTAGTTTATACGTAACTGGCATGCTAAGAAACTAGAATTCTAATAAGTTAAGTAGTAGTTGTTCAAGTTTGTGTCTTAGCTTGTTGGGAAGATTCTACATAAGAACATGCATTGAGGAAGCTAGTTTACAGAGAGAGAGGGGGAGATCCCTCTGTGGTCACTGTCACAGACACAACAGGCAGAACTTGGAGATAGTAATTACATTTATTGCCAACAAAATCAGAGCAGGATAATGAGAAGCAAAAGAAATTCCAACAGGACTTGAAGCCCCATGCTAGAACGTGGCCACACAACCCAAATAAAAATGGGAATGGCTTCACAGTGACAGAGGGCAGGGTTAGATCGTGTGTTCAGGAGAAATTCTCCCCTGTGAGGGCGGGGGAACCATGGCACAGGATGCCCAGAGCAGCAGTGGCTGCCCCTGGATCCCTGGAATTGTCCAAGGCCAGGCTGGACAGGCCTTGGAGCAGCCTGGCACAGTGGAAGGTGTCCCTGCCCATGGCAGGGGTGGCACTGGCTCATCCTTAAGGCCCCTTCCAAGCCAGTCCATTCCGAGATTCCCTAGATTCATGGCTCTGGGGCAGAGTCATTTGGTGACGGCATCGCCCGAGCTCCGGTTTGCTGCAGGCTCTGACGCCAGCCAGCGCCACGGTGACACGAGCGTTGCTGCAGTGAGGTGAGAAGGACACTGTGACATTGGCAGCACCACTGTGACACAGCAACTGCCTCAGCTGCACCTCAGGGCTGCGTCCCAGGCGACTGCAGCCACTCCTGCCTCGCCATGGACCTGGTGGCACGTCTGGTGCGCGCTCTGCTCCTGCCGGCCCTGCTGCTGGCAGTGCTGCCCTGCCCAGGAGTGGCCAAGGAGCTCTGCCCAGAGCCCTGCCACTGCCCACAGCATGGACATCTGGACTGCCAGGACATGGGCCTGGCCACCGTGCCCCCAGCCAGCCGCCACTGGCCCCTCACCATCCTGTGAGTCCCGCCGCCCCACGGAGCCCTGCAGCTGCCCCGCCTGGGCTCCCTGCTGCTGCAAACCCCATGTGGGACACCCGGGGGACTCCCTGGCCACAGACAGGGGGGTTTGGGGCCTGAGCTCAGCAGGAGGGTGAAGGCAGGCTGGGCACGCTGGGCTTGGGCAGGCAAAGCTCGCTTCCAGCTCAGCAGCTGAGTGGCAGGGAAATGGGTTTTCCTGAGAGGAGCCGGGGTCTTTGGTTTCTTTGCAGAGATTTCACTGGCAACTCCATTGCTGGTATTGGAAAACAAACCTGGAAAGACTATCCATGGACCGAGACCTTGTAAGTGCCCATTTCAAATGTCAGCAGTTTGGGTATTTTCTGTCCTTTGCTCTGGGGTTACAGCAGCAGCGGCCAGGACACCAAAGGTTCCAGTGGAATTCAACGCTCTGCTGCTCTGCAAGGAGGGGTGTGAATCACCAGGGCTTCCCAGCACGGCAGGAAATGCCATGAGCCACATCTCTTGCAGCCCAGGGCACTGTCCCTGTGTCTGTTTGCCCAGGGATCAAGCTGTGCCAGCTTCAGCGGGCCAGGAGCAAGTGCCTGCTCTGGCCAGGAGTGGGGACGATGCCTGCAGTGACCCAAAGAGAGGCTCCAGCAAGCTGCTGCAGGAGATTTTCCCGTGGCAGTGCCATTTGCTGCTGGCCAGTGGCCGCTGTCACAATGTCCCTGTGTCCCCTTGCAGAGTGCTGAGGGACAATGAGCTGCAGGCAGTGAAGAGCCATTCCCTGGAGGGGCTGTTCCTGCTGAAGCACCTGTAAGCACCGTGCCCTGCCCAGGGCCAGGGGCTCCTGCCTGCCCCTCCCTGGGGCCCTGCTGCTCAGCCCAGCTGCAGCCTTGGGCTTGTGGCCTTTGTCCCTGCGGGGATCAAGGCTGCAGAGGCAAGTCAAAGCCACAGGGCAAGTGGAAGTGACATCTGGTGTTCTACCTGCAACAGGGATTTGTCCTGCAATGAGATCCTGTCCATTGAGGAACAGGCTTTTGAATCACTGCCTTTCCTGAAGCTTCTGTGAGTGATCAAGTTCCTTTCTGGTGGTTTTAGCACACTCTTTGCATTGGGCACCCTTCCTGTGTTGGAAAATGCTGCTGTTCCTTTCTCACAGTCCCTAAATCTGCCCTGCTCAGAGCCCAGCTTAGCTGCAGAGGTCAGTGCTGATGGCTGGACAGTCATGCCAGGGGGACAGATCCCAGCGGGGTTATCCACTCAGACAGCAGCCCTCAGAGAAGCCACTTCTTGCAGCCTTGGCTGCAGACTGGGGCAGAAATAGCATCAGCACTTGTGCCCTTTGCTTCCCCTCCTGGGCAGGCTACAAACACTGAGAAAGCAGCAGTTTCCTCCCTCTTCCGCCTTGGACTTGCACCTTTCCTACCGAGAGATGGATGCTGCTTTCAGCCCTATTCCCATAGGACTGGCCTGATTCCTCCTCTTTCCCCAGAAACCTCTCTGGGAATGGCCTCACTCAGATCCGCAGCAGCACTTTCCAGGCCTGGCATGGGATGGAGTTTCTCCAGGAGCTGTAAGTGGCACCAGGGCTAAAGGCTCGGCAGGGCGAGTCTCTGCATGGTCTCTGCAGGGTCAGCAGGCAGGAGCAGCTTTGCCCTCTGCAAAGTGCTGAGTGCTCCTGTGGATGTCAGCCAGGGAGCACCAGGAGCGTGCAGCTGGCGAGGCCCTTTCCCCTGCCCTGCTCATCTCCTGCAAGGCTTCCTTGAAACCAGCCAGGCCATGCCCACGTGCCCAGCACACCCAGCTCACGTCCTTGCCATCAGCCCTGACAGAGCTCCCTTGTTTCCCAGGATCCTCAGCCATAACCCACTGGCTCTCATTGCTGACGCTGCCTTCTTCAAGCTGCCCTCGGTGAGCTCTCTGTAAGTATTGGCTCCTTGGAGCAGATCAACACAGATGTGTGTCTCTCTCGAGTGCCCTGTTCTCAGGAAAGAGCAGAGGTGCAGCAGCAAATCTTCCTCTTGCCCAGCCTCAGTCTGCTGGAGACACAGCTACCCCTGGCACTGGCAGGGCAAGGCAAGGGCCAAGCAGTGCTGGTGTGTCCCCAGCTGCAAAGAAACCCAGGAAGTGGGGCACAAACTTTCAGGGACGACAGCCCATGCAGGGCTGGGGCCCTGGAGTGGCCACAGGGCTCTGGGAATCAACTGCACTCCTGCTGGAGCACTCATGCCAGCAGCTTGAGGCTCCTGCCTCCTCCAGGGACTGGAGCTGCCCTCAGTGGTAGGCAGCAGGAGGGTCAGGAGAGGGGCAAACCCTTCTGGTGGCATCCGTCTGCCACGAGAGCTGCAGGATTGCCCTCCTGATTCCGACGGCCTGGTTCAGAGCAGGGCAAGGCAGAGAGAAGCTGGGCTCTGCAATGGCTTCCCTTTGATCAGACAGAAGTGGGTGCCTCTGCCAACAGCCCCACGACCATCAGGGCCCTGGGCTTGCAGAGGTCTGGCAAGTCATGGAGAATTTAACGAGGTCTTTGCAATGCTTGCAGAGACCTGAGTGCCACCCAAGTGCCTCCGCAGACGCTGCTGCTGCTCCTGCAGACCACACTGAGCTTGGAAACCCTGTGAGTGTGTGGGACGCAGCCCCAGCTGCCAGCGGGCCCCAGTGCTGGGACAAGGGGCTGTGCTTATGAAACGGATCCATGTGCCACAAAGCCAGAACAAGCCCAGTAAGATCCAGAGGGGCTGCTTCCCTCTGGGAACCTGCAACAACTCAGCAGCTCAGAGGCAAAGTTTCACCTTTTGGGTGACTTGCTGCACGTTTCTCAAAGGGGAGTTGGAACTGCAGGCGGGTGCATTTCTGTGTCACATGGTGTTTTGGGAGCAGTTCCACTTGCAGGATACCATCCCCTGTTGAATGTTTTGCACTGGGAGTGAGGGGACTTTCCCAGAGCAGGGGCACACAGTGAAGCACAGCCCCATGCGTGCTATATCCGTGTGTTCCCCGGGTTGGGCTCGGGGCCGTGGATTGGGTGGCCGGGTGTTCCTGCAGTAATGCCCTCTTGTCTCTAGCCAAGTGCCCAAGAAGGTGGCCTGCTGCCTGTGCCAGGAGCGTCCCCTGCCCGAGACCCCGTGCAGGAGGATCCAGTTCCTCTGCGAGAAGCTGTGCAGCGCCAGCGCCCCGCACTGCGGTTGGTGTCCGGAGGGGCTGGGGGGAGCTCAGATCTGCCACTTCCCTTGAGCCTGGGGAGATGCTGCAGCACTGCCCCGTCCTGGGGGGCCCTGGTCATCCTCCTGGAGTGCAGGACTTGGGCAAAACACCTCGGGTTGGAAAGTTCCTGCTGATTGTACTGATCTTCTGTGTCACACACTGTCTGGAGAAGGAGCAGCTCACTGGGATCTCCACTGCCCACGTGTAGGGAAAAGGGCAGGGCCCAGATGTGCTCTGCAGGGTGAACACCAAGCACCGTTAACCCCTCGTTGGCCTGTGCAGGGAGAGCAAAGCACCTTCCTGCTCTAGCTGGGCACAGGGCAGAGATCATCAATCCACAGTAGGGCGAGGCTGCACTTCTGCAAACAGATACAGCCAGGTTTCCAAGGTCCCCAGGGAGCTGCGTTCTCTCCCTGGCCCAGCCCCAGGTGTCCTGTAGCACAGCCCCAGAGCTGTGGTGCCCTTGAGGAAGTTTTTCATGGTGTAAAAGCTTGAGCAGCTGCTGCTGATGGGAATAGCCCCGGAGCAAAGGAGTCCCTGGGCTTTTCTCCCCTGGCAGTCTGTGTCCCCATTGCAGTGATGATCTTTCCTCTGGCATCTCTGGCTCCTCACTGGCTCCTGCAGAGCAACCCAAGCCTGGCTTATCTGGAGCTTTGGGAAACTCTGAGACAGAAATCCCATTCCCCAGGGATGTTTCCCTCCTACCCAGAGCACCAGGAGACACCAGGAAAGAGCCAGCTCTCTGCTCTGGCCCACCCCAAGGGGCTAATGGGATGGATTGAAGGAGTCTTCTCCTCTCCACAACACATCCCACTCTGCTCTTGTGCTGCCTGGCCTCGAGACGAGCTCCTGCTGCTCGGGGTAACCTCCGAGCCTGTGTTTGTGCCGAGCCGCTGATCTGCTCTCTTGGTGTTCTCCAGGTCACACAAGTCAGAAAGAGACATGGGGAGAAATCATGGATATGGAACAACCCCCAGAACTGGACGCCAGCCCAGTGCTGAGCCGCAAGCACAAGAAGCCTTTGGTGGGAGATCACGGAACTGTAATACTTGCGCTTGTCCTGACCCAGAGCACTGAGGGTGATGTCAGCAGCCTGCACGATTCCAGAAGCAATTCATATCCCACTCAGCATCTCTCGGGGCGCAAAGGCAAAACGAGTGTTGATGACTTGATGAACAAGCTCAAGAGGATGCTGCTCAAGAAGAAGCTGCACAAATCTAAAAGCACCAGGATTGCACGAAGCATTATCCCATACCCGGCCCAGCTTGCCAGGCTGAAGGATGTGGTGGAAAAGACACCCTCGAGCTGGGATCTAGAGGAGATGGAGTCACGTTCAAACTGGCAGGGATTAAACCCCTCGGATGTAGCTGGTGGATTAAACCGTGCTTACCTTGCCTCTATCACTGGACAAGACGGAGATGAGGAGGAAGATGCAGCTCCCAGGAAGAACTACGTTAGCGCACACAAACGGCACAGGAAGGAGGACAGCCACTATGGGGTTGGACATTCCTCTCTGGGCGGGCACCCCCTGATCTTCCGTGACACCAGAGAGGAGGAAGACTCCACGATCCTCAACAAACCTTGGAGCCCCCGGAGCCCAGACCTTGCGCTGGTGTCAGGAGAACTCTTGGAAACCACGCTTGATGATCAGCAGCAGCTTCTGGAGCCGGACAAAGGCATGCGAATGTTCACGGACCACGTGGAGCGGGCCCTGAGGAGGGACTGCAACCTGCCCCAGCTGAAGGAGGTCTGTGCCAAGATGGTCTCTAAGACCAGGCTTCTTCTAAATCTGCTCAGTGAGAGGCAAGAGAACCAGGGAGCCTCTGATCACAGAGGCCACTGTCGTGTGCAGGAGAACATGATCATTCACATGGCCTTGGGGAAGGGCAAGAAACTCACAAGGAAGGTAGGAGAGCTGCTGGGCACTGCTGCCAGTGTCCTTCGGGGCAAAGGAGAATGGAAGGATCAATCCTCTTACCACCGTGGTCTTCCTTCCTTTCCTCACAACAGAAACTAGAGGTGGTGCTGTATGTGATCACGTCTGTGTTTTTGCTGGCTTTCTTCATCATCGCTTTTCTGATACTGAAGTGTATCTCCCAGGTAAGCCAGTATCTTGTTTGACACACAGCTGCCTGTCTCGTAGCTGGAGTGCCCAGGTGATGAGCCCCAGGTGCCACTGCAGATGCCCAGTACCACAGGAGATGTTTTTCCAAGCCTGGAGCTTGTGGCAGCTTCCACAGTACCCGGCTCTGCAGGGCTCAGCCCGCCTGGGGGAAGCTGGTCCTGCCTTCTGTCCCTACCCTCCCCAGCTTTGCTTTGCTCTCCTGCCTTCAGCCACACAGCAATGAGAGCTTTCGCCCTCTCCTCTTTGGCAGAGTATTACAGGAAAACCAATGTTACAGATCTCCCATTTTCCATCCCCAGAAGCGCTCCCGACCGTGTGACCCTGACTGCCAACCCTGCCACACCAGGACCTCCTGCCTGGGAAGGTAACTGTGCCTGCCCCTGCCCCTGCTGAGCCACCAAGAGTCTTTGCTGTGCAGAGAAACTCCCCCTGGAGCCCCGCAGCCGCACAGGCGCCGCTGCCCAGGACTGCCCAGGCTGTGTTTCAAACACATCACGTTTGGGGGAGCCCTGGCAAAGGGGGTCCTGAGCTCCTGAGCCAGGAGCTCCCAGCCCAACCAGCCCTTCCCAAGCTGGCACTGGGATGGATGTCCTGGGCTCTGCTGCAGTCCCAGATTTATGTGCACACAAGCAATATCTCTGTGTTGCCTGTACACTCTCATCTCCTGATGGCTCTGCCCTATTTTTCCCCAGTCTGCCCCCACTGTTAGTGGTTAGTGAAAAACTCACTTCCATGCTCTGAAGTTACCTTTTGCATCCAGGGCTCATTTCCCAGCTACTCCAGCCATTGCCATCCCTGCTGGGGATCCCCATCTTCCTTAGGCTCTGATGACACACCCCCCCCAAGTAGGGAGAGGTGCTGGCACCTGCTGCAGCCCTCCCTGGCCAAACCTCCCTGCTTATGGACTGGGAGCAGGTTCCTCTGTGGTTGTGATGCCCAGAAGCCTTTTTCTCCCCACTAAGCTTGCACACTCCATTGGTTTGCAGCCCTGGAAATGCCACTTCCCTTCTCTTGCAGCAGCTGCTTGCCAGACAGGGAAGAGCAGAGCACATGCAGCCCTGGTGCTTCCATCACCAGCTGCTTCTCTTTTTATCTCAATTTTCCCTTTCTGTTTTTTTTAGGTTCTGTGTAGGAGGGAGGAAGGATAACAAGCAGCCACAGGATGCGGAGCAGAAACGGGCAGGGACCTCCTCCCAGTGTTGCCCCTCTTCTGACACTGTTAATGGTCCTTGCCAGTGCTGTTCCCTGTTCAAAAAGTCTGAACTGCCGTGGATTGAACGCATGAGGAATGCCTATGAATCCCAGATATAAGGATTCCAGGAGGAGACATAAAGTGAAGAACTCAGGAGGAAGACTTTCAAGGAGAAGTTAATGGGATGCCAAGAATTCTTCACCTCTCATTTTTGTAAAGGAATTGCTTAGACTCACGCTGGATGCTTTTTCATTGGCTGTTGTTATTTCCTTGGATGCTTTTTGCTTGGCTGTAATTTTCTTTCTATCTCTGCTGAGGGAAGGCCAAAGGGTGCTGCAGGCAACCAGGAGCTTGGGACATCCAGAGAAGGCATCAGTACTTCAGGGTCCTCCTCATCACTTGTGGCAATGTTTCACTCTGCATTCAATGAAAACGAAGATTGTCCTCGTTCCTCCTGGTGCTGCTGATGTATTTGTAGAAGCAGTTTCTCTTCTTCCATGACACTGGCCAAATTCAGTTCCAGCTGGGCCTTTGCCTTTCTGCCTTTCTCCCTGCATGCCCCAAACATGTCCTTGCTGTCCTCCTGGAGTGCTGCCCTTCTTCCAAAGCTGCAAATTCTGTTTTCCCTGAGTCTCAGCAAAAGCTTCCTGCTTAGGTGCTCTACTTCCTCACCAGCTCCTCTTTGAGCACATGAGCATGGCCTGTTCCTGCCTGCACCTTCAGGGCTTTCTCCTTGCAGAATGTCCAGCCTCCCTGGACTCCCCTGCCCCTCAGGACAGTGTCCCCAGGGAACCTCTCAACCAGCGTGGCTGGACTGTCTCACCCTGGGCAGCCCCTCCATCCTGGATGGACCTTTGGTCATTGTCCCGGCCCCAGAGGCACAGAGCCTCCACTGTGTTGTGTAGAGGGAGCTGGAAAGGTGAGATGGGCCAGGAGAGGATTCCCCTGGTTCCTCAAGCAGGGATCTTTTTCCATTTCTCTGTTATCTCTGCCAGCCCCAGTGCCACTGCTTGGCTCTGGCACTGCCAGCAGCTCAAGAACTACACGAGCTCCTTCTGGTCACCATGTGCCATGTTCTGGCTACAGCTCACTGGAAAGTGGAAACCACGGCTGGATTCTTATCGGGGTGGCCAATAAGGACAAAGCCAAACTCTTGGAGGAGGATGTTGTCTGCCTTCCTGCTTGATCCAGCTTGGACATCTCTTTCTGCTCCCTCTCGTGCATCAATTCTTTGGGGTCTTCCCCAGATGCAGAGGTGCATTCCCACAGCTTTTGCTCCCCTTGGCATTGTCTGTGCCCTTCTGTCTGCTGTGCCCAGCAGCTGGCCTGGGCTGGTGCTGCAGGTACAACGAGCATCACCTGGCACCATCAGTCACCTCCCTGCTGCTCAGATCTTGGGCTTCCCTTCCAGGCCCCTGCTTCACCTGCAACACGGTTTCCCATTCCAACGAGACCTTCCTGGATATCTCTTTGCATATCAAAGTAAGAAGATTTGCAGTAGTGTTTCTAAGATCTCCCAAGACCCCTGTAGCTTACTAGGCTAAAGACTTTTGTGTTCAAATGTCTGCTGCAGGCACATGAGCCCTGGAGGGTTGGTGGGAAGGGGAATGACCGGTGTCCTCCTGCAGGGGCCATGGCACTGGTGTCCCCATGGTGCTGGCTTGGAGCGGTACAAGCAGCACTGTCCCCTCTGCACCCCTGAGGTTTCCACCTGCTCCTCCTTCCCTTTGCCCTCCCTCACACCTGCGTGGCTCCACTGCATGGAGCCCGATGCCTGCATTGCTCTACCTCCTGCTGATGGGCTGCCGTCATTGAGCTGAATCGTCTTCTCGAGGTTTAGTGCACATGCATGAAATGCACCTGTCCTGGTTTTAAGGACAAGTATCTGCCAATAAAGGCAGAAGCTTCTCTGAAATGGAGAATGTAAACCTCCGCCCTCCAAAATTATTATGAATTTGAAATTAAGGGGCTCTCAGGCAACGATATGGGAATTATTAACAGTTCTTTTCTGGGAAAATAGAAATACAGTATTACAAAAAAAAAAAAAACAAAACCAAAAACAAACACCAAAACCAATCCCAACCCTGACAGTGTCAGAATACAACCTGACACCCTGTCAGTCATGGTGTTGGTAGCAGTCTGATCAAATGGTGTTTGCAGTCCCCCTGCAGTGGCAGGCGTGGTTCAGCTGAAGCAGTGCTCCTGTAGAAGGGTGCAGGAAAGGTCTGGCTTCTCCTCTGGAATCCAGTGGAAAAATGGGTAACTTGCTGTCCAACAGCTCCATTTTTATCTAGGTAGGAAAGGACTGGTTCCTCCCCCTGGCTGGAGCATCTCCCAGTGGGATGATGTAATTTTATCACTCATACAGTGGGACTTAATGGACCACAGCAGATGATACCTTCCTGGAGGGAGGATGGGTTGTCAAAAAGATAAAGATGATTGCCCCATCTTGTCTTAAAGATGGCCCATTAGCAGACAATAGTGACACGAAGATAAGGAATCACTGCCCCACCAGGCTTTCTGGCTGCCAAGGTGGGGATCAGGCACAGAAGGACTTGGTGAACCCGGAGGTCTTTTCCATCGTCAGTGACTCTGAGGCTCCAGGACTCGGTGCCCACGGCTGGAGGCCGCCCTGCCCCAAGCCCTGCCGGAGCCACCCCGGCCTGAGCCGTTGCTAATCAAACATTGCCAAATTCGGGAACAGAGCCAAAGACTACAGAAACTTGTTTAAGCTAGCAGAAAGATTACGTGTGAAATAACCACAAACATCCTGTATGTGCCCAGTTTGTGTATGCTTGCAAAAGACAGGAAAAAGCCAAGAGAGGAAGACCACGGCCTTCCTCCCCACAACCACCAGGAGAAGACCTTCTAGCAACTAGCTGCACAGACGCAGAAAGAGCGTGAGAAGATGCTGAAAAACCACGAACACGGAAAAAGATGAAAATAAACGACGGACTGAAAAGGAGTGGGGTGCGTGCCGTTGGTGGAGCGGAGATTCCTCGGACACCCAGCGCTGATTTGCTTGCTCCCGCTTGCTCAATGAATTTTCTATTTCCATCTATTGGAGTTGATTGATTATTACAGATAAATTTATAACACCCTTGCTCTCCCAGCACCATGCGCGGGGGGTTCGGCCCTTGCTGGATGCCAGGTGCCCAGCAATGTCATTGTCACCGCCTGACACCAGTGGACAGCGCAGAGAAAACACAGCAAAAGGCTCATGAGGTTACAGAAAGAGAGGGAGAGATCCCTCCCTGATCACTGTCATGGACAGTGGACAACAGGCAGAACTTGGGGATAGTAATTACATTTATTGCCAACAAAATCAGAGCAGGATAATGAGAAGCAAAAGAAATTCCAACAGGACTTGAAGCCCCATGCTAGAACGTGGCCACACAACCCAAATAAAAATGGGAATGGCTTCACAGTGACAGAGGGCAGGGTTAGATCGTGTGTTCAGGAGAAATTCTCCCCTGTGAGGGCGGGGGAACCATGGCACAGGATGCCCAGAGCAGCAGTGGCTGCCCCTGGATCCCTGGAATTGTCCAAGGCCAGGCTGGACAGGCCTTGGAGCAACCTAGCACAGTGGAAGGTGTCCCTGCCCATGGCAGGGGTGGCACTGGCTCATCCTTAAGGCCCCTTCCAAGCCAGTCCATTCCAAGATTCCCTAGATTCATGGCTCTGGGGCAGAGTCATTTGGTGACGGCATCGCCCGAGCTCCGGTTTGCTGCAGGCTCTGACGCCAGCCAGCGCCACGGTGACACGAGCGTTGCTGCAGTGAGGTGAGAAGGACACTGTGACATTGGCAGCACCACTGTGACACAGCAACTGCCTCAGCTGCACCTCAGGGCTGCGTCCCAGGCGACTGCAGCCACTCCTGCCTCGCCATGGACCTGGTGGCACGTCTGGTGCGCGCTCTGCTCCTGCCGGCCCTGCTGCTGGCAGTGCTGCCCTGCCCAGGAGTGGCCAAGGAGCTCTGCCCAGAGCCCTGCCACTGCCCACAGCATGGACATCTGGACTGCCAGGACATGGGCCTGGCCACCGTGCCCCCAGCCAGCCGCCACTGGCCCCTCACCATCCTGTGAGTCCCGCCGCCCCACGGAGCCCTGCAGCTGCCCCGCCTGGGCTCCCTGCTGCTGCAAACCCCATGTGGGACACCCGGGGGACTCCCTGGCCACAGACAGGGGGGTTTGGGGCCTGAGCTCAGCAGGAGGGTGAAGGCAGGCTGGGCACGCTGGGCCTTGTGCAGGCAAAGCTCGCTTCCAGCTCAGCAGCTGAGTGGCAGGGAAATGGGTTTTCCTGAGAGGAGCCGGGGTCTTTGGTTTCTTTGCAGAGATTTCACTGGCAACTCCATTGCTGGTATTGGAAAACAAACCTGGAAAGACTATCCATGGACCGAGACCTTGTAAGTGCCCATTTCAAATGTCAGCAGTTTGGGTATTTTCTGTCCTTTGCTCTGGGGTTACAGCAGCAGCGGCCAGGACACCAAAGGTTCCAGTGGAATTCAACGCTCTGCTGCTCTGCAAGGAGGGGTGTGAATCACCAGGGCTTCCCAGCACAGCAGGAAATGCCATGAGCCACATCTCTTGCAGCCCAGGGCACTGTCCCTGTGTCTGTTTGCCCAGGGATCAAGCTGTGTCAGCTTCAGCGGGCCAGGAGCAAGTGCCTGCTCTGGCCAGGAGTGGGGACGATGCCTGCAGTGACCCAAAGAGAGGCTCCAGCAAGCTGCTGCAGGAGATTTTCCCATGGCAGTGCCATTTGCTGCTGGCCAGTGGCCGCTGTCACCATGTCCCTGTGTCCCCTTGCAGAGTGCTGAGGGACAATGAGCTGCAGGCAGTGAAGAGCCATTCCCTGGAGGGGCTGTTCCTGCTGAAGCACCTGTAAGCACCGTGCCCTGCCCAGGGCCAGGGGCTCCTGCCTGCCCCTCCCTGGGGCCCTGCTGCTCAGCCCAGCTGCAGCCTTGGGCTTGTGGCCTTTGTCCCTGCGGGGATCAAGGCTGCAGAGGCAAGTCAAAGCCACAGGGCAAGTGGAAGTGACATTTGGTGTTCTACCTGCAACAGGGATTTGTCCTGCAATGAGATCCTGTCCATTGAGGAACAGGCTTTTGAATCACTGCCTTTCCTGAAGCTTCTGTGAGTGATCAAGTTCCTTTCTGGTGGTTTTAGCACACTCTTTGCATTGGGCACCCTTCCTGTATTGGAAAATGCTGCTGTTCTTTTCTCACAGTCCCTAAATCTGCCCTGCTCAGAGCCCAGCTTAGCTGCAGAGGTCAGTGCTGATGGCTGGACAGCCATGCCAGGGGGACAGATCCCAGCGGGGTTATCCACACAGACAGCAGCCCTCAGAGCAGCCACTTCTTGCAGCCTTGGCTGCAGACTGGGGCAGAAATAGCATCAGCACTTGTGCCCTTTGCTTCCCCTCCTGGACAGGCTACAAACACTGAGAAAGCAGCAGTTTCCTCCCTCTTCCACCTTGGACTTGCACCTTTCCTACTGAGAGATGGATGCTGCTTTCAGCCCTATTCCCATAGGACTGGCCTGATTCCTTAGTGTGACTCCTCTTTCCCCAGAAACCTCTCTGGGAATGGCCTCACGCAGATCCGCAGCAGCACTTTCCAGGCCTGGCATGGGATGGAGTTTCTCCAGGAGCTGTAAGTGGCACCAGGGCTAAAGGCTCGGCAGGGCGAGTCTCTGCATGGTCTCTGCAGGGTCAGCAGGCAGGAGCAGCTTTGCCCTCTGCAAAGTGCTGAGTGCTCCTGTGGATGTCAGCCAGGGAGCACCAGGAGCGTGCAGCTGGCGAGGCCCTTCCCCCTGCCCTGCTCATCTCCTGCAAGGCTTCCTTGAAACCAGCCAGGCCATGCCCACGTGCCCAGCACACCCAGCTCACGTCCTTGCCATCAGCCCTGACAGAGCTCCCTTGTTTCTCAGGATCCTCAGCCATAACCCACTGGCTCTCATTGCTGACACTGCCTTCTTCAAGCTGCCCTCGGTGAGCTCTCTGTAAGTATTGGCTCCTTGGAGCAGATCAACACAGATGTGTGTCTCTCTCGAGTGCCCTGTTCTCAGGAAAGAGCAGAGGTGCAGCAGCAAATCTTCCTCTTGCCCAGCCTCAGTCTGCTGGAGACACAGCTACCCCTGGCACTGGCAGGGCAAGGCAAGGGCCAAGCAGTGCTGGTGTGTCCCCAGCTGCAAAGAAACCCAGGAAGTGGGGCACAAACTTTCAGGGACGACAGCCCATGCAGGGCTGGGGCCCTGGAGTGGCTGCAGGGCTCTGGGACTCAACTGAACTCCTGCTGGAGCACTCGTGCCAGCAGCTCGAGGCTCCTGCCTCCTCCAGGGACTGGAGCTGCCCTCAGTGGTAGGCAGCAGGAGGGTCAGGAGAGGGGCAAACCTTTCAGGTGGCATCTGTCTGCCACGAGAGCTGCAGGATTGCTCTCCTGATTCCGACAGCCTGGTTCAGAGCAGGGCAAGGCAGAGAGAAGCTGGGCTCTGCAATGGCTTCCCTTTGATCAGACAGAAGTGGGTGCCTCTGCCAACAGCCCCACGACCATCAGGGCCCTGGGCTTGCAGAGGTCTGGCAAGTCATGGAGAATTTAACGAGGTCTTTGCAATGCTTGCAGAGACCTGAGTGCCACCCAAGTGCCTCCACAGACGCTGCTGCTGCTCCTGCAGACCACACTGAGCTTGGAAACCCTGTGAGTGTGTGGGACGCAGCCCCAGCTGCCAGCGGGCCCCAGTGCTGGGACAAGGGGCTGTGCTTGGGAAACGGATCCATGTGCCACAAAGCCAGAACAAGCCCAGTAAGATCCAGAGGGGCTGCTTCCCTCTGGGAACCTGCAAGAACTCAGCAGCTCAGAGGCAAAGTTTCACCTTTTGGGTGACTTGCTGCACATTTCTCAAAGGGGAGTTGGAACTGCAGGCGGGTGCATTTCTGTGTCACATGGTGTTTTGGGAGCAGTTCCACTTGCAGGATACCATCCCCTGTTGAATGTTTTGCACTGGGAGTGAGGGGACTTTCCCAGAGCAGGGGCACACAGTGAAGCACAGCCCCATGCGTGCTATATCCGTGTGTTCCCCGGGTTGGGCTCGGGGCCGTGGATTGGGTGGCCGGGTGTTCCTGCAGTAATGCCCTCTTGTCTCTAGCCAAGTGCCCAAGAAGGTGGCCTGCTGCCTGTGCCAGGAGCGTCCCCTGCCCGAGACCCCGTGCAGGAGGATCCAGTTCCTCTGCGAGAAGCTGTGCAGCGCCAGCGCCCCGCACTGCGGTTGGTGTCCGGAGGGGCTGGGGGGAGCTCAGATCTGCCACTTCCCTTGAGCCTGGGGAGATGCTGCAGCACTGCCCCGTCCTGGGGGGCCCTGGTCATCCTCCTGGAGTGCAGGACTTGGGCAAAACACCTCGGGTTGGAAAGTTCCTGCTGATTGTACTGATCTTCTGTGTCACACACTGTCTGGAGAAGGAGCAGCTCACTGGGATCTCCACTGCCCACGTGTAGGGAAAAGGGCAGGGCCCAGATGTGCTCTGCAGGGTGAACACCAAGCACCGTTAACCCCTCGTTGGCCTGTGCAGGGAGAGCAAAGCACCTTCCTGCTCTAGCTGGGCACAGGGCAGAGATCATCAATCCACAGTAGGGCGAGGCTGCACTTCTGCAAACAGATACAGCCAGGTTTCCAAGGTCCCCAGGGAGCTGGGTTCTCTCCCTGGCTCAGCCCCAGGTGTCCTGTAGCACAGCCCCAGAGCTGTGGTGCCCTTGAGGAAGTTTTTCATGGTGTAAAAGCTTGAGCAGCTGCTGCTGATGGGAATAGCCCCGGAGCAAAGGAGTCCCTGGGCTTTTCTCCCCTGGCAGTCTGTGTCCCCATTGCAGTGCTGATCTTTCCTCTGGCATCTTTGGCTCCTCACTGGCTCCTGCAGAGCAACCCAAGCCTGGCTTATCTGGAGCTTTGGGAAACTCTGAGACAGAAATCCCTCAACCCAGGGATGTTTCCCTCCTACTCAGAGCACCAGGAGACACCAGGAAAGAGCCAGCTCTCTGCTCTGGCCCACCCCAAGGGGCTAATGGGATGGATTGAAGGAGTCTTCTCCTCTCCACAACACATCCCACTCTGCTCTTGTGCTGCCTGGCCTCGAGACGAGCTCCTGCTGCTCGGGGTAACCTCCGAGCCTGTGTTTGTGCCGAGCCGCTGATCTGCTCTCTTGGTGTTCTCCAGGTCACACAAGTCAGAAAGAGACATGGGGAGAAATCATGGATATGGAACAACCCCCAGAACTGGACGCCAGCCCAGTGCTGAGGAAGCACAAGAAGCCTTTGGTGGGAGATCACGGAACTGTAATACTTGCGCTTGTCCTGACCCAGAGCACTGAGGGTGATGTCAGCAGCCTGCACGATTCCAGAAGCAATTCATATCCCACTCAGCATCTCTCGGGGCGCAAAGGCAAAACGAGTGTTGATGACTTGATGAACAAGCTCAAGAGGATGCTGCTCAAGAAGAAGCTGCACAAATCTAAAAGCACCAGGATTGCACGAAGCATTATCCCATACCCGGCCCAGCTTGCCAGGCTGAAGGATGTGGTGGAAAAGACACCCTCGAGCTGGGATCTAGAGGAGATGGAGTCACGTTCAAACTGGCAGGGATTAAACCCCTCGGATGTAGCTGGTGGATTAAACCGTGCTTACCTTGCCTCTATCACTGGACAAGACGGAGATGAGGAGGAAGATGCAGCTCCCAGGAAGAACTACGTTAGCGCACACAAACGGCACAGGAAGGAGGACAGCCACTATGGGGTTGGACATTCCTCTCTGGGCGGGCACCCCCTGATCTTCCGTGACACCAGAGAGGAGGAAGACTCCACGATCCTCAACAAACCTTGGAGCCCCCGGAGCCCAGACCTTGCGCTGGTGTCAGGAGAACTCTTGGAAACCACGCTTGATGATCAGCAGCAGCTTCTGGAGCCGGACAAAGGCATGCGAATGTTCACAGACCACGTGGAGCGGGCCCTGAGGAGGGACTGCAACCTGCCCCAGCTGAAGGAGGTCTGTGCCAAGATGGTCTCTAAGACCAGGCTTCTTCTAAATCTGCTCAGTGAGAGGCAAGAGAACCAGGGAGCCTCTGATCACAGAGGCCACTGTCGTGTGCAGGAGAACATGATCATTCACATGGCCTTGGGGAAGGGCAAGAAACTCACAAGGAAGGTAGGAGAGCTGCTGGGCACTGCTGCCAGTGTCCTTCGGGGCAAAGGAGAATGGAAGGATCAATCCTCTTACCACCGTGGTCTTCCTTCCTTTCCTCACAACAGAAACTAGAGGTGGTGCTGTATGTGATCACGTCTGTGTTTTTGCTGGCTTTCTTCATCATCGCTTTTCTGATACTGAAGTGTATCTCCCAGGTAAGCCAGTATCTTGTTTGACACACAGCTGCCTGTCTCGTAGCTGGAGTGCCCAGGTGATGAGCCCCAGGTGCCACTGCAGATGCCCAGTACCACAGGAGATGTTTTTCCAAGCCTGGAGCTTGTGGCAGCTTCCACAGTACCCGGCTCTGCAGGGCTCAGCCCGCCTGGGGGAAGCTGGTCCTGCCTTCTGTCCCTACCCTCCCCAGCTTTGCTTTGCTCTCCTGCCTTCAGCCACACAGCAATGAGAGCTTTCGCCCTCTCCTCTTTGGCAGAGTATTACAGGAAAACCAATGTTACAGATCTCCCATTTTCCATCCCCAGAAGCGCTCCCGACCGTGTGACCCTGACTGCCAACCCTGCCACACCAGGACCTTCTGCCTGGGAAGGTAACTGTGCCTGCCCCTGCCCCTGCTGAGCCACCAAGAGTCTTTGCTGTGCAGAGAAACTCCCCCTGGAGCCCCGCAGCCGCACAGGCGCCGCTGCCCAGGACTGCCCAGGCTGTGTTTCAAACACATCACGTTTGGGGGAGCCCTGGCAAAGGGGGTCCTGAGCTCCTGAGCCAGGAGCTCCCAGCCCAACCAGCCCTTCCCACGCTGGCACTGGGATGGATGTCCTGGGCTCTGCTGCAGTCCCAAATTTATGTGCACACAAGCAATACCTCTGTGTTGCCTGAACACTCTCATCTCCTGATGGCTCTGCCCTATTTCTCCGCACTCCGTCCCCACTGTTAGTGGTTAGTGAAAAACTCACTTCCATGCTCTGAAGTTACCTTTTGCATCCAGGGCTCATTTCCCAGCTACTCCAGCCATTGCCATCTCTGCTGGGGATCCCCATCTTCCTTAGGCTCTGCTGACACAACCCCCCGAGTAGGGAGAGGTGCTGGCACCTGCTGCAGCCCTCCCTGGCCAAACCTCCCTGCTTATGGACTGGGAGCAGGTTCCTCTGTGGTTGTGATGCCCAGAAGCCTTTTTCTCCCCACTGAGCTTGCACACTCCATTGGTTTGCAGCCCTGGAAATGCCACTTCCCTTCTCTTGCAGCAGCTGCTTGCCAGACAGGGAAGAGCAGAGCACAGGCAGCCCTGGTGCCCACAGCTTCCATCACCAGCTGCTTCTCTTTTTATCCCAATTTTCCCTTTCTGTTTTTTATAGGTTCTGTGTAGGAGGGAGGAAGGATAACAAGCAGCCACAGGATGCGGAGCAGAAACGGGCAGGGACCTCCTCCCAGTGTTGCCCCTCTTCTGACACTGTTAATGGTCCTTGCCAGTGCTGTTCCCTGTTCAAAAAGTCTGAACTGGCAGGCATTCAGCGCATCAGGACAGTCTATGAAGCTCAGATATAAGCATCCCAGGAGGAGACATAAAGTGAAGAACTGAGGAGGAAGACTTTCAAGGAGAAATTAAGGGGATGCCAAGAATTCTTCACCTCCCATTTTAGTAAAGGAATTGCTTAGACTCACGCTGGATGCTGTTTCATTGGCTGTTGTTATTTCCTTGGATGCTTTTTGCTTGGCTGTAATTTTCTTTCTGTCTCTGCTGAGGGAAGGCCAAAGGGTGCTGCAGGCAACCAGGAGCTCGGGACATCCAGAGAAGGCATCAGTACTTCAGGGTGTTCCTCATCACTTGTGGCAATGTTTCACTCTGCATTCAATGAAAATGAAGATTGTCCTCGTTCCTCCTGGTGCTGCTGATGTATTTGTAGAAGCAGTTTCTCTTCTTCCTTATGGCATTGGCCAAATTCAGTTCCAGCTGGCCCTTTGCCTTTCTACCTTTCTCCCTGCATGCCCCAAGCACGTCCTTGCTGTCCTCCTGGAGTGCTGCCCTTCTTCCAAAGCTGCAAATTCTGTTTTCCCTGAGTCTCAGCAAAAGCTTCCCGCTTAGGTGCTCTACTTCCTCACCAGCTCCTCTTTGAGCACACGAGCATGGCCTGTTCCTGCCTGCACCTTCAGGGCTTTCTCCTTGCAGAATGTCCAGCCTCCCTGGACTCCCCTGCCCCTCAGGACAGTGTCCCCAGGGAACCTCTCAACCAGCGTGGCTGGACTGTCTCACCCTGGGCAGCCCCTCCATCCTGGATGGACCTTTGGTCATTGTCCCGGCCCCAGAGGCACAGAGCCTCTGTGGGAATTTCACACAGTCACAGAATATCCTTAATTGGAAGGGGCCCACAAGAATCCATACAATAAGAGGAAGGTAACCCTGTTTTTTAAATACCAATAATCAATTGGTAGATTAAATCTATAGTAGCTATGGGAAGCTGGCTCTTATAAGGAGCATTTATAGCCCCTTTACCCTTTTCCAGAGGAAGCTCTGTGCTGACACAAGCGTGGTTGTTCTAAAGGAATTACAAGCAAGTGCCTCTATATAGTGGGCAGGGAGGTCAGTAAATGAGTAGGAACTATTGCAGGGACCATATGAATTTTGTGCTGGCCTCCCCTAAATAGTTACCTTCAGAAAAGATTACATTTTATCATATAGCCCAGTAAAAAAAAAAAGAATGAATTTGCCAAATCAGAGACTGTCAGAGACAGGGAAACTCTGATATACTGGACAAAATAATGCAGATTTATTCACACAGACATGGGGGAGCAAATCCCATGAGTTTATTTATCATCAGGTGGTATTTGACTATGTCTCTTAGCATAGTTGTATTAGAAGATTGTAGAGTTCAGCAACTGATAGTTTGTACTAAATCTGCTTTTGCTAGCCATGGTAAGTGACATAATTGTGTCAGACAACAAGCTCCCATTTTATGAGCATATGCTTAAGCCATTGCAATGAATTATGGCCCAGCACATCCCCATTATCCTCAGTCTAACTCGTTGATTGAAAACAAAATAATAAAGTGTCTACTAAAATGGCAATGGGGGTCAGACCCTGACCCATATTTAATGTTGTTAAATTACCAAATGACATCAGTGGAGCGTGGGTTGTCATCTGCTGACATCTTGTTCAATAGAAAACTGAAAACAGGGTTGTCTGGGCTGCTAGAAGTGTATGTCAAAGTCAGTGGATACTTGTAGACATGCGGAGTGATAGATAAGATAAAATAACAATACCCAGTGTGATTTAAGGGCCCAGAAGCTGCAGCCACCTCACAAAAATGAAGCCGTGCATGTCTGTGCTGGGAAGATGTGGCTGCAAACAGCACAGCTGTCAAAACATGTAGCCTGATCTAGCCACTTCTAAATGTGTGTGCCATCACTCAGGTATGTGCTGGGGAGAACTAGGTGAGTCTCTTCCAACCCCAGCAGGCAGGAGATACAATGAACTGGTGCCACAGAGTCAAAAACTCCAAGGGACTGCAATGAACAGGGTCTAGAACAGAACAAAAAGAGAACAGTCAAAATCAAAAAATAAAAAGGAAATCGTGCTTTTTTCTCAGGGAGTCAATGCAACCCCAGTCTGAAAGGGATGACTGTGTGGCCCTGTGACTGCACTCCTCTGGAAACAGCTCCATGTCATTCCAGGAGGGCCATGCCCAGCTCCAATCAGGTGCATCCTCCCTCTGCCACGTCAAGCATCATCTGGGTGATGCTTGTTCCTTACCTTCAGAGGAGTTCTTTATTGTAATGGCTGTTGCAGCTCAGAGGAAATGGCATTTTCTTCTCTTTCTGTGGAGTCTGCTTTGTGCAATGGAGAATCAAACACTGAATTTAATCATAATATATATTCTCTTGGAAACAGTGGCTAACCTGTATATTTAAGTATGGCATCGTTTCCTTTTCTGCTCCTGCATTCTCCCACAAAAAGGAAAGGAGATTCTCAGGCCTGCCATGGAGGTTGAATTGTCAGCTTGTGACCTCTTTAAGGTCAGATTATTCTTTGGGTTAAATTCTTCTTCAAAACCTCATACTTTGGAATAATATGCTATATAAAATTTAGGCACAAAATCGAATCTTTAGGATGCAGTGATCATTCATTAGATATTAGATATTTCATTCCTTTCTCAAAAGCAAAGCCTCCAGCGTATTCCTTGGGGCTTTTTGTTGTTTGTTTTTGGGTTCATTTGTTTGTTTGTTTGTTTTGATTTTGTGGTTTTTGTTTTGTTTTGTTCTGTTTTTCCTGAGCAAGCGTTTATTTTCAGTACCTGGAGATACAAGAAAGAGAAGGAAGGAAAGAAAGGAAACGGATGAGACAGATCTTAAGGCATACAAGCATGCAGCCCATGAGGTTAATGGATGCACCAGCATCCTGCCTAGCTGTGCTAGATCACTAACACTGTCTTGATGGTGCCATCTGAGAGTTCTGGAACATCAACTTCCTGTAAGAAATACCCCTACTCACCAGTGACCTTCTTTTTTGAACATAACGTTAGAGGATGACCTAGAAGGTAATGGATGGGAACCAATTTAATCTGAGCAGTTGTGAGTGTTGGATGAAGCTGCTGTGACTGCATGTTGACTTCCCAGGTAGTGTCAAGGTACAAAGTTTTGTTCAGATATCAAAACTGCCATCAGTTCAAATTGCTGTGACAACACATCGAGTCAAGTAAGGATGTTCCAAGCCTTTCCCTTAGCCATCCTGACACAGCTGCTATTTAGCATCCCCAAATGCTGGTGCTCATTTCTTGGTCAAATCAGTCTGGGTTTCAGATGTGACAGAAATGCCATACAGGATACTAATATTTTTTGTTGCAGTTAGTTTTTCCTATTTCCCCTTCAAATCATGACTCAGAAAATCTCTTTTAAAATGCAGCTGTGTTCTACTTCATGCCATGCTGGTGTAGCTTCATTAATTTAATGTTGCTCATCCTTATTTCTGGGTTAGTATCAAAAGAATACAGCTAATTATTTTTGGAACACAGAAACAATTCTTAACAGGCCACACTTGCCTCTAGCATATACTTTCTACTCAAACTAAATATGTTTTGATATCTAAAAGAGTAATTAAGAAAAACTTCCTTTGTTATATATCTCCATTTTATTGGTGTTTGAAAATGCTAATGGTGAAATATATCATAAAAGAATAACTTAATTGTGCTTGGAGTCCAACAGAATATAAATAATACAGGTTTTCTCTACAAAATTAAGTAGTTTATTAAAGTATCAATGTATTAACCAGAGATCACTGAGTTGTTTAGTAGCTATTGTGGGAGAGAGCTGAGAGGTTATTGCTTAAATTATCAAATTTCTCCTAGTGATGACTACTGCTTTTAGGAGGGAGAAGTAGCGTTAGATAAAAAAATATTTTTTGTCTTTTATGTATAATTTTCCAATGCGTATAAATTGTTTTATAGCTCCTAGTTATAAGTACTAGTGATTAAAAATAGTGGGCTATAAAGTCAGATTCTTTGGGGTGGAAGCATATGTAAGCATATTTCAGAATATCTGAAAAAAAGGTGAAAATTTGTGAAAATACAGATCTTAATTACTTGAATAATGTATTTTCATGTGCCTGTGATCTCTAGTGCCAACTGCTTGACAAACCTCATGTCATATAGAAGATTCCATATGTAATATAATTGGTTTCAACTAAAAACTGCCCACACAGGGAATGAAATGTGCTTGGTGCTCTTTTGGAAGAGGCCCCACATTGCAGAGATGATGGTTTTGGTCCAACAATGCAGTTTTTTGCTCATGCCTTCAGCCCACAGGCGACCCCCTACTCACAAATATAACTCATGTCAAATACTTGTTTTAGGTTTCTTGTCTTAGGACCTATTCCAAAAATATCTTCTAGCAACCACTAATTTGGGTCTCTCTCTTCAGTCCAGTCCCCAGTTAATAAATCTCCAAGTAATTTTGGTTGCTTGCTTCTCTTTGAGACATGTCAAGGTATTGTTAGGGAGAAAAGGTCCACACTGATGGGTTGTGTGGTTCTGTGAGCATCATCTCCCCAGAGCACTCCTGAGAGGTCCTTAGTGCTCCAATGTGTGACCATAGGTGACCACAGTGTTTCTCTGCCTCCCCTTCTCCTCAAAGATATTAAACTCTGCATTCCTCTCTCCAGACTTTCAGTGCACATTTCTCTGGGTTCCTCTGCCCTCTGTAAGGAGCAAAGTTGGCCAGGGACCTTGTGTTTTCCAAGCTGTCTTTCATCTGTTGCCAGATGTCATCCTATTGCTCACCTTCAGTACAAAGTGGCAGTAGATGTCACTTCTTTGCTTAGTACATGGTGACTAGGATGTGGAAATCACCCTCACACAGCATTTGAGGGAGAATTATGGCGAGCTTAATAGTCCTGATGTGGGATCCCACAGAGATAACACAAAAGAAAACAAAAAATTCCTGGGGCAATTTACGTAGTGTGGCTTAGGGAATGGGAGAAGGCTCCAGGGCACAGAGGGGAAAACCCTCAGGCTGGAAATAATGGGGTTACAAGAATAAGAAAAGATGATCCTGATGTGACAGAGAAGACATGTCAGCTTTGACTGCTTGGACAAGCAGAAATTTCTAATAGCTTTTGGCTTTTTCCATTTGCAGGTTTTCAATGCAGCACTCTTGTAAACAAGTGGTTAAACCAGCAGTGCAATAAATACTTTTCAAGCTACAGATGAGAATCTTCATCTTTCCAGGACAGAGAGCCTCCTGCACTGTGTGGAACATGGGATCTAAAAATAACAAATGCGTTGTTCCCTGCTGTTCTTGGAGAGAGCCAACAAGGAAAAGCTCTTTTGCTTTGCTTAAAAACGGGTAGTAGGTCTCACAGTTGTCTAGGGAAAGGAGAAGGAAGAGAAAAAACATGGCATTTGCATTTTAAATGCAGACAGGGGAAACAGATGTTGGCAGAGTTGAGTATGCAGAAGTACAGGGGCTGCTCAGGCAAAGTTGTAGAGGTTTTCAGTCTTTTTTTTTTTTTTTTTTTTTTTTTCCCAGAGAGGAAAGAAGGGCTCTTTGTTTTGTTTTTGTGTTTACTCAGAAGGGACAGCACTGGGGGGGAGGGAGGGGGTGCGGGGAGAAGGGAGTGTTTTGAGATAGTACATGAAAAGGAACATGAAATGTGCCCTAGGGTTTGCTCTACCTCTTCACCAGCAAAAAATCATGCCTGGCTCGGGTTCTCCAGACTTTGTGTCTGAATACTTTCAGCAAGCTGAAAACAGCCTTGAGGGGTGTCAAGTGGGGCGGAGAGACTGTCACACAGAAACCACCATTTGATTAGTTTGGATACACAAGTGCCCTGAAACCTGCTGACTGTGAGCAAAGACATTAAAGTAAATTAAGATTTCTTCCCTGTTTAACTCTTGAAACCCATAGCTTTCCCTTTCCACCCTTTAATTGGGAATAAACCATCACACCCTTTGAAATATCACTGTAGTCAGCCCTCCTTTGTCCTCCTCTGCCCTGTTTCTGGCTGGAATACAACCAGTGAAACTCCGTGGTACACCAAACAGCTGCCAGCTACACAGCAAATTACTTTCGTACAGAGTTAGGGTAAACAGAAACACATTGTTTTAAAAAAGTGAATAAAAGAGAAGGCAGAAGTAATGTAATGTATTGTACAAATTCCAGAGATTAAAGAAGTTCTTTTACAGTTAGGAAGAAGCAAAAAACTATGGGTGATAAAATTAGAAGAATGTTCATAGTACTACTACTAATTAATGTGTGAAATATTCTGAAAAAAGCTTTTGAATTATGTATGATAGCTCATTGCTTAACTGGAGACAAAGAAACTTGGCTTTTTAATTCTGGCAAAGCCTTTATTATGCAGACTTTTGGTAAATCACTCCCTTTCAGTTTACCCTTTAGTGTCAATGGGGAGCAGAGAAGACAGAATTCAGATGAAGCCGCAGCTCTTGGCAGGGAGGTTGGAACGAGCTGATCTTTGAGTTGCTTTCCAGCCCAAACTACTCAATGATGAGATGTGGCAACACCTGACACACATTTCTCTCCCAGGTAACAGAATCACCTCCAAGTACCAGAGAGATGCTCGGGTCTGGCCCCTCATACTTCAGGCTTTCTCTGGCAGCAGAAGCTCCCAAGTACTCACTGGCCAGGAGCAGCTGAAAGCATGCTTAAGGAGTAAGGCTGGGACAGCATTTTACCTGTCCTGCAGACCTTGTGTTCCCTTCCCTGGCAGAACAGGCAGTTCAGGGCATTCCTTGCTTGACTTTGCAGCAGATCTGTTGAGTCCCGCAGCCTGCATCTGTCTATTACCACATTTGTGCCACATACCAGACATGGCTGGATCTACAGCTTTCTAAAAGAATACTCTGTAAGGGGGGAATCAGCTACTCGATACTCCAAAGTGTGTTCATTTGTGTGACAGGGGCAGTGATAAATCTGTTCTGGTTTTCCCACCTAAACATAAAAAATATACTTTGCTGTTTTTGTCTGGTGTTTTTAAATGGTGAAGGGTCACAAGACTGAGACACACATACACAGGCATTAATGAATAACGTGTTCCAAAGTGTTGCATCTAAAACAAAGACAAAGTTTTCCCAGCGCTATGATTTTCTTTTCAGGTCCTATTTTTATTTACATTACTTCTTAACTCCAGTGCTTCTGGGCTCCTATTGGAACAGAAGGTGTGTTCATGGCACTGGCGTTTGTCACCATAGTTACTGGCTGCTGCAGGGAGGAACTCTGCTCTGTCTCTGCAACTTTGAGGAAGTGAAACCAGACATTTTATAACCCGAAAGAAATATACGAAAGCGAGACAATTGAGGTTACGTTGTGCTGGTTTGCAGCAGTGTGTCTTGAATTACAACCGTCTTGCGGGTGATTCATGCGGCGAACCATTACTTGAAAACAAGGTGTTGATGATTAACATTCATGGGCAGTAACAAAAGGCAGGAATGAGCCTGTGCTCGCTGGAACAGGATGAGCTCGATGCTCGGCAGCCCACACAGCACAGCCCCCGCAGCCAGCACAGGGATGATGTGCTCAGAGCAGGGATGTTGTGCAGTGCAGGGATGATGTGCAGAGCAGGGATGATGTGCAATGCAGGGATGATGTGCAGTGCAGGGATGATGTGCACAGAGCAGGGATGATGTGCAGCACAGGGATGATGTGCAGCACAGGGATGATGTGCAATGCAGGGATGATGTGCAGCACAGGGATGATGTGCAGCACAGGGATGATGTGCAGCACAGGGATGATGTGCTCAGCGCAGGGATGATGTGCAGTGCAGGGATGATGTGCAGCACAGGGATGATGTGCAGAGCAGGGATGATGCAGAGCAGGGATGATGTGCAGTGCTGGGATGATGTGCAGCACAGGGATGATGTGCAGCACAGGGATGATGTGCAGCACAGGGATGATGTGCTCAGCGCAGGGATGATGTGCAGTGCAGGGATGATGTGCAGCACAGGGATGATGTGCTCAGAGCAGGGATGATGTGCAGAGCAGGGATGATGTGCAGTGCTGGGATGATGTGCTCAGCACAGGGATGATGTGCAGCACAGGGATGATGTGCAGCACAGGGATGATGTGCTCAGAGCAGGGATGATGTGCACAGAGCAGGGATGATGTGCAGTGCTGGGATGATGTGCAGCACAGGGATGATGTGCAGCACAGGGATGATGTGCAGCGCAGGGATGATGTGCTCAGTGCAGGGATGATGTGCAGTGCAGGGATGATGTGCAGCACAGGGATGATGTGCAGTGCAGGGATGATGTGCAGCACAGGGATGATGCGCACAGAGCAGGGATGATGTGCAGTGCAGGGATGATATGCTCAGAGCACAGGGATGATGTGCAGTGCAGGGATGATATGCTCAGAGCAGGGATGATGTGGTCAGAACGGGGATGATGTGCTCAGCTCAGCCTGCTTAACTAGCCTGGTTTAAAAGGATTCTTATCCCATTAACCCCATCTTCTGCTTTAGGGAGTGTTTTCTGTGCCACAGCAGGATAGGTGGGCAGAGGATTGGGGCAGGTTGGGGAGTGGGAAGAGGGTACTGCTGTGGGCTGCCCAGAGTTGCTGACAAATGCAGGCAGCACTGCTGCCTTTCTTGATGAGAATGGAAATATTCACAAAACCCAATATTCAGTCTGTTTTTTTTTCCTCAGCATCATCTCCCTCCTCTGGATCTGTGTGCTCTGAGCTAGGCTGGTGCCCAGTCTCAGGGATCTACACAGAACTTTGATGTGCAAGTCACACACAGCACCAGCAAGGCCCTTCACACTGCCTGCTGCTCTAATAACCCCTCCTTACTGCTCTGTGCTTTCCAGACTGAACTCTGGCTGCTGCCTGCAGGGTTAATCATTGCCTGAGTTTTTCTACAGACAGGCAAGTGTGTGTCTGGCCAGAGGTTCCCCAGCAGCCAGGCCACCACGAAGGGAATGGCTTTGCCTTTGTGCAGCTGGTCAATGGCTTCATATCCATTCGATCTCCCATGGGCAAGTCTCCTTGCTGGCACTAGTGCTGAAGCAGGAGCATATCTGCACTCCTTCTGTATTGATATTTGATCTAACAATGCTATCTTTTGCTATTTTAGGAGGGAAAATAATTTAACTTCTGCTCCTCTTACTCTGTCACTACAGTTCTTCCAGCCTTGTAGCTGGTAGCCAGCTCAAGAGACATCTGAGCAGCCGGAGCCCACTGCAGGCTATGGAAAGGCAAGGGAAAGCCAACCTGGCTTTCTGAAGTGGAATTTTTTAATAATTGGAACTTCATGTCTGAGTGGCAGAAAAAAGAATACTAGGCAGAATTAAAACTAAGTCAGGATTGCCCATCTCCTGTTGATTTGGGAACACAGTGACTATGTTTTTCCCTGGTGAGGAAAATAGTGACCGCTTGCTTTAATTAACTCCTGCTAAAAGATACTCTTACAGAGGATTTCTGTCTTTTGGAAGTAACAGTATAATTAATACTTTGAAGTCTTATCTGGTAAAATCTAGCAAAACTAGTTTGTTCTTGCTGCCTCTTTAGGGATAAAGGAATCTTTTGTGTGGTACAAATACTAAAGCTTGTATTAGAGCACAATAACAAGCTGCTCCAGGGTATCAGACTCCTCTTTTGGTATTCCCCAGAGTACCTTATTGAGTCTGGGTCTGCCTCACTCCTATTGACAAACCACCTCCACTAAGCAACCAATTTCTCTCAGTACCTTGAGCAGAAATTTGAGAGGCTTTGCTGTACTGTACAACTGGAATGCTCCGTGTATATCACCAGAGCTTTTTGGAATTAGTTTCAGCTGAAATTACACACAAAACGATGAGCTCTTTTCTTCCCAAATTCAAACATTTTGAAAGCTAAGGTAAATAATTCTGGATAAAGAGAAGAATGATGAAACCTCCAGGGACACTGACACCAAGATTTATGGCTGAAAAAAAAAAAAAAAAAGAAACTGCCTTGATCCTGATGAAGCAGAACATTGGGTTTTGCCTCGGTTGTCTTCATTATTGTGCTGACAGGAGGGGAAGTAACCAAAATTTCTCTTCTCTCACTTATGTTATTTTTTTCACAATTAAAAGGGCTTTCTGAGAAAACAAAAATACATTTAGCAATAAAATATTATTATATATATAATTATATATAATTTTTAAAGGGTATTAGGTAATTCCCAAACTCGAAATCACATTTTGTCCTCTTTTCAGCTTCCAGCCTCTCCTTAGAAGTTTTGACTTTAGTCAAGTTCAAATACACATTAACGAAAAAGAAAGAATAAGCAGAACTTCAAACTTTAAAAGGTGAAATTATGTTAAAAATCAGGTCCCAGATGGGAGGGGGTGAGCAGATGCCCTAATTTGGACTGAAATCCTCCTGTGATACATTGAATATCCCTATAAATCATGGAAAAAGCATGGGGTGGTTGAAGCATTCGAGTTGTAGAGATGAGCAAAATTTATGCTAAAGGAAGTAGATGTTGAAGTAGTTGTAATCCCATGAGCAGCTTGATCAGAGAGAGAGAAGATGGTGAGGACCCTTTGCCCCCAGGGAAGAAGACCTCTGCTCCCAGTGATGATCTCAGAGATAAATGAAGAGAACCTTTGCTTCTGAACAGCTCATGCTATTAGCTAAAGATTGAGCCCTCAAAAGCAGTAGGGAAAGCTGTAAATCGAGGGGAGGGACTTCTACACAGTGATCAGATTGCCATCCTTTCGGGTGGCTGATTCGACCCATGAGAAAACTGTTTTCTTGTGCAGAAGGCTCCATAGGCTGACCAGAGAGACTCCTTTCCCTGACTTAACTGGAGAGAGACTGTTCTAGAGGTGGTAAGCTGACTGGTTTGTTTCTGTGCCTTGTCAGTATGAAATAAAAAAGGCTGTGAGGGAGAAGAAATGTTCTGAAGGTTTTATTTTGATTCTTATTATTTTTTCTTCTAGTTTCTTTTAATAAAGTTTTCCTTAACACCCTTTAAAGTTTGAGCCTGCTTTGCCTTCCTTTTAATCCTATCTCACAGCAGCTCTAGACCCACCACACAACCTCCTGAGATTTTTTTGGAGAGCAGACTACAGTCTCAGTTGGGTCTCAAGGCAGTGCTGCACTGAGATGGGGGTGATGGAGGAACTGGTCCTAGTGATGCTGCTGAATGCACTGGCAGCTGCTCTGCTCACAGAGAAGCCCAGAGCAGATGTGAGCAGACAGAGAGGTCACCCTTGGCATACAGTGTGAGGCAAGGAAAGCAGCCTTAAATGCACTCCTTGCTGAAGCTGCAGCTCTCTAACTTCAGGATAAGCTTCTGTGGGTTTGGCAGTGAAGATTATTTTCTGTACATGTGTCTTTCTATTCTTTTTGGTTTTGGCATAAACTAGCAGAGAATACTTGTTTTTTTTTGCTGCTAAGCTATTGCAAATTGTCTCCAAGAATTGGAAATTTACCAGAAACTTGTGTGCAAAACAGATTCTTGTTTCCCCCAAGACCTAAACAATTAAAGGCTCATCATTTTATTGCCAATTGTTCTAAAATCATTCCTGTGCACAGTTTTAAGACAGCTCTGAAACAATTTAAACAGTCATAATGTCCCCAGTGCAGAAAGCCACAGTGGCAGCTCCATCTTCAGCCTCAATGACTGGGAGTCCTTCTGCTGCTCCTACAGATCTGTCAAACATATCTCATCGATTTTTGTAGCTCAGTGATATCAACTTGTTAGTGTTTAATGAGGCTATTTAATGTTTTCTAATGATTTTTCAGTAATATTTTCTCCAAAGTGTCTAGATCAATGATCAAAATACACTCTTAGAATTTTGTGGGCAACTGATATTTTGTAGCTCGCCTGTAACACCTGATTATTTTCTTTCAAAAGTACCTGTCTGTGCTCTATACTGCAGCATGGGATGAAACTGCAGGAAAACATCAAACCCTTTAGTTTCAGGAATTAAATTCCTAACCTGGAGCTGGGATTTCTTTTTAAATTCATATCTCTAATGTGTAGTAATGAACAGGAAAATTATACAGATGGCAAAAGATAGGGCAATGCAGCCATGCCTTTTGTTAGCATCTACTTTCAATGTAGAATTGATATCTGTCCTTTTAATCAGTGTATGACATTGCTGCAACAGGAATATCTGGAATATGAAATTTGTTCTTTTGCAGTTTTTGTAACTATTTTGGCAATGTCTTCATGCCTGTTTCTATCCCCACAGTGCAAGTGCTACCTTGTGCATTCAGTGCCTTCTGCTGCTCCTGCTTTCGTCTCCTCCCTCTCCTCGTTGTCTTGCCACTTTGGTTTTCCACTTTGCTTATTCTTTCCCACTAGTAATTTGTACCTTCACCCAACCCAAATCAGTCTTGACAACAGGAAAATAATGAAGCTGTTCCTGTGACCCTGAGAAGTCTTCCAGGACTGTGTTCCCAACTCTTTAGGTGCTCAGTGTCTGCAGTGGCTTTTGGCTTGTCTGGCTGTGAGCTCTTCAGACCTCACACCAGCTCTTACTCTGTGCTGCACAGAGGTTTTTGCATAACAGAGCCCCAGACTCATCATGTCCCTGGGCATAACTGTAATGGATATAGTAAACAAAATAACTTATCCACTTTTCTTCCACTTGGCTGAGCTTTGTTTTTCACTGTCACTTCTCCAGTCATAGCACATGAAGATAGGTCTGAGTGAAGAATGTGTTCTTTACTACCTTTAAATCCTTCTCTGTGAGAAAAAGAGCCAGATGGGATATTCTAAATGTACAAATAAACTGTGTTCAGAGGGGGCTTCACTGGGACTGTTTTAAGCAATCAAATAACCCTAAGTTCAGGGCTCTCCTTCTCTTCTCAGCACAAATGATTGGAAGGGTAATTATTTTTACCGTGTCTCCAAATCTTAAATTTCTTACCCTTAATATGGCACCATTACAGCTCTCATGGATAAACACGTATCCTTTCACTTCCTTAGCGTGGGGAACACTGGGAATGTGACCCCACTGTGGTATAAAACCAAGAACTGTGTCACAGAGGGATTCATCCTACAGCAGTGGGTCTAGCACAGCCTAGGGTCTAACTCCATGCCATAAGGAAGCAGCAGCCTTTGAAATTTATTGTCAGGGGGCCTGAGAACGGTCCCAGAGGCACTTTTCCTTCTTGATTTGTATCTCTTTCCTCCCTGTCAGCTGTGTTGGCTGCAGTTATTTACACATCTTTAGGGAGAAACAGATGTCAGCAATAAAGGCAATAATAGAGCTGATTCAGTTTTTAGGTGTTAGCCAAGATCTGCAAACATATCTCTTGATGATACTCTGCATTTGCCATGATAAATGTGACAGCATTTAACCTGGAAAGCCTTCAAGACAATACAGCTATTTCCAGAGGGATTTAATGTAACTGGACCATAATCATCTTCAAAATCATCTTGTTTTGCCTCTGGCAAAGGTCCATCTTCACCTTTTGAACAGTAAGTGGTATTGCCTAAGAACAGCCACATCCAGGAATCCTCTCTTGGAAATGTTGTCAGTGTGACTTCCAAGATTTTTTTCTCTCTGTTTTAGAATTTTTACAAGGAGTGGAATTTCAGGGAGAAGGATTGGTTATATATACTCTGAATAATGAATTCTCATACAGAATACATACCAGTGCTGTATTGCATGGGTTAAACACCACAGGAGGTGGTGATCAGCACATGGAAATATATTACTGGAAAGAAATTCAGCTTTAATACTGTGTTTATTCTCCCCTTGGGGCTCGAGTGCTCTGTGAAATGAAGTGTCTGAGCCAGCCCCAGCAGCCACCCAAGGCATTTGCTGGTTGGGTTTCAGAGTGAGTTAGGACAAGTGTGGGGCAGAGATGGATGCAGAGCCAAGCTGGGCACCAGCTCTGCCTGTGCCTGGGGAGGAGCTGAGGGCAAAGCCCAAGCCAAGCAGGAAAATCCAACTTTTCACCACTTCCATTGCTTTGGATATAAGAGATGCTGCTGCTGATCCCTGCAAGGCAGTAATCACATGCACTCCCAGCACTGAGCAAGGTAATCAACTGACAAAGTGAAATAATCTGAGAAACCATTAGCTTTCTAATGGCTCTTGGAAGTCTCATTAAAATTGGTCACTTACTGATTGTTCACATTGCTGGAAATTTGAGCAAAACATTGTGGGCTTTTTCCATGGCTGAAAAGTTAGGACAATTTTTTCTATTCTACAAACAAAATTAAAAATAATGAATTTTTCTCAAGAAGCTTTAAGAGCTCCATATGCAACCACTCCCTTTATTATTATAAATCCCAGTACCAATATTAACTTTTCTGTCTCAGTTCCTCCATTCCAAAATATTTCCTCTTCAAACTCAATCATGTTTAAGTGTAAGGTTTATTATCCATGCTTCTCTTGACCAAGGAACTTGACAGCTCCCTGAGTTTTCAGTTCATGCTCCCTGATCAGAGTGTTTCCTGCTAATTACATTTTCTGCCTGATCATCACTAGCCAGTTTTGCTGCCTGATATAAACTCCCTTAATGGATGGCAGATAATATGGGAAAGTGAACAAGAGAGGGCTCATTCTCTTCAACAGGGCTCCATCAAGAAGAGAGAAAACCATTGGTGCAATGCAGAGTTTACAAGTTTTGTGTTTTCCTCAGAATTTAGGCACTCTCTACTCTGGTTTAGACCTAACTCCTGAATGACTAGATTAGGATAAACTTTTTTTGCAGACATTTTGGTCTGTCTATGCTCATGACTGCACCTCTGTAAGTGCTCAAAACCTCTTTTCCCAGAGTGGAGGAGGAAGGTCCATGATATTACAAACTAGGGCAGTTCTAGCCCCACATGGAAGCAGTATCAGAAGAATCTACTTTGGTAGCTAGATAAACAAATTGACATATGTATTCCTAGGTAACTGAAAAGACCTCTCAGTTTAGTGCTTCAATGCATTAACTGTCAATGCATCAATAATCATCTTAACAGGTGCATTTGTTATATTCTAGAAAATAATAGAGACATGCTTCTCAGTTTTCACTATCATGTTTTTTATTTGCTTGATAATGGAGTAGAAAATTTTTGTGAGTCTGTAAAACTCACTGTAATTTGCTAGAAATAGAGAGAATTACTTCTGTCCTTTTATACTGTGCAACACTGATGGATGGAGCAGTGGCATCCAGTTGACTTCCCCAGCTGTTAGATGAAATTTCACTTGCTCTGGCTTCTCTGTGCTGTCTGGCCTCAAGCAGTTCTGTGGTTTGTTTTTGATAGTGTCCATCAAACTGAATCCATACTCCCAGGCAGCAAATGAAGCTTGATTTGTGCCAAATTCATTGTACATTTACAGGTAGTGAGTGGCTGTCAATGCATGTTAATAACAGGGAATTGGTTGTTAGGGAGTAGGAATTTAATAATGCCTGGAAACTATCTGCTAGCAATAATGCTGGAAATAAATAACTACCTGAACTGCCTCTCCAGACAAGAACTGTCTGGCATGGTTTGCTAGAACTTTGCTACTGGGACTATAGAAATTGAAGTATGCTGTGTTTTGAGATATATGTAGCCTGTCTGTGCATGTTATACCTGCTAGGGCCAGAGAACTACAATTCCTTCAATGTCTGTAACACTGAAAATTGGTGTGTAACTATCTGCCCTCATGGATAAGTGCCAGAGGATATGTGACACAAAGCCCACTGCTGTGTGTCATCCCAGCCTGGCTCATCCACCATTCCCGTGACACACTCAGACTAAACTCTGCTTTTTCTATTCACTCCAAGTAATGCCTGAGTTTGCTGAATTGTTCTGTGACAAGCAGTGCTACTACAGCCTGTGCTGAGTGTATTTCTTTGTCCACTGCATTCATTCCAGAAGGCTTATCTGAGGAGCAAAGCAGTGTAGTAAGTTTTGTTAATGCAGCCTGAATCTTTAGACAGTCTGGAGGTTTTATATGAAAGCAGTCTTTTTTTACCACAGTAATGAAATGTAGTCACTGACTGTTTTATCTCTACATGTAGTGTCAAGTTTAATAAAAATGCAATGATTTCAGACAGGCAGCTCCCCCAGAAATCTGATTCCATATTCAGATAATCATATCCTGTCGTGTTTCATTGTCAAGTGACAAGTGAAATCCTTGGTCTCACTCCTAAACCACAAAGAGATACAGACTGGATTTGGGATTCCAGATAGCCAGGGAAGCACAGGTGTTGCCCCTGTTATGACTGACTAGCTGCTACTGTGCCCTCTTCAAAACAGCTCCAAATAACTTTGGAGGATGTTTCTTGATAAGAGAGACTGGGGAAAACATGCACCAGGCAGGGAATTAGAGGATTCTGTTTGAGGGTTTTGTCGTATTTCTGGAATAAGGATCCTTTCTAGCATTTTGTTTTGCTGTTCAAGGTACTCTGAGTATTACATGAAAAAGAAATACAGGCTTTCAGTGATAGCTCAACCTGAATAAGAAAACATTATTCAGTTTCAATCTATCTCAGTCACTAGAAAAAAAAAACACTGTATGTAAGCACGGATACCAAAGTGACTGGATATTTATTGATATTTTATATTGTAGCTTCAGTTAACAGGCTGAGAAAAAACTTGCAGAAATTGTTGTGGTATAAAGGTGGCCCTTGAATTTGAGCTCCTTAAGCAAGTTCAGAGCCTTGATCGATGGAGGATTTTCCTTAAGCTGATAAGTTTAATGAAAGTTCAGACTAAGCTTCCTATGCTAAAACCCAGCCTTTTTAGTGCAAAAGAGAAACCCTACAATAATTTCTACTACTGCAGTTTGAGTAAGGACTTTTCTTTCAAATGCATTAGTTTAGTAGCCCACTAACACTTTCCAAAGTACTTTATCTGAATTCTATTACTTTTTCTTTAAAGAAAGGTCTTGTTCTAGTTGGTTTTTGTTGTTTTGTTTTGTTTTGTTTTTGTGTGTGTGTGTGGTTTTTTTGACTACATTTTGTGAAATTCTCTTTGTCCAGTTTTCATTGATCTTTTTATTTCTTTTAAGAAGTTTTTTCCCATTCTTTTAAAAAATCTTCAGGAGCTATGTATGAACCCAGATAACTCAGAAATAGTTTCTGTAAGAACTTCTGTCTTGCCATGAGCTTGCTCCTCAGTAGAGGAAAAGTGGCTTTGACTCAGCTGAAAAAAATGTCTCTCAGATGTTGCAAAGTCAGTGTTTGAGCAGCTCACACTATGCATGGGCAGTAGATGATTTGCCACAAAAATAGGCTCCTGCAGAGTCCCTGCTGTGGAGGGAGCCCACCAGTGCAAGATAAAGAATTCTGTGTATTGTGAATCTCAGATTCTTTGCTTTTCCCTTAGTACTTCTTATAACCCACTGCTGAAAGGAGGACAACAGACTTTCTTCTTCTGCAACTGCTTGTTTCTGTGTTATGTGACTGTCTCTGCCTCCTTCTAAACTGCTGATATAAAATTACAATAATAAAATCATCTTACTGCAGTTTGTGGTAGATAGCATGTTGGAAATACACGTATTAGGAATTGGAGAAAGGAGAAAAATAGAGAAGCATTGCTAGCTGAATTCTGAACTTCAGAGCCAGGTTAGTTTAGGTCAGGACCCTAGCTGAAGGCTTTGGCATTATTTTGCATTTTTGGAGTTGATGTTTTGTCTCACTCTTGCAGGCCTCACAATGCCATTTTACCTTTTAAGATGTTTTAGAGGTATTCAGACATTTTTAGATTGTAGAATACAGTACAGCCAGGAACAATACCAGTGTACATTCACTTTCAGAGTTCCATTTTTCCCTGGGATTTTAAGGCAATGTAAGATCTAAAAGTTGTTTGTTTATGTGCTGTGCAGACTATGGCCTTGACTTTCAAAAGCAGTTTTGAAAGCTTCTTTTCAGCAGCAGTTTTGAGGGCTGAGAGCATGTCAGTCAGACACACAAAGGCTGTATCTTGTCCTGATTGCTTCAGAGCACACCAGCCTTGCCTCTATGAGTCTGCAACTTGCCCTTCATACCTGAGCTTTTCATCCAGAAAGATGCATTTATCTGGAAGCTTTATTTTAATATGTGTGTGGTGGGGAGCTGAGAAGAGGAGCTGTACCTTGTTGGTACTGCCAGAGATTCAGAATAGAATCGGTGAGGCTCTTTCATCTCCATCCCTACAGACAGAGACCTTGGGGAGGGGAGCTGCAAGAGCAGCCAGGATGACCATGGAGCCAGAGAGGCTCCACACACCTGAGCCTGTGGCTCTGCCTGGGACTGTGTCTGCTCTGAGCTCTTGGCTCTGCCCTGGCACCTCATTTTCCTGCACTCTGGTACCTTTGCTTTCCACTCAGCGCCTGGGAGCTGCTCAGCAACACTTCAAAGTGAAACTTCCCAATGGAACATATTATTAGTTTAGTGCCCAGTGCCAAGGTTGGTTGTCATTCCTCCAACATCCTCCAGCCACGAATCTTGCCATTGTACTTTTACAGAATTGTTATGGTTTGGCATTTCCACTCATGTCCTGGTGGTACAGTAAGCAGAACAGAGATGGGATGTTTTCAAAAGCAAAGCCAGAGTTGTCAGCTGATAATGCTTTCCTTTGGCTTGATGGTATTGTAAAGAATTTGAGAGGAACTGGAGATTAATAATGAACAATATCTGTCCAACCTTGCCTTTTTTATGATGATGCTTCCAAATGAGAGTGCATCCTTTCCATCCTCAACACAGCCATCATCTCAGTTCTGGCCTCTAGATAGATTGCATTTCATACAAAAATATTTTCTTTTATGCTCTTTATGTGTGTTCAGTCAATAAAAGTAGACATAAAATTGTATTATATTTCCCAGAATGTGAAGAAAGGTAACAAGAATGAATGAATGTGGAAAATATACTAGACTGGTTTTAATATGAAATTAGCTTTTGCAACAAAGAGGTAGCCCATAAAAACTGAAAGTGTCTGAGATTGCTGGGTAGAATAAATTCAGGTGGAGAAACACATATAAATTACTGGTTGTCAGGTAGAAACAGGCTGGGAATATCAGGATCAAAGGAATATTAGCAACTTGATAAATTCCTAAGTTTTACATGAGACCACCAAACAAATCAGTGGTGACAGACAACTAAAACTAATCAAAAGATAATTTTAGAGGTGACATTCAAATCAGTCTGTACAGTGTGATGAACTAGGGAGTTTGACATGCTGACCCCAAAATGTATTTCTGGGAAAATCTATTAGCAGAAAGGTGATTTTTTAACAGGTGAAGACCATGAAGATATGGGACATGATGCATGTGAATGTTGGCACAAGGATTGCCTCTCTATCCATTCAGGTCTCCTCTGTGCTTCCTAGGGATCCTTTCAACAGAGGCCTGATCAAGATGTTGCAATTAGAAACATAAAAAAGCCGGGACTTGGCTGATGAAAAGGAAATTCAAAGCTTATTATAGCAATTTTACAAAAAAAATATGAAAATATGAATCAATAAAATTAACAAGTTTTATACATTTTAAGGAACAGCAAATGCAGGATATTTCTTTTTTGATAAAATATCTGAAAAGAGATGAAGTTTATGAAGGAAATGCCAGTTTCTCCCCCAATTTATTTTATAGCCAGATTTGCAAGAGTTTATGCTTTTGATATAGATGAAGTGTTATCAAATCACTGGATACTGAGAAAATCCCAAGTTTCCACAGTTGGTGAATAAGGCAAGATTACTGGCTTGGCATTTTCTTCTCATCTGTTTACTTCAAGTTAAGAAGAAAAATATTGTTAAATAAATGAAGCAATGTGGGAAATTAAGTAAAAAATGTGCTAGAAACTTTGTATTATTCAAATTCAGGAGGCAAGAAAGGACAGTGAAATGTGGCTAGCTGGGTCTCAGAATCTAAACATGGCTTTTGGGGGTGAAAGGGAGTGGTAACTAGATATTATAAATCTACACATGTATGGAGGTAGTCAAGACTGTTTTTTGTGTGAAATTAAAATTCAGGAAGAATCTCCCTCCCTAAATTAAAGTTGGACATGCTGGACAAGTTTGCAGTATTAAGGTGTATGTAAAATATCAATAATATTGTTTCTAGGCCAACCTGCCTTCTCTTCTCGTGTCTAAAACATGGAGAGCTGTCAAGAAATGGTCAGAATCTTCATAAATACTTTGTTTAATTTTAGTCCTATAAATGAATTCATTAACTGCAGTGTAGATTTCTATTGCTAGAGGTGAGGCATGTATTGATTAACCTAGTAAAAATATTATCCATTGTTCCACTTGAGATTAAGATATAGATCCAGAATGTGTAGACCTATGGATCTGGGCTTGTGAAAATGAAAGCCAAATATTTTCAAACCTTTTGACAACTGCATTAGCATCAATCATTTGAGCAGCTTTACATGAAGAGCTAGCTAAAGAAGAAAAATTCCACTGAAAAAAAATATCCTTAGCAGGCAAACTGGAGAAATAATTACTTGTATAGAAAAAACCCACAAAGACTGAATAATTTTTGGAGGATTGAATTAGTAACAAAGGTAAGTTTTTAAAAGTTTTCAGTTTTAAAAGTTGCTCTACAAGCTTAAGTATGAAGTATGCTTTCCCAGGGAATTTTTATCATGGGGCCAGAAAAGAAGATGAATAACTTCCTATGGTAGAAGTAAAGGTTTTCTTCACATGCAAGGGGACTAATGTGATTCTTCTGAGGTCAAAATTAGGAGGTATGGTAACTATGGTAACTATGCCTACTGTGAGCATCATAATAGAAATATTAGTAGTAAATATGAGAAGCCAGGTTTGACTTTTGACAAATCTTTTATCATCTGGCCTGGGGGTTATTGTGAAACCTGATGTGGAAAAATAATGTCCTTTCTCAAACCCAGACTTCCTCAGAAGTACTCAGAATATGGAAGTATTTATATTCTATTTATATATTTATATATATTTTTTATATTTATATATTTATAATATTTATTTATATTCTGATTTGTATTGCAAATGTGTTTGTTTCTTTAGTTTCACTGTGTTATTTTGTGTTTTTCTCTTGTTATATTTTCTCTTGTATGATTAAACTTTTCTCTGCCTTTTCTCCCTCTATACTTTCATTTTAATCTGTGGGTCTCGTAGTGATTCTTTATTGATGTATCTTTATATGAGCTTGGACTACTGTGGCTGAAGCATCCTGGTAACTGATGGAAGGTTTCCCCTTGAGGCAGATCTACCTGGAGCTTGTAGAGTTCCTTGTCAGTTACTTCTCTTGTACCCTGCTCCTCTCTGCATGGCAGAGTTGTCACACACACACAAAACCAGGTTCTGTCACCTTGCTGCTGCACCAGACAGGGGCAGCAGGCTCTTCACGTGGCTCCTGCTCCCAAACCTGGCTTTGCTGCTCTCTGGTGCTGTGGATCTTGGAGCAGAAATGTGTGTTCCTGCCTTGCTGCTCCTGCCTGGCACCCAGGGGCAGGAGGGTGATGGTGATGGGTGATGGTGATGGGAGATGGTGATGGGTGATGGTGATGGGTGATGGGTGATGGGTGATGGTGATGGGTGATGGGTGATGGTGATGGGTGATGGTGATGGGAGATGGTGATGGGTGATGGTGATGGGTGATGGTGATGGGTGATGGTGATGGGTGATGGGTGATGGTGATGGGTGATGGGTGATGGTGATGGGTGATGGTGATGGGTGATGGTGATGGGTGATGGGTGATGGTGATGGGTGATGGTGATGGTGATGGGTGATGGGGATGGGTGATGGGTGATGGGGATGGGTGATGGTGATGGGTGATGGTGATGGGTGATGGGTGATGGTGATGGGTGATGGTGATGGTGATGGGTGATGGGGATGGGTGATGGGTGATGGGGATGGGTGATGGGGATGGGTGATGGGTGATGGTGATGGGTGATGGGGATGGGTGATGGTGATGGGAGATGGTGATGGGTGATGGTGATGGGTGATGGTGATGGGTGTTTGGTGATGGTGATGGGTGATGGTGATGGGTGATGGTGATGGGTGATGGTGATGGGTGTTGGGTGATGGTGATGGGTGATGGTGATGGGTGTTGGGTGATGGTGATGGGTGATGGTGATGGGTGATGGGTGATGATGATGGGTGTTGGGTGATGGTGATGGCTGATGGGTGTTGGGTGATGGGGATGGGAGATGGTGATGGTGATGGGTGATGGTGATGGGTGATGGTGATGGGTGATGGTGATGGGTGTTGAGTGATGGTGATGGGTGATGGTGATGGTGATGGGTGATGGGTGATGGTGATGGGTGATGGTGATGGGTGATGGGTGATGGTGATGAGTGATGGTGATGGGTGATGATGATGAGTGATGGGTGATGGTGATGGGTGTTTGGTGATGGTGATGGGAGATGGTGATGGGGATGGGTGATGGTGATGGGTGATGGTGATGGGTGTTGGGTGATGGTGATGAGTGATGGGTGATGGTGATGGGTGTTTGGTGATGGGTGATGGGGATGGGTGATGAGTGTTGGGTGATGGTGATGGGTGATGGTGATGAGTGATGGGTGATGGTGATGGTTATGGGTGATGGGTGTTTGGTGATGGGTGATGGTGATGGGTGATGGGTGATGGTGATGGGTGATGGGTGATGGTGATGGGTGATGGTGATGGTGATGGGTGATGGTGATGGGTGATGGTGATGGGTGATGGTGATGAGTGATGGGTGATGGTGATGGGTGATGGTGATGGGTGATGAGTGATGGGTGATGGTGATGGGTGATGGTGATGGGTGATGGTGATGGTGATGGGTGATGGTGATGGGTGATGGTGATGGGTGATGGTGATGGGTTGGTTCTTTTTGAGAGACTGCAGCTCGCCCCTCCTGCTGCCATTCCCTAGCCAAACTTTGCTTCTTGAACAGTGCAGTCCAGCCCACTTCCCAGGCTAGCTGGAGAAATTCTGTGAAGATGAGCAGGGCTGCAGAGGTGAGGTGTTTCCTGAGCAGAAGGGCAGCCCTGTCCCAGCTGCTGAGCCCGGGCCCGCAGTGCACACACAGTGTGCTGGGGCTCTGTGACACCCCCCGGGGGTATGGGAGCACAGCCCTTGGGCACGGCGTTGATGCTGGTCTGGGCACCGCACCGGGCTGGCTTCTGTGGGCTCCATCCGTGTTTTCCCGGTGAGTCACCGCAGTAAATCTGCTGTGCAGGGCGGGGAGGGGCACCCAGGGCTGCTCCGAGCCCCTGAGTTATCCCTGGGAGCTACATCAGTGCCAGCAGCCAGAGAAAAGCAAATGTGGCGATGATTTACGTGCTGTCAGAGGGGGTTTCCACAGGTTCCTTTTGCTTAGTCACCCGCAGGATGCTGATTTGAAAAGCAGCAAATACAGAGCCTGATGGTTACTGCAGGTAAAGCCTGCCCAGAAGCTGTTAGGTACTAAAATCAAATGCATGTCTACAGCAGCCTCACACAGCACAAGTAGCCATCTTTTTACATGGATATATGAATCCCTTTTCTTCTCCTGCATGTAGAAAAATATTACATACATTTGCTTCTCTGTTGGAGGAGAGAACAACTAGGGATTTTTTACTTCTTTTCAGCAAATAAAGTCAGCATGATCACTCTTTTATTTGTACTATATCCAATTACTGCCCTATGTCCATTTACATACCAGAGATCTGTCTTTACTAAGTTCTTCAGCATTAACTCTCATATGTAAAGAGCTTGAGTGGCCACTGTGTGAGTCAAAATGAATTAGAACATTTATAGTAAAGGCATCCCCTGTACTAAGGGGAAACCTTCAAACAATAAAGAAAACCTCAAAGCTTAACAAAGCCCCAAGAAAGAACCTGGCAGGGCTGGAGCAACATGAGATTTGCCTGTTGTAGGCTGAATACCTTGTCTGGAGGCAGAGGAGCAGCTGGTGACTGATTGCCCTGGGCTCCAGTCAGCCAGCAGCATCTGTAGGAAAATGGTCAGTGACAAAGAGATGTCCCTGGGAGGAATAAGAGTCACATATAGCACACAAGTTTAGAAGATTATTTTATCTGCAGACTGGCCTCTTACAGATGGGAAACTCTTCAGCTGCTGAGGACCAAAGGTGTGGTTCACATTTATTTGATAGGACATAGAGCAACATTTGCCTTCATACTACCCCATAATAACATGAAGGACAATAAAACCAGAGATGAGAAATGTGTGAAATGAGAACTGACTGCATGCAAATTCATCCATGTATTTCCAAGTCTCTCCTGGGTTCTTTATTTCCTCACTTCTTTCTGGCCATGGAAAAACTCCTTTGGGAAGGGCCTTGAAATTGCTTAGCAAAATGGGATGGTCCCTTCAGTCATATTTAGTGAATAAATGCTGCTTTCAGTCCTTAATGACATCAACTGTCCAAGTTCCTACCAGTGTGAGTGCAGGCAGAGTTGGTATCCTGTCCCACTGCAGGCTTAATGAGGGAATGGGGCTGGCTGTTGGAGCACTGGTGTGGAGCAGAAGGCCATTTCCACACCTGCATTACAGCAGCAAGGATGGAGCTGCTCAACGCACACAACTGCTCTGCTTGCACACAAGAGGTGCAATTAATGCTTTTTAATGGAAATTAAATTCTATAGCAGCTGGTGATCCAAAATGTTGACCAAAAAAAATGGACCCTAATGAACTGTGCAATCCTCTTAATTCAGTTAGTTTACATAATTACATTTCTACCTCCTACTCAGCTCAGTAATTGCACCAATGTCCTATCTTGAAAACCCATCTTTTTGCCTTAATGGAAAGGTTTAAATTATGCTGACCCACTCTGCTAATAATAGTGATCAATAGCCCTGCTTCATCTCAGTTTGTTTTTAAAGAACTATCTATGTTGCTGTGTTGTTGTCACATTAATTGGGATTTGTAGTTACAATCAGCTCTTCCAGGTGTTGCAGAAGTGGGGAGGATTGTTTCTATTCTGGCTGCTTGGGATAGTTAGAAGTTGGTTTTCTTCCTTTTCCTTTTTGCTTCCTCAGTGTCTGAGAAATCAGTGAGCAATCCACTGTTGTTCTGTAAACAATTTCTTGGGAGCAGCTTAAGTTTACAAAACAGAAGCTTGATGCCAGCCAGCTGGTGAGAGCAGCTCTTCTCATGCCATGTGGAGTCAATGTCAGCTCAGTTTATACCAGCTGAGTGTCTGGCCTTACAAACCTCCTCATGCATCTGTCTACCTGGGATCTCTCTCCTGATGTCAGGCCAAAATCCATGCACAAGAACAGACAATGGTTCTGAGAAGTGCAAAAATTGTCCCTCCCATTCAAGAAAAAAAAATTTGCTACTGACCTTGAATATGTGTTTTTGTTGGCTTTTGGGTTGTTTTTTTCTTTTTTTTTCAGCCTGTTTCAAGATGAGTGATTAAAATATGGGAACTAAAAAGCATTTATGAACCTGCAGACCTAATGTACTCTGCAGGAAGTGTTTATAATTGTGTGTCTTCTTGAGCCACTCTGCATATATTATTGTTCTTGCTGCCTTCACAAACACCACCACCCCTTCTGCTCAAGCAGCACACACTCAGAAGTGGTGAGCTCACAGGCTGCAGCAGCTTTGTCTATTCATTTAATTTAGAAGTTAAACGGATTTCATTATTTATTATTTATATTTATTATTCATATTTATTATTTTTAGTGTTGCAAGGCTTTGAAAAACTAGACAAACAATGGTTGAGCTACAAAAAAAAAAAAAAAAAAAAAAGGGCTTTTGCTCTTAAACCCCAGAAGGGTTTTTCCTTCATTTTTCATTGTTATCCCTGGTCATCCTGTGGTTTTATTGGAGTTATCACTCTAAAGGAAGCCAGGGAAAAATCCTGCTAATGATAAATCAGTATGCCACAAATCCTGTCAAATCTCCTTCATATTAATGATGCCTTTGTCACTGCCTCTGGAGCTTTGTTTGCTGCTGGTGTTTGGCCACTGTCTCTCTGTCTTTCAGGGGTCATTTCAAGTCATTCCCTTTTGGCTCCCTCACCATGCATGGTGAGCCAAAAGTATCTGCTAAAAGTTCTATCAGCTTTCTTGTCAGATATATCTGCACTTGTCTGTGCAGATTCAGGCACAGTGGTTCAATCAGGTCACACTCCCTGTGTCTGAGATGTTTCAGGAGCACACAGAAATCTCATCCACCTAGAACATGGCTTTGTGGGATACACTGAACACTCTGCAAAAATACTGCCACAGCAAACAGGTCGAGGTTTGGGGTTTGAGTTTCCCTTTCCTGGAACAAATCCAGAGGTCAGTACTGGATAGCAGTGTGGTGATGCTGCATTCCTTGTGTGGCCATGAGCTTCCATCAGTGGACACCTCACATGTTTGTGAACCATGGAGCTGGGCTGCCAAACCCCACTGCAAATGGAGGACTTCCAGTTTCAGGAGGAAAAACCTTTTCAGCGAGTTCTGGAACAGTCCAAGGTGGCTGCAGGCAGTGGCAAATCACTTCTCAGGGAGAGGCAATCTACAATAGTATTTCAAGGCATGAGGAGCAGGCAGGGCTCCTAATTCAGAAAACAATTGCCTTGAGACATCCTCAGGAAAAACAACAGCTCTTTTTTTAGCATTTCAGAGGATGGAGATGGGCATAAGTGAGTTTTCTGTGTCTTTATTTGGGGTGACCAGGCAGTGTGCAGGAGATGCTGACTTCTACACCAATGATAATTCCTCAGCTTTTGAGTATGAACACCAGGAAGGCAGAACATCTCAGGGGCTCACCTTGCTGTGCAAATGCCTAGAAACAGGCTTAGCAAAGGTTCTGTGAACATGGCAAAACAAAGAAGCAGCCCCACCTATGCCAGATCATCACAAATATGCAAAGTATTTAGTTTCAGGGGAAAAGAAAAAGAATATGTAATGTTCTCACTAGTAAGTGAAGCCCTGGTGGTATGAAGAGGGTTGTGTTGACTTTGTTTTAAAGGAGGATTTAGTTTTGCAGTGTGTGTGCTTGGATGCTAAAAAAAGCAGCAGGTTTCTTCACAGAGTGCATAATTTTGCAAGTTTTATACTTACTTCAGGTTGATGATTTCCTGATTATACTGTGTCCTTTTGCTGCAGAAGCTGTTGATCTTTGCAGAAAAAAAAAAAAAAAAAGAAAATAAGACAAGACTGAAATGTAGAAACTGTAGTGCTGTTATTTCGTGGTGACAGGAAAGATGCACCAGCATGCAGGTTTATTCTTATGTGACATATAATTGCTCAGAAACTATTTTTAAAACCAGGCTGAAAGAGATCACAAGGATAGCATAGATAAGCTGTCATTTGACAGACCTGCTTAGGTTGCATGCAGAGAAAATTTTGAGGGGTGTAGGGGCCATGACTGCAGCTAGCAAGGAAGGAGGAGAGAGGGGGCAGAGCATCCCTCTCCATGCTCAGCTCATGTCAGTGACCACATCACCCAGCCTGTAATGTCCCCTGCTTCCCCTCTGCAGCCTGTGATGGGCTCACCACCCCAGGGGAATTCTGGCTGAACAAAAGCTTTTTGGATGCTCTGCAGACCCATCTCATTTTTATCTAACTGCAGTTTGCTGCCACTATAAGCATTTATAAATCTCCATAATGCCAAACATTGCCTTCACTTATAAACCTTCCAGCACTAGTGCTCTTAGACTATTGCAACAGCAGCAACGTTACCCCACTGTATCTTTAGTTTTTGCAGTGCTTTGTGCTAACAGGAGGTTTGGAATGCCCACCTCTCAGAGAGGCCAAGCATGCTTTCTTTTATGCTTAAGAAACACTTTCCAGCGTTTCATCTGAATCAAGCACTGTGTTATTGTGTTCCCCATTTCCTGCAGAAACCCTTGATGTGCAGCTCCAGGTGTGCAGGATTCAAAGGCATTCTACTTTATTTTTCAACCCTAACCCAGTCCCCCCTTCAGTGAGAATTGATTATGTCTGAATAAGATTACTTCTGGGTCCTGCATTCTGTGGGTATCTGGCATGACAGTCAAACATCCTTGCCAGCCCCTTTAGCCCTCAAGAGAGTGAAATATGTTCCCTCACCAAAAGAGGAACAAAGTTCATTTGCAGCTGAACATTCAGGCTCATGTCTGCTCAGGGTGAGAGTGAGCAGCTCCAGCTCCAAGGGTCACCAGCCACACTGACAAGGATCTCCCCATGACAAAGCTCATTTTACTGAGCTGGCAAGAACGGAAGGATTTTGAATAAACTGTTGATATGATATTTAAAAAGAAAAGGTTTGGGGTTGCATTATGTCCTGCCTGGTACTCAAAGTCCCTTTAAGCAATCCCAGATTGCTTTAAAGCACTGAGAGTGCACCACTGCTTCTGTGCCATTCACAGAGTGACCCAGAGAGGCAAAAACCCAGCTCAGACTGAAAGCTGCAGTTCTTGAGCTGCAATGTGACAAGAGACCTTTGCCAGAGATGTGACATTCCTGGGGAAAGGTCATTTCATGGGTAACCACGCTGATTCCATGGACATAGCACATATAGTGTGTCCTGTTTCAGAATGATAAGGTACATAAAACACCTATTAGCCTTTGTAAGAAGGAAAGATAAGAAGGGCTGCCTTTTATTGTATGTGCAGGTTGGCCATGCTCAGTCAGCCATGATAAACCATCCATCCTGGAGCTCATCTGGCAGCCAGCAAGCTGAACAAATATGTTTATACATAAGGCACAGAACCTTGGTGATGTAACCAAGAAACTGGATTATTACTTCTGTCCCTGAAGGCTGACTGTTGTTTAAAATTCCAAGTTATTGAGTTTTATACACTTTGCAATGCAATTTATTCACTTATTCTCCTTGTAAATTTTCAAATGCAAGTATCAGAACATGATCAAGGGTACTATGGAAACACACTGATTCAATTTAAAGAGCAAGCAACTAATCCTTATAGAGCTGTGCTTCTATAATTATGTACTTATAGTTTCAGAGAGTCACAAGTATACTTGAGGGAAATGTTCAGTTAATGTGAATTTATCATTAGTAGCAGTAGGACAATCCCTAGAAACTGTGAAGGATAGGTAGTAACTCAATGTGTCCTGCAGAAAATAGCAAGAGAATGCCCATCCAAAATATCTTCTCTCTACAGCCAACACCCAAAGAAAAATGGATGAAAAAACATAGATATCTATCTACTTTCAAATATGCTGCTGGGATGGAGAAATGACATGACTTGGCCAGAGACATTAAGAAAATCTGAGGAAGAATTTTCTACTAAACCAAAGAAGTCTTCTGAGAAATTTTCTATTGAAACTACCTTGTACTAGAAAATGTTGGGGAGGGTTGTTGTTTGTATTTTTTACCCTTATAACAAGGGTGTCCTTTCCACATTATTTTTCTATGAATTAAAAATGGAAAAGCCTGGCATAATTAGTGTTCCAACTAAAACAGTTCAGATTTCAGACACTCTTCTTGGAAAATTTACTGAAGAACTTATAAAAGCTTGGTTTATGTCATTGACATTCTCTAACAAATATTGTTAATTTTCAGTTAGCTCAGGTATTGAGGACCCCAGCATTTCAGTAGTCACCAGGCTGTCTGTCTGCCCCTTGAAAAGTAACCACAATTGCTTCAACAACAGCATCCATCCAAGAGCAAGAATGACTCAAACTGAATTCCTGCCCCGTGTGAGTGATCTGTGAAACAACAGAGAATGTTTGTGGAGTCCCTTCTGTGCAGTCTAAGAGGAATAACATGCCTGAAGTTTATACAACTACTTTTTTTTAATCTAGGTTGAACATCTGATTGTGGAATATGCAATCCACTAGGGAAGAGGAAAAAGAAAATCCTCCTTAACCTTATAATTAGCTCAAATGAGTACAGTGGCCTAGGGACAAAAGCACCGTGCCAAGCTCTTGTGCCAGTGAAGTTTCTGGCACAGGGACAGTTCCCCAAGAGAAGACCATGTGAAAGAAAAATAAAATTAAAATATTTGTATCTCTTAGCCCAGTCCTTTCCTCCTTGTAGCAGTTAGAATCCCTTGTAGAGTGCAGTAACCCAGTTTTTCCTGGCATGCAGATGAACTGTTCCAAGGGCTGCTCCAGCAGGGCTGGGCATTCCCTGTGGCTCTGGACCAGCAAGGACACAGTGCTGGGCAGCTGTGCTGGCTTTGGGCTGGCCAGCATTTGACCCATTGCTGCAGGAGATGGCTCACAGAGAAATGGCACCACAGGGCTGGGGTGCAGCTGAGAACTGGGCCAGCAGGGACCTGGAGACATTCAGACAGAAACTGTCGGCCCTGTGCTTATACACAGCTGTTCCTTGTAGCTCTGGGAGCTAAAAAATATGCTCTGCTTTTGCTGTCACAGACCTGATTTAGAACTGTGTTTTTTAAGGACCTGGAGGAGCTGTGGAAAAAAAAAAAAAAAAAGAAAAAAAGAAAAAAATTAAAAGCAAACCACCAAAAAACCCAGTCACCACAGAAAAAACCCCGGTCTAAGAGAAAGTAATTTGTGACCATGTGCTTCTCTCATCAAGTTAATAACTTATTCTTGTAGTTCAAAAGGACACAGGATCTCAGAGATCATAGCAAATAGGGATTTAAATGACTAGCTACAAGGGAGAGGGCTTCACCTTGTAATGCAATAGTTCACACTTAATGGGCTCCAGCAGATCATTTTTTCAGATCTGCATTCTTGAAGAGGCACAGGCAGTGCCCCCATTTAAAAATAATGTGAAAGAAGAAAGGATCTATGCTTTTTAAAGAAATGTATTTTGCATGCACAAAATGATCATTAAGTGATTTAGTTCTTTCAGTCAACTTATGCTTGCTGAAAGAATGCAGCCTGCCTTTGGGCTTGTCATCCAGGAATTTGTGACAGAATAAAATGCTAACACAAAAAGAGTCAGGAGGACAAAAACCAGCTTATATCAATTTCCATGCTGCTGACACACCAGAGGGCCAGTTCATTGCTAGGAAAAGATAAGGGTTTCAGCAGAACAGAAGCTTTTTCCTCAAAACTGCCTAAAACCCGAGTTGCATGGCACAGGATTCTAGGGATTTTTTAAAAATATGTATTATTTTATTATTTACACCCTTGCTGCATAAAAACTTTGCAGTACCTGATTGATTGGATGAAATTGTGAGACAAATCTGGAATTTCTTTTGACAGCACATAAAGTCCATAAACAAAACTGGATGCTGGAGAGGAAACTTGTGCTGAGTGAGACTGCTGAGTTTGTTAATGCTTATTTAGCTTAAAATGATTAATGACAAAACCAGTTTGGGCCAAAAAGATGCTGATAAGGATTCACATACTTCATGTCTCAAGCTGGGTCTGGTGTTAAGCCCTGCTAAGGCCACTCTGAGTTAGAAAGTGAAGCTACATTTGGTGTCTCTGTTATTTCCATCAGCCACAAGCTGTGACAAGCAAACCAAACCACCACTTTCCTTAAATATGGAATAACAGGAGACACAATCTCACTAGTTTAGCATGGCTTACCCAAGCCAGCTCTAAATATGTTAAAAAGTGCTGCAGCTTAGGTATCTCTGTTGTCAGTGCTCACCTCAATTAACACAGTGGTTGGCTGCAGAGAGCACCACAGCTGGCACTGCTTGCAGCATCTGTTAAGGAAACATCAGTTTGACTGGAAGATGGTTTTAATGGGCTAGCAAAATGGGGAAATGAGTCAGAGCTCTCGTTTTTGGGGGCTGTTTTTTGAATTGCAAAAGAAATTTCCTGTTTTAGGCTTTATGAAAGGTAGATAGAAGCCTGTGATAGTGCAGAGGAAAATGCAATTTAATAGGATTACTTAACATTCTCTGGTAAAGGAGAGCTTCTAGCAATTTTATTTTTGTCAGGGCTGTAAGGGAAGACTTGAGATGTGAGAGGAAAACCAAAAAGACCAGGCAACTATATAGGCAATTTATCTACCTACAAATAAAGAGATCACTTATTCTCAGTGAAAGGGAAAGGGTGACAACTGAAGCCTTAGAGGTGATAGACTGAAGACACTCCAGCAAAATATTTGGAGAAAACATTGTTATTTAGAAGTGAAAAGAACTTCTGGCAATGTCATTTATCAACAATTTGTGGAACAGGAGGATCATTTTTGTCTGCTGTTAGCTAACCCTTGCTGAGGTACTTTGTCTTTCTGAGAAAGTGTGGGTTGAATCTGTAGTGCCATGGAGTTAAAGGGAAGCACCAGCCCTTACTGAGAGGTGTTTCTGGCTCAGAAATGTTTCAGGAAGTGAGTTTTTTGGGGTTAGTCTTTCTACTGCTTTTTTTTTTTTTCCTCTATACCCTGCTTTTTGAGCATCCTAATGAAAATATGTTTAGTTCTTCTCAAGTAGCTTTACCATTGCTGCCCCAAGATTGCTGTTGGGTAGGAAAACAAGGATAGCAAGGATAGCTGTCTAATTGTGACTCCACTCTGCAGCTGTAAAACCTGGCAGTCTGGTCCAAAAGGACAAAAGCTACTTCATCAATTCCTAGTTAGCACCAAGTACTTGTGCTACAATGAGTGCCAGAACTGGGGAACTAGTAACAAAAATTGTGTCCTCTTCTTTTAATTCCAGAGTTTGAGTTTAGTTTTGGCAAAGGATTGAAAAAGAACCTTCCTGAACAGAAGTGATTCAAGGATATAAAATGTTTCCAGATACTTTTAGGAGATTTGGAGATTATCATTAGGTAAAGAACCTGAGCAGAATGTGTGTGAGCAGCCCTGGTTTGCAGTCACTTGTGCAGTGTGAGAGAGGGAATACTCTGTCCCTGTGCTTCATTCAGTTTCTGGAAGGATCCTGGGTTCTCAGAAGTGTTTGCTGAGCCTACTGGCAGTGAAAACAGAAATAGACAGAGACTGATTTAATTAAATGATTAAAATCTATCACCACCCTGCCAGAAAAACGTGCTGAAGGTGAAGAGCATGCTGAGAAAGAGGCAGATGGACAGCTGTCATTTCTGCCCTTGACAGGACCCTGGGGGCTGAGGGAAGGAAACTCCAAGGGGAAAGTGATTTATTCTTCTTGCTCTGAAGGGTTTTTCACAGGGACAATGAATGGAGGGAGGTCACCAGCACTGAGCTGGACCAACACTTCTCCTGCCTGGTGTGGAGCCCACAGGCTGCTGTACTCACACACCTCAGGGTATGGCAGAGCTCTCACTTTCACACAGGAAAGAGAAAAATAGTCCTGACAAACCTAAAGTCTAAGGTTGTTGGCAGGCAAAACAAAACACTGGAAATACCTTGGTCCAGACTTCAGACAAGCAGGAAAACAGGGGGATTCCAAAGCTGATGGGTGAATGAAAAAGGCTCCTCTGATCTCTGAGGTGTCTCTAACCCTGGGACAAGATGGGCTGAAGGAGACTGAGCTGCTCTGTGGCTGATGGGAGCACCCCATGCTCAGGCAGTGGGGTCCCCTCACCATGGTAATCACACAGAAAAAGAGAATAATAAAAAATGCTGGTAAAGCAGCAGGACTTTTCAACATCTCATGAAGGTAGTCAATTCATGAACATATTTAATGATTGGAGTGAAAATTGCCACTTGTTAGTTTCTGGCTGCAATCTAATATTATCCCTTTAAAGTATTTTTGTGGAAGGGCAGTGTTCTAGCTAATTTCAGCTGTTTATTTTAACTTTTCCTCCTGAATGAATTTGACAGAGCACACTTTTTTTCATTTTAGAAGTAGAATTTATTTCTTTTCTTCCTCTGAAGAAAAGAAAAGAAATATGATTAGTGCAGTTAAAATTTCATTATTGGGAAAGGTATGTCTCGACAGGAGACTTTTGAGTTCATCAGTAGGTCTTGAACAACTTAATCCCCTTCCATCCCACTGCTTTTAGAACTTGCTTTCTAATATGAACTTATACTGATTTGATATGCATGTTATCTATACATACATATGCATATACCTAGCCCAGTATCTTTTGGAATTATTTTTCCAAATGTGGCACTCTCAGGGTGTTTGTGGGATTTTATTTTAGCTGCAAAACAGTAAAGAAAGGTTGGGCTGTGAAGAAATTAATAAGTAGAGTAAAGCAGTGTGAGATTTTACAGCAGCTGAAGTGAAAGTTGGCCCTTTGGGAGAATTTAGCAGAGCCAGAGAGTTATCTTTTCACTGAGCCTGTGTGTGGAGAAACAGCAGTGATGAGCTCCAGCTGTCTCTCTCACTAGAGGCAATTACAGGTGTGCTTCCCCACACTTGACATCTCATTTTCTGGATCTGTTCAGCTAGGATAGCACTTAGTTCATTAGCTCCCAGTGGTAGTGTATATATAATTTTTTAGGTTTTAATGAAAGCTAACCATAAAGCCATAATACATTCTGAGCTTCTCCAGTGCAAGGAAACAGGAATTGCTTTTGACAGATCTCATGCATGTTAGATTTTAATATACTGGGGTAAACACTGCTGTAGCCTGTATGAGCACTAAGAGGGGAAAAATAGTTGGTATGTCTGTGGGAAAGTACAGGATAATTTGGCTTTATAGGTTTATGACAGTCATTCATGAAGGAACCTGTCAGGATTGGTGCCTTGTTGTGTTAGACATGATATGCAAAGAATTTCAAGAAGGAGGAATGTCTTGGTGAGAAGTGATCATCCTGCCTGGGTCACAGTGGCAAGAAGGAGGAGACAAAAAGACAATTTCCTTGGTGCAGCTATTCACTCTTTCCTTCACCCCCCCTTTAATAAAATCTCCTCTGTCCTGTTAAACATTGATTTTCCCCAAAGAGTAACAAAAATATGACATGCTCACTCATTCTCTTCCTGGAAAGGATGCAATAGTATTCACAATATATGGGAAAAAAATCTGAATAGTGTTATTTTCTTATTTTATGTCCTCTATCTGCTTGTTTTTTGCCATCATTGTTTTGTTTTTTGGGTTGAGGCTTTTGTTTGTTTGATTGTTTGTCTTTGTTTTGTTTGTTTCTTCTGCAAATTCGAAAAATTTATTAAAATCATAATTTTAGCATCCCTTTCTACAACACTCACCTAGTTCTGGAAGAAGGAAAATGGACATGCAGGAAGACAAGGTAGACAAGTAGACTAAAACTTAGAATAAAGAAAAGTAACTTAAATACAGTTGGGACCCTCTTAGAACTTCTCTCAAACAGAAATTTTTCACTGGATTACAAAAAAGTTCAGTTCAGTTTGGTAAGGATTTTAAAGCTTCTTTTGTGGCAAGTGATTTGTGGATATCAAGGATTCTTCCCAGTCAGAGGAATTGCAAATATGTTAATAGCACCAATTTAATCTCACACAGTTCAAATTGCCTCCAAAATTAGTAGTTAATTCTCACATGTGTTAAATAAATCCTCTGTATCATGATGAACTTTTTATCAACCAGAAATGTTAACTTGTAAAAACAATGGGAAATTAGAATACAATAACAGAACTGAGACCAAGGAAATGTTCTTCAATTAGTGTACTCATGCATGTCTTGCTTTTCTACTAGAATGCTATTGATTGAAAAGTACTCTGCTCTGGAGGTTATTCTACACCTCAGTGAAGTTGCTCATGAGTCAGAGATTAAAGCCTTGAAGGATGAGAGAGCAGCAGAGTTCAAACCCCTGCTGATGGATAGATCAGCCACTGGGAATGCAGTTTGGTCACTATCAATAACACCACTTTAAGTAATGTGAAAATTGCATGTTATCCCAGTAGGTACAGGTGAAACAAACAGCTTCACTGAATGTATGACTGGGTTTCTTTGCTGAAAAACATGGAAGAGATTAGGCAGAAAAAATGTACCATCCTCCTGCAATCCCAGCAGCACTGCCTGCTGGCTCTAGTTGTGCTGCATCAGGACAGGGTTTAGTGCAGGCAGTGGATCAATACCAGTGAATCTCAGGCACCAGACCTTTCCCAGGGTGTTCTCTGCTGGCATGGGTGTCAGCAAGCAGAGCCTAGGATGTCTGTGCCCTGGTCACACAGGGAAATGCTTGGTGTGGAATGTGCTCTGCACAGAGCTGTACTGAACACTCACCCAGCCTGGAAATGCACCAACTTCCTTTAGATCTTCGTGGCTTCTCAGTGCTTGGCACTGAATGTCCCATCCTGGTTTTATTCTCCAGCTGACATTTCTATTTTCACATCCCACACCCTCCACCCTGGCCTTGGTGCTGGCCAGGACTTTGATCTGTGTGGGAGGTGTTTGTTCTGTGTCCCCACAGAAATCTATTTCCTTCACTAGGAGAGTCATAACCCCTTCACAGGACAATTTCTCCTCATAGCTGAGAAAGGCATGTGTTATTTCTACACCATAGAGGTGCCCCAGACCCCCACATCCCAGAACTTCTCCAGATATGTGAGGAAGAGCAGTTTTCCAGACATTTAGAAAGTTCTTTTAGAAAGTGTGCAGGTCTTACTGTGCTACGTGCCCTGATATCTGACAAAGTTCACACAGCGACTGCCTGAACATTCCTAAAATTTTTATTTTATCTACAGCTGAGAACTCACTTGCATTGATTTTTGGGTCTCATCTTCACAACCTGAAGGTCTGGATGTTCCTGTGAAATTCAGAGAGCTGGGAGTGTGCTCGGTGGTGTGTGCCTGGCTGGCCAGCAGGTGGGAACCAGCAGCTGCTCTTCCCAGGGCAGACACCTTCCTCTCCAAGGGATGCACTGTGAGCCACTGATACCAGTGGGAAGGAGGAGCATGGAAATCAGTAATACTGAAAAGAAGAGCTAGAAATAACCAGCAGTAAATTAGATCTGATTTTGTTAGATGGTATGTTGGGGGGAAGAAAGCCCAGCAGGATTTTAGGCTTCTCAACACACAGCTGTGACACACTTATTTCTCTTGCTCTAGCTCTAGGGGTGACGCTGTGTTCCAAGAATGGAATATAAATACACTCCCAAAGGAAAAAACAGACAGCCCTAAAGAGATTATGGACAAGTATACTGCTCAGACAATCTGCAAACAAAAGGCTAATAGAAGCCCATGGATTTGTAGTTGAATTATGTGTGGACAGAAAAAGGCTAAGAGATGAAAATGTAAATTTGTGTCAGAAAGGTGTGAACAAGCCTAATAAGGAAAATGAGTAGAATAAGTTGTTAGTCAAACTGGACAAGATCTCAAAGTAAGAAGTCCTAAGTCCCTAAGTGGAATTATTGGAAGTCTCCAACACATTAAGCAATTACAAAAATCTTTAGTGCAGAGAAACACAGAGATGGACAAACTACCAGAAACTCTGGCAAAGAAGAGCTGAAGGTATGATGTCCAGTTCCTTTGTTTGCCTTTGTCTGGTAAAGCAGCAAGATGCAGCAACGCTTTCTTTTCCCACATATTCCAGGGATGGAATGTGATGAAGCAGTGCAGTAGCTCAGACCTCTGTGCCCAAGTTCAGAAACAACTGTGCCTGACTCCTGAAATTGCCAAGTAAGCTAATTTTCTCCTAAAACATCAAAATCTTTATAGCTGAGACTTAATAGTCCAGGAGCTACCACTAAAAGAAGAACCATGAGATATACTTGGAGTTTAATCATCCAAGTAATCATTGCAAAGATGGCATTGCCCTGTCTGTACACAGGCATGGTTCTCCTCTTCTGTGAATGTTTAAATGACCACGTTAAGGATGATGCCTGCTAAATATCATCAAATGGAACAATTTAAAGGCTGACAGAATAATTGAATAATTTAGATTGAATAGGATTTCAGAAGAGCATCTTTCTATTTCCTTGCTTGAGCTATGGTCAACATTAAATTCAGATCATAACATGTTGTTTTTTTTCCTACAAATGCTTAAGTATAAAGCATCCACACCACCAAGCACAAGTACTTTTGTAAACAATTGAGCAGCAAGTCTCTCTAAAACACACTGAGAAATCTGATCTTAATAAAAGCATTTTCCTAAACTAGCAGTTTGATTTTAAATAGAAAGAGAAAACATTTCTGAAAACTGTTAGCACTCACCTTCACCTTCTGCTGAAAGTGCATTTTTTCCTAAACCAGCACTGTTAGGTGCTATCCTAGATAAGAGGCTGCTTCAGTATCCCTTGTGTGCAGACACATCCTTTTTCCTGAGATGGGAGAATTTTGATCCCAGTTAAACATGGCAAGGACTGTCCCTGATCCCGTAGGAAGAGGGTACAAAACCACAGTTCAAGCTGTCATACAGGAGTTTGCAAACCCAGAGTTGGTAGAAACAGAATCCAGGGAGTTTGTGGTTTGCCTGGTGTCTCTGCATCAATAACCTGCCCTTCAGTGTGCTCCCACTATAATGCTTTAAGACCTTCTCCTGTGTCCCCAGCTGCACTCTTTTTGGGCTTTGTAGGTTTTGTATTGTTTGCCTTTTCTCTACCAGTTTTCTTCTTTCACTTTTCTTCTTGTCTCCTTTCCCCTTTTGTCCCTCAAGGCGCAGCAGCCGCCAGCAGAGCCTGATTTGAGGCTACCATAGTACAGTGAACTGTTTAATTCTCCTAGACATTTCCCTATGGCAACTATCCATAAAAATTTGTTTTGCTGAGGGCAATTCATGTCATCTAATATAGAACCAAAACAGGAAATCTTATTTAAGGTAAGAAGGCTGTGCACTTCCCATATCACAAGCATGATGCTAAACTCATTTTGACTATCACAGATTTTCAGTTTTCCTCTGAGATTATTTCTCCTCCTTATTTGAACAGAACTAACTTCTCATGTTCTCCCACCCATGAAGTGAGGCAGTCAGTTCAAAGGAGCCTTTATTCCTCCTGAGTGATGCTCAGCAGCGATGTTCCTCTCCTCCTTGAGCTGGACCCATCAGGAAAAGGGTTTGGACAATATCCTCTGAGACAGCTGTCTCAGTAAGAGAGAGCAGAGCAAGGCCTTGCATTAATATGGGAATGGATCTCAGAAATCTTCCAGAATAAGGAAATCTGGTCTTAATGAATTTGCAAGGCTGGTGAAATCAGGCTCCATTTATAACTGATCAAGCCACAGAAAAACCATTCCCAAATTCCCTGCATGTGAATTTTTGCTTTTATTTTTGTTTGGTTTTTCTTCTCTTGGAATACCCAGTAGTTCCCAGGGGTATTTGTATTATTTACTACCATAACTCCATACACCTACTGTGTACCTCACCTACCCATCCAGATTTTTATTTATAGCTATTGAAAATCAACATTTCCAAGGTATAATGTAGCCCATTCAGAACAGAGAGCTTTAGCTTTTAATCTGCTCTTCTGGGACACTCTTTGCTCAGGAGGTGTCATCTTATCTCAGAAGCACACACCCTTACAGATGGGTCCCTGCTTTGAATCCTGCCCTGTGCAACCTAAAGCTGGTAATTTCCTGCAGTCTTAGGGTAAGAAAAGCAGGCCATTAATTGCTTTTAAAATCTCAATTCTGTTTCGTTTCTTGAGTCCCATGATGAGTGCCAGCATGGTGTTATGCTGAATTTTATGCATTTCAGTGCCTTCAGTGCATTTCAGAGGTTTGTGAAGGACTGCTTGGTTTGTGCACTTAAGGAATCATGGCACTGGACAGGTGGCTCTTTTCAGTTTGTGTTTGGAAAGAATTAACCTGTGACTTGAGATACCACAGGAATAAATGCTACAGTGTTCATTGCATAACAAATTAATCTTCCTTACAAGGCAATTTTCCTTTACAGGGACAGATTACAGTTATTTTTCTTCAGCTGGGTAAGAGGAACAAAAATGTAAACCAGTTTCTTTCCTTCTTGCAAGAGAATAATCTTGAAACAAATCTGATATCATAGGAAGTACGGTTGTCCCTCAAACACATTATAATAACCTCATGGTCCTTTCTTAGGTTTTTTGGAGAATTGGACCAGAAAGCCAGGAATGAGTGATTCTACCACTTCTAGTCTATACCTAAAATATATCTCAGCTGGCACAGCTTCCCTTGCTTGCAGCCTAAGCTTTTGAAATCAGGTGGTTATTGTGAACTCTGTGTCTGTTTATTTTCATTTAAGCAACACCCCCTGATCCTCCATACATATTATTTTAACTTTTGCAGGTTTAAAGAAAGGCTTGGGAATATAAACCAGGCAGGGTGGAAAGCAGCTGCCTGAGCTTGCAGATGACAGAAATGCAGCTTTGGAATATGCAGGACAGCCAGGGCAGTAGTACTTGGGAGTACAACGTGCTCAGGAGAAGTCCAGGCCTGTATCTTGTACTGTATGGCCCCACTGTCCTCAAGATTTCCCTAAAATCAGACATTTGGTTCACCACATTGCTGAGGCAGCAGCTACATGACCAGTGTGAAAATGTGAGAATTACTCGAACTGAGAACATTTTTCCAATAGATAATGGATTTGATTAATGTAGCCTCTTCATCTTTGAATTGAATGTAATGTCCATCTGCAGATCACTGTCTGATTGAGTTAACTTCTTACATTACTACCTATCATACAGCACATATACACATCATTTTCTCAATACTAAAATTTACTTGGCAATTTCTGTTAATATATTTTTCCATTTCCTTTGGCCTCATTATGAAGGAGTCATTGACTATACACAGCTTGTCTAGCCATGAGGTCTATTAGAAGCTACTGAAGCTTTTTGAAAGAAGATTTATAACCAAACAAAATAACAGATTCTTATAAAATGTCTTCTTTGTTATTTCTATCCTCATGGATCTTGCAAAATACTGACCTGTACCCAGATTGCAGCAATGTTAAGTGTATGCATACATATTTAAATTGTCCTTGATTGATTAGGTTTTTGATTGCTTTAATGACATATTGTTCAAGAATTTAACACAAATTTTAAATTAAACTGGCATCAAACAGTGTCAAATATCCCATCACTTTCATTGCTCTGAAATAGCTGTAATCATTAAGCACTCTAACAATATTCTGAATCTACCAGCACTCCAAAGCATCTTTATCAGAGTGTTGCTGTGTTTGCCCAAGTGGATGGGTGTTTAGAAAGGCACAAATAACCCAAATGGTGATATTAGGTGTTATGTAACTGCTCACCCACCCATCATCCTGCTCTGAAAAGCAAAGCTCTGTCTCTTTTGGTCATGCTTGATGTTTCATTTACAACTGACTTTCTGACAATGCTTCCATCAACAATTTTGGAATTTGCTCTCTGCTGATAATCATGCAGTAGATAAATCATGCCTGTTTCCTGCAGAGCCAGTGTGGATAGAGGGCACACACAGCAGAATATAATTATGCTTCCCTGTGGAGAGGCATTCCCCAAGAACTGGTCACCTGGCACAGGGAGCCTGGCAGTGACTGCTCAGTTGTGTCCACTAGAACAAACCTCCAATTTGTTTTTGGTTGGTTAACAAACATCTGTTATAATCTTCTGTATCTTAATTCCTTTCCAGGTGCCATCTCCTGTTTATGACCCCTTACCTATGTAATTTGTATATTTTTAGCAGAGAGCAGTGTGACTTCACTAACTTTTGTATGAGGCAGGTGCATATCTTCCATAAGATTTCCCATTAATCCATCTCCCCTGTCATTAGGCATGAAGTGACAACCTTATTTCTGTCCTAGTATTTGAGATGTTTTGTGTCTCATTGTGTCCCCCAGTGTTGACTGGAAGGTGAAGGGTGTTATCTGTGTGCTTTTCCTTTAATCTGAAAGGTAACATTAATAATCCCTTGTGCACTGTGACATCCTCAGAGTTCTCCATTTGTGCAAGGTTGGGGGGCAGGAATAACTTGGGATACAATGCAAATGGTTCCACTGTTTTTAATGGTCTCTTTCACCTTGTGTCATTAAAAAGGGAATTATAGTCCCAATCAGATTCCCTTTAAATGCCAAAACTTCTCAGATTACATTTTCTTTCACAATGATGTGCACTATTGATGCCTTACACTTAATGATATATAGGCAAATAAAAAAAAAAGTTTAAATTTCATCAATTTTTGGAAAATATTTAAGTATCAGAGAAAGTATCCACTTCTGAAGAAATACAGTTTACATAATGAGCCCTCAAAAAGCTTTGTTGGAACTTTTCCAGAGGGGCAAAATTACATATTTAATGACACAATAAGAAAGTGAGCGAATATTGCATTAAAAAAATTAAATTCCCCTTTTCTTCTGTACCTTTCTTGACCTACAAGTCAGCAACTTGTCTTCTCAAGAAATATCTGAAAGCACTATGCAGTCAGACTGCTGAGGTACTGCATGTAACACTCAATAAATAGGTCTTGATAGTCACTGCTCTCACTTTATTGAATATATAGCACAAATTCTTAGGAAATTCTGCATTAGTTGAACAAAGAAAAATTGTAAGTGATTTTATGCAATGCTACAGGACCATTGAAATGTTCATATATTTGCTCATATATGACACAGTAAATCTACTGGTGTTCCTCTTAATTCTTCTTCTTCTGTTTTCCTTGCTTTTTGTCTAATTTAAATCTCAATGTAACAACATGGCATTTACATATCTGTACTTCAGGCACAAGCATGTATAAACATTGTCCTTGCTCCTTTTCCAGGAAGGATTTCTCAGTCTCTGGGGTATGATTACACTCTGCAGTGTGTGTCAGTTAAATTTGTCAAACCTCGAGAACAATGCCAACGTCCCTGTTCGTGTCTCCTTGCAAATCCTGGGTGGAAATCAGCACTTTCTGCAGCTTAGCTCCCAGGAATCAGCCATGAGCCCTGCCATGCCGAGGCTGTCCCAGTGAAATCATGAGTGATGACTTCAGCAGCTGTGGCTGCACTATTCTATTCTATTCTATTCTATTCTATTCTATTCTATTCTATTCTATTCTATTCTATTCTATTCTATTCTATTCTATTCTATTCTTATTCTATTCTATTCTATTCTATTAATTCTATTCTTATTCTATTCTATTCTATTCTATTCTATTCTATTCTATTCTATTCTATTCTATTCTATTCTATTCTATTCTATTCTATTCTATTCTATTCTATTCTATTCTATTCCATTCCTGCAGCACCCTTGCTGTGTCCTGGGCAGCTCTGCTGGCCACAGGGCTGGGGCAGAGCAGCCTCAACCCTTGCTGTGGGCACTGAGGGTGCACCAGAGGAAAGGAGCAGCCCCTCCCAAGAGCATCCCAGGGCTGTGCTCCGGGCTCCAGCTCCTCTGGGTGCTTTCCCAAGCAGCTCCATCCCTGTGCTGGCAGCAGCTGGAGCCTGCAGTGCTCAGTGCCCTGGGCAGTGCCTGGCTCTGCAGACAAAGCAAGCCCCTCTCACCTGCCATTTGCTTCTCTCACAGCATATGCTGCTGGCTTTCCTCTCACACAGCTGATGGAAACAGTTATCTGAAGGTTTCTTACTTAGATCACTACAGCAATGGCTTTAACCTACACTTTTTAAGTCCATCACCAGCAAAGGGTTTACAAAGACCTCCATCTTTCCAACCAGCTTCCTGCCCCCAGGCTGCTAAACATGCTGTCTGTTTGCCAATAAATTCAGTTCTCTGCATTTTCATTTTCATTATTCTCTGCTGTTGTTTTGGAGACATTTAAAGACATTGAAAACACTCCTTCAGTGGGAGTGTTTCTTTGTATTTTTAGTTTTTTGTGTTTTGTTTTAGTTAAAAGGCCTGATAGCTTTAGGGCAGATGTCTTCTATATTTTTCATGTAAAATGTGACCTCTACCTAGCTTGTGCTATTTTTCCCCCTACTTGACTCAGTTACTGCAGAGATCACATACTGAACCTAAAGAAAGCTGCCCAAGATGTTACCTGTTAATGTTACCTGTTAACTAAATAGCCATGACAATCCTGAGACTTTACTATGGAAGTGTTTCTGCTACAGATCCCAAATAGACTTTAGTTTGTCTGGGATCCAAGCACACATACTTTTTTCCCCCCTTGTTTTGTTTTGTTTTAAACAGTTAATATTTTTCTTGTCCTCTGTGGTCTTTAATTCAAACCGGGATTGGAAGCAGCACTGATGTGCTGCACAGAATGTCATATAAATCCTGAAGTTTCAGGGTGTACCAGGTGGTCATATTTAGCTCTTGGAGCCATCACCCTGAGTGATGGTACTTTTGTACTGAGTCCCTTGGCCTGCAGAGCTCATGACCTGCTGCAGTAGGTACCACAGGGAGTGAGCAGCATCCCTCTGCCCATTGAAAAAGCACCTGCAAACCAGTCAGTGCTACTCTCAGTCCTCCTAGCTGGGCACAAGTGATTAAGAAGAGACAAATCTCCTCAGAAAATAATTTCTTTGTGTTATGTGAAATAACTTCTGGAAAAGAAAGAGAAGCAGAGGACAAACCCCTCAGCTGTTCAGTCCACCCCTGTCTTGTCTCTGTGATGCTGGTTTTTACAATTGTATTTAGTCAAAGTATGTTCAGACAAGTGAAAACTAAATTTTTGTGTGTCTGGGAGCTGGATGTGCAGCTCTTCAGGCCTGAGCTAAGCAGCTCAGAGAAATGTTCAGCATCCCAGTTCCTCATGTCTGAGGGTTCTGAGGTCAGAAGGAAACTGCTTGGTGAGTTTTGTTCTTACAGAGTTCAGCAGTCCTGGGGTTGATGCTTTGGAATCTCTTTCTGGGTTGTGCATTGAAAGTCCTCAGCTGTTATTTATTTGTGTGCCAATGCTTCTTTTTGAATCCCTGAGTCACATCTGGGAACTCAGGCAGAAGCTGCTCTGCCTGGAATAAATACTTGGCAGTAAGTTAGCACTTTCTATGCAAGAATATTCTTGAGCTTTGCAAACATTAATTACATTTTACAGACCCTCTGAGGGAAGATAGAAAGCTAACCCTGTTTCTGGAAGACATGCTGATTTTGTTGATTGACTGTATGCTGAAAGAAATGTAAAATCAACCTTTATGTTGCCCAAATATATAACCAATGTAAAGTTAAAAGACAAAGCAGCAAGATTCCAAACCCTGCTGCTCCAGTGCCAGAGAGCAAGAAATGAAAATCAGTTTGTGACTAGAAAGGAGTACTTTGATAATTGGGGATATCACTTTGCATATGCTACCTGATGGATCTCGTTTTTGTCCATATATACATGGCACTGTTTTGTCTAATTATCCCTGACATTTCTTTTGAGCTTTGTTTTTGAAAGGTCTGCCAGTCCCTGGGAATCATGTATAATTCAGAATAACTATTAGCCCTTTGATGGATAGAGAGCATATTTAAAACATAGGTACAGAGCAGCAAGCAAAATAGGAAGGGGGAAAAAAAAGAAATGCAATTAATGTGCTCAGCATATCAAATACAGATCCATGTTCTCATGTCCAATAACTGTCTGAAAGCATTAAATACTGCACAGGGGTGTTGGCCAGCATGAAGGCAAAGAGGAAGCTCACAGGAATCCCTTCAGGGAAGTGTGAGATGTCACAGCATCATGTCCAAACCCATTCTCACAGCCATCCTCTGTTCAGTTCATGGGGTGGAAGTGGTCATGGAATTCCTGCCACTCTTCCCTGCAAGCCTGAGCCTGGAGCAGCTCGTGCCCTGCCTGTTGTCATGATCCCCCTTCCAGCCTGCCCCAGCAAGAGACACTTTGATATTTGGTTTCCCAGCACAACAGGAATTGGCAGATGTTATTAAGGCAGAATAGCTTTTAAATTACACATCTGTTTAGTCGTTCTGTTACTACAGTCCCTTTTGTAACACATTGTTCTCTTATTATAGCTTAGACATTTCTTCTAATGATAATAGAATCCTTTTGGGTTTTCAGCACCTGTGAAAGGGATGTGGTTACTAATTTGGAATAAGAGTCAAGCTGCTGGAAAACATCTCACTTGGGGTTAGATCCATGTTGTATTTTAACAGAAAGAAACAGCCCTTGGTACTTTTATGGTTTTTACTCACAGGAAAAAGATATTACAGAGCTAATGTACTATGATTTTACTCATTTAATTAGAGATGGAATAGTGCATTGGACCAACTAAAACTGATAAACTCTGAATTAGTGAAGCAGGTACTTTGGATGGTACAAGCACTAGTGTAACACAATACATGATCAGTCTAAATGGGGAGCCTGCAAAACAACATCATGTTTGAATTGGTTGTGGAATGAGAAGGTTATAAGAGAAGTGGTATTTTTGCTCAGTTTGTGGCCATATTTTTTTGGTGCAAGGAGGGGTGATTGAGTTTTGGTTGGGCCAATAATTTATGTGTGGCACAGGGCAGCAATCTGCGGAGGCATTTGCTTTGTACTGAGAAAAATTACAGTGGCCATAACTGACAAATGTATTCATGTTGGTCTGATCCCTGACAATTCCTGCATAGCACTCAGAGAGACTTTGGCATTAACAGCCAAAGCAAGCACTAGTATTATAGCATTTGAAGCACTTGAAGTAATTATTTGTGAAATACAAGGTGTGTATAATAATATGTGATAAATTATTGCATCGACTTCCTTGGGAATTTAAGAATTTCTAAGTTGTTAAATTGCAATGAGTTCCTGTGTTGCTGTGTTTGGAAGCACAGCCTGAATCTGGGAGTTCTTGCCCCTTCAGACTGGGCTTGTGAACTTCTCACCTTATTGAAGCACATAACTCAGCCATGGTTCTCTCAAAGTCAAAGCAGGTGGGGGATAGCTGCATGTTCTACAGAACAGCAGTCTCTCCCAACTTATTTGTAAGGCTTGAGATGATAATTAATGAAGAGAGTAACACTGAATTTTAATTGGGCTGTAATTATTATACAGCAATTTGTAAAGTGAGACTTTCAAGACTGTTCATCCCCTACAGCATTTTTTTCCTCAGCTAAATCAAATCGAACTATAAAAGTTAGAGGGAGATAAGTAATTGGTCCTGAAATATACTTATCACAAGTGGGTCAAGTGTATTTGTGTTTGTGGGCACCATTTATTATGATTTATGTGGAGGAATCACCTCCATGTCAGATCTGGTAGCCTGAAGATCAGGCATTAGTTAACAACAGGCAGAGCTGACACTGGAGCAGCACTGAATTTATCAGAAGTCAGGAGACTTCCAGCTGGATCCAGTCCATGCCCTGAGACTCATGGAGAATCTCAAGTATGACCCCCAAAATTGCCAAGAATATGAGTGGGATAGATGGAGGGATTTCCTTCCCCAAATTGTTACAAGCTCCATCTAAATCTCAATCCAGGTTTAGTGCACCCAAACCTGGATTAGCCATGAGAGAAAACAATGAACCTGATGCAGTTCTACAGATAGTGGTATTCCTAATTGGGCTTTAGATGTCAAGGAGGTGCAGATAAAATCTCTTCCCCTTATTTGGATTTTTGTGTTAGCAGCATGAACAGTGGTGGCTTTTGCTGCAAAAAAAAGGTGTCAGAACTTACGAAAGGGAAAAACTCAAGAAAAGTTCACTGTTGGGCTGGCTCAAAAGATAAGATATTTATTTCAAATACCCAACCATCTGAAGATCTTGAGCTCAGCTTCTCCTGTGAGATCTCTAATTTTTCTTGTGTCCAACTGGGCTAGAAATGTTAGAAGGGTGGATTTTCCTGTGGTGTGGAAGAAAGATGCAAGAATGGTGCTATTACTTGCTTCTGTCCTTATTTGTAAAACTCCACCTGCAAACGCTGTTTTTCCTCAAGTAAAGGCAGTCTTTAGAAGAAAAAGATGGAAAGATGGCCAGCTGGTCACAGCAGGGGTCAGCATTAAGGATTCCTGCAGGAAAAAGGTAAAAACTATTATCTGTCCTCAGGTAGGAAATATCCCAAGAAAAATAGTAATGGCAAAGTCCATAATCCAAGTTGAATTATGAAACAGGTCAGGTCTAGAAGGCTGTAAAGACCCCTGCCTTCAGCTAACTCATTAACAAGCCTCCCACCTCCCACAGGAAATTTCTCTTGTTTACTGAGTTTTCAACCCTGAGATTGCAAATGATGGAGAAAAATAAATACCTCAGCATGTTGGAGCAGGCTTTCAAACCTGAGCTGTAAAGGCAAGTTGAGGAGCTGGAATCTCATCACTGCAGGTCTTCAGGAGAAGTTTGGAAAATAATCTGGAATGGAGTAGCAGATATCCCATGGGAGATACCTAAAGTAGCTATATTACAAAGGACATTGACAGACCTAGTTTTCTGTGATTTCTGATTAACCAAATTTTTGCATTTCTTGGGCTATATTTTAGGATTTAAACATAATTTTCCAGCAATTAATAATGAAGGGATTTCCTACTGAGATTTTCTGGAAACCACTGTGGTCCAATTTTGGTAATTTCTCTACAGGAGTGAGGATAAAAAAGAAATATCTACAAATGCCTCAAGTTGAATTAAAAAATGTCATTTTAAATTGTTGTTCTGATAGAAATACAAGAGACCTTCATGAAAGACCTCCCTCTCTCTTTACTCACACACACACACACATTTTCACCACTAATTCTGGGTTAGCCATTTCTGCTGCACACAAGGAAATATCCAACTGGGAATCTTTGCATATACCAAAAGATAAAGCTCTGTATACACGGAAATATGGGTGGTTATTGCAACTGTTATTTTGTATGGTTGCATTATTTTTTGTTATTCCCATAGAAATTAATCATTTCAGTATAATATGGAGTCAGAAGCATCTTTTCTGTGCAGGAATTGAGAATATCTGAAGTGACTGACATTTGGTGGAAGGAAAAAAGAACAGAATATAAATCTCTCAGAGCTGAAGCCTTTTACTCAATAAAGTAAACAGTTCTTAGCAAAGAAAAACATGTTTCTTTGGTGATGCCTGATTATAATTTCTTTTATTGTCAGCTGGCAGAGGGGGTTTGATGTGTATTGTTTCGTCTGAGAAGAAGTTCTGCCTCTTCTGTACCCCCAACAACAAAATTGAGAATTATCTCAACTTTCCATGGAGACCTTAATGAATTCAGACAGCACTAATGTGTCACTTCCAGCAAGGACTTGTGTTTATTTGCTTGGTTCATGGTGTCATGAAGCTGTGTCTGTTCTGGAAGCTATCAAGGCTATTCAATTTGGCTGCTGATAGAAAAATTTCCTTCTGTTATGTTTTCTTTCTCTCATGTAGAATCATTTAAAGTTATTGAAATTAGTAAAAATGCTTCAGTTTGTTTCTTCAGATGTGTCAGTTAGCAACAACTCAATTTGCAGCTGCCACTCATGTTTAACCAAGCAAGTGAGCAAGCGAGCCAAGAAAACAAAATTGTGGCTGAGTGTGCTGACTGGTTAAAATTTGTGTTCTTCCTACAGTTTCCATTCTTTCAACTCCCACAGGAATTAATCGGGCATGGACACTCTGACATCTAGATGGGTTTTCCACCAAGAGGAAAAGCTTAATTAGGCTGCAAGTAGCAGCAGAATATATTCCACAGTGGGTGACACTGTGTCCTGAACCACTCTGAGGCTCTGGTGAAAATTAGCACAAATTTGAGCTCATGCTGTGGTAATTGTAAGCACTTAACAAGTGCCCACTAAACACATCCAGGTTTATCACACCTGCCTTACTGAGACTTCCAGTGATGATGTCCAAGAATTGGACTAGTCTGGTCTCAGGTAGTGCTGGGACAAGAATTATCTCCCTGAAACTCCCCAGGACAGCCCGTCTCCTGAGTGCAGCCAGGTTCAGTCTGCAGCCCCTGGAGACCAAAGCCTTGGTCAGCAGGACAAAACAAGACCACAGCACTGCCAGCAGATATTGCTCAGAAATCCAAAAATACTGCCTGCAGGTGGTGTAAAATCAAGCTTCAGAAAATGTAGGGCTATGCTTAAGTCAGACTGGTGAGGATAAAGGCCCTTTGCACAGAGGGAAAGCTAGGACAGGAAAGATTTGGAGTTGAAGAATAGATGTCTGATGTCAGAGCACTGCTTACACAGCCTTGATCTTTCTGCTCTCCATATCTCCCTGCTTTTGATCACCTCCAGCATAAAAAGGCTGAAATGTTGCACTATTAAAGTCTGCAGCACAAATAAACATGGGGAAACCATTACTTGTAAGCAATAATCATTTTGGCTATTGCAGAATAATACTGAACACCTTCCAAAATGCATGTACACATAAATCTGGCTTGCATATGCATGTTTGAAACTTTGCTAATCAGCTTTAATTGCTCAGGAATGTGCTTTTGGGATGTTTCTTAATGTTGCTTCTTATTCTTTAAAATTCTACAACGATTTGTTGGAATATTATTGTCATCTTTGACTAGTTTAATGAACACAGCCCATATGGAGAATCAAATATGCTGCACATTCATGCAGGAGACGAAAGCCAGCAGTAAAACCCAACACCATGGCAACTTTTTAGCAACAGAATATCAGCAAGAATTTTCCAGGATTTTCTAGGACTCCAAAATGGTTAGTTAAGGAAAAATCTCCTCGTGACAGAGAGAATTTTTTTCTGTTTGCTTCCCACAGATGTAATTTGTTTCTGAAAGGATTTATTTATTTATTTATTACTCTATTTTATTTTATTTTATTTTATTTTATTTTATTTTATTTTATTTTATTTTATTTTATTTTATTTTATTTTATTATTTTATTTATTTATTTAAACACTGCTATGAGAAAGTGATAATCTACCTATTCTTAGTAAAACAATATGGGATACTGGATTTACTCTAGCATGCAAACTTGAATAAAATAAAATTAATCTCTGGAGTTTTAGTAGCAACATTTTAAATGTCTTTCTTTTTACTGTTATTTTTCCAGAAAATATTGCAGTGTCAATTTATTTAGGGCTTTGACATCTTCAGGAGAAGTTCTTGTAAAAATACAAGAAAGAAAGGCTTAGACATAGGAATTGGTTTATAACAGATTTTATGTTAACATACTGAAGCTACTCTGTAACTAAAAGATTGCAATGGCCCTGTTAATTTAGAAATTTAAAAAGTTTCCTTTTTTTTAAATTGCTCAGATTGCTACCATGAGGTTTTTGTGTTTGTGTGTGTTTTTATTTTATTTTTTTACTTTCTGTTGGTTTTGTAATGAAGTGTGAGATTAATTTGCAGTAATTACTTGACAGTAGTAATAAGTGCTGATACTGGTTTGCTACAGATGCAAAGGAAGGATTTGTGTTTCTAGAATTGGAAACCTTAATATGCAGATCACATACAAGCTTGGAAGTTCTTGAGAATGGAAATAATCATGTAAAAGTGAAGTTAGAAAAGAAAAGATACAAAGACATGCATGAAGTAAACAAATTTTAAAGCTTTCCTCAGAGCAATGTTTTTGTCAGAAGACTTTCTTGCTGTGCCAGGTCATGCTAAAAGTAAAGAATAATTTGTGTCAAAACCATGATGGAAAAGTGCTTTGATAACAGAAGATTAGCTTTGTCTTGTTCTTTTGCTGAAGAAGGGCCAAAATGATTTGTAATAATTTGAAGGGCAGGTCAGAATCAAAGTTGGTAAAAGGATCAGGGGCCATGTGATTCACAGTCTGTGAGGCTCTTGCAGATTTCCCAGACCTGGCTGTGGGGCTCTGTGTTATTGGAACCTGGGGAGCTTTTGCCTCTTGGATGCTGCTGTTTCACTGGGCTGGCTGGTACAGTCTGCAAATTAATTAAGGGTATAACCAGATTGGCACTGAGTTTGTGTCCTCACAGGAGCACAGTCAACTTCCAAACAGATTGCTTCTGCCCCCAGAAGCTTTGTTTCCAGGTACAGCCCAGAAATCAGCATATTTGCTTAGGAAATGATTTTGATTTTGAGTAGTTGTCATAAGGAGCTTGCTGTAAAATTCCGCTGTGAGTTAATATTCTTGGAATTTAGTTTAAGAGGCTGGTCTTGGCAGAAACTTGTTATGCAAATAATATCCTCCAGATGTGAAGTGTATTATGGAAAATACTAAAGAATGCATCACTATGAGTGCAGCAGGAATGTACAGAGTAATCTATGCAATGTCTTTTTATGACAAGAAACAAAAAATAGAAATACACATTGAAACCCATAGATGTACATTATATACTCCTTACAAAGCTTTGACCTTGCCCAAATTTTGAACAGGGATTTTTCCTGACACTTTTCCCAATCAGTTCCTTATAAAATAATGTAAATTACTCAGGGATGCATTCACCTGGAATCCATACTCTTACTAGGTGGGCACAAGAAATGAGGAAAGACAGACCTGGGTACCAAAGAGCTGTTAATGTACACTTGGCTTGGTATTAGCCCATGGTGAGCCAGAGAGGTGGGAAAGCCTAGAAAACAGCAATGAGGTCTTCTCTATTTCAAGATAATTTTTATATAGTTTGGGAACTGAAAAATGCATCTCTGATTATTTGTTTATACTGAAAGAGCAGTGCATTCCTCAGTGACAGGTTTTGTCTTGAAACAGAGAGGCAAGGACCCTGAAAATATGTCCAGCATAGAAATCAGCTTTGAAATCTTCAGAGCTCCTGTTGCAACATGTGAAAACTTTGATCACTTTTTGCAGCAATTATAACACTTTAGGAAAACAAAAAAACAAAACAAAACAAAACAAAACAAAACAAAACAACTAGCCCTACACTGTAAGAGGGCTTAAGGCTCAGTCATGCTTCAGACACTTTGGTGATTTCCCAAGCCCGAAATAATTTCTCAGTAATATTTTACAAAGTTTCCCCAGGTCCTTCAATGGATCTCTAAATTGGTCCAACAGCCAACCAAAAGGACTTGTGATGCACTTTATACAAAATTCTGGATCCTGACCAAACTGCTCATAAGACACTACCTGGAATATACCCTTGTCTTCTACCTTAAGAGGGTTTTGTTCCTCTTCACATCATAATTATAAGCATCTTCCTTTGTTTCAGCCTGCTTTTTTATTTTATTTTATTTTTTATTTTAGCACAAAAAGAAAGGTAGTTGTAAGTCAGTAAACTCATTTTTATGCAAAGCTCTTATATCTATCCTATAAAGCTCCCATTTGTTTCTTTCTTCTGGAGGCATAAAAGTTTGTTTATTAAATATAATAATAACCATAAAGTAGAAATTTCTTAGCTGGCATCACTTCAGATTCCAGTGTATTTTTCCCCAGCCTCATTATAGCTCCATTTCCTAGTGCATAACCAGCATGTGTCACACTGAATGAAGGCTGGCTCCAGAATAACATATCTGTACGATGATTGCTCTTGGAACACACTGTGACCTTACTCTATAATTAAATGCAAAACCTGTGTGGAAAAAAATTGATGCTAAAAGTCTCAACTTTTGCTCACCAGAGGCTGGTAGAGCAGAGACAAATGCTGACATATTAACCTCAGTTGTTTAGTTTTAGCACCAGAGGACTCCTGCCAGGGGGTGGATGCTGAGCAACAGAATATGTAATGGATAGAGCTTTATTTGACAAAACTTCTGTAATTTAATTTCCACAGAGGATATCAAACCCCAGATTCCTAGAATGGCATTTTGAGATGAGTTCATTGGGAGGAAGTTTTCCTGAGATAAGAAAGAAAAAGGAGGGGACTGTGCCAGGATTTCTGGGTGCCAGTGCACATCTTGAACTCTTTCATAATTAATTTCAAGCATGATGGAAGATACCCTAAGATAATCAGTCCAATTTTAAGCTAAATGCAGAATACAATGCAATATTCCCCAGAAGCAAAATGTGTTTTAGGAAAGTTTGGAATTTTTTGTAATTTCTTTAGATTCACTTTAAAAAATCTGAAATTAGGTAAATAATTTTAAATACCAGTTTCTAACCCAACTTTTTCAGTCAGTACATCATGGACACTTAGGTAAGTGAACTGGCTTTGCACAAGGTGAACAGAATGAAATTATTTTTAAAACCATTAGAAATGTATCGTGTTTTTCAATTTCCCTTCACTGTCCCCTGACCTTTTTAGCAGAATTGAAAAAAGTTTATATTCATCCAGTACAGCTTGTAGACTTCTGGACTTGAAGTTTCTGCCTTTCTTACCCTGTAATGATCTATTTTTTTTTTTTCTTGTAAGGTTACCTTCATCCCCACCAGCCCTTCCATTTACTCAGTTCTCAGAAGTCACAGCCACATCACCCTTCAAACGAGCCCATCCTTTCAGGGCTGTGAGGACAAAGCTCCTGAGACAGCCAACAGGATCTGTCTGTCTGATGCCCTCTGTGTCCTCTCTGGAACTTCACACTTCCACAGTGAGAATACAGCCCTATGTTTTTCTGCCTCCTGAGACAAGACTTCACTTTTGATCTCATCTGTGTCTTCTTCTTTCACACACAGCCCTGGGTTTTCAGAAAGGCATCTCAGCCACTCTTTCCCTCTTGACCCATCCTCAGAGTTGCACAGTAAAACAGCAAGCAGCAAAAGGAGTCCAAAAAAAGTGACCAACTCAGTCAAGAACAAGGCTCTCTGAGATGTGCAGTGAGAGATGCTGGGGTTTTTCTCCCTTGTAAGATCTTGAATTTCTTCTCTCTGTTTAATTTGAGGAAGCCTGGTGTTGTAGCAGGTTCAGCTTAGAATGCTGTATGTTGCTGAAGCATGCAGTCAGTAGGAAGTGAATGGCTTTTGTCAACAGGTATTTTTGGCCAATGAAAATAACCATGAAAAAAGAAGTGTGAACCTTGGCTGAGCATCACTGCTATCAGAGTTCATTTTGGTTTTGACATCAAAATGCTCTAAATGACCAAGAAAATGATCTGAGAGTCACCAAGAGAACGTTATGAAATTTTCTGTGACCTTGCAAGCTCCTTTCACTCCCTTCCCTCACAACTCTGCAGAAATCTGAAGTATCAACAGATCAACTCTGAGAGTCCTCTGGGGCAGGCCAGGTAAACCTTGAGGGTCAGATTTGGACTGGTCCTTGAACTGCCTCTCACCAGTAGCAAACACTGCATTTGCTAGCCTTTTAAAACCCTAGCAAAGGTTTTAGTTGTTTTATGTTCTCCTGCCCCTGCAGCCATCAGCCAGGGCTCTCCTTGCCCTCCCTGCAGGAGGCTGGCTGGGCAGAGGAGGTCACCAGGAGGGAGGGACACCCTGCCTTGCTCTGTGATGAGTTTCCTGTTTCCTTGAATCCTCAGATGCTACAATCCCCCTGGTGCAGACCATGTTCCAGGAGGTTTCACTGGGTTTGCCATGAAGGAGCTGGGCATGCAGCCCTGCCTTGAGAGCTGGCTGCTGCTGTGTGGTCAAACCTCCCAGGAGGGAGTTCCTCAGCTTGCAGGACAGCCAGGGTTGATAAACCACACAAAGACTCCTTGGGTTAAAACTTTGCCTCTCCCTATCCAGCCAGCAGCCAGTAGAGAGCAATATTGCACACACATGAGAAATTAGTTCACTAAACTGTATTAGTCTAAGGGGAATTAGCCACTATAATTATTGTTTTCCTTCTTGGTACTGCTGTAATAACTAAGCTATACATAAAGGAGTTTAAGCTTTGCTAATTTTTTCATTCTTCTCAATACTTACTTTTCATCCTGTGTGTAGTCAATGGCTTGTCAAACCTGAAGCTGAACTTGTTTGGTATTACATATTTGAAATGATTTATTCACTAAGAACCCACTAATGGGATGTAACACATAAAAATTAGATTAAAGAAAAAATCCTTTAATCATCTAGTTGAATAGAGCTTTCTGCTTCTATGATGAATTTATATCCTCTCCCTATTTTGTATAAACTAATATTATTTTCAGAATTCAATTTGAATTAGATTACCACAAAGGATTCACAAAATTGCAATATATGTACATATTATATTAGTATAAGATCTTCTTCAACTCATATTTTTCCATCTCCTTTGTGAAATTCAGTCCAATTTTTTCCCTGATATAATATTTATTATATAAATATACATATGTAATATATATTTGAGCATATATAAATAGAAATAAATAAATAAATAAATAAATATATATATATATATATATATATAAATACCTATATTAAAATGCACAAGGTGACTCAACTTCTGAAATAAAATAAATTATACCTTAATACCTGTCCATAATCACACTTTTAAATCTGGAGTCTTTCAAGTAAAGAATGGATGATCAAACTTTAATAATTTATCCAGTATGTCCCGAAGTCTCTGAGAACAGTGAAAGAAAAAAAAGGGATCTGGATACACACTAAAGATATGCATATAGTTTTATAATAGACCCTCTGTGTGAGTGACCCTTAATAAAAAATAAAAATTGCAGCCCATAAGCCACCAATGGTCTTCTTTCACACATTTATTCTGCAGCAGAAATTATCCTGACCCCGAAATGCCAACATGTCTCCTCCCTTGGGTCCAGGCTGTGAGAATGCCCTCTGACTCCCTGATAAGTCTTTCAGGTCTAGCTCTGGGATGTGAGCATCTGCTCCCAGAACTGAAAGCCCATCCCTTGCCTGACAGGAATATGCTTAATGAAATAAAGGAGCAGTGAGATCAGCTACATTACTCAAGATTATTACTTTCTGCCACATTGTGTATTCATGCTATAATTTACCACCACAGGAGATCCCAGGAACAAACTCAGGGTTTCACAAAAGCCTTTGTGGTGTTGTGGCTGAAATAGGAGGCAGCTACACCATAGGGAGGGCAATCAAATCCCACACTCCAGCCCTGGAGCCTGCAGAGGGGACTGGAGGGACTTCCCTCCTCTTCCCCACCCTCCCACCCAGGAGACTGTGCACAGCTGGTTGGGAGTTGCATGGATTTAGGATTTTATTCATGTGTCAAGAGCCAGGGGCTCCTGAAGGGTAAGGAAAAGATGAATGGCATAAATATCCACCAAATCCATGACAAAATTTCCTTTGCTTTGGGTATTCCTCACAAATGGCTGAAGATCTATTGATTTAACTAATCATATACCAGAGAGAACATAGAAGTGACCTTTGAAGGAGAGAGAGATACTGCAAAAGGGGAAAAGGAATTAAAATGTGGAAAAGAGCAAGTATACAGACATTACCATGTTTTTTGCTCTTCCCATGGAAATCTTTCACTGACTTCCAAGGCATGGTGTTTTTTATCTCCAGATTTCAGGTGATTCCTTTCACCTTGCACATGTTGACTCCAATGCTGGTGTACAGAGCTGCCATCAGCTTTGGGATATCAACATAAAACTCACATATCCAAGAACATCTGGCTTGCTGGGAGTGGAGGAAGGTGTTTGTTTTTTACAGATTCAGTCCAGCTTGCCCAAAGACTTGCAGGGCCATAGCTGTGCACAGCTGGCTGAAAAGAGCAGGGTGTCCTTGTGTGAGTCCTCAGAGCTGGGCAGCAAAGCTCAGCTCACTGCAGTGACCTCCCCTGCTGCCCCAGGGGGTAGCACAGCTGGTTGCTGGCCTCTGTTCCTTCCATGTGCCCTGTGGTCAGCAACCTGAACCATATTCTATCACATTCCTGAATAAAGGCAGCCCAGTCTTTCCCTCCATTTGCTCTCTTATTCAGGGTTTTCTTTTTCAGGCACTGATCTTTATTAAATTTTAATCTTCTGAGACATGATTGATACAATGACTGGAGAAAATAAAAGAAGGCAGCAGAGCTTCCTCCTTGGGTCAAAGAGCTGTGACAGGATGGCTTGGTGAAGCAGAAAAGAGCTAACAAATCTGGCTCACTCATTTCTCCTTCACTCTGATGAAATCCTGTCAAAAGCTCATTAGCTAGCCCAGACCCTTACAGCCTTCATCAGCCTACCCAAGTCAAGGCCAGGGAGGAGCCAGGAGGGCACACTGGACACCAGAATCTGAGCAGCAGGTCAGCTGGAGTGAGGCTCTGCCATCTCCCAAAGTTTGTGAGAGCAGCATTTTCCAGGAGGATGTGGGAGCTGGGAGGTGTCTCTGCAGTGCTTGCAAGGGGGAAAAAGAAACCTGAAGTCCCTGCAGTGTTTTATTCTCAAAGTGCACCTTTTTGTAATGAGGGGTCCTGGCTTCTACCTCTTTCTCAACATTTCCTTCTATCAAAAAGAAAGAAATATATCAGAGAAGTATTTTCAATGTGTTGCAAGGCAAATGTGAATAGGAAAAGAAATAAAGGGGCATCTGGCCAACTTCTCTCCTACTCCCACTGCAGAATTCTGGCTTTCTCTCTTTTTAAAATGGTTTCACTATATTGTTCAGGAGAGGGATGATGAACCACTGAAGAGAATCTAGGATGACTTTCTAATAAATCAGATTTATGAAGAGATCTAAGAGTAGATTAGGATGAATTTTTCAGGGAAAATTAATCTTGAAAAAAACTATGGAAAAATGTACCTTTCAGAACTTTTTTGAGATTTTCTTCCAATGACAACCTTTTGTTTGTCCTAGGTTCCATCCAGATCATTAGTTAACTTTAAAAATAAGCATCTTAAAAAATTCCTACAGCCAAACCTGATTTGATCTATTCATATGGAGATCCTTTTATTTGAGGAAAGGCTGGGTCCTGTGAGCTTTGACTCCCAGTTCAAACTCCTTTCAGAGGAAGTGAAGGGTTCTGAGATCAAAAAAGCCACCAGCACTCTCAGGAACCTTCCTTCCCTTTAACATCATCTTTTGGTATCAGCATGGCCTCAGCTTGCAGCCTGGAGACTCCATTCATTGCTGCAACCTCTTTCAAACAGCAGTTTGCATGAATTTGTTGGGGGCTCCAGATGGGCACCCTTGTGGCTGGGATGAATTCCTTGAAGAGGAGATGGATGCTCCCATGGCAGGGTAGCATCAGCTCTGTTTTCTGGCCTGCTTGGGATGCCTCCCATGTCGTGGATGTCTCCCAGCAAACCTTCCCACCCACTCTGTGCTGCTCAGGCACGCTGTGATGGCTGTGTGCATCCATAAATGCACAGAATTAGCTCACAAGGCTCAATTCAAAATAAATTGCTGTGCAAAAGTCAGTCAGGCTCTGACCAGAATCCAGGACCAGCTCTGACAAGACAGCAAAGCAAGCAGCAGAAATACACTTGTTTCCTTCATGTTCTTGAGTTCTTTTTCCTTTGAATGGTTTTTGAATTGTGTTCAACAGTAGAACTGCATCATGCTACAGCTTCTCCTTCCCTCTGAGGAACGCTCCAGAGGCTTTATCTAGACAAAAGCAAAAGATTTGTACTGTGTAGGTCTAGGGAGGGATTCAGAGGACTGAAGTTGACACTAAGCACCTACAGAGGTGAGAGAAACAAAGGTTGAGAGGCAGAGAACATCCTCAGCATAAAAAGAATGAAAAAACAGAAAGAGATTGTCCCCAGTAGGGATGATATGGGAATCTGCTGGGTCAGGTAGGGAGGCAATTCTGAGCAAATTTCTCCTTTCAGCTCATGGTATTATAAAAGGTTTTTTTGAATTCTTATTTTGGACTTAGGGTAGTTAATCTAACCAAATTGGTTGAATAAATAAAACTGTGCTGCTGTCATCTACTGAACTAAAAATTCTTCCCAGTTTACTGTGGTGATCACCTCCATACTGGTGTGAGTAATAATCACTCACAATTAAAATCATAAACCCAGTACCTGATCTATGTTAGCTGGCATTTATTTTTCTCATGCCCCCCAGGCTTGCCAGTGCTCTGGGACAAGGCTGTGTGTCTGTGAGTGTCCCAGAGCACACAGACTGGCAGGGCTCTCCTGGCAGTGCAGCCCAGCTCTGTCCCTGAGCTCTCCCTTGCTGTCAGCACGGGGCACTGGTTTCTCTGCCTCCTGCATTGTTATTCCCAGGCTGCCAAGGTGATTCCACAGTGTCAGCTCAGAGCCTTAATGCAATGAGAAGAGAAAGAAAAATAGATATTGCTGCTGTCTGAAAGTCCAGAAGAGCCAGGTTATTTCAGCCTAGTAGCACTGTGATGTCAGAAGCCACTAGGATTGCAGAACAATCTATGGGCTGGTACGTGCACTGATGTACTTCATGTACAGCCTTTATGTACAGCACAGACACATTACAAATGACAAAATAGTTGGGCACAGTGAATAGGCAAATGTTGTAGAGGAATTTCACATCGACTCAATTCCATTTACAGCTCATAAATTCACTTAACATTTCTGCACACTTCTGACTTTGCCAGTGAGCAGCACGAACGTTCTGATTCCGGGGAGATGCTCACAGAGCCTCCCCTCAGCATTATTTTGATGTTTTCTTTAGGAGCAAAGTATAATTGTGTGAACACACTAATTTATACAGAATTCTGTGTGTAAGGACAGTAGCAAAAATAAGATACATTCTCCTAAAACTCTTTTGATTTAATATGGAATAACCCATAGAACAATCTGTGAAAACTGTTTGTGTTTATTTCAAATGTCTCTTGCTTGGCATATAAAATAAAAATACATCCTATACCACAATGTGAATGATATATATATCAGTATATTTTAATTAGTTAGAAAGGTTTACTTTAGGAAAAAAATAGTTTGATGAAATAAATATATGTGATGGTTTTACATTGCAAATATATTTTGCTATTTTATTAGGTCTGTAAATTCATCTCAGCAGCAGCTAAAGCAAACAACAGAGAAAAGTTACATGTTTATAGCTGCCAGAGCCAGTAATTTAGAATAAGAAAATTTTAAGCTCCTTATGTGGATGTAGTGAAGGCCATGATATTTCAAGGTGATTTTGAGGGCAAACACTTTCATAAAGATTTTGAAATGCCTTTTTGATAGGCTAATTGAGCTCATGGGTGTTGCACATCAAAAATAATCCCTTTCCTTGGAGCTGTGTTCCTCCCACAGTTGACATCCTTGCTGCACCTTCCTGCTGGGTCACTTTTGCAAAGAACAGATGTGGAGATAAAACTTTTTCACTTTCCCAGCTGTCTCTTACAGGTCAAAGCTAAAGGATTTTAATGAAATGTTATAACGAAAAACATGTTATAATGAAAAACTACATGTAAATTCTATGGTGTGGATAAGCAGAGGTTATCACCAGCTACTGCTGTGAATATGGCACCTTTTAAAAGAATAGTTCTCTTTTAAAAGCAAAAGCAAGAATTACAGTTAATTTTGTCCTGTGTATTGCACTGGGAGTGATATATGAGTCTTATTAGTATATCCAGATTTATGAGACCATACAGCCCTTGAGAAGAAAAATCTCTCAAATTATTGTATTTTACCTCTCTAACCTTTGCTTTTTTGGAAGGTTAGACTGCATATTTAAAATGCATACTTGTCACATGCTTTCTTTAAAGATTAAGACTGCTGAAGACTGGGTTGAATTTGCCACACTAAGTACCCTCAACACTGAAAGCAGCATGAAGAGTTTGTCAGGTCATGATTCCAATTTGCCTGAGAGACGAGGAATGATTGCATTCTCTGGTACTCACATCCCCATTCAGGCAAGGAGAAATTTTTCCAGAGATGTTATTTAAAACAAGCAAACCTTTTTTAACCATTTAGTGCTTCTCTCTTGGTGAGACCAACTAACTATGCATAGAAGTAGCAAAGAAGTGGCTAAATAGTGGTTTATTGTACTGGTGGAAGAAGAAATTAAATGTAGAAAGGAGAAAAAAGAAAGAAGAAAGAAAAGGAGACAGTGGAGGCAAAAGGGAAAGGTAGAAGGCAAGAGGAATGGAAATGAATTTCTTATTTTCCTATCAGTAATTTGTGTGTTGTAGTTGTCCATTTCAGAATAAAATTTTGCAGCATATTGAAAGTCATCAGCTGTGGGTGTGGAGAGATTCAGTAAAACTAATTTCTACTGGGAGATTAAAAGAAACTTTCTGAATCTAGGAAGGTTGTTAGGGGAGTGTGTCAAAAGACAAAATTTACCCAAAGCCTGATCAAAAACAAATTTAGGCAACTGGAGGTTTAATGAACAGGACTGCTTTTAAAATTTAGCTTTTCATAATAATTTTCATAAAGAAAGTCCCAAGCATCCACCTCAGCAGTGAAATAAATGTTTCCCACCCAGTCAGAGGAATACCAGCAGTGCTGCTGGTTCCTGGGCCAGGCTGTGCAGGCTCACAGCCCAGAGGAGATGTTTGGTAAGAAACCAAGCACAGAGGAATTAGTGATTTAGCAGAGATGAGTCCATGATAATTCCTAGGAAATAGAAACTCATTTCAAGGAGTACAAATGAAGAAAGCTATTTTTTATAAGACTGGCTAGTGCTTCTCTTTAATGATCTGGATAATCAATTCATACTGGGGTTAGAACTAGATGGAAGGAAATTCAAGCTTAATCTCATTGTGACACAGAGTAATTAGGCATTTCCCAAGAGCAGATGGTTTTGTACTTTAATTATAGTGCCCTCAAATGATCACTAAAACAATACTCACAATTCCTCTGTGATGTGTCTTGACAGATTCATAGACTGAAGAACTTTCCTAGGTCACTTGCTTCCTCTGTATTTTTAAGTTTCATTTAGAAAATGCACTTGTGTGTATGTGTTAATGATTTCTCCTGCTTGAATTCAGTTACCAGAAGTGCCCTGCAAGAGCAAACTCTTTGATTTGTGCTGTGTGCAGGCAGCTGGGCCAGGTGCTGCAAATGCAGCGTGGAGAGGATTGTGTGCACTGCTTTCCAGGGAGACTCCACATCATGCTGGGGGTGACAGGCACCTTGGCAGAGTGACACTGGCTAGGACAGTCCCTGTTTGTGTTTCCCTGCTGATTGGGAGCACACAGCCATGGAGGTGTTGGTCACCAAGAACACACAGTGATTCTGGGGCTGTTTCCCCTCTCTGCTGGCCACCCCAGTGATGGGGCAGGCGCAGAGCTGCTCCTTGCTCCTGTGCCACCCCCTGCTTCCAGGCTGGAATAACCTCCAGCAGGACATGGCAGGGCTCAGGTCACTGGGACCATGCTGGGCTCTGCCATCAAGTTTCAGAATAACACCCAGTGTAGACACTGCCTTTGGAGCAGCAAAAGCTGGTGGGGGAAATCCCCTGCATCAGTGTTGGGCTTAGAATAATCTCCCTGAAAATTAAATAGAAGTGCTGTCTAGACACCTTGTTCTGAAATAATCTTTTATTCTGTGGACAATTTAAGTGGATTTTCTAGTCAAATTGCATTAAGCCTGAGTTTAACTGTGTGCCTGTGAACGTATATAAGAAATAAGGCACCAGGCTGGAAAAATCGGTGTTTCAAATTGTATCCAGCAGAGATACAGCATAGCAACCCAATGTCTTAATGGCTTTAGCAGCAAACCCCACCAGGGCTTCGGGGAAGTTTTTTTATTCCTGCTCAAAAAGTGAAGTTATTTGTAGGTTATTTTGGTAGGTGCTCTGAATGGAGTGCACTAAACTGCAGTGATGTAGCTGACAGGTAACAGGAGGCAGATATGGACTGTAAAAGCAATCACACTCCCATCACAAGGTAGGTTGTAAAATCGGGATTTTTCCTTACTCTGTGACTTCAATCAGTAGCATCCTCTGGAGCAGATCAGAAAGTAGCTGTAAAATACACATTCATTATCAGGTGCTGCTTTTAATTCCTTTGATGTAAGATGTCTCTCAGCTTATCTATTCTTGTTGCCCTCCAGAACCCAGCTGAAGTGTAGATAATGTGGATAGTCACATGGTTTTTTGTTATCTGTCGATAATAATGTATTTATTAAATGACTTACAAGAAGCCAGACCTTTGAAAGCATTGTTTTACTAGAGAAGGTGAGCATAATAACTCAGTTTCTTATATGGGCCCAGGTGACAGTGCTGTGAATTCTCTTCTCTCTCAGCTTAATTCAGAGATAATTTTCACAGCTTGATTTAGTCTGTACCTTCTCCAGATGTGTTCATTGAGGTAATAGATGGGCAAAGAAAAACGAATCAATGCTCACATCATAGTACATGCTATATTTGGCTCAGGCTAAATTATATGTAGTATTCTCAGTACATCTTTCTTGTCCTGAAGAAAAATAAGTGGGAAAGACAAGCCTTTTGGGGTTCAGTAATTGCATAGAGCATTTTCTGTAGGATTCTGCAGCTTCTTTTAAAATTCCACAGAAAATGATATAGAGGAAAATCTACACATAGAACAAAAGTGTGAAAGAGAGAGCACAAGGGAATGAAAGACTTCTAAGAAATCAAAACCTAATTAATCAGGGCTTATGGCTGAATATGGGTGAGATGTGCTCAGATGGCACTCAGTACACCGAGTTTAACCTGTCTGCAGCAGGGATGCTGGGAGGCAGTCGTGCTGCACTGTGGGTTGATGTTCCTGCCAAGAGCAGTCAGCCCCATGGTAAATGCAGGGGCCCTTTCCACGTGGAGAGCACCTCTGACCGTGGGTAAATGTCCTTCCAGACCTCAGCAGAGGCAGTGCACGAGGGGAGGAGTGTGAGCAGGGCAGAGGTGAATGTCTGTGTGGGCACAGAGAGAGCAGAGGGAAATTTCTGCAGGAAGCACCAGAGCAGGGTTTTATTTCACAGAGCTCGTGCTCCTTCTGTAAACAGCTGAGCACAGTCTGAAACCCCATACCAGTTACTATTGTGTGTTTTACAAACCTGCTGATTTGGAATACATATGGTCATTTCAAAACCATGGCTTTGGCAGAGCACTGTGACCACAGGAGGATGATCATTATTACCTGTATTGTTGTTACCATGCCAATGTGGGACTGTATGAGACAGAAATCCCAATGCAGGTCTTTTATAGCCATGGTTGAACAGTTAAATGAAAGGATTATTTGAACATACTGAACATTACTATTCCAAGGTATTTTGATGGAAAATGTCTTCTGACCACATGAAACACATCATGACTACAGGTTGATTTACTCAGAATTTCATAGAGAAAAAATGTAACATTCCTGCAAGCCAAAACATTGCACTTTACCACAGCAAAACAAACCAATTCAAACATAATTTAAAATGGGATAAAAATGAAATATTTATAGCAGGGAGGGCAAGAGGCAACATCAGAAAGAAAGCAAAATGGGATGATTGGATGAGGTGCAAACATTCCCCCATCACTGCCTTTGCCCCCTTCATTGGGAAACATCCTCGTTTCTGACCTGATTTTAGAAGAGAATGAGATGTTACATCTTCTAGAAAAAACAAATAAAAAACAAAAAAATAAAAACCAAAAAAACCCCCACATTTTGACCTTCAACACGATGGTGTGGCTTTCAGTGTTTTTTGAATTGATGTCACTAGTCAAATGTATGAAGATGGTTTGAAGTGGTTTTAAAACAGGATTACTGGCTGTGTTTGCTCCCAATCTCCCCCTCACAGGGTGAAGTTAAGTAATGTGGATCAGGTGATGGGCATGTGGCTGCAGCTGGGTATGTAACCTCCCAAGGCAGCTGTGCATGGAGATCTCTATGTCCTGGCAGCAAGGCTTTGAAACAGTATTGGATACCAGGACTGCAGGACCAGGTCTCCTACAAAGGAGCAGCTGGGAGGGTGGCAGGCTCAAGGACAATCCCCTGAAATCCCTTGGGCCAGGGCAGGGGCAGAATGGCACAGAGCACAGGGCACAGAGCACAGGGCACAGGGTACAGAGCACAGGGCACAGGGCACAGAGCACAGAGCACAGAGCACAGGGCGCAGAGCACAGGGCACAGAGCACAGGGCACAGGGTACAGAGCACAGGGCACAGGGCACAGAGCACAGAGCACAGAGCACAGGGCGCAGAGCACAGGGCACAGAGCACAGAGCACAGCACAGGGCACAGGGCACAGAGCACAGAGCACAGGGCACAGGGCACAGAGCACAGGGCACAGGGCACAGCACAGGGCACAGAGCACAGGGCACAGGGCACAGAGCACAGGGCACAGGGAACAGGGCACAGGGCACAGAGCACAGGGCACAGAGCACAGAGCACAGAGCACAGAGCACAGAGCACAGGGCACAGGGCACAGGACACAGAGCACAGAGCACAGAGCACAGGGCACAGAGCACAGAGCACAGAGCACAGGGCACAGAGCACAGAGCACAGAGCACAGGGCACAGGGCACAGAGCACAGAGCACAGGGCACAGAGCACAGAGCACAGAGCACAGGGCACAGAGCACAGGGCACAGAGCACAGAGCACAGGGCACAGGGCACAGGGCACAGGACACAGAGCACAGAGCACAGGGCACAGAGCACAGGGCACAGAGCACAGAGCACAGAGCACAGGGCACAGAGCACAGGGCACAGAGCACAGAGCACAGGGCACAGAGCACAGGGCACAGAGCACAGGGCACAGGGCACAGGGCACAGGGCACAGAGCACAGAGCACAGGGCACAGGGCACAGAGCACAGGGCACAGAGCACAGGGCACAGGGCACAGAGCACAGGGCACAGAGCACAGGGCACAGGGCACAGGGCACAGAGCACAGGGCACAGAGCACAGAGCACAGAGCACAGGGCACAGGGCACAGAGCACAGGGCACAGAGCACAGAGCACAGGGCACAGGGCACAGGGCACAGGGCACAGAGCACAGAGCACAGGGCACAGGGCACAGGGCACAGAGCACAGGGCACAGAGCACAGGGCACAGAGCACAGGGCACAGCACAGAGCACAGGGCACAGGGCACAGAGCACAGGGCACAGGGCACAGAGCACAGAGCAGAGAACACAGGGCACAGAGCACAGGGCACAGAGCACAGGGCAGACAGCCCAGGGCACAGGGCACAGGGCACAGAGCACAGGGCACAGGGCACAGGGCACAGAGCACAGGGCACAGAGCACAGGGCACAGGGCACAGGGCACAGGGCACAGAGCACAGAGCACAGAGCACAGGGCACAGAGCACAGGGCACAGAGCACAGGGCACAGGGTACTGAGCACAGAGCACAGGGCACAGAGCACAGCACAGAGCACAGGGCACAGAGCACAGAGCACAGGGCACAGAGCACAGAGCACAGGGCACAGGGCACAGGGCACAGGGCACAGGACACAGAGCACAGAGCACAGAGCACAGGGCACAGAGCACAGAGCACAGGGCACAGGGCACAGGGCACAGGGCACAGAGCACAGGGCACAGAGCACAGGGCACAGGGCACAGGGCACAGCACAGAGCACAGGGCACAGAGCACAGAGCACAGGGCACAGAGCACAGAGCACAGGGCACAGGGCACAGGGCACAGGGCACAGGACACAGAGCACAGAGCACAGGGCACAGAGCACAGGGCACAGAGCACAGAGCACAGGGCACAGAGTGAACACAGAGATCAGAGCACAGGGCACAGAGCACAGAGCACAGGGCACAGAGCACAGAGCACAGGGCACAGGGCACAGGGCACAGGGCACAGGACACAGAGCACAGAGCACAGAGCACAGGGCACAGGGCACAGAGCACAGAGCACAGGGCACAGAGCACAGAGCACAGGGCACAGGGCACAGGGCACAGAGCACAGGGCACAGAGCACAGAGCACAGGGCACAGGGCACAGGGCACAGAGCACAGGGCACAGAGCACAGAGCACAGGGCACAGAGCACAGGGCACAGAGCACAGGGCACAGAGCACAGGGCACAGGGCACAGAGCACAGAGCACAGGGCACAGAGCACAGGGCACAGAGCACAGAGCACAGGGCACAGAGCACAGAGCACAGAGCACAGGGCACAGAGCACAGGGCACAGGGCACAGGGCACAGAGCACAGAGCATAGGGAACAGGGCACAGGGCACAGAGCACAGAGCACAGGGCACAGGGCACTGAGCACAGGGCACAGAGCATAGGGAACAGGGCACAGGGCACAGAGCACAGAGCACAGGGCACAGGGCACAGAGCACAGGGCACAGAGCATAGGGAACAGGGCACAGGGCACAGAGCACAGAGCACAGGGCACAGGGCACTGAGCACAGGGCACAGAGCACAGAGCACAGGGCACAGAGCACAGGACACAGGGCACAGGGCACAGGGCACAGAGCACAGGGCTCAGGGCAGGGCACAGAGCACAGGGCACAGGGCACAGAGCACAGAGCACAGAGCACAGGGCACAGGGCACAGAGCACAGAGCACAGGGCATAGAACACATAGGATAGTGCACAGAACACAGGCCATGGGGCATGGGCAGCCTCTCCCACAGGACAGGGACTGCACTGCATCCCTGAGCTCTGGGAGACATCCCCATTGTGTAATATTAATCAAATTTTGGCCCAGTTAAATTACCTTGCTGCTGTTATGTCGTTCTTCCCATGGTCTCCAAGACAATAATCTGCAATAAATAGAGCCTGGCTGTGTGCTTTTATGCATCTCTTAGCAGGTCAAATAACTGTGGTATACGAGTGCTGATCATGCAGAGAGTCAGAAGGCGAAGGTTTGTTAACTTGATCCCTCCTGCCAAGTCAAATTTGGTACATATTTGACAGTGGTAATTAATCCATATTTCATTATTTTCCATTCCCTGCTCGATAAATACTTACAAACAGAACTATTGAACAGCTGAATCCTATTTAAAATCACTTCTTTTTCATATATAAAATTTTATGATGTGTAAAATACTGTAAAGTCTAAAGAAAAGTTTATCTTTTAAAGATACTAGAATGTATTTATGCTGTCAGTCTCTCTGAGATCTCTAATGATCACCTAAACACACTGAGCATCACTAAACTAGGATTTATTTGTAATTCTGGCATTGTGCAGAAATTCAGTACTGTTCAACAATACATGTAAAATTTTCCCTCGACACCTTTCATTGTACTGTAGAAATAATTGTACCAAGCTGTAAACAAGAACTATAACAACATAAAAACATTTGAGAAGGTGATGTAGTTTTGTACAAACACAGAACTCACAGGCAGAAATAATTATTAAACAATACTTAATTCCTAGTTTATTGCTATTGAAATAAAACTCAGATCTTAATTTAATTTTTGTTTGTATTATGAGACAGTGTAAGGGTGTAATGATAGCAGATTGTATATTTTTTGTGAGTTTTCCATAACTGCTATTTTTGTGAGTTCAGAATTCATCCAGAACCCCAGTTTGGCTTTTTTTTTTTTTTTTTTTTTTTTTTTTTTTTTTTTGTTTGTTTGTTTGTTTGTTTGTTTTGTTTTTTTTGGTCATTGTTACCATGCCAATGTATTATTTTTACAGTGTTCTTGTTTTGTTTTGTTTGTTTCTATTTTTGTTTGTTTGGTTTTTTGGGGGTGGGGTTTGTTTTGTTTTGTTTTGTTTTGTTTTGTTTTGTTTTTTGTTTTGTTTTGTTTTGTTTTTCCAAGCAAGTTTTTGGCTTGCTAAAGGAAAGAGCTTGTAAACCAATTCTAATAATTCAAAAGCTAATAAACTAAAGAATTAAAAGAGTTTGAATTACAATCAGTTTTTAGTACTATGATCTCATGCTTTACAAATAATCTTGTTAATGAATTGTGACTATTTACACTTACCAGTGTAACACATTCATTGCAAGGCTAGACTACTTTTTTTTCCACTGGTGGCAGATAAGCCCTCTGCCTGAAATACTTTTTCAGTTTTGCACCCATATCATCTTGGAAAAAAATAGAAACACTTTTAAAAATTGACCAAATTATGGTCTTGTAATAAAGCAATTCAGGTACAATTAGTCTAAGAGCAAGAGAACAAAAATTTTATTATCTCTTATGAGATCATAATGTAGCTCTTTGTTTTTGTTCTGTCTGTGGTATGCATAGCAAGTAATTCCTTATTTCTGTAGTGTATTTTTTTTGTAACCACTGTTACCTCTTAATTCATAGATCAAACACCAGAATATCTGCTTACTAAATAATTGTGATTTTCTCCATAAGCTGCTCTCCCCTTTCTTAGGAGAGCAATACAAAAAAAACCTAAACAGAACTGAGCAACCTAATCCATTTTATCTAAGGGTGATGAGAATTCATATTTGTTCTGATTAGTTGCTCAAGAAGCAATGAGCCCCTTTGAATTCTCTTATTTCTGGAGCCAGAGGACAGAACCAGCTGCCATCACACAGTGGCAGGAGATTTCTGGTTGCTTGCTTCCACTTTGGGCTTCTGAGCCCTGGAGGATCCTGAGGCCTTTGTCTTGCACAGTGCAGCTGCTTAATTACTTTGAGGACCTGAAACTACCTACAAAGAATCTGAAAATAGGAACCTTCTGAGAAATGGGAGCCCAAAACTGAGAGCTACCTAAATCAAGAGTCCCTTTTCCACAGCTCAGAATCCCTTCAGCTACTTTAAACCTTTTTCCCTGCCAAGTCCATCTTAATTTGTTTACAGATTTAGAAATGCCATGCTTATGTGAGAGTCTCTTGCAGGGTCACCATAACTGAAAACTGATTTTCACTGATGGCAACAGTGAGAACCCCTGATGGGAGGGTCCAAATTGGCTCCCCCTGAGCAGTTTGGACGCCAGGGAATGTCTAGAATCTCTTTCTTAGTTCTGCAGTATCCTCCTGAACTAGTGTTGTAAAAATGCTGCTCTCCATATCTCAATATTAATCTGCTCTGGAATCCAGGACCTGAAGCACAGCAAGCACCCAGATGAGGGAGGGCAGGAAAAGAGATGGAATTTTGTCAATAACCATATGGATTCCCATTAAAAAAATCCCATTTCATGTTTGTTGAAACTGCTGGAAGAATATTGTTTCCTAATGAGAATGGTTTGGTTGATTAAACAGAGAATAATTGGAATAATTTTTGACCATCTAGTTAGACAGAAGCAGAGACCACCAAATGTTGAGGAATCACACTGATAATGGGGAGAATTTGCATTAAAAGGTGCTGAGTGTCTTAGTGGCAGAGAAACTGTATATGAAAGTCATCACAATCAGCAGGTTAGCTCTAAGTATTTGTGTGACACATGTAATTTAGAAAAAAACATTTTATATGCATTGTTAACTGGCTTTATGATGATTTGCTAAAGAAATCTGCCATCTCTAGTTGTGCTAGAGGTCCATTCATCTATCTGACACCTCCTCTATGAACCTGATCAGCCTGACAGAGGGACAGACCTCAGAAAGCACTTTTACTATCAACACCCACATATTCATGTGTCCAAACAATTTCCCAAATAATTTCACACTCTAATAGAGGCAAGTGCAGTATCAGTTCAACCCTGCTGGGAGAGTATCAGCTCTTGAGAAAACCTGTGGAAAGGTAGCCTGTCTAAGTGCTGCTAATTGTGCTAAACCTGCCTTTTTCTTGTCCAGTTTGCTGCCATTGATTAGCAGAAACACATTCATCCCTGACTTGGGTGTTTTGATCAGAAAGGGGAAGGTTGCTGCATGGAAGGAAAATCTAAATCTGCTGCTATTTGGGTTATGGCACCAAGAGGTTTCCAAGGCTTAGCACGTTTGCCATGCCTTTTGGATCAGATTGGTGGCTATCCTGACAAGCCATGCAAACCTTGCAGTGACACAAGGGACAGGATAAGTGTTGTCAGGTGCTGGTTTATGTTCTGTTTTCTCCCCTCTTACTCTGGTCCCTTCTCTCACGTCCAGGATTTCACAACATCTGAAATGACAATGTCAGGAATCACACAAAACTGCATCACACAGGGTGTTGCCACTGCAGGAGAAGATGACTGAGGCAAGCTCAGGCTGTCTGAACATCTACAAGAGCCCTGTCATGTCTCATTCATTCCCTGATCACAGCTGCAGGACCAATGGTTTTTCCTAGCACTGTGCTTTATTTCTTGAGAGGAGGCTTATTTGAATGAAAATACTAATACAAGCAAATTAGTTTTTGACATGCTGAACTGAGGTAGAACCATTTGGCTTTCAGATGTATTTTCTGTTCAGTAATTCAGAAGATATATATGCATTCTGTCTCTGAGTGATTTTCCTTCTGATGGGACTCACAGAACTGTGCACTCAGAGTGGGTAGGCAGCCATGAAACTCAGTTTTTCTCACCAGGGTGCTGGTGTGCTGAACCCAGACACAGTGAGGCTCCTCTGCTCCCTGCTTTCCTCTGCAGGGTCTCTGCTATGGGCCAGACAGCCAGGAATCTCCTTTCTGACCATGCAGCCTGACCTCAGGCACCCAACCAAGCTCCTGCCTTCCCACAGAAACTCATTCTTTCTCTCCCACGAGTTGTATTTGTTTCATTGTCACTTTATTCTGTAATGCATTTTCTCTCTGTGCTTTATCAGCTGTGGTTGTTGTGGCCTTTCATGGGCTACAGGAAAAAGAACATAATAGACACCAAGAGAGATGTCATGGAGCTCCCACACTTTCATTCTCAGCACACTTTTGAGCAAGAGCTGGGCAAAGGGCCATGGTCTGTACAGAAAATGCACATTTTCTGGGAATATTAATGTAGCTGCCAGATTCAACAGCATTCACTCAGGGAACTTATGAATCAAGAGAACTACTGCATGCAATCTATAAGGATACACATCTCAGGGGTGAAAGGAAAACTGCTGTTGGGGTTATTGTGCTGGTTTCCTTATCAAGAAAAGAGGTAGCAAGTGCACAGTGTTGAAGGAGACAGAGGAAGTCAGTAGATGTGGAATAATAGGTGTCTTGAAGTATTAAATCAATTTAACCCACTGGACAAATTTTGTAGATGTTATTTCTTATTCCTTGAGTTTACTGCTTCTGAAAATAGTTCAAGTCTTGTATTACACAAGGCAATAGGCTGCTGCCATCCTAAATAGCCTGAGGAAACGTGAGAATTACAAAAATAAAAATTAAATTAGAAAGACCAGGTAAGATGAGCTTGCATTCAGACTGGGGGTCTTTGCTTCCCTCTTGCTCTGACTGAGGAGTAGCTCCAAGTGAAGTCATGATGTTGATAAAATTAAAGCAAGAAGGGAAGATAGAGTAATTTAATTTCATTTTTTAATTAAATTTGTCTTTATTTGAAGGTAAAATATGTTAGTGGTTAAAGGAACAACAGGAAAACTAGCCATGAGGTTTTATAAAGGTGTTGGAGCCCATGTCATGATCCCAGCAAGCCTGGACAGTGGTGACAAGGCCAGCAGTCAGCTGTAGGAGCTGGAACATGGGAGCACTCCTCCTGCTCTTCACTGCTCCCAAAGGTGAAATCAGAGACAGATTCTGGCCCACATTTGTCTACCAGTGCTTCTCTTTCTTCCTCCTTTCAACAACCTTCATCTGGTCAAGTTTCCATGGTTTCATTGTTGAAGACTGAGGGCTGCTATGTGGCTGGCATATCATAAGAAAATGTGTTGACAGTGCTGAAGAAGTTTTGGTGGGTGCATCTGCAGACAGGACTCCAGAAGCACAGGAAAAATAAATTACATAACACCTAAAAATGGTTTTATAAGAAGACTTGGATAAAAAATTTTAACCAACGATCCTTAAAAGATATTCTATAATTTAGTGGCATATGGTTTCCTGTGCACTCATACCTGTTGTGCTTCTAATCCTAATTTGTGTTGTCCCCTTGCTTTTTTAGCTAACATCCCCATTGGCTCCTGGGGGGATCTTGTGAGACTTCCTGGCTTGTTCCTGATTCCTGCAGGATAAATCTACACTGAGCTGTAGATGACTTCCCTCCAGAAAATAAGTAATTATTTTCCTATTTGACACAGTTGCTAACTAATGTTTTTAGGGACTATAGGGAAACTTAGGGATATATTTGAAAGTTATCTGTGCTGAATTTGAATTTGAAATTGCCCAGTTGTCAGAAAATGTTAGTGGATGGACTGGAACAGACACACAGAGATCAACAGTGCAAGTCCTGGTTTAGCTGGAAACCAGAATGCAAATGAGGCAAAAAAAGATATCACTTCAAAGAAGGGTCATCTTGGGAAGTGCTGACTGCCTTTTCCCATGTGCTGCAAGTCAGGGTTTGCTTGTCCAGAACAGAGAGGCAGGTTGCTAAGGAGTTTGCTTTATCTTGCTCATCACATATCTGTTCTGGTTAGGGTTAGGATGAAATATTGAAGGCACCAGGCAGGCAGGAAGCCTTGCAGTGGCTGCTCCCAGCAGATCCCCAGCCCTCTGGCAGCAGGGAGACAGATCTGAAATGCAGACTCAGTGCCAGAGGGCTGCAGGGCACGCTGCTGCCTCCCAAAGGGCTGCAGACACCTGCTGCAAGGTGTGCTCAACGTTTTGCTGCCCCTTTCCCTAAATAATAAATGGGATCACTGCTTTTTCCTGGCCTGCATGGCTGGGAGTGCTGGGCTTTCATGTGAGTTGGGGTTTTGAGCAGGCTGAGTTGGGCTCACTTGCAATGAGAGCTTTGTGATCACCTGCCATGCTTATTCATGGGATCTGACACCATCCAAGGCCTATCTTTTAAATAAAATCATGATACACATTTTATCCTCAATGAAAAAAAATATGTGCTTTCAGGAATAATTTTTTTAAATCAAATTTATAATTTATCTCCTTTTTGTTGCCCATCATGTATAATTAGTTTTAAATGAATGTAATATAGTTATTCTAACTATTCATTGAGTCACTTCCATGAATAATTCTTGGCTTAGGGCTTGTTTCTTTTGTGAAATTCAAACAGACCAGGTAACTGTCTGTTCTCTCTCCAGCTGAACTCTTCAGAATGATCCTCCTGGTAAACCCAGGAAGAAGTTCAAATACCACTCTCTTTGAACTCATGATGAATTTAATTCACTGAGAAAAAAATACACAAGTTCATACAGGAGAACACACACAGTAGAAATAAACTAAAATCTCAGTACCATTGGTAACTATTAGGATATAAATGGTTAAAATAGTCAAATTAAGAACTGGATGGTTTGGGGGAGATATGGCTGAGCTCAGTATGAGGTACTGGGCTCTCTACAAGATTAGCTAGGCTAAATTAGGTCAGATCATTAGCTGACCCAGTGGTGTCTCTTTATTTAAAATCTCTTGATACAGCTGGAATGATATACACCTGAGCTGTGTCTTGTACTTCCCAATGGTAATCCAGCATTAAGAGGGAAAAAAGCAGCTACATTTTAAAATTGTTTCTACTACTAGGAGTGGCAGTATCTACTCAGACTTGCAGCATGTCTATGTAGTACCTGTGTCTAGCATGTACAAAAATTCCTTATGTGTTGAAGGTAAGAGAATAATTTAATGGCCTGCCATGATAAGGAAAAAACTGTAATTTGAAGATACTTCAAGATATGGAGCATTAGCTTTAGTCCTGGGAGAGAAGGATTGCAATAAGGCAATTAGAGATGCATACTAAATTAATTAATCCCACAGCTTTATCACACAGCTGATATTTTTTGAGAAATAATTTGCAGGAAAATGTTTCCTCGTGTTCATCCACACATGGGATTTTCTGTTCAGCAGCATGGCTGAACTGGAGCATTCTGAGTGTGCTCAGTGCCATGAGAGGTGTGTATCAGAGATGGAAAACCACATGAAAAGCAATGGTATTCTACAATTCCATGCTGTCATGGAATTAATTAATTAATGTCATGGCTACAGAAGACTAGATTCTGGGGTAAAAGCTTATCTATTTCTATACTTTAGCTTTTACTCTGTTTTATAACTCTAAATTACAAAAGGCAATTTATTATTTTTTATTTTTTTTTTTTAATGGCCCTAATACTTTCTTTGGTTGCAAATTAGCACAGAAAATAGACTTTAAAATTGTCAGTCCTTTCTCAATAAAACTAGTATGTTCAGATATATTTGTGGTTCTTTGCTGTGGAATTATACAAGACTTCAACTCAAAGGACATTAGGCATCCAAATAGCAAGCATTTAATCCAGCCATGGGTAAGATGTGTAAATCCCAGTTAGCTGCCTAGGAGGGAGCTGGGAATGGCCCAAGCATTCCCTGTTTTCCACACAGGGAGATGAGCCCCTTCTGTGATATTTGTGGTCTTCACTTGGAGGGAAGCCTAGAGAAACTCCCTCAGGTAGAAATCTGCCCTAGCTGAGGGGGAAGGATGGTTCACATTAAGGCTTTTAACTCCCTGCCACCAGAGAGACAGAGAAAGCCCCAGGATCATTTATGAGCCCTGCATATGTATATTTGCAGAGAGGCACAGCTCTGCCTCTGATGTTTGCCAGCTCTGAACCAATTTTCAGTAATTGTACTTTGCAGGGTGGAAGGGCTGGGCTGCTACTTGGTGTTGTGGCATGCTGGAATTTCTCCCAGCCTGTCTACATGTACAATTGAATCTTATTTTTCATTCCTGCTCCTGCTGTGAAAAATAAACCTTTAAAACATTTATTGGAGTGCAGAGTGATGCAGCAGTGCCCGCCCACATTTGCAGAGCCAGAGCCAGTGAGAGATGTGAGCTGGCCCTTCCATTTCCACAACTTATTGTGGGGGTTGCATGGCAGCAATATAGGAGTCAATATTAAGTGCTGCTTTGCAAAAGAGTGGGGAGGAAGCACATCAGGGAGATTTACACCTCTGTCTCTGAGTGGCCCTCCATTGCCATGCAGATGGAGCTGGGTAGCAGTACATCTCCCTCTCCTTGAAGGCATAAATAGCATCCCTGCATGCAGGTGCACATCCCACTCATCTTACACTTAATTTTTAGGCTGCAAATAGATGCAAAGCCAAGGTTTCTGTTTAGTTACATGGTTAATGTTATTTCTGCATCTGCTTAACATGAACAACATTTTTACTACCTTTTGTGCTGGATTTTCCTGTACCAAAGACTTACTTTTACTGTATTCTGAATTAAACTTTCATGCCTTTTCAGCCTGTATAATTTTTTTTTAGTCAAGGAGGATACTGGAAATATTAAGGAGTTATTAAAAATTATGATTAATCAATTTATTACAATAGCACTTAGAAGTTCCTGCTGAGACAGGAGACCTATTGCACTGAGCACTGTAGGGACACATAAAAGACTGAGTTTCAGCTTCAGAGAGCTGAAAATTGAACCAGAAAAGACATGTTTCTCTTGGCTTCAAGGGAAACTGAATAAGGGCTTTTGCCATATTCTTGAGCAAGCTGGAAGCCCCATGTTTCATTCAAGCCTTTTCTTTTTAATTCCTCTGTTTCATAAAAAATAGATAATGAATGAAGCTGTATTGAATTTTCAGTTAAAAGAATCTCAGTCTGTCTCTGCTCTGTCTCCCCACAGCCTGCTCCTTTTGCTCTCTTCATTCTTCCTGTGCTGGGGCTGTACAGCAGCCCTGTGTTCACTGCTCAGCAAACCTTTTCAAACAGCTGCATTTGTGTCTTCTCATCACATTTCTAATATTGAATTTTCACATTTCAAAGGCTATTTTACTTCTCATTTTTGTTAGCTCTGTAGTTATGTGAAAATACTCAAAACTTTCAAAGAAGTGAAGAAAGGGAGCAAGAAGGGAATGGCCTCCCCTCTGTTGTTCTCCTGTCTATCAGCTCTGTTAGCAGAGGAGTTATCAAAATGAGAACTGTAATGGTTAAAGTCTATGCTCTCTCTTGCCACTAACCTTGAGCCAGTTTTTCTTCATTGTGCAACAAGAGGAGAAAAAAAGGAATGGAGCAGAGCTGAAGGTTATTGCTGCTGTTGATGCAAAGGCAGACAGAAATCTGCCTTGGGAGACAAAGTAGAATTGGAAGCCACCAAGTTCACAAAGTAAATCTTCCTTTGTGCTTGGGTTTAGCCTCATGCTTCTGAGGTTCCTGCTCTGCATCTGGTGAGTTGTTCTCCCTCCCACCAGTCTCAGCAGCTGGAAGGAGCTGAAATGAGAAGGTAAGGAGAGGCTGTGTGTGGGGGGCAGCCCCAGAGGGTGCCAGGCAAACTTTGAAGTGACTGATTAGTGCAGGCATGACAGAACAAGTTCCAGCCAAGCATGATTGCTGCTAAGAGGAAACAGCCTTGTTTTAACTTGACTATTGTTCCCTGATAATCTGTGAAACTGGAGTGGAATTCAAAGCAGTGTTGGTCTGAGCATTAATCTGAGCACAGTGGTTCCTTGCAACTTGCTCTGATATCCTGTGCCTTTAATCTTGCAGTAAATTTTGATTTGATTTCTTGCCATGATATACCTCCCCATGGAGACAGACAAAGGAGAGCTGAAGGAAACTGCCCAGGCCAGTTAAGTATTAGAGGACCTGCTTGAAGCCATGGTGAAGGAAGAAAATACAGCTTCTCAGGCTCTGTAGTCTGTTTTCTCTTATGAATAATAGGCTGATGGTTTTAAATTGAGTAAAACAAGTGGCTAAATCACCTTCTGAAAATGAGCTACTGAACAAGAACACAATCTCTCCCATGAATTTCTGTAGATGACAAACAAGTTCCCTGTAGCCTCTCTCTGACACAAAGACCTGTTATTTAGTTTTCTGTGGAATCTGGTATATTCTATTAGCTGACTCAGAGTCCATCCACTATGGAGCCAAATGGAGCCTCTGAAAATATTTTAGACTGTGTACATTTCTTCCCCATCCACAAATGCTAGGAAGGTAAAAAAAAAAAATTAAAAACCTTTGTAAATTGAATTATACTGCTGTGATAAATTTATAAACTTCTCATTCTGTACAATTTCAAAACATTGAGCAATTCTTTAATGGAAAATTAATTGGAGTCTTTCAACACTTTTAAAATGCTTTCACTGTTTTTCTCCCTCTTTTATCAGGAATTTTATTACAATTGATATTTCCCACTTGTGTTGGGTGAATTTACATCTCCTTTTCGAAAACAAAACCCAAAAAAAGAAGTGGGAATATTGCAAATAATCACTCTTGTTACTTTTATGCTTATGGATTATTTAGGATATAGCACAGCAGGAAGGTGGACTGCTTTTAGCCACTTAGTCAAACTGGCAGCAGCTGAAGCTTGCAGAGGAGCCCTTGGTGTCCTGGGCAGGGGCTAGAGATCCATTTCTGTGCCCTGAGCAGGAGCTGCAGCTCTGCTCTCCTTCCTGGGGCCTCACCAAGGCCCTCCAGCTAGCTGAACCATCAGTAATGGTTCAACATATATTCAATATATTCAATAATTCAACAGCCACTTTGAACAATCAGGCTAGCTCAAGACACCTGGATTAAACCTGAAGCCAAGGTGAAAGCTGGAGGTGTCTTTCAGGCACAGGTGTAGGAGATTTACAGAGGAAGAAAGGACCATAATTATAACAGGAGCAGTGGATTATTTTATTCATTTCTTTGATGCCTCAGTCTCCATGTTCTGCAGTTTGCAGGTTCTTGGTGTGTGCCTCCAGTTAAATTTTCATGGTGCTCCTCTCCCCACTTAGCCCCTGCTGTGTTGCTGTGCCCTGTAGCACCAGGCAGCAAAACTTAATAGTGGAGCAAACACAGCAATCACTTTAAACTAATGCTGCCCCTCTTTCATTATTCAGTGAGTTACTGCTGACAAAGGTGATCTTGGAAGTAAATTTAAATGCATATTTATGTAAAATACACAGTCTGTGTGTGTATGTAAGTTAGTCATTTCAGTGCTCTTCTTCTGTGCAGTCAGTTCTCCTCTTAGGAGAAAAAAGTTCTCATTCAGTGAGGACATGAATAAAAAGAAGAGGGAGCAGGCACAAACATGAATTCTTGAAGAAGAATTTTATATACATAATTACATCTTTAAGCTCAGCTTCTTGCATTTTTGGAGGGTTTGCATCAGCCTTATGCTTAATATTGCCTTAATTTACAATGGCATTTTCTAATATTATCCTACCTTCAAAAACAAAGTATCTTGAGGATGAGTTAAATCAAGGTAGTGCTATTATTGTTTGGTGACATATTTATAATTAGTTGCTGTCATGACTTAAGAAAATAGCAAGACAATCCTAGTGGTTTTTTCTTTCTTCACACAAATGCTGGGAGAATGAGTGTGAATGGCAGAATTGGCAAAATATTGAGCTTTCAAATGAACACAGTAAGGAAATAAACATGCAAGCTGATCACAGTATGAAGACATACTGATCATTCCCTTGGCATGTGTGGATTTAGTACTAATTATTTATGATACTTCATACTGTGATAATGAATGTTCTTTGGTATGCTTTGGAAAGCTAATGAAGTTCTACTGCCAGATTCTGACACCTTTCTTTTTAATTATCTAGCAGTTGTCATGCACATGGCCTCCATGATTTAAGAAGGAGTACCATGTCTATCAAAGTGGAAAAAAGAAACAGACTTTGGCTGTTCAAAAACTTGGACAAATCCATGACATGGGACAATCTGGTTCAAAGAAAGGGTTTGCACTGATGTTCTATGAAAGCAAGAAATAGATCTATTTTGATTCAAGAGATGTCTTGCTGGAAGAGTTAATCAAAAAAAACTCCAGCAGAGGACACAAAAGCATTTAAAAGAGGCACAATGAATTTTGACTGCCTTTGAATCTATTTATCAAAGCCATAGCTGTTTCCATTCCAACGCAGGTGGAACAATAATAAATATCCAACAAAGCAACTCAATCTGTATTCAGAGCATTTCAATACATGGAAAGTTAACAGCAAAAGGAAAGCAGGCTTGCAGAGTCAGACCTATTGACTCCTGCTACTTCTATTCCTTATTGAAAATGAGTGGTGAATGGCTCACAAAGATCTGCAAGATATTTACATTATTGCCATTAACACATAACAGGAAGTGCATTCAGTAATGTGATTTTATTATTTAACAGAATCAATAATCTTCTACATCACAGGAAGCTAATTCAGCTGTAAACCTTGTCACTTTCTTTCATTTTAAGTGGCTAACTTTACATGTCAAATTTCAGGCTCTGTAGGGCCGTGTTATTTTCCTACTTGCCACTTATCCCTCTAGGAGGGACTTTCTTGCCATGAACCCTTTATGATTAGGAGCTGCTTCTTCTGTGGAGGACAGGCAGCAGGAAGACTCCAATTTCAAGTGGAGAGTTCTGGATGTCACAGGTGCCATCCCCTGTGAGCCAGCAAGTGTGGCACCAGTGACTCTTTCTGGCAGTCCTTGCTCACAATCTTTTCAAGATCACAGTGTCTGCACACCCTTTTTTCCTTGGATTTTTCTCCCATTGTCACTATAGTAGATACTCACAGAAAATCACTGGAGAGGATTCCACCTGCCTCAGCAGGGCACAGCTGAGGATGGTGCCTGCCAGGCACTCAGCAGAGACTGTCCCAAAGAACTCTCCTTTAGAGGCAGCCTGGGCTCTGCATAATCCCTACTTCAGCCACAAATCAAAGCAGGTCCTTGATGACATAAAGGGAAAAGAAATGAACAAAACCTGGGTATATTATAAAATGCAGTTAAACACCTAAAGGACATAATCAGATCACTGACAAAAATAACTAATGTTCAGCAGTTCACTGCTGCTGCTGCTGTCTGGACAAAAACCAAACCACAACAATTCTTGCCCCACCCCTCAAAAAAAACCCAAACCAAAATACACTTCCTCCCCATGGAGAGAACTTAATCCAAAATTGTAGTGTAGATCTAAAGTGCTCTGAGACCCATGGCAGGAATTTCGTTGTCTTCAATGCCTCCTCTGGCTTTTGGGTCAAGTCAGCCAGCCTAAATGAGTCTTTTATCTCCATCATTAGTGCCTTGCAGCAGATGATAAAAAATTCAGTCTCTCTCTTTTGTCTTGAAATTTCCAAGGCTTATGGGTTTTATCTGATTTCTCCTGAGTATTCAGCAAACAGCTTGGCACATCTCTGTTTGCTTTTGGTGATTTGATCTGTCCTTTGGGCAGCCATTCAGGTGTTTTTCCATTTCAGATGTCCTCATTCACAGTACTCTGCAGCACTTCCTCAAAGCTGGTTTAGACCCTGAGAGCAAAGCAAAGCAGTGGATTTTAATTTTGAGTTGCAGCTGCTGTTGTCAAAGTTCAGTGCATTAAGCATGGATTTCATTTTTACAGCTCTCTCACAACGCCAGGAACTACATTAACCACAAAACACACGTGCTTAAAGTGAGTAAGGTAATGGAGAAATATATTGTTCTCGTTATTTGAGATGTTGCACAAGATCTTGGGCTCACTTCAGAAGCAAAGTGAAACCAAGCTGCAGTGCCCACAAAGGCATAGCTAGGGACGCTTAAAGTGAATAGATTAAATGTCCTTTTGTTTTCTTTTGCTGTTGCTTCACAGCAGCACAGCAAACAACTGCCTCCATGTTGTAGTTCTGAAGTTATGAAGCATTTTTTTCACTGCCTCCCATTTTGGGGAGTTCAGGAGAGAAGATTTGATGATCTCCTGCCTCATTTGCTGCCACATCCCCTCTATTCAAATTGACCAGCTCTGTATCATCTTTCACTTACCTATTTTCTCAGGTCAAAAGCCATTACACTGCAACCAACTACTATATTAAACTGTAACTTGAATAAAATGGAAAATGGGAAATGGGTGGGCTGGAGAAGAGCCCACAGCCTCTGTAAAGAATGTACAGCTGTGAATCTTGTCAGTTGTGGATTCCTATGTTGCCAAAAAAAAAAAAAAAAAAAAAAAAAAAAAAAAAAAAAAAAAAAAAGCACCCAAACCCAAACAAACACTATTTGAACTACTGGCTACAAATGATGAATTGATATTACCACATTACCAAGCAGAGAGATGTAATACAATGATTCTTTTTACAGATTGCTAAAGAGGATTTTAAGGCATCAAAACAGTTCCCAATAAGCAGATGTTCACAATAAAAAAAGAGAAAACATTTTTGTTCTTGTCACCCTTATTGGAAGTGTCAGTCCAAAAGGCAAAGAATGAATACAGAAGGCAGAACCACACAAGTGGAACTGTGGCACTCACTAATTCCTCCCCCATTTCTGAACTGTTTCAGCCCTGGCTGCCTCTGCAAGAATTTCCCAGTGGAGGTTTCACCACTGTGCCCTGTGCAGCTCATGCTCAGGACTTGGGCACAGAGTGCAACAAACAGGGAACACAAACAGGTGTGAATGACCACTCACAAATCAATTGACTCATTGGTAAGTTAAATAAAAATAAGGGTTGGCCAAATATGAAACAGTTCCCACCTACAGAGACTCCTGATCTCCACTTATTGACCTGATTTCATGAAGTACAGAATCCATCCTTCAGATTTCAAGGAACTGGAGAGAAGGGTTTCCTCCTTGCAGAAGATTTTGAAAACCCTTGTCATGGGCTTGAATTCTTGAAATTTTCATGGACATCTCTTTCATATAAGAAGGTTTATACTCTCTTTGAGGATTTGAAAACTTTGTTTTATTTTGCTTTGAAAGCCTCCCTTTCCATATCTTTGTTTAGCTTTTTTTTTTTTTTTTTTTTTCTGAAGCTCTTCAGAAGCACCATAAACCAAAAAAAGCACTTGAAGGCCACAACTGGCTCCAAACCACAACCTCCCCTCAGCAGTGTATGGACTTCTCATGAGCTGACTGCAAGAAAGCTTTCAATGAGTGATCCCACCACCCTTCACTACCTTCCAGAGATGGAATTCTGAATGTTATTCTTCTAATCTGTTCCTGTTATTTCCTTTAATTCTGCTTGTGTACACCCTGTGGGTGTCTGTCAGGGTGCAGAATTTTTTACTCTCCTGCCACCTATCACAGACAATTCTAACTGGAAACTCATTTAGGTGACTTGAAACTGCAGAGATGAGTAGAAACTGAGAGGTGTCCCGTATTTGCTGTGAACTGGTCTGGCTGAAATGCAGATGCAAGCAATTAGAAAAAGAAATACAGGCTTAGCATCCTGCTTTGCTGAGTTACAGAGCACAGACAGGCACATATGAAATATGAAGGATGTCTCTTTGCCAACTTCTGAATAAATTATTAGTTTCTCACCTGAGTGATTGGTTTGATGCAGTTTTGGATTAGTGTCTCATGACATGTTAGGTCAAAACTGAAAGTCTGATGCCCCAATGTACTGATGTTCAGGTTTTCAATACAGCCAGAGGCAGAAGTTTATAGACTTTTCAAACCTGAAATTTGGTATCTTGGGATCAGGAGATTTGTTTTATACAAGATAGACTCTGGAAGCCTGAATTCACAGATAATGAGATATGCAGAAAATGCCAGGGAATTAAACTATTCCAGAGTAAGTTTTCCATAGAATTACTAGCAGAAAATCACATTTGTGGTATGATGCAATTGTCTCAACTAGAATTCCTCAGCGTGAGACAGATGATGCATGGAGGGAGTTGGGAACTGCATAATGCATGAGTTGAGAAAGAATAGTTTATGCTGAAATGTAAGGTTGAGAAAAACTGCACAAAATTTAGGAGAGAATGAAACAAGCCAAAGCTGTTTTTTAAGGCTTCACTTTTTAGATATTTCCTAACCAAATTAATACACAGACACAAGTAAAGACAGTGTAACATGAAGCCACTGTGCATTATGAAGCCTGGAAAAAATGATGGCAATTTGTCACTTCATGGCATTTCCCAGCAGACTGACATTTCACATCACTGATAGAAACTGCTGCCTGAAAAATCTAGAACACTGTCCTCATGGATGAGGAAGGACTTTTGCTTAGCTGCACACATAACATGAGCATGCAGAGTCAACTTGTGCCTACCAAGTGACATTTATATGTCATGGAAAGATAATCCAGGCCATACAATGAAGTGTAAGCATTGCTCTTTTTTTGTTTGTTTTTTACCCTCACATTTAGGGTCACTGTCATATTATTGAATCTTTCCTTTTCACTGTGATAAATAGTATCACTAGTAACAAGCTGAGTGTGCAGCTGTTGTCATAAATGGGTCACTATATTGCTACTAGGAAAATATGACAGACTTAAAAGCTGAGGGTGGGGAAATACAAAATAAAACATCAGATGATTCCAAAGGCTTTTGCAATGTTGGCCACTCTTTCAAACACCATATGTTCAATATCATCTGTACCCACAAAAATTTCTGATATTTCAAAAGCTGTCTGCAAGCTTTGCAGCACAGATGCTGTACTTTCCCTTGGTATTGCCATGGAAATGGAAAAGTTTGCAGGCAGAGTAGCAGCTCAAAATCTCAGCAAACTTGGATAGTCTTTTCCCTTCCCCTTCTTTCTCTTTCCCAGCCAAGGACTGGAATTTGTTCTCCTGCTGCTGAACCCATAGCAAAGGAAACCTTAGATGGAGACCAAAAGGATGTATCACCTTGACAAGGACAAAGATAGATCTGGTCATACTGCCCATAAAATCTCAAAAACCTCATGAGTTAATCATATAACTGTCATGAAATATTTAACTTGCAGTCCACAGAGCTTATTCATTATCCCAGAAATAGTCAGACAAAGAGCTTACTATTCATGTGTTTGAATTTTGTGACAGTCCTGTGCTGTTATAATTTATTTTGACCTGGTAAGTCAGTCCTGCACAATGATGGCAAACAGGGAGTAGCAACCTTGTGGCAGCACAATTTATAAAAGCACATCTTCCAATAGTAATGGTGTGCATGCATGTATGCAGAAAGAAACTTTGGGGTGAAGGGAAGATGTCAGGGAGTTAATGAACACTTTTCCAATGCAAGTAAAAGGACAGTAATTCTAGACATGGATGATAAACAGGTCTCCACAGCAATAAGTAAAGTTATCCCCCTCTTACTCTTTCATCACCTGAACTCTGCAAAACTGCAAGTGGCACAGGAGGTTTATATGGTAATATATGTGAGAAAAATCCTGACTGAGCAATCTGCCCTGAGTGGAGCCATAAATGCTCTGTTGCTGTGTAGTCTGCCATAATAATTCAACCTTTTTCTTCACAGTTATGACTGTTCCTTTAGCAATGCAATAATTTTTTATTCCATCATAAATGCAGTTTTGATAAGGCAGAATACTGAAAGTGTATTCGTATTTATTCTACATTTCACAAGTTCTATTGGAAATCTTTTGGTTTTAGATTTGTCTCTTGCTCATGTATCCCAGAGCTTTCTTTATAGCACCAAACTTAGAAGTGACTTTTTCCTTGGGTTTCTTTCTGCTTTATGCCACTCACCATAATCATCAAAACTGAGCATGAATGACTATGAATCCCCCCACCCCATCTCATATGGCTCAAAATGCCTTAAAAATGATAGAATCTTTATGAGTCCTTTACAACTGGGAAAACAGAAAACAAAAAGGAAATATTAAGCCTGTGGTCACAGAGTGAATGACAGAGTTTGGAATAAAACTGTAATTTTTCAAACCAGCAAGAAGACTTAATGAGTTCAGGGCAGTGCTGTGTAGACATAACCATGGTGCTGGAGCTGGCACTTCTGGCAGGGCAGGCTTTCATCAGCTCTAGATCTCCTCTCTAATGCACAATCTGTGTGTTTGACAACAAACACTACATGAGCTACAAACACTGTAGCTCATCTCCCATGCCTTGCCCACTTGTATGAATTTTACAAACAATACTTATACTTGATTAGTATTTGCAGAGCTGGTTACAGAACAGGCAAGCATTAAAATATGCTAGGCAAAACAGAGGGATAAACGTGGGGGTGAAAAGGAAAGAAAATTAAATGGTTAGGAGGAGGTTATTTTTCAGAAAGAAATTTGGATCTTTTACTTACATTTGTTATTGTTAGACTGTTATTTATTGTGTCACAGTTAGTCTTGGCCAGCATAGATATCTATACATACTTCATGTCTAAAACTGAGAACACCAGTTCCCCTCTCTGTGATGATTTAAGATCTGCCAATGCTTGCCTTCATGCATGAACTTTCTTAGCAAAAATGGGCTGTCTGGAAGGGGATGTTTACTCTCACTTGAGATACCTTTGGGAAAGGAGAAAAAAGGATGGCCCAGCTGAGTCAGATCTGATAGGGACGTGGAAGAAAATAATGGAGGGTAACTTTATTCAGGACTTTCTCACAGAGCCATATATTAAAAACTAATGTAATAATAACAAAAAGAGAGAGGAGATTGGTCCAAAACAAGAGGGAGCAATAGAAGAGGAAATAGTCCAGTGCTCTGCACTTGGATCCTGCCATGGTCAGGACTCATAAGAAGTATATCCTTGGTCATTAACTTTTATGAAGTGCTGATTTCCCCTTTGGCTTCCACCATCAGCCCTGGGCAGGGCTGCCATTGTCACCCAGCAATTGCTGTGTGTGATGCTCCAGCACTGCATTTCCTCAGCACCAGCCTCTCCCCATCGCCTGGTGGCTCTGAGACAGCCCTGCTGCTCTGACCCAATGGCACTAATGGCCCAAATGCTCTCAGGGAGACAGGGCAGGACTCTGTGCCAAGGCTTTAAATGCTGCTGTTGTGCTCAGCACTCAGTGCAGAGCCAGCACAGAGCAGCACACAGAGCCAAAGTGCTCTCCAAGACACGCTTCTTTCCCTTCCTTGTGTGTGCAGCTTCCTTACTGCTATAAATCACTGTGGCTGGTGTGTACAGCACTCTGCAAAGTGCAAGCCAGAGCAGCTACTCTGCTGGTTTTCAGAAAACAAAGCAGGTCTGAGATGAGAAAACTTTGACCATCCCATGTTAGGCGTTTTCTGCTCTTCACAGAAGAGCACAGGTGGATCTGAAGCCTAAGTTGCAGCCATACAAATTAAAACTTCCTTCACATCCTCACAATTTTTCCACAATTCGCACAATTTAAAGTATCAGACCGAAAAAGCTTCATGCTGTGTGCTTTGTAAACATTCAGGGAAAGAAACAGGTATCCCTGTAAACTGTATTCTATGCAGGAGGGGTTTTGACACTCCTCATAAATGACTAAGGAACAGGGAAACAAAATTATATGTTAGTAGTAGTCAAGGGATTGTATAAAAAAAATAACAACAACAAAAAAAAAACCAAACCAAAACAAACCAAAACAAAACCCCTCAGAAAATGACAGCCATCTGATGAATGGTGGAGGGAATGTGGATCTGTGTGTGGGACCTTGTTACCACAAACTGGTCATGCAAGGGAGAATCCAAGGAAAGCAGACATTCCTAGAAAGGAAGTCTGGGTTTGTTCAAAGTACCTGTATATCCTTAAATGACTCTTAGACAGTCACCAGACCTTTTATTGTCTTTGCTTTTGTCACAGCAGGAGGTTTAAAACCACACTAGCGTGGCATCCAGAAGGATAATGGGAGTTGGAAGTAAGGCAGCCATCCTCAATGGCCAGGGTGCACAGAAATGCTGCTAATAGTCAGCAACTGAAAATGGAACTTTGGACAATTTTCTCTCAGGAAAACAGTCAGTAGTTTTTCATCAAATGTAAAGAAACGCAGATTAAAAAATAGGTTGAGCAAATAGAGAGAGAGTTTTATAAAAAGGCACTTTTACTTGAGTGTCTGCCCTAGAATAAACTGGGAGAAACAAGAGGAGGATATATTTTCATACTACAGAAATCAAATGAAACTCATGGAATAGATCAGGTTTCTAAAGATTTAAATACATGTCATCTCTCATACATTTTTCTCTCAAAAAAACCCAAAGAAAACACTTTAATTAGGTGTTCTTTTTCAGATTCTCCTTCTTAAATAAGAAAGTCTCCTTTTTTAGACAGAACTATTTTTGCCTCTTAAGTGATAGATTGGATTCTGTAGCCTGAATTCTAAATCTCTGCACTGAAAATCCAGATTTGTTTTGGGGTTTATGAATTCAAGAATGAATGAATGAAAAAAGTAGTGCATTAAGACTTGCACAAACTAAATGCTTTTCCCAGCAATACATTGTATGGAGCCATTTGCAATACTTAAGACATAATAAGAGCCAATTTACACTCATTCTGCACCATTTGAGTGTGTCATTTCTGGGTCACTTCTTTGCTAGGTGTCACTGTGTATGACCATCACTTCATCCTCACTTTTCCCCTTTAACAGAGCTGTGCCTCTGTGTTTGTACACAGCAGCACAGTGTATGAAATGCAGCAGTAAATATGTCTTTCTTTCTAAGAATACAATTCTCCAAGCTGTAACAAACCGATTCTTTGAAAGGAAATAATTAATCTCGTTCTTCTACAGAAGACCTCATGTGGAAAAGGGGGCTCTTCTGTCACCCACCTCATCAGGAAACTCAGCACCTCCTTTTTTTCCTCTTTGCAGGACTGCTCTTACACAAAGCATAAACTTCCCAGACACTCACTGCCAAGGAGAGCAACCACACAAGTCCTTCCCTGAGAGACTGACAATAGATTGCTGGAACAGAGAAGGAAGTCAGTGATGCTACTAATCCTCCTGCAGCAGGCAGAAGCTGATATTTTAATAAAAATTGCCTTTTAAAATGAACCTTTTCCCTCTCATATTAAGATAATTGTTTATATTCAATAGGGGAAAATATTCCAATTCCCATGTCTCAAAAAAAAAAAAAAAGAAAAATACTTCTGTGGGTCATCAGAGCTGAAAATGATCCAAGCTGGCTGCCCCTGGGGATTTATTGAACTTCAAGTGCCCATGACTCATTCTGGGATTACAAAAAGCAGAATAACTTTCAAATCTGCCATGTGAGAGACTGAAACAAGGTGCTCAATGCTGTTGCATGCTGGAGAGAGGAAAAATGGAAAGACCATATCAACTCTAGTACAAAATATGGCTCTGTTTTACTTCCCTGGCTTGCAGTGCCCACTGGAGCCAGTGGAAAAAGGCTTTAAAAAAACTATATCTGATTTAAAGAGGAGGAATTTAAAAGTAGCTGTGCATGCACTTCCAAGACTCACCACCAGAAAGCAAATGAACTCTTTGTGAATTGATTGTAGTGGATTCAGAAACAAAGATGTTGTTAAAAAGTGGTTTTTGGAACATGTAAGGAAAGACCAAATGTATGGCAGTGCTCTTTCATCCTGATCCTGTTGAGGGTGGAAGAGAAAGAACATTGCTGCAAGGAGAGTGCAGATTGAAAAATACTCTGGTAACATTTCCAAATGGCAAAAAGTTCTCAGAAACAAGGAGTGCTCTGAGCACAACACCATTTTCTACCCTCCCTGGAACAGCCACTGAAGGGTTAATGCTGCTCTCCCCTCCCAAGGGGGGTACCTGGAATAAAAGGTTGCAGCTGTGCCCTGGCAGGCCCTTTTTAACCACCTCCAGTCCTGGATGGAATGCAAATGGTGTCTTTGTAAGCTGGGGCTGTGCTTGTCACAGCTCTTTGTCCTTAGGGCTTACACAAATATCTCTTTTATTTGTTGCAGTCAGTAAAGCTTGGATCTCTGCTCTGACTAAGGACTTGTTGTGACAAGATAAACACATATTATAGGTTTGGCTTTTGCAAATATTGAAGTGGATGCTATGTGTTGTGCATTATAATATAATGTTAACTTCTGCACACATAGCTATAGCTGTGAAATATTAACTAATGCTTTTATTTATGTAGCTAACTGGCAATAATTAAAATCACTCTGATGTATTTGTAAAGTAGCTTATGTTGATTTAGAGAACTTGTGGTTAACTTGCAACAACTGGAATAACTGAACCATCAGATAACATTTGAGGGACAGACATGATGAGGACTCCTGCTGCTGACATTTGGGCTCCCAACAGCTGTGACCTGCTGAAACCAGGAGCAGGGGCCCCTGTGGGGTCTGACACACCACCCTCAAAACCACAGCCAAGATTGCTGCACATGCTCCAAGACACGGATCAGGGGAGGGGCCATGCTAAAAAGTTCCTGGAACATGTAAACTGGTTCGAAAAAATGCTTGAATATGTAATACAACCACTTATGAATATGTATTTGACCAGTGCAATGGAATAAAAAGGGTTGCTATAGTTACCCTTATATTTATTGTTATAGTTATAGGTGTACCTCTGGCTACAGCTACCCACCCAGTGCTGTCACTGCTGCTTTATTGATTTCACCCCCTATTGCCCTTTATTAAATATTTAAAAATTCAGCTGAGGAGTGGGCTTCATTCCTGCCACATGATGATGGTCTTCAGCTGCTTGGAAGCTGCAGGTGAGTTCTGTAAGTGCCTCCTCACTGTCCATAACTGTGCAAGCCATGGATGGAGCACTGCAGCACCTCATTTGCACCCCAGACCCTGGAAATCTGGGGCACACCTACAAGAGAGTGAGAGAGAGCTGCAACTTGAAAAGAGGGTGAATCAGGGAAGAAGAGCAATGTGTTTGTCTGTGGGGCAGACCACAGCAGGGAGAGGTGTCTGATAACCAAGACCTGCAGCTCCTCTTTGAATATATCTGTATTTGCTTTCACATGAGATGGTCCCTGCATAAATTTCAAAGTCTCAAAATCAATGCACTGGTAAAAAGGATAATACAGTCTAAGGCTGCTTACTTCCAGTCCTTGTTCCACCAGTCTTATTTCATTCATTGCAGCAGGAGGCATGTTACTGAAAGAGATGAGGGAGTTAAGTGAAAAAAAATTGAGAGTATCAGACTTGAAGAAAAAGAATAGCTGATATTTTAAACATTTTTTATTCATTTTTATCTTTCTGGGAGAATCATGAAGACTGATTACTCAACAATCAGTTCTTAAGGGACTGAATAAGTAAGCAGTAGCATGATGCCCATCTGTTTCTGTATTTGATGCCTGCATGCCACAGTGCCAGCCTCTGCAGTGGTGCTCTACAATCCACAATTTGTAGGTGAATTTGGGGTTGCTGGCCCTGGAGAAGCAGAGTGGGTCAGTGGGGAAGGTGCTGACAATGTCCCTGGCCAGGTCAGGTGTGACAGCTTGTGGGTGGCTGCAGTTTAATAACTGGCTTTGGGAGCACAGGTGAATCTGGCTCCCTTTGAAAGAGGTTCAAGTGACTCCTCTTCTGTGTAGTCAAAAGTGATTTGGCTTCCCTGTGCAGCCCTGGACTTGTTCAAAGAAAATAGAGAGGGCAAAGGAACATTTACAGGGTAGGACAAGATGTTAGTGGTAATGGTCTGAGTTTCTTTTTCCTTTTGTTCTTGATTGCTAAACTGCTGTGCTTGATGGAGGGAGAGGCAGAATTTGCTTTCTGCTAGAAAGAATTTAGAGGAATGGAAAAGGAGCCAGGAGCAGGGAGCCAAATCTTGCGTCTAGTGAAGGTGGTAGTGTCCACGACTGTGGATATCATCTGTCCAAGACTGTCCAGGGAAGATGAAAAGGACTGGAAAAAAATGGAAGAGATGTTAGAACAGAAGTGTCCTCTTTGTCACTTCAACTCACTTGCTGAATCCACTGAGAATTGACTTTTAACTTTGCCTTCTCTTCTGTGTCTTGATTTTTGAGAACCTCACCTCTCAGAGACGGTGTGACACAGTTTGCTGATGGTTGATCCAATGGGATTGCTCCCTCATGAAGCCAGATCTCTCACACATGCCACTGCCCTGAACACAGCAACTCTGGGAAAAGCATTCCCCAGAGAGCAGTCTGGCTTCCATCCAGAGACATTAGGAGTTGTCTACTCATTCTCTGAGTAATCTCATTTCTAACCTAAGTAAGACCTGTAGAATTGGCTATGTAAGATACTGTGCATCTGGTGTTGGTAAGAAATCCCAGTTTCTGTACAATTTCAGAGTAAAATTCAAAGTACTGAATGTGAAGAGTAAACTGAAAAAAATAATTAAATTAAATTAAGATTCAGGTCTAGCTTTTTCCACACTTATTTCAAAGTCTGTTGTCATAGCTACTGCAGCATAAGGCTGACTTAGTTTGTTCACTTTTTCTTTAAAGACATGTTCACCTTTTTAAGAAAATTGAAGTAACTAAGCAAATACCTGGAAAGAAAAAATCAAAGTTGTCCTTTGCACAACCATAATTTTATCATGATTTATTATTTGGATCAGGGATATTCAGCCTTTATCAGCCAGGAGCCCTTTGTTCCTCAGGCCACAAAACCAGAAAATAATTCAATGAATATTAAAGTACACTATAGTTGCAGACTTCAAAAGGGTAAAAATTCAGCATGGCACTGTCCCCTCAATCTCACTTGTTAACATAAGTTATCAAATTATATTATTATGGCCTCAAACTTTTGGCTTCTAGGAACAAAATAACATTTCAATTTCTGGACTCAGGAGGTACCCAAGGTTTAGACATATCTGAAAACATTAACCTTTTAAATTTGGCTTAAGCTATGGCAGATACATGGTATTACTTACCTCTTTATTTATACTGCTCATCTCATATCAATCTCTTACTCTAGAATTAGTTTTTACATCCCATTATTGGACAATTAAGATGAAGCATTTTGCTTAGGTAAAAAAATGTGATCTTTAGATTGGACTGGAAGTTGGAAGTTAATGATGATTTCATTGCAGGTCAAGTATAATTTATGTCACCTGCCTGAGTCAGCTGGAGAGCTGCTCCTGTATCCCCTGCCCCTCTTGTGGCCCTGCCCCTGTGCATGACTCATTTCTTGAGCAGTTTCCTCACAGCTCAGGGCACTTTATCCTCCAGCTGAGCTGGATCCCAGTTCACCACATTTGGGGAATTCCCTCTGGCCAAGAATTGCTTTTAATATGCAATATGTCAAATAATAGAGATCTTATGCATCATTGCTGTAATGATCTGACAGATGGGTGTCTTATCTCAAGAAAAGATGGAGAAAATAATGTCCTGCTGTGCAGATATTTCCTATTTCCTAACCCCAAGTGTCAGCCACAACTTGATGGCATTCCTTGTTTCTGCTTGGCCTTGTGGCAAGTAGTTTCTTCCTTGACCAGTGTTTTTGAATTATCATGTGAATAATTTGAATCATAATTGACTCAGGTTTTTAAATGTTCCTTAATCTATAATTTCATATATGTGGTTTCCTAAAGTCTGCAGTGCCAATAGCTGTTTTATTCCATTTCAAGGAAACTTTTTTTCTATAAAAGTGAGTGAGAAATCAGTAGGAATGAATTGGGGAGTTAATCAGCTTCAAGACAATTTTCTACAACTTTCAACTAGGCAATTCTCTGACAAGAGGCAAAGCAATGATTGTGCAAAATTGTGCTTGAGCTTTCAGATAAGCCTGAACCTATGAGATACCATTTGTAAAAACTGGAGTCCATGCCATATTTAGCTTTCTGCTCTCTTTAAATGTGGTTATTTTAACTTGTTTGCTGTCCATAGGCTCTCTCTCTGGCTTAGAGATATGTATATACTTCACTGGATCTGGACCTAATTAAGCAAATTCCATCTGGTTTTGCCCCTGGCTTTTCTGGCTGATAGTGATGCAGTAATTCACGGGGACTGTATTTTCCCAGTTTTTACTCAGTTCTAAAAAATGAGATCATTAACTGTGTTTTCTTGTGCACTCTTTCAAGGCATGCAGAGTGGTTCTTCATACAGTATACAGGGAAACAAATTAATGTTTAATGCAGTGTTTTACATATGGCAATAGTTACATGCTATATATGAAATTACTGTCTACAAGTGACAGTTCATTAATTTTCTTAAATATAATGTTCTCCTGTTCTGGAGCTTGGCTGCCTTTAAGCACAATCCTAGAAACAAACACTGTTGGTTAACTGGCTAGGCTGTGCTCCTGCTATTTTGGGGGTTTTTGTCCAGTATGAAGCTGAATATGGCCTGTTGCTCAAATGTTTATGTTTAAAAAAATGAATATTCCTATGGCAATAGGATAAGCATGTGTGAGTTTGTGTGTTTTGGTGTAAGGGCTGGTTGCTGAATGCTTAGTGATCAAGTTTTAAAAGAATTGTCTGCTGTGCTGGGACTAGGAGGGGAAATATGCATATGCAGGTAAGCAAGCATGCAATTACTCACTGATGTCAAAGTAAAATTTTGTAGAAAAATCAGAGCTTTTGTCAAAGAATCACTTTTAAAAGAAGCTAATTGAGCCATGTTTTGATGTAAAACTAAAAATACTGGGTGTACACCTGCTCTTTCTTCCTCCTAGACACTTTTTGTGCCAGGCATAGCACGGATGGATTGGTTTCCCTTACACCTGGCTGCTTGAGGCGTGGGCAGGGAGATGGATTGAGCAGCTCCTATCCCCATCACCCTTCATGTTAGGCAACATCTCTTGAGTATTTAAAGAGCTGTTTCAGCTTTCCCTGAGCTCCCTTTGGCTGGGAGGACAAGCCAGAGGGCAGCTGGATGTAAACCACTTGTACAGCACAAGATGCTCCACCTGCCCTGCACTGGGGCTGTGGGAGCCTGTGCTTGCCTGGTGCAGGTGACACTGGGATCAAGGACAGCTGTGCACCAGGGGCCCCCAAGGCACAGCACGAGCAACCTCCTTGTGGAGGTTCACAATACAATGAATCTTCTTCCATCATTTCAGTAACTAAGGCTTGGCATCTCAACTTGGCTTTCATTTCGATTTTGTTCATGGTTTCTATATTCCCAGAATTTGAGCATTCATATTTGTTAAGATTTTCCTGTTTCATCTTTCCCAACACTCCTCTCTTTCTGCCAACAGGCAGGGCCATAGTCAGCAAGAGTGGTGTATTACAAGTGTCTTAATTCAGCATGCCATGCCAACTTGCACTTCACAAAAACTGTGATCTCACTGAAAACACTTTGAAGTCAGCTGTAATGGGAAATTTTGCTTCTCAGCTGTCTTTGTGTTGCTGTGTTTATTAATATAGCCACACTGCTAGGCAGCTGATCAGATCTGGAAAGAGAGATTTTGGATCTGTCTTCCTTTTCTTTCTCTAAGGAGCCATTGTCCCCCATTGCTGCTCCAAAAAGACTCCTAGGAACATCTCCTCCAGCAGATTGATCCATGAGATGAAGAAATCCCTCTTGAGAGTGGAGATCTTAATGGTGATATGACACCAGGATAGATTTCCTCCACCTTATCTTTTCCCTCTTCGACATAATGAGAAGACCAGAGAAAACTTGTGCTGCAGCATCATGGCCAATATTTTGCTCAGGCCAAATAGAATTGATGGAATAGCTTCTGTGTCCTGCCTGATTGAGTAGAACTAAAACTGCTTGGTTTAATGAGAATAAATGGGTAATCTGGAGCAGATTTGGAAGCAGCAAGACAATGCTCTCTTTGGTAGGAAGAGAATTGGATGAAATATCTTGTATTTGAACTTCCAGGTGATTCCTGGAGTCCTGGCAACACCACTTTAGGCAGCTGAACTGTATTGTTCTGGTTCGATCATGATCATTTGATCATTTAGCTTTAGAAAGCAATCTACCTCTCAATGGACATGACTTTTCTTTGGTGGCAAACAATCTAGCTGCTTTCTCCTCACTTTGAAAGCTCAGTCATGGTCTACCATTTATGAGGAAAATTCTTGGTAGGCCCAGGCAGGATGGGTGCTCTAAAAATTGTATAAAGTACCAAGAAGGAGGAACAAGGAGATTTCAAACTAAATTTTTACTATTCCACTAAAACTAGAAAAATCATAAGTTCAGAGCCTTGAACTGAGATAATATTTCTGTTTTGGAACTTTTATTAAGATGTTGAAAACAAAATATCTTCATGTGACTAGCTGTAACTGGTTTTTATAAGCTGCTGTGCCCTCTTGGAGGGGGAAAATGGTGAGAAATTTAGTTAGACATATAAATATGATATATGTCTATAAATCATATATATTATTCATATAGATAAATCTACCAGAATTTTAATGGTATCAGTCATCATGAAGGTGGTTAATGATGAGCTTTAAGAGGGTAAAACTCAAACTTTCTGGTTAGTCTGTGAAAAACTCAGTTTTTATATGAGGTGTTCTGAATCACCACTTGGCAATCATCCCTGAGAGCACAGAGTGCAGACTGGTAGTTCAGGTGCATAAGTTAAACAGCAACAGCTCAGCAAGTGCTCCTTGAGTTTTTGCAGCAATAAAATATTTGGATGGTTTTATGTGGGATATTTTTTAGATAAAGTGATTTGTTCTGTCACAGAAATATCCCAGTAGGTGCTCATCAATTTTAAGAGATATTTCTAACTTTATTAATATTTTGTGTGGTTGTTCCCTATAAATTCAAATTCTTCTTCTAAATGGCATGTCTCATTCTCTTCATTTTTAATCCTTTAATATTTTGTCAAGGCATTGTGTTTTGCCCTTGTGCCCCCATTAAACACTGGGAGCAATTATCACATGTGGGAATCCTCACCTCCTGTGATCCCTGAGCAGTGTAAAGCAGTTGTTCAGGATCATTGCTCATGCCTCTATTTTATTTGCATGTGTAAATACTTTTTCTTCTTTAAGTAGAGCATTAGTGCTCCATCTGTAACCCAGCCAAGGCCACCTCTCTGCTTCCCCAAGCTGATTTCTCTTCAGCAGTTCCCATCTGAAGGTGCCCAAGGGTGGGGACTGCAGGCAATCCAATCAACCATCCCAATGACAAAAAATCAATATCACACTACTCAGATGTGTGTCAGCCCCTGCACAGGTATTTTGCTTCTTTAACAGATAAAAAGTTTTCACAGCTTGGGCACTCTCTAGGTGGGCAGTGAGCAGTATAGATGACACAGAATTCTTTAAGAAGGCTGTAATGAGAGTTAGATCATCCTAACCTCTGTTAATTTCTAGCACTGGCAGGTATCTCAATCCAAAATGTGGTATGAGAAAGAAAAGGAGACTGTGGCATTCATGTACATAAGGCAAAGAAGGGCAGGCTGTGGAAGTTTGACCAAAAGCACTGCAGAGAACAGAGCTATGCCCCATCCTGAGGCAGCTGGGCAGGCTCCTGAGGAAATCTGCTCAGTTTCTAAACTAATTGGAAGGGAGGAAAAGGGTAGATACAGAACATGGGTGCTTTGTGGCAGTCTCATGTGAACAGGAGAAATCCAGATAAGTTGTTGGTTACTTGAGCTTATTTTTTTCTTTCTAAAGAATAATAGCTTCACAGAAAATCAATTTTCCCCAAGGAAGCAGCCAAGGGATATCCAAGGCAACAAACAAATGTACAGCCATAAAAAATGTGTTTTGCAGGTAGAATTAGTACACCAAGGGACGGGATCTTAATGGGGAATTTAACATTAGAAAAAACCCATCAGAATAGCTGGAGAAAATATGTGAAGAAAGCAGCTAGAAAGTAGTTCTATAAGAAGCAGTTTGGACATACATGGCATTCCCAAAGACCTGCAAATAGGAAACCAGCCAAACTCAGTGCACCCCACTGCTGCTGGGTGCAAGGACAGCCAGGTGTGCTGTTCAGACAAGCTCAAAGAGATAAAAAATAAAAATAATCTTCTAACTGGTCCATAAAATCCTCAGCTAATGTCGAGGCAAAAGTAAACTGCATGGCAGAAGTGAAAGAGAGGGAAAATTCAGCCTGTAGCATAAATACCTGTGTGAGATATGGTAGAGAAGCTGTTTCCTCTGCACAGCAGGGAACTGATGTGCACAAGAGAAAATGTTACCAGCTAGGTGATCTGTGGCACATGCATTGCAAAAAAAGGCAGTGGGGGACAAAAAAAGAGATTTTTCTAGATGTGTGTTTACTTAGGGTAGTCTGCTTGCCAACTGCAAAAGCTTCAAGCTGACTCTCATTAGGAGTAATACCAAAAGTGGTGGACAAAAACAAAATGAAGGAATTTTTGCAAGCTGATGTGTGGCAGTTTTAAGAAATGACAGATGTGACCAAGACATTAAAATCCTCAAAAGGAAGATGCAGAAATGAACCAACTTATAAAAAAATGGAAACTCTTTTGTGTGGCTTTGGATGGGATAGAGTTTTTCCTTCACTGTAGCCAGTACAAAGCTGTGTTTTGCATTTATGCTGGAAACAGTGTTGATAAAATAGAGATTTTTAGAGTTAATCCTGGTCAGCATTTACAGCCAGGGTTTTTTTGCTCTTCACCCCACCGGTGAGGGGCTGGGGGTGCACACAGAGCTGGGAGGGGACACAGCCAGGACAGCTGATGCCAAGTGACCCAAAGGATATCTCACATAGCCTATGGCATCCTGCTCAGCACATAAAGCTGGAGGAATGAGAAGGAATGGGGAGGGATATTTGGAGTGGTGGTACTTGTCTTTTCAAATAGCCATTGTGCCTGATGGAGTGCTGCTTTCCTGGGGATGGCAGAATCTCTACCTGCCTGTGGGAAGTGGGGAATAAATTCCTTATTTTCCTTTGCTTGCATGCATGGCTTTTGCTTGCTCTCTTAAACTGCCTTTAACACAACTCTTGTGTTTTCTCCCTCTTACCCTTTGGATTCCCTTCCCCATCCCATGTAAGTGAATGAGTGGCTGAGTCATGCTTAGTTTCTGGCTTGGATTAAACCATGACATTTGGACAAAACTGTAAAAATATGTTTATTCCAGACTTGGTTAGAAAACTGGGAGTCTGCTGTTTCATTTGGTTCAGCTGGGCAAAAAAAAAAGAAAGAGAATTTATAGCTTTCAAAACTCCATTTCAAGGGCTGTCTGTTCAGCACAAGAGAGATTCCAGAGATGATACCGTGTAGGTTTTGCAAATGGCAGGATCTGAGAGAAGCACAGGGTGAAACTGCTTGCATGGCTACTCGAATGCTGAAAGTGATTAGAACAAGTGTTCTTTCTGCCTCTTCTGTCTGACCTTTGGAAATCAGGTTAGGAGTGAATAGACACCACTGCTGTCACTCTAGCTAAGTAGAAAACAAAGCACTTCTGTAACACATTGGGTGTATCTTTAAGGAGCAGCTGAGACAGAGAAGATTTTCTGAAGGTAACTAAGCTTAGAAAACAGAATGCTAAAAATCAGGTGGTGCAGCTGGAGAAGTTATGGTTGCAAAAATCCTCTCTGGTGGGATTTGGCTCCTGAGTGGAGAGGTGAGCTCTGGCATCCTTAGCTCCTGTCTCTGGGCAAAATAAACATATCAGGGTGCTGCAGGAGGAGTGAGCATTGTGGAGCTGCATGGTTCAAGTGTATAACAAAAAAAAAACCAAAAAAACATGTTCTCAGCATAGAAGCAGCTTTTACTTTGCTGAGGTTGCTATGTTTGATCTTGAGCCCACAAAAGTGAAGCCTAAGGTGCAATATTGTTCTGCAAAGAATTTCCAGTGGCCAGTTCCTGCACCCTTTCAGAGAGATTGAAATAAAACCAACAAGAACAAAAGATAAAGTGTGGAAGGCTCAAAGGATCAAGTGAATGAAATACAGTAACTGTTCTGCAAAAAGACATCAGAAATTAAAAAAAAAGCAAATGGGGTGAGTGTTTATGTAACTGTCCTGAAAGCAGCAGTGCAGGCAAGATTTCCTGTAATGAATTCAGGGCAAGGTAATATCCACCTGATGCCATGCTATCTTCACTGTGATTAGTGGATCTGCATGTGGTCCTGAAAAATTTCAGTGGTTTTCAGTACATCCTCTATGGGCAGTCAGAAAAATAATCCCATGGCCCAGTAAAGCAAAATTAACACACAGCTGTGTTAGTAATGTTAGTAATGACACCTCTTCCCTGCCTGAAGTGCCTACACTGTACTTGTGTCCACAGTGCCCAAATTAGTGTAATCAGCTCCTTGTCTTTCTGTCCCTGCTTCAGATCAGCCTTACTGCATTCAGTTCTCTGACATCAGCTCACTAGCAATGCTTGAGAATCCTGTGAGTTCCCACACAGCTATTAAAAATAAAATAAAAAAAAATTTAAAAAAAAAAAAAATCAAAGCTAATCCTTACCTGCAGACAGGTAAGGGAGGAGGGCAATCCATGGCTCAGGCAATGATCAAAACATCTGCAGGTCATTGCAAACAGGCTCTGTGCACTAAGTGTCCTTCCCAGTCACTTGCAAATTCCTGGAAAGCATTTCTGCAATGCTTTCAATTCAGTTAAAATTTGCAGGGCAAATTTGGTAAAATGGGAAGACAGTGGAAATAACAATGAAGAGAGCACAGCATTCTGAATAGAGAAAATGCTGCTGTTGAAAAGAATAAGAAAATACTATTTTTTTTTTTTTAAGTTGAAGAAATTTCATTCAAAAGGTGTTTGCATATATTAATGTTTGCCTGATATTTCACACGAATGTAGTGTAGTTTTTCAGTAGTGATGGCCAGGAAAGCAAATGCTGTCATTAGGGATAGTTTAAAGAAGTAAAGGGTGAAGAGTTGATTAAAATATTGAATTATGACAATTTAGAAATTTTGAAGATCTCAGGGATTAAATTAATAGTTCACGAATATTTGTTCATCATCTAATAGCTAAAATCAACATGTAGCTGCTATGCTACGGGAAATTAAATTTTAAAGATTCTCTTCCTTATTTCTTTCAGTACATGTTGATTACATGTACTGATTGGATACATGGTTGATTACATGCACCCCATAAATAAGCAAGTAAAGAACAGAGCTTTCCAGGTGAACAGAGGAGGGTGCTGGCAGTACCTGTGTGCAAAGGGGAAAGGACTCTTCAGAGACAGAAGCCACCTTCTCCAAGTGTGAGTGCAGGGAGAGAGGACTTAGTGCTCCTTCCCTGTGCTCAGCCAGCTCCTGCTGGGCAGTTCAGAAACGAGGCTGAAAGGGGGTGGGAATGTCGAGAAGTTAGTGGGGAAGTGGCTTGGGGTGGCTGAGGGGTGACAGCTGGACCCAGGTGAGAGAGATCAGCTGTTTTGCCTGCAGATTTTGGGTCTCTGTACACTGTGGTCAATGTCAATGCTTCCCCTCTGCTCCTAACGAGCTGCCCTGCTGGGACATGTCAGGCTCACACTGCCCTTCCCCTGCCTGCCTTTGAAGAGAGCCCTCATCACCTACTAAAATACCTCTAGACAGAGAAGCCCCTGTTTTCAAGCTAGTGCCTACAAAATTTTCCAGACTGTGTTTCCTGTAAGCAGCAAGGTGATTTGGGGATGGAAATTAAGGAATCTCTATTACACACAGGAGTGGATTGCAATTCTGACTTGGAGTGTTATAACTAATGTACTTATTTCATACTCACATCTATTTTACCCTCTCAGTTTTCCTGCTAGAAAATAATTTGTTGTCTCAGTTGCAGTTCTGTAATTCCTCAAAGCCAAGGAGTGTTTCTTCCTTCAGTGCCTGCTTCTATCTAGCCCACGTGTATCTGAGCTATTGAATTGCACAGAAGCTGAGTTAACTGCTTTGTGTCACTTTATTTAAGCTCTAATACACAAACTGAGTATGATATTAGGGGCAATGAACCTGAAGATAATACCTGTGGTTTTGAATAAGCACCCTACTCAGAGTTTGTAGCAGAGTCCTGGTACTTGTGTTCTGAGATCAGGACAGGGGAGCCTTTGGGCAACAACAGTATTGTTAATAAGTGATTGTCTTGGTTTCAATTCTGTCATTTCTCAGGGCTCAGTTGTCTTAGTTTTGTGGCTGGTTTATTTGGGTTTTTTCTTCCTCTTTTTTTGTTTGTTTGGTTTTGCTTTGTTTTCTTCCTAGCTAGTCTTTCCCAGCTCATCACCTGCACATGCCTCCCTTTCAAAATATGAGATAGCAATGGCAGAACACTCATCTGATGTTATAAGTACTTTCAACCATTTTTTCCCCTTAGCATCCACCATGGAATCCTTTTCATTGAGTCTCTGGGCTGGTGGTGTTATTCACTACACAAGCTACTGCTATTTGTGCACACCTTTACTCTGAGCTTTGTAGGTGACTTCCTGAAATCTTTTTATAAAGACTTACTTGAGTCCTGAGAAGAAAGCTTTGTCTCATTCTAACAGTACAGACTAGTTTCTTATTGGGGATTTGTGAAAGTTCCCAAATTCATAAGATGGTTTTCTGAACTCTAAATCAACTCTATGTTTCAAAACCCCCAAAATAATCAAACATTTCTCCTCTTCCCCCCAAAAAAAACAAACCACTCCTAACTTGTCTCCTTTGTATGCACGTATGGTAGTACAATGTGTTAGGAACCTAAACACTCTAAGAAGTCAAATCCTTTAATGTATATGATATTCATTTTCTCTGCCATGAAGTCTGAACTTCAGGCCTTGTTAGAAGACTTTAACCTTCTCTACTCACGATTCATGGTTCTTCCTGATGAAAATATTGTCGTCTTTTTTTTTCTGGTGTTCCTTCCTCCCCCTCTCCTTTTCTCCCAGCTCTGGCCATGCTGTTGACTGTTCTGAGGGTTTTTCATGTTTGTCTCCATTTGGAATGCTTTTCCCTGTCACAGTCCCAGCACTAGAGCCAAGGTGCCTGTGGGTGTGTTTCACCAGTGCCTGCTCAGCAATGCCCAACACAAACATCCCTTCCATAGAACACCAGCATTCCCAGTGCCTTGTGCCAGGCTGTGCAAAGCACAGCTCCACAGCTGCCATGGAGAGCTGGTAAAGAGCCCAAGCCTTAAGGGAGCCAGGGAACTGGGAGCCTTTGCACAGAGGAGCAGCAGCTGTGCTTGGAAACTCTGGAGCTGTAGACTCCATGGGGAGCCTGTGGGCCATACACACTCACCAGTTTGTGACCTGAAGCCATTTATCAGCTTAGCATTTCTCTGCAGCCTTTTCAGGCTGACAGTGATTTAGCTTGATAACTAAAATTAGCCAGTGTCGCTGTCACTAATGTCTTGATCCCTGCAGCCTAGCAGAATTTAAAAGACACCTTTCCTCTCCTGTTAGGAAGGCCATATCCACATGGACTCCTGAGTTTCTGAGAACCAGGATCCCAAGCCTGACATGGAGCCAAAGCAGCCAGTTATGTCTCAGGTGACCAGAACTATTTAGGTGCCTCCTCTAAAGGTGCCCTTGTTTTTTGATTTTTGAAGTCTCAGACCTAGATCCAAAGTACTGAAAACAACTTGCTTTATGATGTAAAATAAAATAAATAAAAAAAAAAAATCAGTACCTTTAGCCAAAGAGCCAAGGATTGAATTACCATCAATATGATTTGCCTTCCAGAGAAGAGCTGAGGCACATTGGCAAGAGGGTGTGCAGAGACCTGGCTTGCAGTCACAGCTTGAAGTGTATGCCCCCTCCACATTTAGCATTCTCTCATCTGCCAAATGCTGCTATTAGATTTTTTTCTTCACTTTTTTTTTTTTTTCTTTTAAGCTGTTATCAGTTTATATATTCCAACCTGCAGCCTGAACATTATTTGATCACACTACAGATTACCAATTGTTGACAGTATCTACTGTACCTTTCCTAACTCACAACCTGGAAAGGGCTGGAACCAGCACCCTCAGGCCAACTGTTTTGCAATAGAATTTTAACTGGACTCTTCTGACAAAAAGTGCTTTTATTGCCACAAGGATCCCTTAGTTAGTGCTCAAAGTTTTGTTCTGTCTCTTTGTATTTTTTGGTTTCACTTTGATGGAAGAAAAGGAAATGCATGTTTTCATTGTTAGGAAATGAGAAGTGACAAACATTAAAAAATTATGTTACTGTATAACATCTTAAAATATTTGACATTTAACAATGTTTACAGAGAATAATATTATCAACTACATGTTTTTGAAAAGCCTAATTACTTGTGCATGTTTGATGAAAAATCAAACAGCAATATATACTTATTTCACCAAATAAGCATTCAAGCATCATTGGATTCATATAGGATTAATAATAACATAGAAGAATATTTCCCCTAGGGAAAGCATGGAAAGATGAGGCATTGTTCCCTCTTCTATTTTTACTTCCTGAAACACTAAATTCCTCCAGTTCTGCTTTGCAAGAGGACACATTACACTTGGAATCTGCATGCAGTCAGAGGGAAAACCCTGATGGGAGACAAGGACTTGCTATAAATTAGCAGCTTTATGAATATTTGAGTTGGTTGCACTCCTGGAGCATCCTAGTGGCTCAGCTCTGCTGTGGCTGCACAAATGTGCAAGTTCTGTGAGAAATGGATCCAGGCTGGCTGGAGGCAGGCTCTACACTGATTAACATCTGAGCATGGTGTGGGGGAAGATTAAAATGAGGATAAAGAATATTTTCTGTTAAATTATAGAAGAAGAACATGCTGTATGAATTGCCCTCCTGTAATTTTCACTGTGTATGTATGCAATGAGATAGTGCATGTTAATCCTCATGAATCAACCAGGAATATGTTAAAAAAAGTTTAACTAATTTCTTCCCCTCGTGGGTGGCATTTGTTGAGATTCCAAACACCCTGGACATACTCCTTCAAAGTAGACTTGTAAGGGTAATAGCTGTGACCTCAACACTGCATTTCACCTAAGAAACTCTGAGTAATTTCCAAGCAGCCTATTCCTAAGGTGTGAAAGTGTTACTACATCACCTAGAACTACATGAGGAACCAGCAAGGCACACTGGTCACCATCTGATATTTTGTTTTGTTTTGTTTCCTATTGTGTAGACAGAAATTTTTGAAATGAGAGAAATGGCCTAAGAAAGTCAGTGTCGAGTTCCAGGGACAAAAGGGCAATCAAGAGAAGATTAATTCATTAACAAAGGGCTAAAGTTCTGTGCAAAGAGCCTTGGAAGACACCATGGACTTCAAATGCAGAACAGCAGAGGCTCCTTCATTTTACTAGATTGCAAGTGCCCTGAAACACAATTTTCCTTTTCCTGAACATTGACTTTTGCTAACAAGGCATTAGAGTGTGTAGGCAGCCTGTTCCTGTCTCCATTGTTATGCTGTGCTGAAAATACAGAGAGTCTCATAACTGATGTAAAAGGAACTGTTGTGAGAGAATTGTGTATCTTTTGGTCCCACTTCTAACAAAATAGCTGCTACCTTTATAAGACTTTTAAGTCTGGCAGATGTTTTTTTACCCTTCCTCCCTAGAGTTACTTATATTGCATCCTCTTTATTATTTAGAGACATATATAATTCAAATGACATAATTAGAAAATTGAATATAAACAGTTTGTGATAACTGTATTATGAATGCTGGGATGGTTGTTATAGCTACATGAAGCTGCATTCAGTCTGCTTTACAAGGTTACTGGTTGAAACAAGAGAAATGGGCTGCCTAACTTTAAAAACTAGTCAGAACTGGGACTTCACATGGCATCAACCTGAGAGCAGCATTGCAGCCCACTTCTGGCAGACCTTTCCAGGCAACTTTCTAAAGAGGGAGGAAAAAAAGTCAAAGTACACAGAATTGCTAATTTGATTTGTCTCAAAAGGAAGCATGTGTGTGCAAATTTATGAAGCACACAGATATTTGCTTTGTGGAAGAGGTTTTCTTGTTAGGCACCCTCCCCACCCTTTAAAGCTCTCAGAATAATCCTGATGCAAAATAGGACAACCTATTAATTATCAAAAAAACCCTCCACAGGATGGAAAACTCATTTTACATAAATCCTTATTAGCTGTATCTTCTCAGTGTAGCAGAACTTTACTTTTCATGTCTCTTGACAGCTCCCAGTTTGACAAAGGAAGCTTAGCTTCACTAAGAAAAGCAAATCCATTTTTTTGGGATTCCAATTAACACGTTGACATTGTCTTATAGAGCTGGAGGTGTATGAAATTATTCCCTAGGAGTTTACCACCACTGGGAAAGGTGATTGATTCTGCTACCTGGAGGAAGTAATAGATAATGTATTAAGTAACACAGGGATGGTTTGTTTTGTTCCCCCTAAGCAAAAGACAAATTCCATCTTCATTTTAATTTTTACATGAGAGGCAGCACCACACAGAGGCACAGCTGCAAAGCTCAAACTTCTGCTGCTCCATATTGGGACCCCAGTGAAGCAGAACATTAATCTGTACAGCAAACAAATGACTATCATTTACATAATTACATTTAGTCACAATTTATAACATATTCATAAGTGCATGAGTGAGAATGATGCATTTGCTGTGTAAGGGATAGAAATTGTGGATCAGCCTGGGCTTTGCCAGGACAGGAGGAGTAACAAGAAGAAGTGATTTTCCAGTGTGTTAGAAAATTCACACTTGTGATTTTGAGTCCAGCTGTCCTTACCTGTCCTTTCTGGCCTTTTTGTACTAATGTTTATTTCTCTGAGTGACTGTGGGCTAAGGCACTTCTGTGTAAACCTGTAGCAATTCTTATAGTGATCCTTGGCAAAAAGGGCAAAAATATGTCTTTCTCCAGAAATGTTTCCATTAACAACTCATTATTTACTTGAAAATGAAAGAGAGTAGCTAGAAATCAAAGGGACTTCCAATAAATATCTTTTATCTTTAACTACACCTCTTATGATTGCCACAGTTGCACTACACAGGAGATTAAATAGCAGAGAGTAAAGCTTTCATAAAGTTAAAGTAAGTCCTCTTTCCCCAGAAGAGTATCAAATAATAATCTTAGGCATCACTTTTATCCCTTCCCATGTGCTTTCTCTGCTCTTACATTTTTTTCTTATTTTTCTTGGGTTTATCTCTTTTTTATATATGCTTTACTGGTTTTTCCTCCCGTGATGTTTTACAATCAAAAAGGAAGCAGTCATACCACCAAATCATAGAACAGGTAGAAATCCTGTAACAGTTGCTTGTGTCTCAGTCTCCATATTTCACGTTTTTCTGCAATTCTGCCACTTTTTGAGCAATTGGACAGCTATTTCCAAGATTTTTTTTTTAACTTCAATTATTTCTCTGAGTTTTAGAATTCTCACATAAATATGTCAATCTGTAATTCTGAAGAACATACAACTACAACTCAGATTTCTGAGGAAACAGAAAATTAGATGATATAAAAAGCATCTCATTGAATATAATCAATTAAAACAAAAAGACAACATTCTACCAAAACCAGTCTTTTGCTTTCTCCTGTAAATTGAAGCCCTATCAGATAATTCTCTGCCCAGAAAGAACCAGTCTTCTAAAATCAGTATTTTTATGTGTGTGTGGTGGGGTTTTTTGATTGGTTATTGGTTTGGTCTGGTCTGATCTGGTCTGATCTGGTCTGGTCTGGTCTGGTCTGGTTTGGTTTGGTTTGGTTTGCTTTGGTCTGGTCTGATCTGGTCTGGTTTGGTTTGGTCTGGTTTGGTTTGTTCTGGTTTGGTCTGGTTTGGTCTGGTTTAGTTTGTTCTGGTTTGGTTTGGCTTGGTCTGGTTTGGTTTGGTTTGGTTTGGTTTGTTCTGGTTTGGTTTGGTTTGGTTTGGTTTGGTTTGGTTTGGTTTGGTTTGGTTTGGTTTGGTTTGGTTTGGTTTGGTTTGGTTTGGTTTGGTTTGGTCTGGTCTGGTTTGGTTTGGTTTGGTTTGGTCTGGTCTGGTCTGGTCTGGTCTGGTTTGGTTTGGTTTGGTTTGGTTTGGTTTGGTTTGGTTTGGTTTGGTCTGGTCTGGTTTGGTTTGGTTTGTTCTGGTTTGGTTTGGTTTGGTTTGGTTTGGTTTGGTTTGGTTTGGTTTGGTTTGGTTTGGTTTGGTCTGGTCTGGTCTGGTCTGGTTTGGTTTGGTCTGGTCTGGTTTGGTTTGGTTTGGTTTGGTTTGGTTTGGTTTGGTTTGGTTTGGTTTGGTTTGGTCTGGTCTGGTCTGGTTTGGTTTGGTTTGGTCTGGTCTGGTTTGGTTTGGTTTGGTTTGGTTTGGTTTGGTTTGGTTTGGTTTGGTTTGGTTTGGTTTGGTTTGGTTTGGTTTGGTTTGGTTTGGTTTGTTCTGGTTTGGTTTGGTCTGGTCTGGTCTGGTCTGGTTTCTTTGCACCCAGCAGCTTGCTGAGGGGTTATCCCCCACTCAGAGGGCAGGTCAATAGCACAGCCAGCAGCAGGTTGGAGATCTTGCTCCCTTTTCCTGGCTTTGCCAGGACACTTGGCTGACAAGGTACTCAGAGGTTGCACGTCCAGCTCTGGGGATCTGCAGGGTTCAGCAGCACAGAAAAGGATGAGCCACAATGAGGTGACCCTTTAGTGAAAGGAACTGCCTAGAAGGCTCTGGGATGAAGAGAAATGTCTTGGTTTAGGCTGTACATGGTTTCACTTGTCCACTTTGCAGATCAGCAAAGAGCTTAGATGCTAATCCATCCCCAGTGAGTAGTGCTGCACTTAAACAGGAGGTGAGCAAGAGGGCTGGCAGTTTTCATTTTGAATCAAAACCTTAGTCTAAATTCAGCTTTGGGAAGGTTGCCTGCCAGGAGTGCTAATACTCCTACAACCACAAGTTACTCATATCTTTTCAGACTGTTGTGCTCAGAAGAGACACAGTCAAAGAAATCCCAAAGAGAGCTTTTAAATGCAATAACAATGTTCATTTTCAACTCCTACACATTTTATAAAAAATTAAATGTAATAGTTTCTAGAGTAATTCTCATGCAAATCTATTGCATTCTTCATAAAATCCAAATAGATGCATCCCAGTTGCACTTCACATGACCTCTCTGTTTTCAGAGATTTAAAAATCCCAAAATCCCATAACTCGTCATGCATTCCTAAGCACTGGCTTTGGTTGGGTTTTTTTTTTTTTTTGTTGGGAGGGGGTTGTTGTTTTGTGAGGTTTTTTTTCTTTTTTTTTTTTTTTTTTTTTTTTTCCTAAAAAAATGTACATTGTGAGAAGAAAAACTGCTCCTATTTTTTTTTAATTTCTTTTTTATTTTTTTTAATCCTGTAAAGTTAACTTAGTAAATTAAAAAGACACATAGTGGAAATGAAGTAATGAATTTGCAATTGGTATACATTTCAGGCTACTGATACTGTGGGTTTCTTTTCTCCTAATCCAAGTAATCAATCTGTGGGGGAACATGAGAAAAGTTCTGTGACCTCTGGACTACTTCTGGCTTCAGCCCTATTGTTTAAATAAATCTTTTGCCTTTGTGCAACTCTTATTAAATCTCTGGTAGTTCCCAGGATATAGTGTTGCTTTATGCAAAGCAGGACATTATTTTTCCTCTCAGTGGGATATCTTGTATTGGTTTCTCTTGTGGTTAATCTCTGGCCAAAGGCAAGGAGGGAGGTGGTTCCACACTGAGTTACAGCAGTGTCCTGCAAATGAGGTTCCATTGGGGGATTTGGTACTTGCCTCTGGACTTTATTTAGGGTGCTCCTAATTTATCCTTTTGTTTCCTTCTGATCTTGGGAACTGCAGGTTTTCATTTTGACTGGCCACCTGGCTGTGATGGACCAGGACAGCTGAAATTTGAACCATCAGAGAATAATGAAGATCGTGAAAATTCAGACCAAGATTTGAAGGCATATTTTTCTTATTTTTATTCTCAATGAGAGGTCAGATGACTCCTGACTTTCCTTTATTGAATATTGTCACAAAAAATCTCAGGCAAATATTTATAGAAGTCCAAACTTTGTTAAAACTTATAAAGAAATGCATGGCAAAACATCTGTTCTCTCTGATGCAGTCTTTTCAGTCATATGTGACTGATATGATACTTGATGCAAAGGAAATAAACATTAAAGAGATAACAGGGACACCAATGGAAAATGTCAGGATTTAAAAAGCAATATTCAAACAAGTGAAGAGAATGAAAATGAGGTAGTGAAGGGTAAAAAAATGAAGAAGGCTGAAGGAGTGAGGAAGACATAACATCAAAAATATATAAAAGGCTTCTCAATATGGAGAAAAAATCTATGGAGAGAAGAGTTATATTGTGGAAATTGTTGTCTGAAGGAAATGGTAGAAATTTCATCACTGCAAATCCTTTCAGAGAGGGTTAGGTCAGTGATTTTTATGGGTCTAGGTCTTCAAAGAGGCAAGAACAGTTATTGGTTTGCTGTAAAATTGTTTATTGCAGAAGCACATCAGTCTCAGAGACAAAGAGTCCCAAGTCTAAAGTCTGAGTTAAAAGCTTTCTGGCACAGAGTCCCAAATAGAAGCAGCTCACTGGTATAAAGTCCTGAGCAGAGGCAGGAGCAGCAGCTCCCTGGTACAGAGCCTCAAGAAGAGACAGGAGCTCCCTGGTACTTCTTCTTGTTCTTCTTGTTCTTTTCTCGTTCTTCTTGTTCTTGTTCTTGTTCTTGTTCTTGTTCTTGTTCTTGTTCTTGTTCTTGTTCTTCTTGTTCTTGTTCTTGTTCTTCTTCTTCTTCTTCTTCTTCTTCTTCTTCTTCTTCTTCTTCTTCTTCTTTTCTTGTTCTTGTTCTTGTTCTTGTTCTTGTTCTTGTTCTTGTTCTTGTTCTTGTTCTTGTTCTTCTTCTTGTTCTTCTTCTTCTTCTTCTTCTTCTTCTTCTTCTTCTTCTTCTTCTTCTTCTTCTTCTTCTTCTTTTCTTGTTCTTCTTGTTCTTCTTGTTCTTCTTGTTCTTGTTCTTGTTCTTGTTCTTGTTCTTGTTCTTGTTCTTGTTCTTCTTCTTCTTCTTCTTCTTCTTCTTCTTCTTCTTCTTCTTCTTCTTCTTCTTCTTCTTCTTCTTTTCTTGTTCTTGTTCTTGTTCTTGTTCTTGTTCTTGTTCTTCTTCTTCTTCTTCTTCTTCTTCTTCTTCTTCTTCTTCTTCTTCTTCTTCTTCTTCTTCTTCTTCTTCTTTTCTTGTTCTTCTTGTTCTTGTTCTTGTTCTTGTTCTTGTTCTTGTTCTTGTTCTTGTTCTTGTTCTTGTTCTTGTTCTTGTTCTTCTTCTTCTTCTTCTTCTTCTTCTTCTTCTTCTTCTTCTTCTTCTTCTTCTTCTTCTTCTTCTCCTTCTTCTCCTTCTTCTCCTTCTCCTTCTCCTTCTCATCCTCCTCCTTCTCGCCCTCCTCCTCCCCCTTCTCCTCCTCCTCGCATGCGGTGGTAGTGATGATGATGATGGTGAAGGAAGAGACGGAGAGAGAGAGCTCTCACCCCAGTGCATGGATTTTTATTTGTTAATTGCCCAATGAGCTAAAAACACAAGCCTAAAACATTTCTTCAAAACCCATTAGAATTCTAGTTCTGCAGTACGAGAGTGGTGTTAATCCTTACACATAACTTGTGCATATATCTCTGTCTGTTCATGCAAATGGTTCTATCTGTTCTCTCTTCAAAAGGTAAAATGTTTTCATTATGTCTGGAACTAAGTTGCTGAACTTTTACCAAGGCTTACACTTTGTACTAGATTCTAAGGCTTTTGCTCTTTTAAGGCACTTAAAACATATTCTTACTTACTTAAAACTTACACTTCTACTTCATATCTGTGTGACTTAGTAATATTTCTACTCACTTAAAACTAAAGCTCACACTTCTATTTCATGTCTGTGGGGCTTAATATACTTTAATTTCTCCAAAGGTTTCAATCCAATCCCTACATTCTGAGGGACTCAGAGAGAGCTCTGTTTTACACAGTCCAACAGGTCAGCAACTAACAAGATTTTGAAGTGGCAGTCCTACAATTCAGTCTGTTATGGACCCCTTTACCCCTGACAGCAATTTCTTTTCTTTTGTCCTTGAACCAGTTGCTGTATCTCTGTCTGGGCTGTGCTTGCTCTCAGAAGTGTGGTGCAAATAAGACACATCATTATGAAAGGAAGAGGGATTATTGTGGATTCCATAAGCAATGGGAAAGGATCTAATGGGAATTATTAAAATTTGTTTGTCTAAAATACCAGTAAAGTTCCCATCAGTACTGCCCTACTGTGAAATGTTTCTTTCAGAGAATCTTAGAACCATACATTAAATAATTATACATAATTTTTGCTATTACTAAGTTTAAGCAAAATTTTAAAAATAGGTAAGTACTTTTTTGGTGGGGGTAGTAGAAATTAGATATAATAGAGGCATATTCCAAATGATCAGTAACGTTACAGCTTAATACTGGGAAGTGAGTTGTTTTACTATGTGTAGTAATGTGTTATTGGAAAATAGAGATGCCTTTCAGCATATGCTTGTGTCAATGAAATTGTATCAAGAAGATCCCTAATGCCAATAAACCTGATCATTTAGTGCTAATAAAAAGCTATGTTCTCCTTTTTATTCACTCTGCAATTACTGAACTGTGTTTCAATGGGAAGCTGACAAGCCCCTTGGAAGCAATAAAATAGACAGGTTCTTGGAGATCATGTTCCTACACAGCCTTCTATGTCTCTATAACCTTTAACAGGTTTTAGAACCCATGGGATTTCTAACTGATTCTTCTAAAAATGATCCACAGTTGGCAGGATTAAATAACACTCAGAAGGAAGAAACCTGTTCTCAATCTAAAAATGACCAGATCTGGAATGGTGATGATATCTGTCAAAGAAATTAGAGGAAAAAAATGTAATGAAAGCTTATTTTCTAGCCATTATGAAAGGGATTTCCATGCTGGAGAGACAGCATCTGTACTGCACAAGAGAAATCCAGACACATCGTTTCCTTGTGTACATCAGCATGCTCCAGCTCTGCCAAGAGCCCTGCTGTGGCACTTTGGGAGGATAAGAGTGAGAGCAGGAAGGAGAACACAGTTTTAAAGGCTGCTTAAGAGGATTTAGTCTTCATTTCCTGATGACAAGATAAATATTGTCTTAGGCAATTCCTAAAATCTAAAGTTTCTTCAAGTATCCCAGCACCCTGATAACCAACTCACAGCTGTAACAAATACTGTGGGATGGCTTTTGGTTTTGTTTGTAGAATTTGGGACTTGGCAAAACTCAGTTAAAACCCCCAAACGTTAAAATGACCAGGAAAGGATTACAGCTTCCTGTAAAGCTACTGTGATAGGTGTGGGGGATCAGAGAAAAAGATTAAATTTATAACACAGCGGAGTGATTAATATCATGAGTCAGTCATAATTTATGCAAGTGCTGTGGCAACTCCTTGCCTCTGAGATTTGTGAGGCCAGCCCAAGTTCAGCAAGGGATGTGAGCTGCTCATCAGTCAAAGCAGAGTGTTAGCTTCAGCAGATCTCTGGGAGTCACTTGGCAATTTTATAATCCAACCCAATGTGCTGCATGGTGGCATCCAAGAGGCATTCTAGGAGGTTGCCTAGGCTTCCCTTTCTTGTAACTTTGAGGAAGAATAATTTGTTTTGCAGATTTCTCTCTGCATGGTTTCAGTTTGTGGTTATGGCGCCCATCTCAAAACCCAGGCTCCTTTTTCTCCAATTGGCACAAGTGGTTCAGATCATGCTTACTTTACAGCAGCCCTTGCTGCTTCCTTACCCCTATTCCACAGCTATATTCCAGCAAATAGAGGGCTAAGGAAAATGAGTAGAACTTCAAAATTTACCCTGATATTCAAGTGCTGTCTATCTGCCCTGCAATGACTCATGAAGAGAATAGTGCCTGATGGCTGCTCAGAGCATACCTGCTTCCTCTCAGAATGAACTTACAGTGTGATTATTGTGCTTGATAGCAGTCTAAAATTCATCTGTAAGAAACCCTAACTTGATGTGCTGTGCAGCTTCAGTTAAGCCCTGGCCTGGCAGAGCTCAGGCCTCTGATCTGTTTCTATTTGTCCACCCAGTCTGTGCCCACCTCAGACACATCACAAAAAAAATAACCTCAGGATCAGTTTCTCTTTGTATCTTTTGACTTCAGACTCTGCCCATATCCTGCTCCCTGCATTGAAATGTTTCCATTTCAGCTCCTAGTACTGAGAAGGCACATGAATTATTCAAGGAACAGGTGTATGCAGTTGGAGTAATCACAAAACTCTTCAGAACTGGAATACCTTTTTTATTTCTTGGAGTTTCAGTAAACTCTGAAAAAGATCTTTTCTAACAAGCTGGCAAAAATGTGTGCACCATTGAAAGAAAGCAGTAATTCAGCAGCAGTGTGATAATACAAATTAGAAGTTATCTTTCATAGAACATTATGAACTTTCATAATTATGAATTTCATAGTAAATTATGAACTTTAAAGTCACATGACAGATGATACAGTATATTAAGGAAATATTTACTGCTCTGGAGGCCTGCATCTCTTCTCATCTCTGAGGCTTCCTTCAGCCCCAACACACAGTAATTACCATTTTCACAAAGTCCAGCTTATTAGAGTGTCTGAATGTGTCAGGGCCATGGAGGGCACGTTGCAGCTGAAAGACCAGTGAGAAAACAGCTTCCCAGCAAAAGTACCCTGTAATTGAAAAGAATGACTAGTTATAAATTAATAATTTGCCTTCCCTGGAAATTACTGGGTGTGATTACATTCAGGCCTGTAGTCATTCCACTTGCTGTTGGCTAACATTTAATGTTTGCATACCATGATCCCATTAAACCAGAAAAAAAAGGACAGCAGATTCCTGTGATGCTACTTGCTTTTCAGAAAGGGGATGGCCAGGCTCATATGGAAATCAGTTCTGAATGTTGGAAAAAATTGATCTTTGCATGGCTCACTACCTTTTTTTTTGCACGTGGGCAATAAATTAAATCAGTGAAAACCAAATCTGAGGCAGCTTGCACATCCAAGTGTCAGGATAAGCTGAGCACATTATAGTTTCTCTTGAGTTCCACAGAAGTGGTAAAGTGGGCAAATCTCCTTGGGACATTGCCTGGAGATTATCAGTGGAAGTTTTGCCAAGTCTCCACAGCACTGGGCAGTTTGAGATGCCTCTTTAAGGCACTCCTTGACTCTTTCACATCTTGAGGCTTGATATCCATCTAGTTTTTGTTGCTGGAGGATTGGAGACAGACATGGTACAGCAACTTGAAGCTGTTAACCCAAGCCCTCCCCCTCAGTGCCTCTTGTAAGGCACCACTATGAGCTACAATAAAAATGCTTCATGTTGAGCAGACTTTGGGAGAACTCAGCAGTGAAGGTGTAGTGAGTCTGTCCTTGAAGCAGATGCTGCCTTTAGTATGGAAAGGATATGGAAGTTTCCATTAGATATTTGTTCCCTTGCTTTTCCCATAGGGCACCAAACCCCTGCCAACACAAGGGAGTTAGAAATAGGGAAGGTGGATTAAAGGCTTCTATACACATGCTGCAGGAACTTCTTCAGGACTTGGTCTGCACCACTGGAAATCCCAGAAGTCCAGTGACAGTTCAGTATGGTTAGCATGCTTTATTGACATTATGAACTCTCAATAAAGAGGTTTCTATTACCAAGAACTGTAATCACATTTAAATTTACTAAGGCACATTAGGTTGTAAAACCACTCTTTTAAACTTTAGGGCCTGCAAGCTGACACAAAATTCAAAGTAGAAGCAATTGCAGGGGCATTTTCTTGGGAGTCAATGCAGCAAGGAGGAGGCAGCAATACTCTCTCCTAAAGTCTTCTGAACAAGAGAAAAAGAGATGCTCTGGCTGATTAGAGGCCATTCTGTGGGAGGAAAGTGTGTGCCTCAGACTGATGTTTAGTTGCAAGGACAGTGTGACCCAGTCTAATCTCAAATCTATACACCTTTTATCTGTACAAGAACACTTGGTGCTGAATCATAAAAAATAGAATGGCTTGGGTTGGAAGGGAACTTAAAGATCATCTGATTCCTACCCTGCTGCCACGGGCAGGAAACCTTCCACAAGCTTCACTGCCAAGGGAGGAAAGGAATGCACGAGGAATTGACCAACAGTGCTGAAGTGTGCAGGGCCAGGGAACCCTCATTTGTCAAGTGAGCTTTTATTGACTGAGCAGAGTCCAGATTCCCCCAAGGAATTTTGTCAACAGTGCTTGAAAACATATCTCCAGATCCTGCCATGTGTTTCCTCCAGAGCTGAGTGCAGAGCCTTTGCCACCGTGCCTCTTCTGTGCTGGGAGCACGCCAGCAAGACAGGGAGGCATTCAGTTTAAATATTTCCTGCAAACTGGATTTATTAAAAATGCTTCTCAGAGCATCTTCCCCGATTGCCTTGCTGTAGCTGAAGCTATCAAACTGCTGCATCAAGCCAGTGGCACAGCCAAAACTCTCATTCAAAGCTCTGTTGGCCTGGCACAGAGCATGGCTTCCTATTGCTACCTACCCAGTGGTGCTGCCTTACATCCCACCAGCTTCCCAGGAGGACTTTCAATGAACTCTTCACCACCCTCCTGCAGGCATCAGCACAGAAACAGCCTCTGATTTTCCTCAGATTTATATTTTGGAGGAATAAGAGGTGAATATTGCAATGTGGCTTGGGTACCAGGGCAGCCAACAGTGCTTCTCACCCCTGTGCAGTCAAACCTCTGAAGGAATGTGTGTACCCACGTGGATGCTGCCTGTCTGCTCATCTGCTGCTGGAAAACTGGATAAAAACTCTTGGCTGTGACTTGGAGCACATCAGTAAGTCAGAGTGAGCTCTCACCCTTTGCACACTCAGCTGTACATGAAATGAATAGATATTTCAGCAGTCTAACCTGCTGCTGTCCCCACCCCACAAAAAGGCTTCTGTTTAAGGATCTTGCTGTTTCTCTTTCTTCCACTACAAGCAAGGCTCAAGGATATGCAATAAGGGGAAATCTATCTGCAGTAATAGCAGGAACGCCTATTGGAGCTGGGCCTTTCCTTCACTACCTTCTGCTGAAGCTGTGATGAGTAAGATTTAACTATCAAACTCTATCAAAGTTCTGCATTTTTTCCTTTTTTCCCCCCTCCTCGGTTATCTATCACACACTGAACTGAAACTTTGCTGAAAGTTATTTTGGGGGAAAAGTGCTTAATATTTCTATAATTTCCACTAAATGGGATTCAAAATGTGTAGGGATTCAAAATGTGTAGGGATTCAAAAGGTTAACAAAATAGTTTATTACTTTAGGTAATTCCTGTTTGTAATGGTTTCCTTTTCGTCCCCAACACCCTTAATTCTATTGCTTAAAAAGGTCTTTGACTAGATATCCAACTGTATTATGTTTAGTAGTACATTAATTTCTCATTTTTAACCAGTAACTTGCTAATTAAGTAAATACATCTCATAAAAAGCATCTCATAAATGTGTCTGGTATAAAACTGATAAACAGGCATATTCTATTGGGCAGCACCCAATCCCTGTGTACACAGTCCTTTCTTGCAGACCTGGGCAAACTTTAAGACTTTGAATCTGTATTGAGATGCAGAGTTCTATCTTTTTGTGCTTTTAAGATAATTCTTTCCTCTTGAAAGCCTTTCCCTACTTGACTTTTTTGACTTTTTTTTTTTAATATTGTGTTTATTTAATTGCCAAGCCATATTTATACTCTTGCTCCTGTTTTCATTATTTACTACATTAGCAACTTCTTGGTTAAAATGTTCCCACACATCAAAGTGCAAGTCAAAATATTCAACTGAAAATGAAGCTCAGATTTTTTCTATTTATGTTATGAAGAATTAAGCCTTGAAGGCAGGAGGTAAATTATTTGAGTAGATTACTTAATCATTGCCTCCTAAATATAATTAACACATGGTAGTTAACTTCTGTGGTCAATTTTTAGTGCTAGAAGATCAGATTTAGCAAAACTGGAGATTTCCCTTGCAAAATCTCTTCCCAGTTACTCTGTCACAACTCTGGATTGCTTCATCCCACTGTTCTCATGCTCAAGAAACCAAGTTTGAGCCAGATCAACAGATTAAATAATACAGACTTCCTTACTGGACACCTAAGAAAGATATAGTGGGTGATTACAAATATTTATTGCTGAAATTTCTCCTGACCTTCTGTTGATCACTCTCTACAATCATTCTAACAGAGATAAAATCTCTATTGTCCCTGTGCTATTTGAGTGATAAAGCAGACTCCCCTTGGCTGCAGGGTACACTGTGGATATTATTTCTGGGATTTCTTTCTAATCACATTTCAGTTTTCTTTCACACCCTTAGCTTGCATTGTGTTAAACTCTACTGAGAAATTCTTTAAAAACAAACAAAAGTCCTCTGCCTTTCTTTCATAAAAAAAAAAAGAAAGTATATAATATATACACATACACATATTTTAACTGGTGGTTTCCTCTCCCTTTTTGTGGGATCATAGGGCAACAGCTTTGGGAGGACACTGGGGAGAGTGCTCACATAGGAGACTTCAGTGCCTTTAGTTTCTGGAAGGGCTAAGGCAGGAAAGCCACTCATTCTGTGTGGTTACACATTTTTATAGAGCATTATAGGTCTTCTGTTAATACAATTTAAAAGCTCAACGGTTTGCTTTTTGAAATAAGCACTTTGGATAAACACTTCTCACCCTTGTAAGTTTTCCATTCCTTTGACACACCAGAAACAATGAATAGGAAGGAATTTTTTCTGCGAGTGAAGGGGAAAAAATACATTTTATACAGTTTTTTAAATCAGCAGAAGGGAAATTGTCAAAACAATAGAACAATTTTTATTTTTTTAAGGAAAAAGAAAGGAAAAAGGCCCAAACCTCTATGCTCTGCAGTTTTTTATTATAAACAAATCATTAATTCTGTGCTAGAAAATGACAATTTTTCATACACTTGTCCCTTCAGTTGTCATTGTGGAGTTTTCCTTATGATTGCACAAAGTGATAGCCCTCTTCCCTGCATTTGCATCAATTTATTTTCACATGCTCTGAGATAACATGTGAAACTTCTACTTTTTCACTTAGTTAGCAAATACAGTGCTCTAGAATTCAAATAAGTAACACCTCTCCTCCAACAGCTTCCCAGTCCACTGCAAATACCCACCACTGCAAAAATGGGAGCACAGGGCGTTGTTTGTTTGCTTTTACAGAAATATTCACAGGATATATACATAGAACAAGAGCTCTATGTATATATCCTGTGTATAACCCTGCCAGTTAGAAACAACAACAACCTGGTTTGCATTTGCTATTTGTTTGCTTCCTCCAGAAAGTGGATAATGCTGAAATACTGGCCTCTTTCCCCAGGTCAGGAAGGTGGATGTTGCATTTGAGGCTGTAGGAGAGCAGAGAAAAGGATAACATAGTTCCTGGTGTAATGGAGAAGCAGAGGGAGAGAGTTTATTAAAGAAACACTGCAATTATATAGGGCAGTATGTGCAAAACAGAATAGGAAAGACTTGTGGGTCCAAGAAGGCAACACCTCTTTGAAAACATGCCTTCTGCAAAGCATCACGAGACACTCACACACCCTGCAGGTGTTTAATCATTGTTACAATTTCTTGTCCTTGTGCAGCCTGAGAAACCAAAGGCTTCAAGGCTGCTTTATCCCTGGTTCCCAGCAGTATCCAACGTCAGGTGGTGACCCCTTTCTGTGCCCTGTCAGTGGCAAAAAAGACACAATTTTGCTTGACACTTGGGCAGCAAGTTTGGCATGTGTCCCTTGTTCCTTCCTAGATGAAGTCTAAGAGGCGGCAAGGGTTTGAGTAAGGTGACACAGGAGTAAAATCCATATAAAAACAGGCCTCAGGTACCCACTGATTGGGGAGCAATGCAATTGCCCCAACAGAGTCAATGTTTGGACACACAAACACTTTCTGTATGTTGTCTCACAGAGACTCGTAAATAGAGAAGTTCTGTAAATGTTCAGTGGTTAGGATTGAAAAGAAAAAAAGATATTATGTAGTTGCAACACTTCTGGAATGGAGCCTTGTGTGTCTGTTTCCCACAGTTTTCCTCTGGACTGCAATGGGACAGGGTGGGTGAAATCTGCGCTGCTTTTGTTCGTGTGGTTCAAGGGGTGCTGCAAAATACCAAAAGTGTGGGGTTAGGAGCTGCCCCCACACTAAATTCACCTCTTTATTGTCCAGATATGCAACACTGTTGAACAAAAGACAGCTGGAAGGGTTTGTTTGGGTTTTTTTTTCCATTTTGTACATACAGGTATGGAGAGAGAGAAGGAAAATTTTTAAAGAAAAAAATGCATAGGGCAGTGTTTCTCACCTTGGTGAAATTTTCACATATACACACAGATATGTACATGCACAAGACATTTCATACTTTCCACCTCTTTGTGGCACAGCCCTGCAGGACCTGAGCACCTATATTTTTTTTTATTACAGTAAACTTGCTAAAGAGCTTTTTCATTCACTAGGGGAATGAAGATCGAAACACTGAGGGCCACAGATCTCCTATAGTATTAAGAAAATCCTGTTACCCTGTTTTCATGTACTTTGGTTTTAGCAGCAATTTCTTGGGCTTAAGGGGAGCAGGATGTTGAATTTTTTGTTTGGCATTTTTTTTAAATCATAGAAAGGAGTTTAATTTTCAGAGTTTGAAATTGCGAGTTTAAACTCCATGCACATTTGCACTTTAAAGATCTATCTGCAGCTGTAAAACTAATTCTGTAATAAAATGTGAGTTTTGGTGCATCTCTTATGTTATTCCTTTCTAAAATTTAATTTAATTTCTCAGTTTATGGAACCCTAAGGGAGGTGGAGGTGTGCAGGGCAGTGTGAGAGGATAGCTGGTCAGGGTGGAATTCATTCTGGGTTTATATCCTTTCTCCATCTCTGTAGCCCCTTTGATTGCAGCAGTCATGGCAGCATGTGATTAGAGGGACATGTTTGTATAAATTGGATTATGTAAAGTAAGAATTCTGGGGCATGAATTTGTATGGATTATTGCCAGAGTGATATCCAGAACTCCCACTCCTGTACCTCCCTCTGTTCTTATAGAAAGTGTAATTTTGGCAGTATTGGATATATAGGATAACAGAAAATGCACATTTTTATAAAAGCACTGTACATTCTTTTGGGTTCAGGCTGTTGTATACCCTGGCAAATAGATTTGTTTCAGATTTGTTCTGGCAAGTCTGTTGCTGGGAGAGGGCTCAGCAGTGTGGTCTTGGCCCATTTGTCACAGCTCCTCAGGATAAGTGACTGTCAGCCTCTCTGGACACCTGCCTGCTGGCTCCCAGCCAAGGTCATTCCCTGTGTCATTCCAAATGAACCTGTCCTGTGATGCTGTCACAAGAGAGGGGATGGCACCTCGGAGAGGCACTCACATCTGGGATGGAGCCCAGAATTTGTGGTTTAAGTGCATTGACAGGACACTGGGTGACTCTGAACTGTGCTAAATTGCTATTCTATATTGTTATCTATGCACAGCCTACATAAACTCAAGGAAAAAAAGATTTTTTTTTAACAAAGTGGGAGGTTTGCTTTTTTCATTCCATGCAGAAGTAGGCGTGGGTGGATTTCAAGAGTAATAGAGGCCCAAGAACTGAACCAGGGAAGACAAGGACACCACCAGCCCATACTCATCCAAACAATTGTGTCCATATCCTGGTGGCCACAGCCCCTGGATTGTTTCATCACACTGCTTATCATACCTTATATTTACTGTGCCAGCTTCAGTACCTGATGGGTATCAAACTTCTCATTACAACCATGTTAGATCACCCTGAATTATATTCCATCATAGCCCTGGGGAATATTAATCACCATTTTATTACATTTGTCTGAAGAAGCTGGAATACATTACTGTAATTTTCAGCTGAACATTATGGAGCAACAATGAGATTGAACTAACATATACTTACTAATTAGCACTAATGGTAATTAGGGGGAGAGAAAAAAAAATTGCCAGTAATAGATTTTCCCATATGATTCTAGACAGGGTAGCATAGAGCCATCTGAACTACCTTACTTTGAATACTTTCTAAAAATCATTGCTCAGCATTTCAGAAGTGCAAGTTCTTTCCTTGTGAAATACAGGTCAGATTGTATTAGACTGGGATCTAATTTAATGTAGCTCCTACTACTCCCTTAATTTCCCAAAGCACTTTACAAAGCAATAACAGGAACTAGCAGTGTGATACAGAAGAGGGTAAATCTATAACCTATTTGCAGTGGGCCAGTTCCAGGCTTGTTTTTAGCTTGTGTAGCTCCACTACCTGTGGTGTGAGACTGATTTACACTAGTTAGGATTTGGTGCAAAGCCAAAGGCATGTACATAAAATGGCAAAGCATATGAAATGCTGTTTTAAAGAAAAATGAATGGTCAGCCAGGACAACCCATTTATTCCTATTACTTTTTAGAGCCTTGTGATCCAACATCCACGGAATTTAATAAGAGGTTTTGGCTCAAGTCCCATGTGAGCAATAAGATCCTAAATTTTTCTCTGAAGGACACAAGCAAAGGAGATTTCATTAAATGTCCCATCCACTACAAGCCACTTTTATAAGTGAAGGTGTGTTGCAGGCACAGAAAAGCCTGTGGAAGAGCATGTGTCATTATGTGTTCAGGAGAGAAAGAGGAAAACAGAGCTTTGTTTCTGAAATGATTTATTGTTTGTCACTGGCACTTTGCACTCTAAGGGAGAGGCAAACTTGAGGACAAGAAGTTGATCTACTTGCCTGAAGTACTTGCAGAGTACCTGTGGTCTCACTGTCTTTGCAGACCCTCCCTTGACAGAGATCAAGGGATGAGAGAGGAGTTGCTCTTGACACCACAATTCATTTTATTTTTTTGCCTCTCTTTTTCAAACATCTTTTCCCACAGAGGCAGCAGCTGCATGTCTTTGCATCAGGTGCCATTGGTGGATAAAATCCCAGGGTTCCATTTTTTTTTTAAAGACACTCTGTGTCTGTGAGTGTACCACAGGAAGGAAGGGTGAGCCTTGTTTAGAGATTATGCATGAAGTTTGTTCTGTCATGGATTTCTTCAGTATTATGGGTACATAACAATCTCCCTTTAACTGTACTTCAGTTTGAACTTTCTGCTTTGAAAATAAGGTTGATGTTATTTCATTTTATACTTTATATTTTGCTTTTTCATGCTTCTTGGAAAGGGGAATTGCTTTTTTCTGGTGTTTTTTACTAATAGTGTTGTTCATTTTCTATACTAAAGCATTAATTCAAAAACATTTTTCTTTTTAGAAGAACTAATCTTTCCAATACTTTCCCCTTTCATATATGCAAAATCTGCTTAATAGTACTTTGTCCAGCTTTCCAAGAGTGTTCTCTTAGCACCTATCTTTAGCAAATTGGAAAAGCTGACTGACTCTTTCACCATTTCAGCTGGAGGCTTTGGAAGTACTGATTATTTCAGCCTCAGCTTTATCAAAATGTCTATACATTCAGTCAAAAAATATGCAGCACTAGGATCTACTGCACTGTTAGATCTCCAGAGAAATGGGAAGGAATCTCCTGTGGGAATTCTTCATGAACAGACAACAGCAGCATATCAGCTATTTCAGCTACTTCTCTGCAGACTGTTTGACAATCTGTTGCAAGTTATACCCCAAAATGCAGTCTTCCTTCTCTGCTTTTCTTCAAGTGATGATGTCTCCAGATATCTAGCTCCAAAAAATATTCCCTTCGATCCACTTCAAATGACACTTTTTGTGTGATGAGCTTTCTGCAGATGCCCACTGATCAGCAGGATGGCTCCAAATCCTATTATAATCTGCCAGGTAGAAATAGATAAATCTATTAGCCCAGGCTGGTCTTGTTTCATCATTGTGACAGCTTCCCATGAGCCTGCATTCATCAGATTCCCTCAAAACAGCCAGCTTCCCTATCATCTGACAGTTACATTTCCATGACTGGACTCTAAGTTACTACATTTTTAATTTGCATTTATTTAGTCATTAATAATCCAGGTACTCATCCAACACCATCCCCTCCTTTTTTCTTTCCTTCTTTTTTTTTTTTTTTTTCTTTATTTTAAATTCATTACTGGGTATCGAACTGATGGCTTAAATTGCTGCCATGAATTGTTTCATGTGAACTTCCTGAAAATTTTGTCAGTCAAAACAAAATGAGTAGTTGAGTACCTTTTGTTGCTTACCAAAAGATCCAGTTAAGCCTAGCACCAGGTTTCTGGTTAACAGAGGAGGCAGGAAGGTTGCCATGCTGCTGTACCTGCTGCCACAGCCACTCTGGAGATCACATCAAACACATGGATAAGCACTCTCTCTGCAGACTTACTGCAGTTTTACCTCTCTATGCCTCCTATGTTAAAAGAAAAAAAAATAAAAAGTTCAAAAAACAATGAGGGGAAAATCAGGTTTCTGCATGATGCCCATGAGAGCTTTCCTGGCACCCAGCACCTGCAGCCTGTCCTGGGGATTTTGCTGAGATGTGTAGCAGCTTTAATCCTGTAGACCAATTCCTTATCAGTCCTTCAGAACTTTCTCTCTCACCCAAGTCAGTCATGAGCCATTTTCTACCTCCTCTTCTACTATCCAAGTCACTGGGATTCATTTTTTACCTTCAAATCACTTTGTTGAATAATTATAAAAGCTAAAATAAAAGGAATTCCTTTAGTTCTTTACAGAAGAATGAGAGGCACTGGTGCCCAGAGCATTGCTGTGGGTCTTCACTAGAAGTGTGTGCTCAGTGGAGTGGCTTTAATCCCACAGCCAGCAATGGTCACAGTGGGTTTGGTTACAGCAAAACACCCACAGCTGTGTGTCAGCCTTGCAGCTCTCTGTGGCTGCAAATCCATTAATAATGGCAGGAGATGATTGCATCAGGCCAGCTTGAAAGTGTATCAGGGCAAGAAATTTTACCTCCTACAGAAGAAAGCAGTAGATATCTAAGAGTCATATTTCCAAGGTATGTTCTCCAAAACTCCTCTGAGTTGCAGCTTAAATCTTGAGATGTGCAAAGTGCCTGCATGGAGAAGAATCTCTGTGGGATTTTTTTCAGTATGTTACTCCCAGAACTCACATAAACTTTTAGCATCTCCAGCATCCTGTGGTAATGAGCTCCACAGTTTTAATTGTGTTTTGTGTGAAGTTTTTTATATGCTTTCTAAAATCTGTGATCTGTTCATTTAACTCCCCTTAATCCTTGCATTAGAAGAAAAGTGAATAATTGTCTTCTGTGCACTTTTCCATTGCTCGATTAATTTTATAGATCTCTGTCATTTCTTACTTACTTATCTGTACTCCAAATTGAAAAGTTTTAATCTGCTTAGGGCTGCTTAGCCCTTCCTCATTTAGGAGAGCTGTTCCATACCCTGGTAAGATCACAATCTTAGCTAGTTATGTAAAAGTAGGCATTACAGTAAGTCTAAATCATTGATAGTTTTTTATTTTTATTTTTCTATGCTGGCTGTAAAGTTATGCATGAGGTAACATCTCTGTGTTGAATATTTGTCTTGAAAGATTTTTTAGTAATCAATGCCTCTTAAATTTTCTGCATGGTGAGGGGAAGTAGTGCTCCTAGTCTCCAGCTGTTGCATAAATATTTTTCAGCCCCAGGATCCTGGACTGATTGAAGGTATAGCTCAGTGCCTGTTGCTCTCTATATTAATCCACACATCTCATCAGCTATCACAGTCCTCAGGCAGGAGATTTCCATGGAAGGCAGAGGATGTGGCAGAAGCATTGTAGCTAATTAGCTAAATGACAAGAATATCAATTACTTCATTATTAAAGCCCACTGTTTCTTCATAACAGCAGAGGGAATTGCCTGATGAGCAGCAGAATCTGACTCATGTTGCTGTTGCTCACGGTGACCTCTGGCCCGTGCCTGTTTCTGGTCAATGTGCCACTTGTCCCATCTCAGAGCTGTAGTCTCTGACCTCCCTTCCACCCTCCCAGCAGCAGATCCTTCAGCTGTGCTTGGTCTCCTCAGGGCAGCTTCTCAAGTGAAGTTCATCCTCTCCATAAGTCTCCAGAAATTAGACTGTTCCTTTCAAGCCACACTGTTTTTAAATCAAGTCCACATACCTTCTAAGAGGCACACTTTGCTCTTTCAGAGGTTTTCTCATCTGTTCCAAAGGAAGGTGTGATACTAACACATTCCTCAGCATTCCTCACACTTGTAGCCCACCATAAACATGGGACAATAACTGAGGGGTTTGAGCCCATGGCTCTACAGGAAGGTGCAGAGCAATCCTCTCCAGCATGGAGCTCCTGGGCTGGGCATCCTCTCAGCAACACTACCCCCAGGGACAGGAGTTTTCCCCCATACATTCATATATTTCCAAATGCTGGACACACAGGGATCAATTTGTTAAAGCACAGGGTGCTCTCTGATTTGTGTTTCTGGAGGAAACTGCCTGTGATCCACATTTCCTGTGTTTCCATCTGAGGACATTCTGGAGCAGAGAGGGGCAGGGGTGAGCAGTGTGGCAGGGGCAGAAAGTCACACAGGGTGTAACATATGACAGCTTGCAAGTGCATAAACAGAAACTGATAAAAAAACCAGTTAGCTTTTACCACTGATCTGAGTTACAGAAGGAGTCTCTCCAATATCTCCACAGGACATTTTTTTTCTCTTCGTTTGAGGGATTGAGTTCTCATTAAAATAAAAGATAGCTGAAGAGAAAAAAAAGCAAACCAATAAAAAAAACAAACATCAATCAAGGAGACAAACATGAAATTGTTTGTTTTGGACTTTAAAAAATTAAAAAATAAAAATAAAAAGAGGAAGGATTTATATCCTAGCAGTGGAGGCAGAACTGTGGCTGTACCTTTGAGATATGCTGTCCATATCTGACCACCTTGCCTTGAACCTCTCCTTTGAGGCTCCCCAGGTGTCCACCAGAACACTCCAGTGCTGCTATGAAATGCCAAAGAAGACTGAGTCCTGATCCTCCCTTCCACTGATCATACTTTTGGTGAGGAGCACATTTAGTGATTAAAGTGTCTGCATTCATTTTCACTTGTGACTCGGGTTGGAATATTCAATTTAAATCTTTAAAATCTGGCAGTTAAAAGCTGTCAGTAATTGATTCAGTACTCAGAATGGTTTCCCTTCAATTTCCAAGCAAGAGTTCAGATTGATTTTTATTTTTAAATCCACACCACCGTGTCTACCAATATGAATTACAAAGAACCTCCTTGGCTGGATTCAATCCATTCTAATCTGTCACTTTTTAGAAGAGACTACAACTATACACACTTGAAATTAGGCTAATTTCTACTGAGGAGAAAAAAAATTACTGGATTTGTGCCCCCAGCCCCTTCCCTGAGAGCACTCACTGCCTGCCACCACTGTCCCCTTTTGGGCTGTGTGGGTGTGACCTGAAAGCCTTTGCCATGGTCTGTGTGGATGCATGGCTCTGCTCTGGGTACCTAAATCACTTGGCTTGTGCTCCTTCTTATGCTGCCTGGTACATCTCTCAGTTTTAAATCTATGACTGCTCAATCAAGGGAACAAAGGAGAAAATGCTGACTGCATTGTAAAACTCTCTGGGCTGTGAGGCTCATAGATCAGCTTTATTTCAGCAGTAACACTTTTAGGAAAAGCTACTGGCAGTTTGTCCCTGGGATAGATGCGTGCTGAATGTGTAATTTCCTTTCTACCCCTTCCAAAAGGATGCAGATAGAATAGCAACCCAACACTGTTAATAAGCCCTTTCTTCTGTAAAGACAAGTTGTTCTCTTCCTCATGCTGGAGAGTGGCTTTTTTATATTGGTGTCCCTTTCAGTTTCAAGATGATTTCTGGGAGTGAAAGGCACAAATATGTAGTACAACACAAATTAGCATAGAGATGGCAAAGGTTATGTGCCTGGTCAGAGGCCAAATTAATTACCTTCATATTTCACATTTCACCAGCTTTTCTGCTCATCCTCAGGTTAAAATGGCTGGGATGGTAAAAAAAAAAATAAGAAAAATAAAAGCAAAAAACAAGACTACAGCATGAAGTTGTGTGCAAACTCAATCATTTGCCTCTGTAGGAGATTCCCACACCTGCCTGATGACAGGCAGCCATCAGAAGGAAAATCAATACACCTGAATCTATTTTTTTCATATGAATGGACCTGTGCAATACAGGGAGGAAAGCTGAGCAGAAAGGTGCCAAACCAAACTAAATTATTTCTGGATGGAAACTATTTTTTTTCTGTGAACAAATGAAAATAATCCCTTTAGCACTTTCTCACTGGAAATGGTCATTCAGGTTAAAGTACTGCTGTAAATTGGGGCTCCACTCAATTGTAAGGTAGTAGGAGCTAAGAGCCACTGGACCAGTACACATAACCTTGAAATAAATTGTTCTATCTACATAGGACTTTTGCTTCTATTAAACTTAATTCCATTACCAAAATGAAGCAGATTTCATATAGTGGGAGAAAATCTTAGGAAAAATATAATGGGGTCTGTTTATGTTTCACTCCTGTTAGACATTTCATAGCCATAAAAAAAACATTATGCAGTGTTCTTTCCATGTTCTAGGATATGGAAAAACGTTTATGGCTCACAGAGAACAGAAAAAAAAAAATCTCTGCTATCCGTTAGGTAGTTGTTTTTCTGCATGGCACATTTGGGAAATATGAGCTAATCATTTAGGAGCAGAAAGTTTTTACAAGCATTTTATTACTTGCTGAATTTCACTGCTGCAATCCAAGTAATCCATTTAATAAATATTTACTGAACAGTAAAGTATTCAGAGTGAGTTCAAAATAAGGAGCTGCATGGAAATCTGAAGGAGACAAACATGCTAAGGGTTGATCCAGTCCTGGATCTGTATGAGAGTCCTTTGTTTAAGCACAGCAGAAGAGAATTTGCATCAGTGAAATGCAAAGTAGAGAAATTAATCAAGAAACATATTTTCTGAATAATGTCCTACCAGCTCAACTTATGATGGATTTGTTGTTGACAATAATGTAAGATTAGCATAGGCAACAATTCCAGCTCCCTGTGACAGATCCATGAAGGGTTTGAGCAGGAGCATCTGGCAGGGAAGAGTCTGTAGCAAATCAGAAGGGTACAATTACTGGGAGCTGTTTGAGTAGAGGTGGACTTCAAACATGCACATCAATCAGGGAACCCTGGGGATGAAAACAGTGCCTTGGGAAAAGCCTGAGTGAATCTCAGTCAACATACTGGATAAAGATGGATTAATAATTTCAGGGCTTTACATCTCCCTGAGTTTTATTTCTGCCATACTCACGAAACACAACGAGAAGTTGAACTCAAAATTGTTTTTTTAAACACACTGTTATCAAAAGATCCCTGTTACTCTTCTTTTCTTTCCTGGACAACCCAATTTCTCTCTCCAGATATTGGGCCTTGTAATCCTTCCTTCTTGTTAGGCAAAAGTGCCATGCTGAAAATAAATAAGTAAACACCTCTCATTGCTACCTGAAGGTTGAATCTCTTTCTAATTATAATTCCTTTTAAACTGGTGACATCACTCCATATTTTGCCTACCTCCACCTGTGGATCAAATTCTGATCTTGACTTACTTTGACCAACAATGCTGCAGCTCATGTCCTGCATTCTTCTCTCACCAAATGGAATATTTAGGGAAAGAAAAAAAAAAAAATCCACGAATCCATGATAATAAATTTCCAAAGAGAGCCCAGGAACGTGTTCTGGTCAGAGAAAGTACAACAGAAGGAGCAGAGTATAATCCCAATTGTTGGTTGTATGGGCAAGGCTGAATTTTAACACAGACATCTTGCTCTCTATTTTCCATGCTGGTGTTGCACTTTGGCCATATTTGATCTGCCATATTTTAAAATTTTTAACATTAGTTATTTATTTTTCAGACAAGCACCAAAAATAGCAGCTCTGGGTTCTATTGCCAGGTTATACAAGTGGTGGTCAGCAGTGGGGAAATGCATTGCCCATCTTTAGCTGTATGGACATCCAAGTCACCTCACCCAAAACAAGAGTTACCCTTTTCCTGAGCTATTCCTGGGGTCAGGGGCAGAAGGAAGGTGCCCAGAAGGGAGTTTCATACCCCAGGGAGTGAGTGTGACAGCAGGCACTTACTTTAGGCAGACTTTTTTCTTTCCAATAGGTGAGATCATCCAAGTGAGGGGAGACATAACACCCTCAAATCCTACAGCAGAAAGAGCTCTTGTTAGAAAGCAGCACTAACAGCTGCTGTAATCTTTTCCTAGTGAAATTAATCCCCACAAAGATCTCCAGCAAAGCTCTATCCACAACCTGCATTTTCTCACACCCTCTCAACAGGATTGAGCAGCCATTGAGTGGTGCTTTCTCCAGCATCCTTGGCATGGAAATAATTTCATCAGTAAACTGAGGGATCTTGTGATTTCTGTAGAATCTATAGCACTAGGAGCACTGGAGAGCTGGAAATCAGAAAGGATGTGTGATGAGATAAGGAAGAAGCTGTTAGTGGTCTGCAGGGTGGCAAGAAGGTCAAACAGCCAAAGGTGCTCGTTGGCTTTTGGTGTTCTGCTTGGATTAGTGTTTCACCATCTTAATGTGGATTAGGGCTATTAAAGCCACAGAAACCTGAGAGGAGAGCAGCAGCAGCTCCTGACTATCCACAGAGCCACTGTAACACTTGCAGCACAAGGGCTGCTGGTTACACATAGAGATATCTGCAGTTTTTACCTCACTGTGAAAATTCTGAGTGAAATCACAGCTAGGGCAGAATTTTTTCCTTCTTTCTTTCTCTTTGCCTTCCTGCTATATTTTTTCAGCTAGTCTCAGACCTCATACAAAAGAGGCAGTGGACATGATAGGGATAAATGAAGCCAGTAATTCCAGAGAAAGGAAAACAACCCCACACACAACAGTCATATGTTCCAAAGCAGCAAAGGATTTACTGCAGTAAGACAAAGAGACAATCTAAGATTTATAAGTCAAAAGTTATTAATAGAATGCAAACAGTCAGTTTAAAGATAAAAATATCTGGAGTCAAATCATGGGTGTTGATTGAGATGTGTACATTTTTAGACTTTTTGGACAAAAAAATAAATACAATTCAGAATTCCATAAAATATAAAGTAGCCTTCCTACTTTGTCTTACAAAACTCATTATTTCAACTCTCTGGTTCATAAATGGAGAGAAAAAAATGCACTAAAGATGAAGCAAGACAAAGTGAGCCTACAGCCCATGATGTGCTGTTTCACCCATGACACCAAGGTGTGCAGATAAACACATCAACACTTCCTCTGATGCACCTGGATTGCCTTCAGCCTTCCTGTGAGTGCAATGGGTGTTTCAGATGATGAGGTGCTCTTCACATGAGGTAAGTTGAAGGCTGCAGTAAGATGACTTTCTAACCAAAATCATCTGACTGGAAGGTCAAAGCACAGGCTGCAAAACATTACTTGCTCAACTTGCTACCTAAAGACCTAAAAAAAAAAGGTCAGAGACAGTTCAGCTACATATAGAGAAGGTGCATGCCCCAGGCAGCAGCAGAACCTTCTATTTTTCATGTTAGAGAAAAAAAGAATTGCATTATATATAATTTCTACCATTTAACTAATTGGGAGGGTGGGGGTGGGTTCTGTTTCTTTTTCTTTTCTATACCTTTAGAAAGTCAATTAAGTAAAAAAATGCATTTAAAAGTAAAAGTGACCCCCTAATAGCCAGACATTTTCTAATAAGAACCAAATTATCTCCTACTGAGTATCACACCAATACACCTGCTTTCCCTGGGAAAATTTACATTACTATGGATAATTCTATCTTGACTTGATGCAAAAAATGAAAGAATATTTTCAACTACTGATAACTATCTTTTTCAAATTATAATAGGTAGGAAAGTGGAAGGTGTAGTTATCCGAAACGAAATGAAAAATAGATGAGTCTGCACTGAAATTTGAAACACTGAAATCTACATGAAGAAAATTATTATAGACTATTGAAATCATAATAAAACTTGGATTTTAAGTGCAAATACTGGTCATTTCAATGCAGAAATATTAATATTTAATTCCCAACTGGTGTTAATATTGTCTAAAATGGAATATTCAGAGATTACACAAGCAAAATCTAAGGTATTCTTCCTCTCTCTAGGGACACTAGAGATTTAACTGAACAGAGACATGTTTTACTTGCAACAAAATAATGAGGAGTGCCTTGATTTTCATTTTATAGCTCTTTCCCTAGCCCAGTTATTCTTTCTGTTCTTTCTCTCATAAAGCCACCCAAAATGTAATTCCAAATTCCTCAAAGGACATTCATAAGGTTGCCCAGAGAAGCTGTGGATGCCCCAGTCCTGGGGGTGTTCAAGGCCAGGCTGGGTGGGGATCTGAGCAGCCTGGGGTGGTGGAAGGTGTCCCTGCCCATGGCAGGGGTTTGAGCTAAAGGATTTTTCATGTCCCTTCCAACCCAAACATTTCTATAATTCTATGATATATAATTCTATGATATCACCATTGCCACTTCAGGCTCAGATGGAGTGCAATACATCCAGTCTTAAAAAGAATGAACACAGAATCACAAAATTAAATAAAATTAAATAAAAGAATCACAAAATTAAAATGAAGGGTGCAGGTTTAAAAGGGCTGGTTCCTGGCTTGTGAAATTCAGGGTACACAGAGTATATGTGCAGAGATTTTCAGGTGTGAGACACCTGTATCTCACCTCTTGTGGGGTTTCTGGGACATCCTTCCCTCTTACTGTACTGCAGAAGTGGGCAGTAACAGTGACACAAACATAATGCACACTTTTTACTTTTCTCAGCCTTGTAGTGACAGTCCTGCTGCAGTTCAGGGAAGTCCTGGTTCTCTAATTACTGATGTTAGCCTTTTGTCAGAAAATTGTGGCTTCCCCTTTAAAAATTCATCTAGATACAGCATTGTAAAAAAGTTGAAAAAGCATAGTTTTGACAACAAGTGGCTATGGTGTTTTTTTACAGACTGTTCAATAGTTTATATAGCTCTAAACCATAAAAAATAACATAATTTTATGTAAAAAAATTGACTAGCAATATGGCAAGACAAGTTCTGAAAGGGACTGGGGAAGGGGGAGAGAAGAAATGTGTACTGAATGACAGGAAGCTGCATATTTTTAATGCTTCCTAACAGCTACCTTCTGTGGCTGTGCAGCACTCAAGTTAGAAGTTCAAAGATTGATTAATCATCCACTCAGATGCACCATAAAGTTTTAGAGTTTTTCCCTTGGTAGATGTCTGGAACAAGTGGGAAAAAAAAAAAAAAAAAACCAAAAAAAAAAAGAAGTAGGCAATTTACAAACAAGGACAAGGAAACCTGAATAGCTGTTATGATTTAAAACCAAGCATTTACTGATAAAAGCTGCCTACTCACTTTCAAGTACTTTGATCACAGAGAATTGAGGGAGTTGACTGCAGTATGTCCTGCCTCACTGAAGACTTCTCTAAACTGGGGCATGTCAGTCCTGTGAGCCATTAAGTGTTTCTTGGCATGATGTGCAATTTCAGAATGTGTTGGTTTAGTAAATGATGCACTTTCATATTCAAGACTGCTTCTGAAAGGCTAAAAAAAAAAAAAATTGAAAAAAAAGAACAAACGGGAGAAATTAGATCTATGCTAATTCAGACTAAAGCAACACAGCTGAAAAGCTGCAGGAAAGCATTTTGAGGAAGTTATATCCTATTGTTGTGCTGTCAATAATGACAATTTTCAGGTATCAGTGAAGAGCTGAAATAGATCTGTGCTCTTGAGCCCAAGACATCACTGTCCTGAAGGGCAGCACCTGGACATTGGTCATAATCATCCTTCTGCATCCTCTTAGCATGGGAAATCTAATTTTAAGTGCATCCTTGACATTTTCTCCCTCCACAATAATTTGACATTTTCCACATCTTATTACCTACAAAACCTGACATGATGTCAGTCTTCTAGCATGAACCTTCAGCCACTGCAGTTCTCCTCCCACTTAATTACAGCCATGACTGGAGGAAAGTAGTTAGCTTCTCTTGTGCAACATGCACACTTATGGGTACATGATGACATTTCCAGATCATTCTGCTAAATGTATTAGCATATTAATACAATAAGGGAAATACATGTATATATTTTTATGTATATTTGGCTATGCATGCATGCAGGTTTAGCTGAGTGCTTTGCAGTGAAAAACTGTTCTGTTTTCTTTTCACTCTTGTTAAGGTAAACACTTCCAAGCCATGTACATCAGCACTTTGCAAGTACCTCTGGTGTTCAGCTCCCACAGGTTACCTGTGGCTTGGTTACCCCCTTGCAGGCAAGGATTTACCCAACAGAAAACTCTGCCCTAAATAGAAGTGGAAGCAGTGTGACTAATTCATAAGAGATCCTTTTAACTATTGTGCTTTGATACAGCATTATCAGAAAGACACAAAAAGCCCCTCTCTTGTGGCTGTGTGATATCTAGAATTTCAGTCTTTGCACCTGCAGCTTTTGGTATCACTTGGGGCTGTTTGGAAAGAATTAAGTAGTAATGAATTTAAAGATGGGTTTCCTGACTTGTTTTTACATGAAGCAGAACTTACATCAACGTTCTGATAGTAAGGCAGTGATGAGAGAAATGTATAGAGTGAAAGTTCCTGCTGCTTCTCTGTAGAAAAAGCCAGGAAATCTGTGGAGTTTCCAGGGATAAATGTCTGGGGCCAGAGTCATCCTGATGGGCCATGGTGGCTGAGCCACACTCAAGGCAGGGATAGCAAATCCTGTCCTCACTCTGCTGAATCCTGGATGAGATCCCAGAGGCTTTGGACACCTTGGCTGAGCTTCCAACATGGCTGGGGAAGCAGCAGCTGTGTCAGTCTCACTTTGTGCCCTTTCCCTAACTCCAAACTCCTGCTGCTCCCTCACCATGGTGTGAGCCTCTGGCAGATCACAGGTAGCACATAACCCTGCATGTAGCTTATTCTCCTGTTTTACTTCCCCAGAAAATCCAAACCTGGTGGATTTACCTCCTAGAAGAGATATTTTATTCTGCTGACTGAGGAATTCTAGGTTTATCCATGCTCCATATTCAGGCAGTGACATATCCCCACTAGCCAGAGGTGAAACAATGCATGCTGCTCGAGCCTTTTGGGATGGGGAGCTGGCAAGGGAGCCCCAAACTTCAGGGACAGGCTGCTTGGCTGGCATGGCTGTGCTCTTACCCATCTGCTGAAGTGGCACAGTGCCTGCTTAAAAATTACTCAGCTCTGCAAAAGTGGGTTGTGCAGAGTAGGTGAAAGTGGCAACTCAAACATTCCTATTTGTCCTGTGACAAACAGGAATTCCTTTGTGTCTGTATGTGATGTGTGTGTGTTGATTTATATTTATGTTACACATGTTATATGGGTGTGCATGTGTACACACAGAGATATATGTCTCTTGTTTCTTCCAAGGAGAGAATTTTTCCGACATTTATCTCTTTAAAGTTTTAGATCCTTGTTTCTCTGCCCTTTACTGCTCCATTCCACAGCTCCCACCTTAACTGGGAAAGACATCTCCCTTTCCCTCTTTCTCCCAACTGGCTACTGAAATCTATACTGTACTGCTGCTACAGTGAGAAAAACAAATTATTTGAAGCTGTTGAGCTCCAGAATCCTACTTTCACATGGACATAGTAATTGAGAAGTTTGGGGTTTTCATGCTGGCTGTTTTTCTCTCTCTAGTGACTGAACAGAAGCAGTGAGACTGATTTGTTTCCCTTACTACCATCACTCACTTTTCATCTAAAAATGTCAGCTAAGTTTCAGGGTGAAGTCTGGATTCATCTGGTCAAATTAACCTTCTCAATAGTCTTAAAGGGAGAGCTGACCTTTGCTGAGGTATAACTTATGTCAAATGCTTTAAGGAAATCTTTAAAGCTCACAGATGGTTCTGTGAGTGAGCTGCTGTCTTGAAATTAGGAACACTATTTGTTATAGACAGAACTTTTCTCAAAATAAAACACAAAAACCCTCCAGTATTTTTCTTTGCATCCTGAAATAGAACCTTTGAATGGAGCTTCAGTTTCCACTGTAACAAAAAATTTCAAACTGTGAACCTGTTTTTTGTCTTATAGTATTGATATATTATGCAGTAGATTTTAATTTGAAGCATACAATTTTCACCTCTGTCTGTGAAGAATTAATCTTGAGTATGATCTTATTTCTTGACTCAGCATTTTGGGAGGAAAGGGAAAGCTGAGAGGAATCTTTGTGTGTCCCAGAACAAGGAAAAGACAAAATCTATAACTGGCATCCATGGCTTTTGCAAGCTCACTGTTGGATTGTATTTTACATAGCAAAAGAAAATGGGCAAAAATACTGGTGGAAATGATAGAAAAGCTAAATTTGATAAAACTGTGTCAGTGTTTTAGATCTGGGTTGTTTTTCTAGTTGTTATAATACTCAGGGCAGCATGCTGTGTCCCAAGTCACTACTGTTCAATGACAATTTGCTGCTTTGCTCCTTTTGGTTTGGAATTTGACTAAATATTGACTCTCTATTTACCTTGATCAGTATTTTATATTATAGGGGGTGTAAGAAATACATATCCAGTTTCAGCTGCAAGAATTCATTCAGATTAAACCTTGCACATGACACTTTATTTTAAAAAGAATGAATTGCAGGAGTTGCAGGTTCTCTGCTGTTCACAAACATCTGTCCCACTTTTCATCCTGGACTACAAGGAATTGCTTAGAAAGGTCCAGGAACACAGAAGTGCATCTCTGAGCTCAAAAGTATTCTTGGCTTTTTCCTTTTGCTGCAAATCTTGAATAGATGGTTATTTCACAAATTAAAACCAGGGGTCTGCTGCTGAAGTTTAACTGTCCCTGCAAAAGCCTCAGCTGGGAGTAAAGTCACAAAGCAGACATAGAAAATAATCTGAGAAAGCTAGAAGAGTGCATTTCCATGCACTAATCAAAGAAACTTTACTCCAAGTGCAAAACAGCCTTGGGAAGTGGATGGTGGCAAGAAGGAGTTATCAGTAGCAGGTTTTAGTATCAGCTTGAAATTTAGGTTCCACAGAGATGGACTGAGAATCACAAAAAAATGAGCATCTGTTCAGCTTCCAGTGCTGCTAAGCAATCTTATTCCTCTGGCAGAGATTTATTTATATGGAGAGAAGCACTGAAACAAAATGTTGGCTTAGCCTCAATTTGTTTTTTATTTTTAATTTTTTTTAATCCAGTGTCATGAAAACCATTTTGCTTTGCTGCAATTGAAAGTTATGTTTCCATTTTCATTTTTGGCATTGTGGAAAATTGTTCTTGCCAGGTAAATATTGACAATTTTAAAAGGCTCACATGAAAGGTGAATTGAAATTGTGTGGAAATTTGGGGGCTGTCCTTAATTTACAAACTTTTCCTGCCACTATTCTTTAGGAAAATAATATGGAGCTACACTTGCATTTTCAAGTGCTTCTGTATGTGAACTCAAAAGCCCAAGGTGTATTTCAAATGCATAGTTTTTGGTCAACCTAGAATTGAAAAGCAGCTGTGTTTCATATCAAATAAGTCCCCCAAGGTAAAATACTTGGTTTAAAAGTAGGTGGTTTTGGATCTGCCTATAGCCCAAGGATTTCAACAGAAAGATTCAAAGGTCTTAATGAAAATTTGATCATTGTCTCCAGAGAGGGGAGGGGTTTGTGTGAGAATTCAGCCTGTCTGCTTGGGTTGGAACAGCCCTTACAGCTGCATTTCAGCACCTAGCCAGAACAAAAATGAACACATAATTTACTTTTTCTGCAGCCTCATTAAAATTGAACTAATTTTTGAGAACATTATGCCGTAGTTCCATACTTCATAATAAACTGTTTATTTTTTTCCCATATAAATGAGTGTGAACCATTAAGCTTTCAACAACAGCACCTAAATAATGAGGAGGAACACATTTTTATAATGAGGATAATTGTAATTGCAGAACTTTCCAAGTGATGCAGTAAATTTTGTCTCAGCTGTAAGATTGGCCTTTCTGTAAAATAAATGCTTTAGTTTATCTTTAAGTTATTAAGCTCATTACAGAAGCAACTGTATAGAGTTTGCTGGCCTAAATTTTCTAGAACAAACTGACTAAAGTTTATCCTGTGCTTAAAATCTTTGAGTCTTTAAAAGTATCATTTACCTCATCACTGAAATCCAATATATTTTTGCCATTTTCATCACACAGATTTTTCTCCATTAGCTGCCACATTATTGCTAATTAATATACATTTAAATTATTTATAATGATAAACAAAACCAACATTTTCTGCACAAGAAAAAAGCCACTGGTGTGCAGGAAACACTAACCCACTCCCACTATCCTCATCAGAGATTCCCTGCTGCATTCCCTATTGCCAGCCACAGCAAATGTTAAAACTCAGGTTTCTCTGGGGTGTAGGATAAAAGTCACACAACTGCCATTGAGTCATTACTTGGAACCACTTTTTCTTTCCTGCTTTTTTTACACAGGAGCCACAGGGTCAGAGGTGGCCACCGAGACAGGGTCTGCTCTGGTTCTTCATGGAGAGGGGAAGACAATTACTAAGAGCACCTTCCTGCCCACTCCTGCCACACAGGCTGTCACATCCACTCCTTTCCCTAGGCTGTGGGTCACAGAGGCTGAGGAAAGCTCCACTTCTCCTTCAGTCCCCCATTGTCCTGTAAGTTAATCAGCAGAGCTCCACACGTGTGAGAGAATATGTGAATATGTGGGTGGTTATCCTCAGAGGTGCAGTGAATGTTTCTTGTATTTATTTCTAAGGATATATTTGATTTCCCTTTTGAGGTCAAGGCACATAAGTGGTCACACAGCATTTGGTGCATCCAATTAGTAGCCTTTCTGGTCCAAAATCCAATATCAAAACCTAATGAATGGCCCTTCAGGGTTTAACTGAATTGCCAGGAAAAAAAAGGAAACAAATCTTCCCACACTTTAAGAGGAATTTATTTTCTGTCCCCTTCTTTTTTTCTCAGCTTTCAGGAACACAGATGCATAGGGCTTAGCTGCTCAGAGTAGCAGACAGATTGATTTGTTCATGTGCCAACTTAACAAAACAAACAGAATGGACAGCTAGAGAAGAAGTATCAGAGGGAGCTGAAGAGATGATGAAAAACACTAAGTGATGATACACAAAATGATGTGATTATTTATGTGAGGGCTTCCAACCCCCACATCCATCTACCCACTGCAGTTCAAACAGGTTTTTCCTTTGAATCTGTTCATCATATAAAATATGAATCAGGACCCAGTGAAACGTTTGTTTAATTAACTGTCACCAGGCTGAGACAAAAGGAAAAGTCTATCCTATCAGAATATGCTAAAAATAAGGATGGCAGCACAACAAAGGGATGGTGTCAAGGAACTGAGCTTTGTGCAGAGCTCTCCTGAACATTGGCTCTCTTTTTCTGTTTGAGTGCTTTACTGTAGTGCTGAGCAGCCAGACTGCAGCCCCAAGGCCTGGGGCAATGGATGTTCATTCTCACCAGACACCCAGCCCAGCACTCTGATTAGCACCTCCAGACCGAGGTTCAGCAGTTTGGGCTGCCACTTCTGATATGGGCATTAGTCTGTGCATTGTCCCTTTAACGCCATTTTTAAATGTTTAATAGTCTGATTGTGATAAATGGTCGGGATATTTATCTCCTTCCTCTCAGAGAGGGATCCCATTAGTGAATTCAACAATTTCAAGAGGGTCAGGCTTGCTTGCCAGAGGCTCAGGTTGAATTTAGCACAGGATTCATTTCTTTCCATGCACTGTGCTCCTACCAGAGGTATTGTAAGGGTCCATTTTTTCCCCATAAAACAGAGTGCAAGCTGCCAAATGTGGGTGTAAAAACCAGTCCTGCTGAAAGGATGCCCAGCAACCCTGAGGCCCCTCAGCCCAGCTAACACTGTGCTTCCCCTGCATGTTTGAACATTGATTTACTAGCTCCTGGCTAGGAGACAATTGCATCCTTTCCTTCAGAAGGACACTTATTTCTGCTTGTCTCATGGAAGAGAAATTCTATTTATGTCAACAGAGAGATTTCAAATACAACAGAATACAGCTAGTAAACTTTTCTTGTTAGGTACTATGGCGGTTTGTAAAGATTTTTACCTGCCAAGACCTGGGCTTAAACTTTAAATTTCAAGCCTGTTTTGCCTTCCTCCTAATTCTATCTCCCAGCAAAAATTAAGTAAATGGTTCTAGTAAATACACTAACCATTTGGCCAATGCTAACCCACAACATAAATTATTAGCATTGGCTGAAAAATCTCAAATTAACAAACCAAAACCACTGCAGGTACCACTGCAAAACACTCCAAAACCTTTGTTAGTTATGTAAATAATGCTAAATTACTGTTGTACTATGTGATTCTTTCTTATTGCCATTCAACCATTTGTCCCAAAAATAAAATTTGGCACATGTTTAGATTACAATGAAATTGCTCTCAATTATTTATTGCTCATGCCAAAGCAGTAGCTCTAGGTTTGAAAAAATTATCTGAGGTAGGCAAGTTTTGAAAGTCCCTCCTGAGACTGCCAGCACACACTTCAGTGAATCACATTGATTTAGCTTTAAGAAATTCCTATTTGCAGGTGGTTTGGGGCACACTGGCCTTCTCCAAGTGCTGTTTTAATGACTTACTTGGATTTGATTACAGTGACTCAGAGATCATTAGGAGGGTGAGGAGCTGCCAGGCCATATCCTGGACCAAAACTAAGATATCATGAGGACTCTGTGTCCCAGGCTTGTTGTGATGTCTGTCTTTTCTTGTACTGCTGAATTAGCCTTGTGATACTGATCTGTCTTGCAGAGTTTAGTCAGCTGATTTAAGTTTAATACCACTGACTTTTAACTAGGTTTTATTTTATTCTTTTGCACACCAGTATATTCATAAAGGGAGCACTGGCTCATGTCCTAGATTTCCCCCTCTGTGGCTGAAAAGAAAGTATGAATGGTCCCCATAATTTTTCTTTTCGTGGACAGGAATGGTATTAAAATGTAAAGTACAAAATGATAGACAAAGCAGGAGTAATGGATGACAGTTTTTGTCTGCTCTGAGATTTACCATGTGGTTATAAACTCATCAGTGTATCACAGATGAATATTTTGTCCCATGTGCACACATGTTCACTTTATTTATTTTTGCCTGGTGTCTGTCATGAGGAACAGCTGTAAAATTCCCAGGAAGAGAGAGACCCTGTGAGGAATGAAATCAGCTGTTTAATGCAGTTCCCTGGGCTTCTCTCCTAAACAGGAAAAGCCTTGCAGAAGACACTGAGCATGGTACCTAGTAAAGACACAACTCACACAGAGAAAAGCCAGTGGAAGAAGATAGGTTTCTTTGTGCCAATGAGTGTTGTCACGAGGCAGATGCCTCATTGACTTTCATATAAACACGAGGAAAAGCCCAGCCTTTCTAGTTTGTGAGGTTAAAAACATGAACTTGGACAAAAAGAGCACGGCAGATATCTCCAAACCACTTCCCTCTGGCAATCTGCTCAGTGCCTGAAAACCAGCACTGCTGTGCTCTCTCCAGAAAGCACATGGTTGGTGCCCTGAGTGCCAGAGGCAGGGAACACTGAAGGAAAAGGAGTTTTGCTGCTGCCTCCCTCCCTGGGCAGGGTGGGCAGCACCTCCCTGCAAACAGCAGGGCTGCTCACTGGGCTCCCTGCAGCCCCAGCCAGAGCCTGACACTGGCACTGGCAGAAGAGCACAGCCAGGCAGGGCATCAAGACAGACACTAGACACAACTTAATTTCCCTAGGATATTCAGGGTACAAGCTGGATTTGCAGAGGCTTTTTTTAGCTATGGCCATCTTTCTATGCTGAAAGTTGCCTAGTTCTTTTTCCTTTCTTTATTATTTTTTTCTTTTTTTCCTACCCTGGAGATAGACACAGGTTCAAAGACGTTTGCAAAACAGATCTGAACTATTGTAATGCTTATTATTATGGACAAGTACAGTCTTACATCTGGGAAGTGCTTAGCCTGAAGGACTTGCATTTTCCCTCTGCTTTTCCTGAAAATGAAACATAAACAGCAATGCGAGTGATCTTTCACCAGTGTGAAAATTCTGACTCCATTTCAGCTGAAAGTCTGAGAGCTGCTGGAAGCACTCAGTGAACCCTGTTACTGGAATTCATCATGCCTACCTCGAAGCATTTGTTGAGTTGTCTCAATAGCTGGGAATCCTTCTGTGGGTGGTGGGTCTTTGCTGGAAGAATCACATTGGTTTCTGTTCCCAGCTTTTCCTTCACTCTTGTCACAGAACTGAATGCTTGAGTGACTCTTCTTAGAAGAAACCTATGCCTTTTTGCATGTTTATTTTTAAATGGTGGAAGGAGATTTGCACCATTTTGGAGTGTTTTGTTGTTTTCCTAGTTTGTATGCTTCCAGCATCTGTGCTTCTATCTGATTTGAGTTTTTTATGTGGATGTGACCACCTTTGTTTTCTGCTTTCCTATCAGGAAATGATGACTGAGCCTTTAAGAAGCTTGTGCTACTCAGCCACCCCAATGCTCTCACTATGATCAGTTGTTTCCTATTAGAAAATGTTAGCAACTCCTGCAGTAGAGTTTCGTCTTGTTTTTTTTTTTTTTTTTTTAAAGAAACATTTAATGTTTTACTCAGCTCCAAGTTATCATCATCTGCAACACCACATGTCCCACATGTACCAAGAAAGTGATGGAGGTGCCTTTATAAAGAAAATATTTTGGGGGTGAAGGGATGATTTCTTGACGTTGGGGAAGCATCCTCCAGTTCCAATTTTACTTAAAATAGAAGGAGCATCCTTTACAACCTATTGCTAACTGAAGCAGCTGCAGAATACCTTTGTTAGTTAAACCAGCCTGTATTTTTTCATGGGAAGGCAATATGGGGTGCAGTGTGTGTCCATGTGCCTTATCTCAGATATGGATGTTGGTATCCACTACACTCAAATTGTCTTGGTCTAGGGAAAAACCATTACACAAAAAGGAATTAACAGAAGAGCACAGGCAGGTTCAAGGGTGGGAAGAGGAGGTGAAGGGTCCCTCAGCAGCCCCTGCAGCTGTGCTGGGGTACATCCCTTTGGAGAAGGAACAGTGGCAGGGAATGGGTGTAACTATCCTGTGAGTTAAATGGTGGTGGTTTGAGTCAAAAGCACATTTCCTTCATTAACCCACATTTTGTCTTTCCTAAACAAGTACAAGTGGCACTGCCACTCATTTTTTAAACCAAGGCATAACCAGGTAATTCCTGAGAAATGGAACCATTTGTGTTAGATATGTGTATTCATGAGCACATAGGAAGTTACTGTAAGCCTAGAGAAGTCATTGCCATTTCATGTCAATCTTATGTAGGTTTTATCAGTCTGTTTAACTCTCCTGTTTCCCCCAAATGACTGTTACCTTAGCAACTGCCAAGAAGCAGAGCTTAACAAAGCAAAGTATCAGTGTTTAAGGAGTCACCAGGAGCACAGTGTTTATGGTGAGGCTTTTAACTCTCATATATGTTCACCTACATAGATGCTGCATTCTTTCATTTCAAGACTTTCTTTCAAAACTTGAAATTAAAAAAAAATTAAAAGAAAAAAACCAAAACCACCTCCCAAACCTTTTAGCAGCTAGTCAGCCATAGCATCAATTTTGTCCTTTCCTCTTCTTCCAGCTCCCAAACTCTTTTCAAAAACTAATATTTCATTCACAATAAGGGTGATCAAGCCTGCAGGGTCAGTGATGTGTGTGGACTGGGTTAGGATTGAGCTGAATTGGGTAAAACAGGAGGCAAGGCTTCATGTGCCAGATGATTCATATTCACTTCTTGTGTCCATCTGATACACATTTTGCTCCACACACTATGACATTTAGCATGGAGGAACATGTTTGGATAGATTCAAATTAATTTTGAACTTTTTACTAACCACTTAAATCTAGTTCTTATTTTGTAGGATTTGAAAAAAAAAGTTAGAAAACCATCTTTTGCTGCCTTATCTTCTGTACTATTTAATTTAAATGTGGAGGAGCTTCAGCCTTTTATGTAGTAAAAGTTACAGGTGCATTTTACGTCTGTCATGCTGGGTTATCCTTCCCCCACGAGGTGCCATTGGGCAATCCCCATCTGAAGAGGTACATGTCAGCCAGGGCTGGCACATCTCAGTTTGCTCCAAGCAGCTTGTCAGGGAGGCCAGGCTTTCATGCTCCTTTTCCAGCTGATTTCCTGAGATGTGACCAGACAAGGGATTTATCCAAGGCTGTACACCCAGTCATTGGCTAAGCCAAGACTGTAAGATCCTGGCATGCTCCTCTTTCACATGCTTTGGTTTTTTTACTTCTGCCACAACACTCCAGCTGAAGTCCCAAGACAGTGATCTTCAAATTGAATATTATTAATACCCAGGAAGTTTTTTCTGCCCAGAGTCATCAGGGTTGTTTTTTGTTTGTTTGTTTATTTGGTTGGTTGTTTTACAGCAATTGTCTTCCTAGATTTGCTTTTAGCTCAACACTTGACTGGAAAAAATCAATTCCTTCAATTTAAATATCCTGCTGAATACACAGTTTGGAAGATATTACTTCATTCTGATTTGAAACCACTAGGGGCCACTTCTGTGGGACATTATACCTGTAATACAAAGTATGAGCTACTAAGAAGAAATAGACATCAGGAAATTACACCAAGTGTAATGAGTTTAATTTGAAATCTATTTCAAATTGGTTTTCCTATACAATGACTGAAAAACATCAGTTCAAATCAGTTTTCTGGAGGAGTCACATAGCCACACCATTGGTACTCTCAGAGAACCTGTTCTTGGGACTATTGAGGCTTTTATGTATAGAATTACATGGGAAAATAAAGAAGCAGGCAATGCTTTTAATTTAGGATTTGCTTGAGTCTCAGTCATCCAATTCTATGTTAGTCAAGGGAGGAGAGAAAAGCATGAAGGGAAAAGAAGAGCAAAACAAAGATAAAAATTCAAAGCTTCACTCCCTGTTACTTTCTCTTACAGATTGCCCTGTCATAGGCAAAAAGTCAAAATCAGCACTTTAATGAAGTGCATTAGAAAGAATTTGTTTCCTTTTCCTGCAGGTGAAACAGAATTGAATCCTCCATTTATCACAGCAGCTCAGCATTCCAACATGGTGTTAACCAGAGTTTTATTTTATTGAAACATAGTTTTAGAGTTAAGGCATTTTTTCTTTATCCTGTTTTCTTTCAGTCTTCTAGCTCTGGTCTTTTGCAAATATTTATATCAAAATCTTTTGTGTGGTTGAACATTCTAATCTTGTTTCTTGGCCCTGTGTGCTTTTTTCTGAGCAGGCTGTAAAGGAATGTAGGACTTCAGAGCTCAACATTGAAATGGGCTAGGTGGGAATGCAGTCATTCTCTTTAACAAAAGAAAAAAATTAAGAAAAATTAGATTTAAGTCTGATACTACTGATGGTTTGCATTGCAGGGTGCTGCAATTCTTTCAGCCTGTCTGGCCTGTTTGGGGTGTCAGGGGGTGAAGTACCTGTGCAAAGATGGCACAGAACTAAAGCCAGAGGAGAATATAGCAGCAAAGAACTGTGTACTTCCATTAAATGTGAGGAAAGAAGTAAAAAAGGCCTAACTTGACAGCTTGCAACCAAAAATATTATCAGACAGTGAGCAGAGAGCAATAAACTGCATCTGGAGTTGGTGTAAAACAAGATGTACAGCCATGTTGTTTCAAGGAAAATTTAATTGAAAAATTATAGGGTTTTTCCAGCTACCAAAAACGTGGCAGCATAAACCATTCTTTGGAAATTTCCTTTTGTTTCTGATCTCTCTTCCCAATTCCTGAAAAGACCATTAGCATGATTAAATACATGAGACAACATTGTATATTCTTTTTCAGTCTTCCCCAATGGTCTCTAAAATGCGACTTACCAAGGTGAGGTCAAAGGTGAAAATTGTATATTAATATAAAAAAAAATTAAATCCCCAGGTAACTGAGTTAGTTTCCTTGGGTGGATCAGAGCAGAGCTTGGGTACTGTACTGATGTAATGATGAATCTCACTAATGAACTAATTAGCCTGCCTACACACACTGTGTTGTTCCTCAGTGCTGTATCTGATAAAGACATTTGAAAATAAAATTATTGTCATGGGACAGAAGAGCACCAATCCTCTGTTGCTTGCCAAGCTCCAGTTTAGCAGTAGTTTGCCTCACTTAGATTTTCCTTTTATTCTTTTATTATGCCATACATAAACAACATTGGTTTGTAATTTCCACCTCCAGTTTTTCATTGCCTCCTGAAAGTCAAGAAAATATAATGGTTATCAGGAAGGACAATAAGCTAGGAAGTATCAGATATCTCAGTGAGAAGCTTCTGAAGAAATTACTATACTTGGAATTTGCACTTTTCACAGCTATGATAACATTTTCCAGACTTGGAGTTGTGTAAGGGTTAACATTTGCCAATCTTTTAAAAATACTTAAATACAGGCTATGCTGAAGCTGAAGAATAATATTTTTATTGTTATTAATGTAAATAATGGATGAACTAACCACTGTGACAGTAGTTCTGTGTTAGCAAAATTTGAATGCATATGAGTGGAATATATATTTACTTAAAGTACATTTAAATAGTAGCTGATAGCTTATGAGATGAGAGGTGCTAGTCATAAATTAATAATCTCAGCACTGAAAAACTTCTTTTAGCATACTTTTCTTCTGGAAGGAGTACACAGAAGCTTAATGGTCTAATTTATAAAGAAGGGCCAGCATTAGATTGAATCCAGAAAAGCTCAGTTCTCTCCTCTTCATATGTTCTTCACTGCTAAATCTATTAAACATTCTGGGAAAATGTACCAGCTGTCATTTGGGATGGCTCTCCATGGAAAGGGACTAGCAGAAAGTCTCTCTGGATCTCAAGCATCTATTTCAATGATTGCTCCTGAAGAAGTGAAGATGATCTTCTGAGGTCCCATAGGTGATCTTCCTGTCTCATGTCTTTGGGGTCATTATAGTTTATGTGGAAGAAAAAAGATGAAACTAGAACAAGATATTAGCCCAAGCCCACAGCAAAGTTCAATTCAGATCCATTTGCCATAAGTGAAGCCTTTTTTGAGGTTGGGGTAAATCACACATTTCTTTGGTTCCACTGCCAAATCCCTGAGGATGTGAGGTGTAAAAGATCTATCTTCAACCCAACCTCACTCCCATTGCCACCCCAACCTTCCCCATTTTTGTGCCCTGGGACACCAGTGCCCAAAGGTGCAGATTAGCAGCTATCTGACATTTCACAGAGCTGGTGCTACTTTTGAGCTGCAATCCTTTGTGCAGCCAAAATGCAACAAAACAATCATCCCAAACAGGGAACAGGCAGTGGGGAAATTTGGCTTTCTTTTTCTGAAGTGCCAGAAGAGCTGCAGGGTAATAAAGAGGCTCTTTGGAGAGCAAAGCGTCTTTAAATTCATTGGTCCCTTTTCAGTGAAAGGCACACAAGCTGAGCAGAAACCACACTGTCTCAGACAGGAGAAATCTGCCAATCAATCATTCAATAATACTGAGTTCAGTACCAGCAGAACATTTTGTCAGATCAGTGCTAAACCAAGTGGAGATTAAAAAAGTTAAAAGTAATATTGGGCTTGAGGGCTTTTTCCAGAGCCCACTGAAGGTTTAAGCTGACTTCAGGATAGTGATGATTTCATATCTCATGTCAGATGTGACTTTTGTATCTGATCCTTTTTTATACTATGCTTTTAAAAGTTGGGGTTTTTTTCACTCTCTGGTACCATACTGAAAGAGAAAAACCCAACAATATATAAGTAAGGAAGGAGAAAAGTAAGGAGTGGGAGTGTGATTCAAAGCAAAGAGGGCTATCACGTCAAAATGGGATTCACTGACTGAGTCAGCTGATGGTGGTTTTCTCTTCCTTCCTAAAGCCTTGACTGAAGAAATTAAGTAAAGACAACTCAAATGATCTTCCCAGCATTTTCCTGAGGAAGGTGCGAGGTTTGAGGTATAAAGTTACAGAACAGTGTGAAACACAAGTCAGTGAGACTTCCCCACAAAACGGGCCTGAATGATCCAACAAGTTCTGCCTCTCCAGAGAGAGCTCCTGTGGCTCCCAAATCCCTCCCTCTGCTCTCCAACATCTTCCCTGGGAGAGATGGAACAAGCAGCTTCTGAGCCAGAGCAGTACAACAGCAAAATGATGGTGATGCTGGCAATCCTGAGTGTTTCCTTCCTCCATTGCCAGAAGCTGGAACAACTGGTTTCAAAAGGAAAGGGGGACAGAGAAAGGAACACAGTAATTATCCCCACCAATAACTACAGCAGGGATAGAAACAAGCAGAAACTAACACCTAAGCTGCTGCTGTGTGCCAATAGTGACAAGAACTCAGCATGTAAGGCTAAAACAAAGCTATGTAAAACAAGGGAAATCCGTATGATGAGCTCCATGGGGAGCTCAGAAAATCCAGAAGAAATTCCTATTGTGCAAATGGCTGGAAAAACTTGTGGAAGTTGAGGGGAGTGAGGATTACTGCTGCTGCTTTACTTAGAAATCCCCTTGTCTGCACTACAGTTTAACAAAGAAAAGTGAACAAGATCACTTCTTAGCCAAGGGTTTATTTTGTACATGCACATCCATGCACTGCAATCTTCTAAACATTTCAGTTTTTGCTCCCCTTTCTAAATCTTCCAGGTTACAGTGTGGTTGTGATATGACAGGCAAGGTATGATTATTGTATTTTTCCTCTATTGCCTTCTCTCAAAAACCCTATGAAATGAAACATTACATAGCTAATCTATCTGCATGCTTGATGATTTCACTCTATAAATGGAAAAAGGAAAATAAAGCAGAGGAAGTTGTGATTCTTGGAATGTCTTTGTTCCACTGATCTTCTCATTCCTTGAGTAGTTCTTCTCTCTGTTCAAGGGGAAAGTCACTCCTCACCCCTTTTCCTCAAGAGTGCAGCTATTTTACTGCAGGAGTGAGACATCACCTGGAAGCTGGAGATTTATCCAGCTCCCAAATCTAGTCTTGTGCACTGCTGTTAGTGTCTGAGCAATTCTCAGAACTACACCACCTCTCTTCACAATTATTTGAAGGTTTTTTTCCTTATCTGCTTCTATTTAATCATCAGGGTTGTAATGGAATAGAGGAGCAGATGATGTGCTGGAGGGAGGGGTTGGATTGGGTTGCCTGAAGAAGAATCATGGAAATGTAGCAACAATGGACCCAACCTCAAGTTTTTTCTCTTTCCAAATGTTTTCCATGGTAAGTTTTCTGCCAGGTATATCCAAGAATTGCAACTAGGCTAAGAAACACTGCTGTAAACACCTTTTTTACAAAAACTATATTGATATTTATATTCTACCTTATAATGAAAACTTCTTTCAAAATTAATACTATTTCCTTCATTTTTTTTTTTTTCCCCTGTTGTTCTGGTAATTATTACTTATAATCAGTACTTGTATCTCTCTGAACTATGCTTCATTTCTGCTCAAGCATTTTAAAATTGAGACATCTGAAGCTAGAAATCACCAACACCAAGCTTCTGTGGCAGGTGAGGGTGTGATGCCAGGCCTTTGCCCACTTGCAAGTTTACATTTGTTGTCAAAGGCAAGATCCCACCCAGGTCAATGTGTGATAATCCAGCACTGAAGGGCTCACAATTTATTCTCATGAGAACATCCTCTAAATACCATCCAAACATGAGCACATTTAGCAATAAATTTAAGTTAAGGGATGCAATAAAGTTAAGTAATGAGAGCCCTTTTCTCCTTTGAGGTGAATCCTTTTGTCCTTTGAGCCTGAGAACTATCATTTCTGCCTCATTCTTAAGTAGAATGGGAAACCTTATTTCCTAGGAGCTGCTGGAAGTGTGGAGTGATGCTGTGGGGTTTTGTGTGGGGTTATTCTTACATCAATCACAGTTTCTCTGAGACAAGGCAAGGCCAGTCCTGTCGAGTATTTCTGCCTGGAAAAGGCACAGTTCCCTCCTTAGGTTTGCTCAGCCTTTTGTTGGGTTGAGTAACCAGCTCATGGCTCATACAGCTGAACAAAACTTCTCTAGCATTTCCAATCCAATAAGGATTGAGCAGTGGCTGTTGGAAAGTCACCTCTATCTTTTCTTGCACTGAAAGATAGAATCTGCCTTACCTTTATTTTCTGCCTTTTCACCTGTTTAAATCTGCACATCTCTAAACAGAGCTTATTCAGGTGTTTCATAAAACTATGTTTATTAAATTTAGGGAAAAAATTCCCCAAGCATTTCTATAAACAGGTAGGATGCTGATAGATATCTAGACAATTTATGGATGTTTAAGGGAACTCAATTACATCATGCAGGGCAAAATGAACAGTACTCATAACCAAAAAATTTATCATGAGAGCATTGAAATACTTTCCTGGTCTAGCAGATAGTGGTGGGTGTTGTAATGACAAAGCATGACTGGTTCTGAGCATTTCAAAGTGGCAGACCAAGCAGCTGCAGTATTTCCTATTTTGGAGGATGATAAACAGAGCTGTGTTATGAACCCTTCTTCTTCTGATGGAAAAGAATTTGTTTCTACTAAGGCTGCTGCCTCCATCACCTCAGTAGGAAAATAAATAAAAATAAATGTTCTCAGTTAATCCAGTAGCCTTTCAAGATGAAAGTCAGCAAGATGAATGAGCACAGAAAAACCACCATAATATGTGGGTTTACTTTTTCCACACTCTGAAATGGAAATTAATCACTGCCCTGAGTCTTGGGAGATGACCTTGTAAAGGGTGAAAGAGAGGTTAGAAATGTGGGATTTTTGAAAATTTTGTTTATATCTGAATTATTCAGATAACCTTTCTCATAACAGGAGACTTGTGGAAGAGTAACTGCACATCTTGGTCCAGAACATGTTTTTTCTCAGATACATGTCATTTCCTGAAGAACAAATTCTGAACAAATTCAGCAACAAATTCTGAAATGCACAGAGTCCCTCCCTATGACACCTCATGTTTGCTTTCACTTATAGTTCTCTTATAAGCATCACTTCTTGGGGTAGATCAGGTGATTTAAAAAAAAAAATTACCATGAGGAAAAGATTACCAAGAATAAGAGAAACAAGGAGAGACCCAAAAGGCTGCTGTGATATACAGAACCCAGGGTGGAGGATACTTTGCCATTGAAATGAGAGGACAAAAAATAAGGAAAGTTAGAAAGGGAAAGCTAAGACCTGAAAAATACCAGAGGATGTTTAAGAAATTGTACTAATACATATAAAAAAAGAAGTGTGAAGAAACCTGTATTATTGAGGTTTAATTTGGTCTTGAGCAAGGTTTCAAAGAGGGGAAAGGGATGAAAATGGGAGGAGGGAAGGCATCAGTCTTGGAGCACCTGGCTGTTGTTCTGGAAGTCAAAAGTGAGCAGTGGGAATACCATGAGCTGGAAGAATGGCTCTCCTCTATCTGTTTGAGATAGTCTGGAAGCTTAACCTTCAGAAACTTGATATGGGTCACAGATTGGTCTCCTCAGGACAAAATCACTGGTACAGATCTGCAGAGATGTGTTCCATGGGTTAGGAGGAAAATGACAAGATATAAATCTCTTGAAGACAACCATTAGAGGTAATTGAGAAATGGATGATACAAGGAATGATGAACTCACAAGCTGATACTGAATTCACATTCATCTGTCTCATCAAGATCTATAATTACACAAAATTACAAATGAAGTGTACTTTCATTAGGCTCACACGTAAAAGGAAATGGCTTTTCTAATGACACGAGTAAATCTGCACTGGGGGCCCCTCAGTGCCAGAGCCAAATCTTTTCTGGCAGCTTAGAAGGGCCCCATTACCTTTTTAAGGTGAACTGGAAGAGCTGAACCCCACACTAAATTTGGAAGTACATTAAGCATAACTAATGACACTGAAGCCTCCCCTCAGCCCATCTCCTGTTTGTCTCTGCTGCAGGGGCTCTGGAGTCTCATTTGTGAAGTAAATTAAGGCCATTGTTCTGAGACCACTTGTTTCACCTCTTGAGTTCAGTCTTGTGTAAAAACACCGAAGACCAAAATTTAAACAAATAAATGGGATTGTTTTGTCTCTGTTTTTGCACAATAATATTGTAATTCCCTGTGAAACACTTACTCTCCTATCCCCACAGTCTCATATTGCTTAGCCAAACAGTATAAAGTACATCTGGAGAAGAGAAAGTCGAGGAAGGAAAGTATTCCTCTGAGTTACCTGGATCCTTTGTGTGAAACAGGGGCAAGATCCTTATCTGCTTGAAAACCCTGGGGCCAAATCCACCAATTAACATTTAACACAGAACTGGCTGCAGTCAGTCTGAGCTGCTGTTCAGTAGCTGCAACCCAGTAGAAGCAGACACTCTCAGTGGGAAATCCTTTGGAAATAAATCCCTCACCTGCTGTCTGAAAAGGCACCAGGGCTGAGCTTGGCTGGACTGGGATGGATATGCTGTCTTCATGCTGGAATGGGTGGAGTTAGCCTTCAGCTATTCAGAACAGTTTTCCTTGGATTTTAACGTAAATCTATGGCAGCTTTAGGAAAACTTCCGTGTTGCAGAAACAAACATTTGAATCCAAAGAAGTGACAGAGTTAACCAAGGCAACAAGAACTTCATGGCCTTGGCCCTGTGTGTCCCCAAAACTGCAGTCACAGGGACCTGTCCAGCAGGACAAGCCCCTCATGGAGAGATATCCAGTGGGAACCACACTTCATCTTTCAGCTGTATGCAGAGCATGAGCAAAGCTGAGAAAAAATGCCCAAGCAACTGCTGAGATTATTAAATTATTACTGAGAGAGATGGGATGTCAAGGGATTGCAATTTTCCCTCTGCCTTCACCAGAGTCAAGATCTCAACCAAGATACCTAAGTCAATCTAAATATAACTAGAGTCTATAGTGAATTAAAATAATTATATTATTATACATTATGCCAATGAGATTACTGTAGATTTAAAAGAAACATAAATTCTGATAAAATATATGAATCTCATGTATAAGAGAAAGTTCAGCACTTCCTTAGATATTGCAACTGTAGGCTGCAATGATGAGTAAAAAGAAAAAAAAAACCAGAAAGGGGATATTTATAAAGCCTTATGATCAGTATTTTCTGATTTCTTGACATCTTTTCACAGCTTTAAAATATCCTACTTTCCCATGGAATTTACCCTGAAATAAAACAAATGTCATAGCTGCAGCATCCTTTACAGCACAGAGTTATCATAGGCAGGCAAGGGGCTCTAAAAGGTTGCTGAAATCAAATATGTATCAGACATCTCTCTAATCCCATTAAAATAGAGCTTTAGAGAAGATGACTTTAAAATAATCCCTTTGGATCAATTTGCCAGTAAGTCCCTTTTTGCCACACCCTCCACAGGTTGCATTAGGCAGCTCATTTTCTTCCTGTAATCCCACCAGCCTCCTGTGCACTGCAGATCAAACAAAATGGAGAATTAGGAAAGCAAGGAGATAAAACTAAACAGACAATTTGCAAATGTGTACTAAATCAGGGATGGCATATTGCTTCAGCTTGTTTCTTAAATGGACAGAAGCATAGTGAAGAAAAGCAAAATTCAAGTAGGAAAGGATAAAGGGAGAAGAAAGAATGTGTATCCATTCAGAATATAAGGAATACTGTCAATACCTAAGGAATACTGTCAATATTTAAACCCCCTTGTCTTATTGCTAGGAGCAGAGTGCTATCAGCAGCTGATCTGGAAACAAAGCAATTCATTTTTCAGCAGAAACACAAATTTTCCCCTTCCCAGGTGCCAGAGAAGGTCTGGGCAAATATGCTTTTCTCTCAGCAGAGCACTGATGGGCAGCAGCTCCTTGTCTCTGTCCTGTCTCACAAGTCATCACTTATTCACAGCTCTGTAGACAGACTCACCTGGAGCCCCTTATTGCCCCCATCTGCCTTAAATCCAGATTTGTCCAAGGGTGCCTACAGTTAGAGAGCCAAGTTTGGATTCTAGCCTTTTTCTAGGGATTCTTGTTTAGGGCTCACATTTTTGCAGGTTCTCCACAGCAGAATGAGGGGTTTTTTTTCCTCTCCAGAGGGAAAAAGATGTATTTTTCCCATTTCAGGAAAGATCAGGCCATTTTATCAGCAGAGAGCACGTTCCTCTTCTCAGGGCTGGAGCAGCAGGGGTGGATAAGGGTGCAGTGTTCACCTTTTTTTGGGAGGGACTGCAATTCTGCTGACAGAGATCAGAGATTCTGGGTGGCAGAAAGGAGAGAAAAGCCCATCTTACTGCTTCTGTTGGAAAATAAGAGAGAGGGAAATTGTGGGAGGGCTTCTCCAGAATTATTTGAAGAATTTAGGGGTGTAGATTTCATCAGATGAAGTATATTCAAAGCCAAAACATTCTAAAAAAATTTTTAAATTCACATTCAAGTTCACAACATAGAGGAGGCTGATGAGTAATAGCTTTTACATAGTTAGAAAACCTAACTATAGGCTTCAACAGGCACATATGTTTTAATTGCTCACACTTTTATGGGAAAAGAATGTTTAATAAAATTCCTTTTCACCTGTCTGCCAGAGGGTTTGCCCTACCTGGATATCAAGGACAGATCAGGCTCAAAAGAATTTGACAACTTTTTCCTTTGCCTTTTTTCTATAACTGAACTATTTACACTATAACCAGTGGTTTTAGTAATCTTTTTATCATGCAAGAAAAGTGGCAGCATAGTTTTATAACTGCACATGTTTATTTAAAGGCTGGAAAGCCTCTTTTCATACCTGTATGATGTTGGAATCACCACTTGTGTGACTGATCCTTCCCAGCCTGCTTTTTGTTGCCTTGATATCATCACATTTATAAACAGAAATGGTACCCCAGATATGAAAATGTTGTAGAAAAAGATGTGTTAAGAATTTAACATTACCTTTCCATACTTTAGTGTCTTCAGTGAGAAATATCCTTCTATGTGCTCACTTGAGAGAAGTTTCAGATCAGTTTTTAGGTGCTGGGTTTACTCACATTTAGATGCAACTGATTATTGAAAAATGAATATGCAAATGTTTGTTTTACATGAGCATTTTTTCTTTGAAATCAAGCTCAGACTTATTTGCTGCCAATCAATTTTCAAATAGTCTATATTGAATAATACTAAAGGCAAAAAGAAGAACTAAGTCCTGGCCATCCTAAGTCAATGAGAAACTGATTTTTCAGGTCTTCTCTTCTGCTGATTCATACAATAGCTATTGAGATTTATATGATATTGGAGAGAGACAGGAAAGGGCATTGATCCATTTGTATGTGCATCAGACATCTCTGCCAACTGCAGCTAACTCCTTCACTCTGTTTTTAAAGCCTTAACCTCATCCATGGCAGTCCCCACATGGTTAAATGCACTCACCTCTTTGGATTTCAATCAAACTGAGCAGCAGGCAAAGTTCCAGCTGTATTCCTTCAGCCAACTAATATCACATTCCATTATCTCTTCTGGAACTGATGCTTTTCACTGATGATACTCTGCTCCCATAGTCCATTCTTACCACTGTCAGGAAGCAATATCTCCTCTGTTATCCAAAATCTGCATTGAACTCTGGGGTTTTATAATCCAGTGTATCACCAGCACTTGTGCATTGATCTTAACATTATACATTTGCAAAGCATGGCTGGGCTATCTCACATTTAATTTCTTCTCTTTGTCTTCATCTCCTCATCATGCTTTTTATGTTGTGCATTAAAATAAATCAATATCCTGTGTCACAGGAACTATCACAAAATGCAAATAAACTGCAGGGAAAGGATTCAGGAGGAGAATTATACACAGGTTATAACAACATCTTATTTTTATCAGAGTTCCTTTTAAAAAAAAAAAAAAAAAAAAAAAAAAAAAAAAAAAAAAAGAATGTTCCTGTGCCTGTGGGGAAACTTGCACTTGACTTGTCTGTGAGGATTTCACTGAGATTGTTCCTATCAGGCAGATAAATTTCTACTGCAAAATTTGTGTGGCTTCTGTCCTTTGTCACCAGCTTCTCAACCACTTCCTAATTTCCATATGATACCTCAGTTGTTTTTAAAGCTGGAAAAACTGGCTACTTTGCCCTGCCCAAAACAGGAGGACAAGTAGCAATTCACATATGCTCCTCCTTTGTGCTGGCCACTAAATGGAGGTGCTTACTGGGCACAGAATTGTCTTGGGCACAGCCAGCAGTGCCACCTGCTCCCTCCAGCTGTTTGCACCTTCCATGAACACAGATGTGCCTGGTGAGTGCCCCCAGTGCTCAGCACCTTGCTGATAGCAGCCCTGAGAGCACAGCAGGGTGTTACAGCTCTAACCTGCTCTCAGCCACACCACCAAGTTTGGGGATCGATGCTTCCCCCCTCCCTAGGTTTTCCTCAAGACATAAGAAGCATGGCAGTATTCTTTCAGGTGAAGCCAAGCATGTGCTTCCTCTGCTTGTGGCAATTGCAACTGTCTCTGGAAATATGAAAGGCAAAAGTATTTAAATTAATATTTATGAAGAAGTCTAAATTAAGTTTTGGCTTTCTTTTTCAATGCTTTATTATTACATACAGCTAAAGCACAGTATATAAAGATGCATTGAGAAGAATTATCAAACCATGGATTCTTGAGAATCATTAAAAAAATCTTTAGAGAAAATGTCAAGATACAGAATCTGTATGGCAGCAGTTGGAAAACTAAGGAAGTTTTAGACTGTGGTTAAAGAAAAGCCAAGAAATCAATCACAATTGTTAAAAGTTGCTGCAAGAAAGCACTGCATATGACAAAAGAAAGGGCACACTCAGAATACATCAAAGAAAAAGAAAGCATGATCAAGACATCTTACAGAGGATGTGATGTCCTCTAATTCTTACTCTGCTGCAGAGCAGAAATAAAGAAATAACAAATAGGGAGCATTTAGTTCACCTCAAGCATTTACAAAACAATGTAAAAAGAGAAAATTAAAAAATTAAATATGATCCATATCACAATTAGAGCTGAACAAATGAGAAAATAAAGTTGCACATCATAGTAGTAAAATGCTTTTTGTGATGGCATGACCCTCAGGGATAAAATTGAAATGTTCTAGATATTTCACTGTTTTCTGACCTGCCAGTAATGATGAAGAAAATCACTCCCATGGGAAAAAATAAGGAAAAAATAAATGGGAAGGAGAAAAGAGAAGGGAGAAATTAAATTTAATCTTTCTCATGAAAGGCTTTTTATGTTTAGATGTATGCCTTGGCCACACTTAAAATCTCCTCTCTGTAGTTCTGACTCCTTCTCTGCCAAATGGAGCACTGTACCCCCCCAGCTGGGTTTCTGCAGAGAAGAAATGACATCCAGTGACTTTCCATGTGTTTGATCTGTGCAGGCAGCCCACCTGTTGCTGCTTTTCAGGAGCAGTCCCTTTTCTCACAGCTGAATTTCCTCATCCCAGACAAATGCTCATAAATACATTGATGGATCCCTTGCTTTGATACATCCGTCTCCTCTCCCTTCTGCAATAGTTTTGCTCCTTTCAATTCCTCCTGTTCAAATGCAAGCCACTGTCCACATGGCTTTTTCAGGACTTTGTGCATCAACTATTCAAGATTAGAATGACATAATTGCTGCCACGTGCTGCAAGGGTGGCAGTGGCAGAGTCATCCCCAGCCATGCATATTGATTTGCTTTTATGAATGCTAGGAGCAGCTCTGAGGAATTCAAGGGGGATCTCACAGAGCTGAGGTGATTAGAGGAGATGATGCAGACGTCAATTGGGAGGAAAAAACAATGCAACAGGAACTGTAGAGAAATGAGTAATGTGGAGGAAGTCCTGTTTCTGTGGGTGACTCAGCAAAGGTGTCAGCTCTGTGCACCGAGGGGAACAGAGCATAGCCAGCATGATTATTGACAATACATGCCTGTCTGCTCCAGTGAAGGATGCTCCTGTGAACAAAACAAATTCAACTCTAATGTTCTCCCCACAGAAAACCATATGGCAGCAGAGCTAGAAAGCCTTGAGGAATGATTATTGGATTAGTACAGGAACTTTTAGAGACAAATTCATTGGATGTTGTCTCTAAAGTTGTTGTCTCTGAACAAGTTCTGTTTGCTTTAGTGAGAACTATGCATGTGAAGTATTTTAGAAAACAGTTATATAGCTTGGTAAACATGGATTTATTCCTATTGAAAATATGATGCATATTTGAACAGCTGGGTGAGTGTTCTCATCTCAGCTTCTGTATTTTAATCCTACTGTCTTTATCAAGAAGACTTATGGGGGAAAAACATTAATAGAAGCTGTCTGACAACCTACAAAGCAGAGGGTATTCAGGCATTTGATCTTTAAATAAAGATTACATCTATTTCTTTCAACTTCAGGCAAACAACACTGAACTACAGAATTTCAGCCAGAAGTTTCTGCGTGTAAGTTGACTGTGACAGCTATAAAGTTTTCAGAGGTACATTTACAAGAGGTACTGACTAATAATAAGAAACTGTGATTTAATATAAATGCTGGAGCACACAGCTGTATGTATGGGGTTTTTACCCTAGTGCAGAACTGATATGGGCATTCAAACAAATCAACAAATTAAACTCAACTCATCTTAATGCATTATATTCCTTGCCTGGAGGCATTAATAAGGCAAGCAGTGAAGTTTTCTTAAAAACACTAGATATGTATCTGAATAAGAAAAAAGAGCAGCCTGGCTCTGTTGTGCTCAGATGATATTCTTTAAGTTTCTTAACTTTAAGAAAGTTTCACAGCAACTTCAGAATATCTCAAGGCAGTAATGAATTCCTTGATTCAAGTCAAGTTGAAATCAGTGATAAAGTCATTTAAATCAGTTTAACTCCAGTGAAAATTCAGTTTGGCCCAGAATTCTGGCAGGTAATTGCTCCTGTACAAACTCCTGGATTATGTCACCCTTATACTGATTTACTTCATCAGAATCAAGCCCCACATACTGAAATGCACCTAGAGGGCTGCAGGTTTAATTCAATCAAAACTACTTGGACTTAAAGGAGGGAAAGGCTTTTCAAAGCTGATGCTTCCCTTGACCACACTTAGTCAGCAGAATAATCATCTCTCTCACAATCATATTGACTCAGTTATTTATAAACATCCTGTCCATCTTTCAGTGGGGTATGCTCATGTGAAAACTAGCTAGCATGGAACAAAAAAAACATTTTCAGAAGATTATTTGTACTTCATGAATTTTGACCAAAGATTTAGTGCTTCAGCCCATGTGAAACATAACTCCATCAGACTTCTTTCAGGGTGAAAGTGTTGCAGATATGCTTTTGGAATTTTGTTCCATTTATTTAAAGTAGCACATGCCTAAGAAATTAAATGGCACAGTGTATAGTGCATAGTTGAGAGCACTTCTTTGTGCAGCAGTGAGATACAAGAGAAGAACTCTTTGTTTTAATTGAAGCTCCAGCAGTATCTCTGAAAGGAAAACAAAGAAAACAAGAAAAAGAGGGAAGAAAGATTAGAATCATAACACTATACTTGTACAATTTCTTGTTCCTTCCAAATTAGCAGAAGAGTAAAAGATAAATGATCATGTTACAATTATATCTTTGAACTGTCACAACCCACTAGGATAATGAATGAAAGCAGCTTAGCTGGGTAGATATTCCCACACTGACTTTGTAGATTGAAAGTGATTTTTTTGCTGTTGTTTATGACATTACCAGGGACATAAGGAATTAAGTCAGAGTTTCAGTGGAGATTTTGGAGAAGCAGCCCAGAAGTTCACAGGAGAGTGGTTGCATCTATGCCAGCAGGAATTCAGTTTCAGAGGAGTGGGTTGGGTGACCAAAACAACTCATGCAGAGCTGCTATCTGCTGATATTTTGCATTTCTGGGGGGTTACACCAGATGAGAGATAATTGGTCCTGGAGCATACTTGCCTTTAGGGTTTGTGGTTTTTTTGTGCAAGAGAGAAGCATTAGGGATGTGCTGAGAGAGCCTTGGTGAGGTGACAGGGCTGTGTGACTTGTGGCATGGAGCCACCACGTGGGTTCCTTCTGGGAGGAATCGACCCTGGGAGCACAAGGCACTCCCAGAACTGAACCAAAGGCTTGTCAGGGGTTTCACTGCACAGCTGCCCCACTGGTTTTCAGCAAACCACTTGTTTGAATGCAGCCAGGCATCCCCTTCCATCTTGGGACACTGTAATTTTCCATAAATAATGGCACAATAGGCACAATTTTGATGCAAATTAGTTTTGAGCATCTTTGCAGAACAGTGATAAAAGGAAAAAAAACAAAAAAACAACTGAGTGGGAAATAACAGGGAATCTGTCTAGAAGTGTCACTAAGAGGTCTCACATTATTAAACAGAACTGGAGTTACCAGTGAGATAACACAGAAAGAGCCAGCACTAAAATTCCCTTCATGTCACACCTCAAAGCCATGCAAACAGGAATGCTCACAGTAGCTCTGTGTTCCAGTTCTTTATTTTTATCTCATTTATCCCAATGGAGCAGCATGGAGCTGAGTTGTAGGAATCCTTATTTCCACCAGCATTAGTAAGATCAAGACCTTGTTTGCAAATGAGGGAAATCTGACATTTGGAGCTCTGCAAAGAGCAGTCAGCTGGCTTGTGCTTTCTGTCAGCTTTTATATATGCACCTAATGAACAGTGGAAAATGATTACAGTGGAGGCCTGGAAGTGAGCATGGGTGCTATAGCAATAAATATGAGCTGATATAAATCAGTGGCATTTTATTGACTTCAGTTCTGCTGGTCTGATTTAAATCAAGAATGAATTTGGCCCCAGGGCCTTGCAGAGAAACTCTGGGACTGAATCCTGCTGTCTTGGCTCCGATAATTTTTTTCCTAAATTTCAGTGAGAGTCATGGTTGAACAAGGATCTCGGGATGCTGCTGTCACATAACACAAAAAACAGCTCTCATCAGCAGCTCATTTAGATTTGAAATGTATCTAAATGTTTTATGGAAATTATGAGCTTTAAAATCATTCCCATTGTGTTTTTAATGCTGAGGCATTTCCACTCTTTATATGTTCAGAAATATAAGTCACATTCTCCAGTTAAAAAAAATCAGAAGCATTTATAAAAAAATCCTCCAAACTAAATAACTTTTGTGTGTGTGTGTCTGTGTGTGTGTGTGTTATCTAAAATGTAGAAGTTGCATATTGAATAGAAATAAGTAAAATACTAGTGGATTCATAGGCACACTGCACTGTAGGTGGGGAAGCCAAGTCATTTGAGGTTTCTTCATTTTCCTTTCTTGTTGCTTTTCTTTTGGTGTTTTCAATGCACACTCATCAACTTTACAGGAGTGTCAGACTCTGATCAGAACCACAGGTTAAGATAATGACTAATTAAGGAGAAAGGAAGAAGGCATGAAAACAACATGAATTTTTTAAAAGACCTGGTCATCCCCAGGTTTTCTGCTTCCCAAGGAAAGGTAATTGCATTGCTTTTGAAGTCACAAACTGAGACCTGAATGTAATTCCATATTGCTGTAAGTGCTAGAGCAGATCTACATTTTTATGATCTCCTGCCTCCTTTTCAGAAGGCCAGCCCTGCATGTGTGTAAGAGAAAGCTCAAAGCTTGCTCTGAGAGGGCAGCACCCATAGCCCTGCATCCAGCATCCAGCTGCTCCCTGGGATGGCAGCAGCTGCCAGGGCTCAGGGACAGCAGCACAGAGCTGCCCTGGCACCTGGGCATGGCGAGCCTCAGTTAGGCTTTGAGGGTGCTGGGACTGGGCTGTTTTTGTCAGAATAGCAATATGGTTTAGGCTAAATAGGAATGACATTTCTCTTGGTTTTATTTTTTGGGGGTATAGAGAGAAAGGAGAAAGGCAACCACTGTAAGTAACTAGCCAGTCTAATATAATCCCCAAATAAGCACCTTATTTTCTGTGGAGAGCTGGAGATTGTGTTGAAAAATAAGCTTGTATGAGTTCAAAAACAAAAAATGTTACTTCCCTAAGACAAAAGGAGAGACTTTATTTTTAAGCTGTTGCCTTGATTGTTTTTGTTTCCTTGTTGCTTCCATCTGTTGAAATTGCTTGACCAGTTATTGGAAAGTCACATATGGATTCAGGCAAATTCATGTGAGAGGACTTTTTAATGCAAAGAAAGTAGTCTCCTGTAGTATTTTCCTATTTCTCCTTCAAAGCATGCATAAAAAAATTTTCAATTTGGTTTTTGACTGGATACAGGGCTCTGAAGAGGTCTGAGTGTGCAGTTTCCACTGAAGCCATGCTCAGTATTCTGAGAGCATTTCCCAGCATTGTGTTACCAGCTCCTGCTGGAACTCTTGTTTGTGTTTTATTTGCTGCTACAACTGCATGGCTCTGAAATGTCTGTCCCACTCAAGGGTGTGCTGCTTCCATGTGTGTCAGCAAATTATCTGGTTTTATATTGCAATATATAATATTATATAATATGATATAATATAATATAATATAATATAATATAATATAATATAATATAATATAATATAATATAATATAATATAATATAATATAATATAATATAATATAATATAATATAATTATAATATAATATAATATAATGCTTTTTTTCCTAGCAGCTAGGCTTGAAATTGGGGTTAGGGTTGAGTAGCTCAAGTAAAATAGTGAAAATAGTAAAGCTTTATTTTTTAAAACTGCTGTGGAGGGGTATCTCTCAGTTAGAAATCTGGCCTTTTGTGAGTGGCTATATGCTGTCCTCACCCAAGCTTTTCTTGGGAAAACTTGTGTATCTTTTGAGATGTGATTATTCAGAATTTGCTAGAAAGAGAAAACTCCTGTTTAATGTACTTTAAATGTGATAGAAAACCATGAAGACTTAGCCTGGGGCTAAGCACCAGCTCAGCCATCCATCCCTGTGCCCCTCAGCCCTTTTTCCAGAGCAGCCTCTCCCTGCTCATTTCCCTCCCCTGTTGGGCTGCTGCTCAAGTTCCTAAGCTCAGCACTAAGGCTGCAGCCAGCAAAGCCAAGTTTATTCTGCTGCTTGGCTTTTCTGGGAAGGTGCAGCATTAAGCCCAAAGCAGTGTTTAGCATACCCTGATCACAAATCCAGGCTGTGCTGCTTGCTGCTGTGCCTTCCCTGCACAGTGTCAGAGCTGTGAGCACCCTGAGGACAGGCAGAGATCTGGGCAGGGAGGCAGCACTTGGCTCCCAGGCTCTGCTCTCCAGCCTCTTCCAAAACCTGTGCTGTGTGTCACTGCCTGCCCTGCCAGCTCTGGGAAGCACAAACTGCACCCAGGGAATGTTTCAGATGGTTTGCTGCTGTTGGTTGGCTGCTGTGTTTAGAAAGACAAGCTGCATTATTTTTCTTGATGAGGTTGTAAAAATAAGAAATAATTAATGGAGGATGGGAAGTAACTATTGAAGTCAAAGATAAATGTATGGTAATTGGTTTGTTGTCTTCAATTCCACTGGAACTTTTGTGTAATATCCTTGGAGTTCCAGAGTGCCCTTTATCTGCCAGATAAAATTCTCCTTGGCTATTAGCATTTGCTTAGCCCTCGAGTAAAAGCATGTGGAAGAGATGAGCAAAAGTCAATGACATTTATCAGAGTGGAATGATTAATCCTGAGTTGTGAGTCTAATGTTTCATCTGAGTGAGAGGAGAAGGGCTAGGCTAGTCTTACACTGCTCAGGAGAAGCAGGGGGTTGTACAGTGAGGGGATATTTTGGCCAAGTTGGGTAAAGCAGCTTTGGGAACAAATATGAGAGCAGAAGAGGATTCTGCAAAACCAGCTGGTAAAATAAAGAGCTTACACATGTGATGGTCCTCTCTATTTCTTTCAGCTTTGGAACAAAAATATTTGGTTGCTGCAGTGTCTGGGTGAAGGTGGGATGCTGTGCATTTGATCTCAGCCCAGTTTTTGCTGATGAGGCAGGTACATGTTTCCCTGTGTATGGATGATTGACTGAGCTGCAGCAAACTTCAGGCTCTGCTGAGGCTGACACATGTGCTAAGCTGAGAGGCCCCAAGACGTCAATCCTGGTGACATTTCACTTCTGTAACAAATCTTTGGATTATACATTGCTCCTGATTTATACCCACATACCTCTGTTATGAGGCTATACAATATTCCTCAATAATAGAGTTAAACACTTCTCTAAAACCCCAACTGTGAGCTGGGAAGAAGCTTCTAATGTCGCTGTGGGTAGTTAGGAAAATGCTGAGGATCTGGGTATTTTAAGCCTTAGTACACAACTGCATTTTAGTGTTCTTTGAACCACTCTTTCTGTATTCTCTAAGGGAAAACATGCAATGATTTGTGGACAACATATCACTCTCTTGAAGAATATTTACATATTTTCAGTGACAGGAATAGGAGGGACTGTTCTTGCTGAAAAATTTGTCCATGCTTTGAGGACAGAACCCTCCTGGCACCCTGCAGCTCCCTGGGGTGAAAGGTGGGGTAATGCCTTAGGGCACAGCAGGCTCCTGGGAAATGCATGGCAGTCCCACACAAGGCAGAAGGATGTTCTGGATTGCAATTGAATGGGAATATCTAGCTGCAGACAAGCACAGAGGATACTGAGAAAATGTGGAGGTCAGCATGAGACACCAGATCCCTTGGCTGGGTTGATTAAATATCTTAAAGACAGGCTCTAACAGTAAAGTGACAGTGAGGAAGAAGACATCCTTCCCTTGGTGAGCAGAATTTAGTCCAAAGTCACAGCCATGTTCAGAGTGTGCTCCAAGCACAGGATCATGCCAGCTCTGGTGACAGCAGCCACCTGGCTGCAGCAAGGTGATACAGTGCCAGTGCTTTTGATTTGTATTGTCTTGATTCTTTTGGATGGGTCAGGTCTGCTTTTTGTAAGGGCCATAATCTTCTGTTAAAGTGGAAACATTTATTTACTGTTTTTTTTTCTGCAGTGGGACAGTTGCCAGATGTGTGTGGCACTTCACATCTGTAAAGTTCTAGTGTCACAGGTTTGTTAATCTATGTGCACACGACATAACTCCATCTGAGCTTTGGGAAATTCCATTCAGCAACTGAACTGTATTATATTGTTCTGAAGAGCTCACTGATGGGTTTGGAAAGATTTTGTAATTATCAGTCTCAGCCACGATTTATTGCAAATACTTTCCTGTTAAGGTCTGTTTTCTGGGACATGCAAGTTCTGGAAAATGAAGAGTTAAAAAAGCTGCATTTATCACTTAGCATTTTTGACAGTTCATAAAGCTCTGAAATATCTAAAAATTGTTCTCAATTTCAGTTCCAAGCAGCCCTAGAAGACCTCAGACAACAGGTTTTAAAAAAACACTGAGAAATTTAGCAATCCCTTTGTTTTATGCTAAAACCACAAACACACAGAATATTTAAAATGTTCTTACTGAAGGTTTAGCTACCAATATGAGGAAGCAGATGAAGAAATGTCCCTGAAAGAGCAGTCTGAGTATTTTTCCTTTAGCAAGCCACAGTTTGAGTGTTTACCAGGCTGCCTCCAGCTGAAGTGTTCCACTGCTGTCATACAGGGGATGAAACACAGAAGAAAAAAAAAAATACCCACAAGAAATCCTGTGACTTACAACACTTACATATGCAGGGTTTTCACTCACTTTCTTTTCACCACAGTTGGTTTGTTAGTTCACAAACTGATGAGAGATTGCAAATTATGTTAGTTTTGTCTTGTTGGACTAATGCTCCTTCTATTTTTTTAATTTCAGCTGAAAAAACTCAAAGCAAATTAAGACTTAAAGAAAATACCACTTAAAAATTGTATTTAGTGATTAGTATTAAGAAAGATAATTGTGGAAATAACAAGAAGATACTGATGCTAATGTCTGAGCCTTTGTTCAACCTGCCTCAAGAGAATAAATTTTCTCTTAAATTGATATCAGAAGAGATATAGTAATTAAATAATAGTATTTAGAAATTAGGCTGAGGATATTTCATGGATTTAGTTGGTTTAAAGTTAATGCTATTTGAATATGGTTATCATTAATTAAATGTAATTTCTGATGCTGAGTAAGCTAGAACATCTGAATACATCCTTTTGCATCACAGCTCTGTTTTTTAAACCCTCTCCCTTATCCTACATAAGATTTAAACAGTGGGAGTTTAATATCCTGTGTTTCTGCTTTTGCACCAGCTGAAAGGCACAGATCAGTGTTACAAAGCTTCATGGAAAATCCCATCAGTCCTCCCTACAGACTTTGTATTCTCTGCAGAGCCTCACGGTGTGAGGAGAGGTGAGGAATAATCATATCCAGCAGCTGGTGGGAGCTTCCCCTGAGCTGGGCAGGGACAGGTTCTCAAAAGGTGATTGTTTTCACAGCAGGCTGCTGGGCTGCTGCCAGTCTTACCAGGTAAAGTGATGTCTGGGGTGGGTGTTAGCATCTCTGTCATCCCTGGCGTCCAGCTGGCCCTCCAGGAGCCAGGCAGGAGGCTGGGTGTTCCCCACCAGCTCCACAGTGTGCTCACCAAGGCCTTGCAGCTTCCTGGAGCACAGCTCAGGGCCCTTCAGCCCATCCCTGTTCCTCACTGCACCCTCCATCCTCCCCCATCTGCCTCTGCAGCACAGAAATTCCCCAACCTGCTCTTCTCAGAGATGTTCTCCCAGGTGTGACAATCCCAAATGCAAGGTGTGACCCTTAATGCTACATCTTCCCTGCTTCTGCTTCTTTGGATGTGCTGTTAAAATACTAGCCTATTTTGGGGGCTTGTGAGAAGTGTCTAAAGGTAATTTTGGTAATTTAATTGATATTTTCACTGCCTCATGAGCTGGTTATGGTGAGAATGGAAGCACATAGGATTGTTAGCACAGAGAGTGACTTCAGCTATTCCAGAGCTAAGTCAGCTCTTTCCTGGAGCCAGTGGGAGGTTACATTTAAAACTCATGAAGATAACCCTGAAAAGACTAGATTAGTTTGGATGTGTTATTCCAGCCTTTACCCATTACACAAGCAGCAGATGGTTCATCATGTTATATTTTATTGACCTACAGGAAGTGAGAGAAGAGGTGTTTTTGTCACTCCTACTTGCTACAAAGCCTACAAAAGTTGCTTTTAGCTGTTAACCAGTGACTTCAAATTGGGAACCTGTCTTGTTTAATGAGGAGAGGAAAAGAGTAAAAAAAAAAAAAAAAAAAAAAATCAATGAAAGTAGGGTTTGTAAATATATTATCTGAATCCCCTGGGCTTATTAGGTAGGATAGTCTTGTAGAAAGCAAGATCCATATGGAAATCCTTGAGGTAATTTCATGCAGTGTTGTTCCAGACTTGTAATTCTTTGGCTGTGCAGATGATTTCCTATCTGACCAGCCTAAGTAAGTTGGGTGAGTCACCCATTAAGAGGATTAAATGCTTCTGGCTGGAAGAAAGAAGAGACCAAGCTTTCATGTGTGGCGTGGAATTGAGCTGGTGTGATAAAAGGAATGCAAAAAACAATCTAATTTTCATTTCTGACATGCTTAGATAACAGAAGAATTTGTAGCTGCTCTGTTTTAAATGGGGAACATAAATGGCTTACAAAGGACCATTCAGGGGTAAATCAAGTTCAGAATATAAACTAGATGGCTAAAAGCAACCTTTGTAACTTTTTTTTTGAGCTATTCTCCTGAAACAAATGACAGTCTGGAGCTGTCAGTCTCTTGAATGTTTTATAGCCTTAAAAAGTTATGTCAAAAATCTGTGCTTTGACAAAATTCTGACCTCAGGGCATAGGAACTCCACTTTTTTTAACTTGTACAGAGAAGTAGTTCTGGCCAAACCAAATTTGGACAGATGGAGACTGGGAAATGTGGCTGCATTTCCTGAAAGTGTAGACAAAACCCATCAGATGGGTTTTCAAGAGGCATAGCTCAGAAAAGTCTACAGATGATCCATGAAGCTGGAAGGAATTTATGGACATATTCATTTCAATCAGCAGGCACAGGTGGCATTTACATGTCAAGGATTGAAGCCACAGGGATGAACAGACTCAAGAGTGGACTCTAACAAATGTTAACAATCCTGATTCATACCCAGCTTTGATCTGTTTGGATACCTGGAACATTCAGTGGGAAGTTCCATATATTTAATTAAATAATTTCTGAATGATGGAGACTCATGGGGTGGCTTTACTCTGCAGATTGCTTGAGAGGTTATATCCCCAAGGAAAATTTTGGAAAGCAAAGAGCTCTGAGGTATTGAATTTCCTTGGGGTGGGTTTTGAGAGCCTGCCTTGCAGCCATGGCTCTCCAGCTTTACTATTCCTGGATATGTACCTTGAATGGGCCACCTCTGTGTGCTTCCTGCCTCAAATCTCCCACTTTACGGAAGGATTGCTGGTGATGACTTGTGCTTTCTTCCTGAAGTAAACAACCTCTCATTTCATACACAGAAAAAAAACAATGAGAGCACATTTCAACAACCCAGAAAATCCTCTGGAATTCTGGCTGGTACTTAGGGCAAAGTGCCTTAAAAGCAGGCAAGTGCAGTTTGAGGCCAAGGCCCTGTTGGAGAGCTCGTGCCTCAGTCCATCCTCTGTACTGGGAGAGCCACAGTGGCTCCCTGATGAAATAAACGTGCTCAGAGAGTTTTGGCTGGCACTCAGTGTGTTTTTCAGCTGGGAAGTTTCTTGTCAGCTCTGTAACAGCTTTCATTGACTGAGGAGAGAAGTCCAACCCAGTCAAAGACAATGAAGCAAAAAATAATTGACTTAGAGTAATGCCCATGTCTTGTGAAAGCCTGCTGTAATAAAGAGTAAAGCAAGTCTTCTTAAACATTTTTCCTACTTAAGTGCATTTTTTGAGTTGCTGAAGAAATGTAAGCAAATAGCAATAAATCAGGGACTGAATGAAATGTGCATTTGAGCCAATTTTCCTGTGCATTCCTGCAGCTTTACTAAAACAGTTTGGCATCTATCTCTTTCATCCAACAAAGCTTTGCCTTCTACCTTTTTTTTTTTTTTTTAAACTGAATTAAATCACTCAACTTCAAGCCTTTTCTCTAGCAAATCCAGTTGGTCTATTAAAAAAGCATCTTGTTATGCATCCATGAAGCTTGATGCAGGTTTGGATGGGGAACAGAATGAAGCCCTCCTCTGCTGTTGTGGCACCTTTGTGCTACCCTTTGCCCAGAGAAACTGTGGAATCCTCATCCCTGGAAGTCTTCAGGACCAGGCTGGATGAGGCTTTGACAACCTGATCAAGTGAGTGGCAAATGGCTGAACAAAATGGCAAAATTTGGTGGCCAGAAACCAAATTGCAGTTTCTTGGGGAAGAAATTCAAGCTAGGAAACCCAGTCTGCTTGGGTTGTATTTCTTCTCATGCACTGCAGCCACATCCCAGAGTCCTTGAAATGGATCCCCTTGCACCTAACCCCTTTTCCATCTGCCTTGCCTGTAGGAATGGGGATGATGCCCATTCCATTGGGCTCTGGGCTCTCATGTGCTGTGAGTTATTCTCAACCTCACTGGACTCAATATAGGAATGGAGAGATTCCAGCTCAGAAAGTGTCCATAAATGTATTAGCTCTGTAGAATGCTTGGACTCTAAATGCAATAGTGGGGAGAAAAATAACTGTAATTTACTCACAGAAGGTCAGAAAGGGGGAGCAAATAGTGAAAAATAGCAGAGTGGTGGCTATAGGAGGTACTTTATCTGATATTCTTAGAGAAAAGCCCTGCAGAGCTGTGGGTCTGTTGAGTTTAAGCCAGTAATTTTTTTTTCCTGACTGTGATGTTAACTGCAGAGCTGTGTGAAGTCATCCTGCACTCACAAGCAGTGGCTTGAGGCCTGAGAGCTCAGGGCCTGGCTGGATGGTGCCAGGCTCCCTCCAAACTGTCCTGTTCATTTCCCTTCTCAGCAGGCAGGTCTCTGCCACCTTATTCACTGAATGACAGCTTGGGACAAACCATGGTCCTTTTCTACATGAGCATTGCTTTGAGCAGCCTGTGCACACCCTGAAAAATGCCTGCATTTCCCAATTTTTCCTAAATTGTAAGGATGCAGTCATATTGGGAGCATATTTCCTATTTGAGAGCTGGATATGCACAGGTGGTTTGGCAAAAGTGTTCTGAATAATGAACAAACAGTTGGATGACCCAGTGTACATTGACCATAAACACAGAGCACAGGTATGGTATGTGAGCTGTTTTATCTTTTACAGATTTTTCAACTGGATCTAATATACTTTATTTCCTTGTCTTGAGGCAAGACCAGGGAAATATGTTCTATGGTGTGTTTATTTGATTCTTCTCTCACTGAATGGGGTTTACATTGGAAAATTATCTGCTGCAGATAAACTTTGTGAAAATTACCCATTCCCTTATGTCAACCTGCCATTATTTTTCTCTCTCCTTATGGGATCCTGCTTTTTTTCCCCCAGCCTTCAAAGAGTAGACTAGTATTTCCAAATTCCCAAGCTACAGCACATTACCCTAGGAGCATCTTGCAGCCAGAGCTCTCCAAGGTGAGGCACTGATGGGAATTCCCACTGCTGTTGGAGCACAGCAGATAGAAAAGCTGCTGAGCTGTTATTTTAAACAGCTGTGTCTTCTCTTCACTAAAGACCTGTGCAGGATTAACTTCAGTGAAAAGGTGGTTTCTTCACTCTACTATTGCTAGAAAGTGTTTTCCTTTTCTCTTTCTAAATGAATGGCTTTAAATCCTTTCCTCCCAGAGCAGTGAGAGCTGGGGAAGTAACAAACAGTGTACCTTGAAGGTTGCCAGAATTTGGGTTTGCTCACTGCACCCCCAGTGGCAGGGGAGCAGTCCAGAGCTCAGAAAGAGCAAATGATACTGAATTTCCTGGCAGCTCTGTGCTCAACAGCAAGAGCTAAGCCTCCAGATGAGCAGCTGTCATGAACGTGGCTGTATGGGCAGTTTCTGGTTTGGTGCTTGTTCCCTCTGGCCAGGATAATGTTGTGGCTGCTGCTGAGGACAGTGTGGGCTGGCACAGGCTGTGCTGCTGTGTGTGATGCCCTGAGCCCTCCCCTCCTGCCTGCCTGGGGCTGCCAGCCCCCTCTGCAGAGCTCTGCTGGCCGTGATATTTGATATTTGGTGATTTGCCAGGTGGTGAATAAGCAGAGCTGGGAATGCTGGAATGGACCCAGAGCTGTGCCCATTGCCTGCCCTGGCTTTGGGGGGGAAGGCAAACCAGCCACCCTGGCTTGGCAGCTGGAAACAACAGAGCCATCCTGAGCTCCTTCCAGAGATAACTCTTCTGTGCCCCTCACCTTCCCCCAGGTGCTTGGGGCTGGTACCACTGTGAGTATTTGAATTAGATAATTCTTATGCTCATTCTTTTGGGTGCTCTCTCTCCCCCCCTCTTTGTTTTTGGTGAGGTTTCTCAACATGATATTTGAAATTATATCTTGAGGTGCTTCAATATTGAGTGCTTTCCTTGCAGCAAACCTTGGCAAGGCATAGGCACAAATATACACATTTTCTATTTTGATGTTGTGTGCAGTAAGTGGTATCTGTGCTTCCTCATTGCTTATTTTTATCTGCTTACCCGTTTTCATCCTCTGTTGCTACATTGCAGCTTTCCTAACCCTTCTCCCTTTCTGTAGAAAAAAAGGACATTCAGATGAAGAGATCTTTTTCAGCTTTTGGAAAGTTTACATTTTTTAGTTATCCTTTTCAAAAGCAAGATTACAAAAGGTAAAAAAAAAAAGGGAAAAAAGCATGAATGATTCTATTACATGCAGTGAAAACTTTAAAGTGTAGGGTTTTTTAAAGCTCTTTGCTTTGGGATTTTCTGGTGGGGGGAGTGGGAGGGGGAGTGGATTAAAAAAACATTGAAGAAATGAGCATTTGCTGTTGAAGGCATAACTGAGAATTCAGTGTTCCCCAGCACCAGCACTTGGATGATTAGCAAGGAAACAGTTGGAGTATTCTTGTGAATACCATAAAGGTGAATTGGCTTATAGCAGCTTCTGGAAGTTATTAAACTCTGCTCCCACTCCACAGATTGCATGAGTGTACTTTGAGGTCAAAGGTTCCCAGGAATCAGGAACAACCAGCAGACTGGGATTCTTGCTTGGCTTTTTACCTTGGGCAGGCAATAATTTCTCATGTTGTTGGATAGGAAATATTTGATTGTTTGGTGAATCATGCAGCAGCTGAAGGTCTGAACCAAGTGTGTCCAGCACCCATGGAGGAAAAGAGGATTTCATCTCCCCCAAGGGCCCTGTGACAAGGAAGGCTTATGTTCCTGGTGGATCTGCTGATGTTTGGCTTTGGAGGAGCCAGTGAGGCTGCTGAGGAATGGTTTGCTCCTCCAAAGGCAGGGCAGTTTTGTGGATGAAGTGAAGCTCATAACACTGTAGGATTTTCACATCCCAGCACTCCAGCACACAGGTCTGTACCTGTGTCTGTCTGCTCCCTTCTACAGGCTGAGCCAGCTAGGTGAAACAATGCAGCATTTTCATTTCTTGCTGTAGGGCTTGAGAAATTCATGACCAGTTACTGATGCTTATTTATATTTGGATGTAAACACTATATCAAATGTGCTTTTATTACCATTTGTTCCAATAAAAAGGTAAAAATACATAATCTAAATGTAAATTTGTCAGTGAATAAAAGCAGGCCACAAAATATAGCTAGAAAGTTATCAGTCTTGCTGAACATGAAATAGTATGGAAAAATATCATAAATGCATACAGAAGGAGAAATGGAAGAAAATAAATTTATCTGGAAAAAAAAAATGCAAAGAAGGAGACAATTGTACTCCATTCTGTCAGAACATATAATAAGCTCTCTTGATTCTTCAGGGAAGCCTTTCAAGCTAGCTTTCTGTAGCCTTTTAAACAGTAAACAATAAAAAACCAAGAATGAAACACGGATTGCTCCTCTCAGGAGCGTCTGCAGCTTTCGGCTTTCTCAAAAGCCTTGTCAGTAGAACCTCTTGGCCATTATGTTAGGAACAAGAAACCTGGATTTGCCATTAAGATCATCTTCAGGAGAGCAAAGCAAGGCACTAAGCAGACACTTGAAATGACAGGTAGCTTTTCAGCAGCACAGAGCATTCTAGCATGCTGCTTCTTACAGTCTGCATGGCTGGTGTGCAGACCAGAGCTTATCTAAGTGTAACTTCATCCAGAACTTCAGGAACAGCCCCACAGCATCTTTGTGCTGAAGCTGTGTCCTTTGCTGTGTTTGTACAGGCTGGATGTGCTGCAGGGCAATGCACTTTCTGCTCACCTCCCTGTGCTGGAGACCCTGGGTAATTCCAGAGGAATGGGTCTCCCCTGGACCCAGAGGGAACTCCTGAGCAAGCACAACTAATGAAACCACTTTCTTCTTGACTTGCTTCACTTGGGTCAATTCACTTTTAAACTCAGTTATAGATGGAGTGCTTTGCTGACTCTGCACACACCAAAATGATTTCTCTGCTTTTCCCCCTTGGTGCCTTTCCCCTTTTCCCACACTGAGTATTGGGCAGGATTCACCTGCAGAAAACAGCTGCAGCAACCATCATCTGGGGTTTGTAAAGGGCCAGACTTTGTTCTTTAACTCCCTGTTTCTGTAAAACTCCCAGGAAATTCCTGACCTTTGGGAGGCAGGAAGCACAGGCATGGTTCATGTAGCATCATTGTGTGATTCCTGTACCAACAAAACCCCTTGCCCTTTTCCTGCTCCTGCAGGGACAGCAAGCTCAGTAGTAAACTGAGGGTTTGCAGTTTGTATCTGAGTGTCCTGTGTGCCAGGTGAGCTGCTTCTCAGAAATAAACTCAGGGAACCTGTGCAGGGCCCCAGTACCTTGTCAGCCCCAGGCCAGCACTTTGCAGAAGCACATGCCTTTGTCTCTCAGGGACCTTAAACTGACTATTTTCAACTTTGAAATACTGCTTGAAATCATTAATAGTTGGGAGTTATAGGATGCTTCAAGAGCTGCTTTCCAGAAGCTTCCATGACACCTGGAAATGCACCTTTACATTCAAGCCCTGTGTAAGGCTCAATTTAGGGTTTTTTACATGCAGTAGGATTAATTTTGGAGGGTGAAAGTCCTCACAATCTAATCTGAGGATGAAGAACTATTTATTCTGTCTGATTGGATTTCAGAGTGGATTTGGGTCCTTTTCTTAGCACATGGTGTTAGTGGTGCTGCTCCAATGTAAATTAGGAGATAGTGCTCAGATTAAAAAGTTCTGGTCTGTTTGATGGTGCAGGTTATAATAAGGACAAATTATTTTACCTAGAATAAGACTGGAACAGTAGATTAGAGCAATATTTTAATAGTAATTTTATTATAAAGTATTGACTTTTATTACTTGTAAAAATAATCAGAGGATGCACCAAAGGCTTTAAAACACAACAAATATCAAAGCAAAAAGGGAGTTCTAGCTAATAGAGTCAGTGTCACATTTGAGTAAAAATCCTTTGGCTTACACCAGTTTTTCATATTCTTGGTTTTATGTTGCAAGTCTTGTATTGGATAATGGCCTTTCCTTGAATTCATAAAACTTTTTTTTTTTTTAGTTCTCCTTTGTCTGACTGCAGAGCAATGTGACTTAAGGTCCTGCCATGTCAGAGGCAAAGGTTTTAAGGATTTAGCCACTGTGGATGTGGCTGTTGCCCTGCCAGGCCCCTCAGCCTCCCTTGTGGAAGACCAAACATTTGCTTGAATTGTGAGGGTGGCATTGAGAAAATCAGGTGGGGTCAGACCAGGAGTGCTGAACATTATTGTCCCTTTCCTGTTGGCTGCTGTCCCTTCTTTTTCTGGGAAGATACTTACAGTGACTTTCCTTCAAGGAGAGCATTTAATTTTGATTTGTGTGGAACAGCATGGAAATGGGATTGAAGGGATCAGCTACTGAGTTGTGTGTCCTTTACCTTTTATTAGAGGTGTTAGTTCACATCTTGATGAAGGATGTATTATGTGATCACAGAAATAGAATAGATTTAACTATTTTTAAATGCCTTTTATCAATTTCCTCTTGCCATAAAGAGTGAATTATTGACAAACCCCAGGCCTGTGTCTCACCTCCTCCTCTGGTTTAACAGCCCTCTCCTGCATGCCCTTGTTGCTATGGTGCTCCATTTCACAGCTACACTGCCTTGTATTATTGTAATAAGTGACATATGCTCAAGGCAGCCCAAAAAAAGTCAGCACACTGGCAATTGATAACTTTGAATTCTTAAGCAAAAAAAATTTGAGGGTGTAAGGCAACCAAAGGATTGACAGTACTGGCAAAAGTGCTCAGGAGATGATTATTCCTATGCTACCTTCCTCTTGGAAATGCACTATGGGATGAGGGATTTGCCAAGAAATTAGTAAAAACACAGTTTTCTCAGATACAGATTATCATATTTTATTGATGTTTTTAGTTAAAAGGAAATAAACCTATTTCCTATGCTGGCTCCTTCTGTCTTCTAAGTAAATATTGGCAGGAAGAGCAATGATGTCTTTAATGTAAGATTGGATGTTTCTGTGCAACAATTTCAATGGGAAAACCTGGAATTTTTCAAATAGTAAAAAACCCTAATAAACTTTCCATCACCTCTTTTCTTTCTATAACAACTTGTGTTCTGCATCTTATTTTGCACAGAACTCCCAGGATTATTTTAAAAAGAAGGGAAAAAAAAGGGAAAGCAAAACATCTGTCTTGGGAATTGGATCTTCATTGTTCTGGGTAAGTTTTTGAGGTGGCACTATCCTTGTTTCAGAAGCATAGGCTGCTGTCCATTAGGACAGCTGTCCATCTAAAAAATGTCTTCAATTGTAGTTATAGGAACATGCATATTCATTGTAGTGCTAATGAAAAATTTAATAAAGCCCATTTATTCACTGAATACTAAAGTTGTTAATAACAAAGCATACATTATTAATGCAGAATAAAGTGAAATAATATAAGCTTATAAAGTAGTATTTGACAGGAACTGCTAGAAGGTGTCAAAGAGAAATGGGTCCAGGTGTAAATCAATTCTTGCTATGTTAAAACACAGCTGTGAGGGGTCTTTCTAGATGAGTGTTAATGCTAACACCATGCTGAAGTAAAATATATTGCTCAATTTTTATTTTTTTTTCTCTCCAAAATATGGACAATAAAATTGGGCAATAAGCATGATCTTCAAGATCCTGTTCTCACAGATTAAAGGAACTGAAGCACAGGCCAGTAGTTCTCCTGATACTTCGCTGGGCATCTGTGATGGGCAGCCCACCCTGCTGGCATCTGAATGGGAGCACAGGGCCTGGGGCTGCCCTAGACACACCTTAGAGAAAGTGTTGAGTGTCCAGTCTTGGTGAACACTGAATTTTCTGGCAGTGGTGACTCCCCTGGAGGGCATAATATCCTCCAGAAAAAGGGGTTTGTGTCTGTCACACTTGCTAAATCATCTCATGACTGACATCCAAGGTTTAATTGCCCAGCCCTTTTCTGGGTCCTGGTGCTTGTGCTGAGCCAGCTGTGCCAGCCCCCCTGGCAGGAGCTGCTGGCTGGGCAGGGCGGGCAGGTGGTGGCACCCTGAGTCCCCAGGGTGACAGTGCTGCTGCCCCACTGTCCCAGCCAGGAGCCATCTCCTGCTGCCAGCACAGCAGCAAGCAGGATCGTGTCTCCTGTGCTTTTCCCTCGTGTCAGCTTGTGATGTTTACCTGGTGAGCAGGAGTAACCTCAAAACAACTCTCGGGAAGGATTCTGACTCGGGCTTTGTTCTGTCTTTAACCTCAGGCAGACTGTGTCAGCAAGAGACTTTGAAATGATTTTTTTCTCTCATAGCAGCTTTTTTTCTAACAGATAGCACTGTGCTGAGACCCAGAGACACAGACTGTATTCCCAGCTCTGATGTTTTTGGTAGCTCTCTTTATCCCTTTCCAAACCCTCCACCGTGTATCTGGCTTGTCATACACCACCCCTCTTGGGCATCAATTCTCTGCTCTTGCTGCACAGTTTTACACCACCTGCCAAGTCTCTGCTGGGGTCTTCTGGTTGCATGCAAAAGACAAATAACAAAACTAAAGGGAAATTACTAATAGGACCAATCTTAATATTTTTTTTTTCAAAATATCATGCCAAAAATCCTTAATAAAAGGCAAGAGTCAATGTGATGTGTGCATGCAGAGCAGCTGCTAAGCAAAACTTAACTCCATGGAAATTTCTGATCTTTTGATCTTTTTAACCCAAAGTGGACAAAAGCTGCAGTTTGAGAACCTTTGAGCTGAAATGTTTCCAGTTTTTGGTATGTCAGATCATTTTTCAGAGTACACAAGATAATTCCTTGCAGGGAATCAAAACAGAAATATTTTTGAATAGGGTCAAGGCTCCATGATACAAACACCAAGTAACATCCATTATTAAGCAGGCTGTATAAATAACAATTGCCACTAAGTTCTCTCACTCATTAACTCATTGAATAATTTAGGTCAGGGAGGGTTGAACAGTCAGCTTGCTGAAGGGCTCACACAGCCCTGCCCTGCCCACCTCTGTGATGGAGACTCCACAGACATTTTGGACAACCTCTGTAGTGCTTAACCTTTCCTATTTGGCCTTTTTTCCCCTCTCACCTTATACCCAGCTGTGATTTATGAACATTTCTTCAATCTTTCACTGACCACTGCTGAGAAAGGTCAGGCTCCATCTGTTCTGGGTCTCTCTCCAGGTGGTTGAAGGCTGTGGCAGGTCCCCCTTTCTCCTTGTCTGGAGGCTGAGCAAGCCCAGCTCTCCAGGCCCCTCCTGAGCTTTGGGCTCCATCCCCCTCCATGGGAATATTAATACCCCTCTCCTAGGGAGGGACAGCATTTTGGGCACTGCACATGTGCTTGAACCTTCCTGATGCCCAGTGGTAGGAAATAATTAATTTCCAACCTGCTGGCTGCTCCCTTGCTAAAGCTGCCCAGGATGATGGTGCAGGGCTTGAATTTGCCTTTGCTTATCTCCTTGAGGCTCCCCTGGGTTTTTTTTTCTCAGCTGTTTGGTCTCTGGTGGAGATGCCCCTGTATTTATTCCTAAGGATGCCACTGGTTTGAACCACTGCCCACCAAACACTTCAGCCCTGTTCAGGCTTGTACTCATAGAGAAGGCAATCATTATGGTGATTATAAGAATTATTCTTTTTAATTTAATTAAAAGTGGAGGCAAACAGAATGGAAATGGGAGCACTGGCATGTTTTGCAGAATTGAAAGGATGTTTCAGCATGCTTTAAGCCTGGTGCAAGTTTTTTTGATATAGTTATCTTTCCTGTCTCTGCTTTTCATTTAAAATTCAGAGATTGCTAGAATCAACTCCTGAATTATTGAATTTTTAAACAAAATTAAGTAGGCACTGTCTTTTTTGTTCTGAAAGTAATATTAAGACATAGGCATGAATCCTTTGAATTTTTAAAGGAGAATTTCAATATACATATACATATTAATTTTTTTTGTTAAAGGAAAAAGATAGGGTTGCCAGCCTGGATCTGAAATTATGAACTCCAAGGAATAATAATCCACTGTTGCTCACTTTCCTGCTTTTTACTGGCTTGCTTGAGTGTTATGGCTGCTGCAGAGTACCAGCTCTGCTGAGAAGGTTTGGCAGCAGCCAGACAGGTTCCCCTGCAGAACCACACGAGCCCAGCATCGGAGCTGCTGCTGGAATTCCACAAGGCAGCTCTCCAAAGCTGCTCCAAAGGTTGTGATGTCCAAGATTTATCTTGGTAATTTTAGTGCTGGCCCATTGGAAGTGTTTTTTAGCCTTCAGGCACGCTGCTGGTCAAAGCTTTCCAATGGGATGTGAGCCACAGACTTTCTCAGTCGTCATAGCTGAGTTATTTTGCTACTCAGCTATGCAGAAGCAGCAGGCCTTTAGGCTAATTAATAAATCATCAACGCATTTGTGGTGTGAAAAATGAAATATTTATGCTTGCCAGAGTAATGTTTCTGTCTTGCAGCCCCATGCTCTGTTGATGCCTGATGGAGGATGAAGTAAATACCAGCTGGTGTAGAATGAGCAGAATATAATTACTTTCTACAAAGTTAACTGAATATTAAAAATAGAATTCACAGAAGCTGGCAAAGAGGGAAAAATATATAGATACATGCCTGTAAGGCAGGACATAGCCAATGCATGAAGGGAACACTTGCCTAACTGGTACCATGGGGCTGGGAAACCTGCAGGATCCATATTGTGTACAAATGTGTCACACAGAGCCCTTTTCAGAGAGCAGTTAGTGGCCAGCTGGAGCAGTTAAAGGGCCTGAAGGGAAGCCAAGGATGCTCTACTTTTCTGGTCAGTCATCGTTAGGGGACCAGTGGAGGACTTAAAGCATCAGCTGTTGTTGCTTTTCAAAAATGTGTCTGCTAATAAAAAAAAGAAAATATTACTTCTTGGTTTTAAGGCAACCAGGAGCTAGTTTTGTTCTTTGTGTTCTGACACAATAGTGGATTTACTGGGGCTGTGCTGGGTGTCGTTTTTGCAATCACTGCCCCAGTCGTTCTCCACAGAATGAATGTGTGAGCACCAGGCCAATCAAACCCCTTGAAGAAAAACATTATCACGTAACAGAAAGAGGATTTAACCCCTTATTTGAAGTGGAGCCTCTTTAAAATAATCAGCTAAAAGTGATTTGCACAAGTGGCTGATTTTACGTGCTGGCAGCTGCAATCAGAGGGATTGAAAGGGTGAGCCATCAAAGAGGCTTTTCAGACAGGTGAAGGGGAGGCATTGTGCAGGTCAGGCATCAGCCTTCCCCCATCTCCCTGTTCTAATTTCAGGGATGTTTTTTCTTTTTTTCTTGGGCAATTTAGTCTGACTTTGTCCCCTTTGTTTTATGTGCACAAACTGAGGCTGTGATGAAATCCCAGTGCTCAAAACCCAGGAAGAACATTCCATTCCTGTGCTTGTTTCCATTTGCTTTCACAGCCTTGTTAGAATTCTTTGTTCAGGGGTTCAAGTCAGGAGCTCCTGAGCCTGTCCAGGCCAAACTCAGTGCCAAGCCCTTCAGACTGGGAACACCACCTGCTGTATATGTTTGAGTCTGATGATTTGCAGCTAAGTATGGAAGGATGGGCTTCTAACAGGGATTATTGGTCTAGTTAGTGACTCATTTATTTTAAAATAGAAAAGAAACATACTTCTCCCTTTTGGTTGTGACATTTCTGAAAGCAGGCAATGGCCTGAGGTGGGCATACAAGACAGTGGACAGTTCATCAAGCTGTTCCTTGTAAGGGGAGTGACTGGCAGCAACAGGAAGAAAAAAAGGTTAGTAATTTGTGGGGTTTGGTCTGGTGCTTAGTTTTTTTCTCCTGTTAAAGATTTGTAGTAGAATATTCTTGCAGCACCACTGCAGCTGTTTAACAGTTGCCCCTGATTTCTCCTAAGGCTGAGTTCTGATCAACTCCCATGGGATAAAGCTGTCCCAAGGTGCTGCTCCCTGCCCTCAGGCACCTTGCTGGAGGAAGCTGCAGGTTTTGTCCCTTCTCTGCCCATCACTGAGTGTGTGAGCACCACGGCAGAGAGGGAAAGTGACACTCAGGAAGCTGCAAGTCCTGTTCCTGTGTGGCAGCAACAAAGAGGATGCAGCCAGGTCCCCCCATCACCACCAAACTGCCTGCTAATTAGGATTTAAACGAGCCAGTGGTATAGGAACAGAGAGCAATGAATGCACCCTTTTGCACTTGTCTGACAGAATAAAATCAACTGCATTCAAGGAATTTGAGAAATAGATATAAATATTTCAGGAAGTGGTAAATTTAAGATCTTCAAATGCTGCTTTAAAAGGATGCTGGACCATTTGAGAATGCTCATTTTAAATGGAAGAATTACAGAAGCAGCAAATTATCTCTATTTGCAACAGGGATTAGAACTAAATGTCATATTTTAGGTCCATGCTTCATGTTTGCTTCTACAAGAACAGACAATTTAAATGTCAGTTATTATAGCTTGTCAATAAATTTCAGATTCTAAGCAGATCTGGAAAACATGACTGACAGCTACAAATTAATTTATCTGTTAAATAACCAGCCAGCACTTCACTGCTATTGCTGACATGCATCAGAGTATAACACTACTAATTCAGAGTGTGAGCTGTTGTTTTGTCATGAAGTACAAATTATGCAGATTCTACTCATCTCCTAGGTAGAGAGAAATCTCTGAAGCTGTGATGCCCTTTAGGAGAAGTAATCAGTTATCCCAAAAGTTCTGTGGTTTTATACTCACAGAGCAATGGTATAGTTTAAAACAAAGCAGGCTCTCATCAATGCATGAAATTATAACTGCTAGTGTGGATGGTAAAAATTAGTATTTGCTGCTTAGAAAGAAAAGAAATAGTGTGGGAATAAAGGCCTTCACAAAGTTAGAAGTGAGTTAAAAGCCAGCATGAGCTACTGCTAGGTAATCAGAACTGCTGAATACGAAGCCATTAATTTAAGCACTTAAATAAAGACACAGCAGACTAAATACAGGGGTGTGTGTGTGAAACAACAGGCTCCATCCACACTGGGGTGTTGTACCTGAAAATAATACTGAGATTAATGCCAGTTGTTGGGGTTAGAATTGCTAGATGCTTTTGTTGCAGATAATGCAATAAACAGTTTCCTTGACAGCAGTCTATAAAAAAGAAGAGAAACTGTGTAGGAAGATGTTTTTTTCAGAGCAGGTAGCCAAACAGGGGTGATCTAGAAGTTCCCAAGTTGCTTCAAAGAGTCTTAGAATGGTTGGGGTTGGAAGGAGCCTTAAAGACCATCTAGATCCACCCCCCTGCCATGGACAGGGACATTTTCTCTAGACTGGGATGCTCAGAGCTCCATCCAGCCTGGCCTGAAGCACTTCCAGGGATGGAGAATCCATGACTTCTCTTACTGGAGCATGTTCTGGGGAAGACTGAGGCAAAAAACTACCTCAGCTCTCTCTATATGCCACTGTATGTACGCTGCTCAAATTCTCTACAAATATTTGACTTTTTTGGTTTTTTGAACATTTTTCCTATGTTTAGTTGAATGGGCTTTTTCACAATTTTTCACTGTTTAGCAAAACATTATGAAGAAGGAAAATAAATTCTGGCTCTGTGTATCATAAGGCTACTTCTCCACCTGCAGAGGGATTCAGCCTGATGTGTCCTCCCCTATAGAAAGTCTTAAATCATTAATCTACAGAAATTACAAAAATGCTCAGTTATCTCAGCTGGCTGTTAATCCTGAGGTTTAATGATGATGATGCAATTTTTTTTTTAATTATTTCATAGAGATGTCTAGAAAAGTTTCTGTGATTTGAAGCCTTTTAAGAGGCCAATCAACAAAAGTTCATTTTAGGGCTCCAAAGGATGAAATAATAATCCAGTTAGATTTTTGTATTTTGGTAGAAAGCCTGAGAGGAAAGCAGAGAGAGGTGTGGTTTGCAGAGCTCAGAGGGGAAATAAAGATATTCTAGAAGATAATTTTAATGGTCAATTTTATTTAAAAGATTCCACCACAGTATGACTGCTGTATTCTGTAATTTATTTGGACTTTGAGAGGTGTTGTGACACCAGGTTTGAAAGCCCTTGAGCAATGTTCTGAGGGGAGAACATGGCAAAGTGGATCCAGTTTGTCTCTCTGCTCTAGCAGCCACCATGTAATTTAGCAGTCATCATGTAATTTCAAGCAACCCTTTCTCATTATTTGCCTTTTATCTGGCTCAGCATCCTTCAGGCTGTGGTACCCTTTGGATCTACTTAATGCTGAGCATCTTGAAAGTGCAGCTGCTTCTTGAGGGCCCAAAATGAGCAGTGGTCTTTGTTTTGATGGAGACTGCCATGTGCCACTCCTAGGTGTCAGCCTGGGCTGTGACATCCTTCAAGTCAGGAAGAGTTTTCAGTGTTCCAGTGCTTGCTTAGGCCATTTTCCCTGGCTGTAGTCTTATGAACTGAAATTTCTATTCATGTCAGTCTTCTCAAGCTACAAGCATCCCTGTGATGTCTTTGCTTTCCACCTCTGGAGCTTTATCTCCTAGTGCATTAAATGAATGTGTTATTGCAAATAATGCAATATTTAACTCTGTTAACCTGTTGGGTTGGGAGGTTCAGAGCTTTGTCTCCTCTGTCCAAGAGTCACAGCTCATTTGATAGTCACTGTAGTTAGCTGATCAAATTTGCATGCCATGAACATGTCAGATTTGGGTGGGGTTTTTTGGTTTGGCTTTTTTTGCTCTCCTGTCAGTTGATGGGGGGGGAGGGAAATAAAGGTGATATAAATAGAACATGTAATGAAATCAGTCTGAGTAGGAAACTCATCAATCTAGAACTCATAGGTGCTGCAAGCCCAACAGGTAATGGATAAAAGGTCAGCCTATTTCATGGACATTGCTCTAGATAAAATACCTGTTGGAGTTAATAATTTTCACAATAAATCTTGCTCACATAAAGAGCTCAGTTATACAACTGCAGTTATTTTTATATCAATGAATGTAATATGAATTAATTAATATGATCTGTTCACTGTACCTGATCTTGCTCTATCAACTGAGCTTGGAGGTCCCCAAAATGACCACTAGGGAGTCTGTATTATTGCAATATTTAATTTGTATTTGGTACCTTAAAATCTAAGTGTTCCTTTAATATACAGTGAACCATATCAGATGGATCAGTAATTAGGTTCAGCATCAAACACAACATTGGCAAGGAGCCATATAAAGCACAATCACTTTGGAGTCACAACCTGGTTTGTACTTCAGCTGACCTCAAAAAGAGGTTCTGGACATGAAAAAGGACCTCTGTAGGTTTTTTTGTGCTTTCAGAGGATATGAGCTGGCCTAATGAGAGCTACCACCTCCCACTATGAACCTGGCTTCTATATATCATGCCCATACCAGTTAAATTCATTAGTAAAGCATAAAATTAGGCTTAGCACTTCTCTGGTCAGCCCTTCATAGGGGTCATGTTTATTCTGCCTGCACTACTAGAGTTTTTGGGTCAAATGTATAGCTCTCTCTCAAGCTATAGAGCCAGACTGTGAGGAAGAGGGTAGCAAAGAGATGAGGTGGTCAGTGCTTAGTTTGAATTTAAGTGGCTCTGGTACTGTGTTTGTCAGCATCATGTGGAAATACAGAATGTTATTCTGATTTATGGAAAGCTTGCTTCATTTCTACTCTGTCTTGTGAAAGAGCTGAAAGTTTTCTGCTTCTGTGGAGGAAGACTGAGGAGCACCCTGGGGGCCAGGTCTGAGTGTTGGGATTTTGTCTTAGCCTGCCTCCAAAACGAGCTTGCTGGAACTAACCACAAATATAAAGCATGTCTCTGCAAAAACTACCCACCTCTTCTTTTCCTGAAAACAAACACCAGGGAATTACAGGGAAGATTTCAGGCAATTTGCTTGCTGTGACCTCATCCTGGTATTTTACTTGTGTTTTCTGTTCAGAGACAAACCTTCCCTCTTTGGTCACCAGCCTCTTCCATGGCACCAGACAGATCCTGCTCTGGGTGCCACAGCAGGTGCTTGTTCCAGGGCTGGCAAACAATTTTGCTGCTGTGTTCATGAGACAGAGGCAGATTTGGAATTAGTTTTTGAGGCTCCAGGACTTAGATTAATTGGTCAGGAGGTCTGATTCAAACTGCTGGAATTGTGCAGCCAGCAAGTGTCCACTGCATGTGTTTATTTTTTCCTACTTTCAGCCAGAGGGCTGAGATCAAGTTTCTTAATTAGTTTCTGAAAACAGGAAGAAAATGTTGGTCCAGTTGCCTATGATGAGGTATTGGTTAGTAGCAATGTTAGTAGCATCTCAGCAATGGCTTATGGGTGTGTAAATCAAGTTCTATTTCTTAAGAGGTAAATTAAGTTCTATTTTTGAGACCCTATAATTTCTATGCCTTTTTTTTTTTTTTTTTTTTTTCCCCAAGACAATTCTTGCTTTCTGAGTAAAAAAATAAGAAGGAAAAAGGATTACAGCACATTACAATAGGGTACTTATGTGCAAAGTACCTAAGAAGACTTTGGAATGAAAAGCAAATGAAACATAACATAGAAAACATTCTTCACTAGCATATGAGATTTTGTGGTGTTTAGTTAAAGACAGAACTATGTGAATGGTTATGCTTTATTAAGTGACATTAGTAGAAAAAGAACTATGGGAAGTACAAGCAAAAAAGTTGTAAGAAGCTAATAGTTACTTTCAAATTTAACATGGAACATTTCAAGTTTTCTGAAGTAGAGATAATCAGACCGTGCTAATCTATTGTGCAAATTCTCATCACGTAGGGGTGATTATATTTAAATTTCTTCTTGGTATAAAAGCAGGATTCACTACCCATACTAATATGATAGATCTCTCAAACTGCTTGCTTCAATGAGTGTTCCTTTAGTATGGTTCAAGGCATTCCCAAAGCTGGCAGTGAACTGGCAAAGGTGCCTTTGAATACTTTAATCATGCATGGCCATCTTCACCCTCTTTAGACTGAGCCTTATCTAGATTACATGATTGGTTAGCCTCTCAGAATAAGTTGACCCTTAAATTAAAATGTTGCCTCTTTGAAGATTACCAATCAAATTAAAACAACCAGTCACACTTTAACCTCTAAAACAAATTGAGTTTTTTTAAGTATTCTTTTTTAATGATCAGTTCCTACAAAATAATTTATAATTGTCAGCATTCCACACTGCAGTAATTCAAGCTCATTTGAAGAGGAGGACAGCAATGGGCCCTTTATCAAGCACTTTCTCATCTTTAGAGCTATAGCTTTGGTAAGATCAGAGAAAAAATCAGAATAACACCACTCTCTATATTGGGTTCCTGGTTGAGATGAACTAAATAGAATGCCTGAAAACCAGTTCTCTTCTGACCACCATGTAAAGAATTCTAAGTGCAGAGTCAAGGGCTCTTCCTCCAGCACATTTGGAGGACTTGCCTAATCCAAAGCCTTTTCAAAAGTTTCTGCTTTTCCACCATGCCTCTGAAGCTGGCTTTGTCCCAGTGCTGGCAAGCTCCTCTCCTCCTTTTAGGTGTTTTTCAGGTTTTTTCCACCAATAGAGGAGGGTCCCCAAGCCCTGGTGTGTTCTATGACTCCAGAGACCAATGTTTCTTCCTCTTGCTCTTTGAAAATTCATTAAGAGATAAAATGAAGAGAGCATGCTTTCTTTTTGTTTTTCTTTTAATTTTATCTTTCTATAAAATCCCTTAAAGTATTCTGTGAAGTACTCTTACAATACAGCTACAGCTAGCTAGCAACAGCTATTTTGTATTTTTTTAGTGTTTCACATGAACTTCTCAAAAATACTTAACTGTAAGAGAAGTTCATGTCTCTGTTGACAAAACTGGTAATTAAGAGCTGAGGTAAAATTCTTGCATAAAGCTTCCACATCACTGTTATGATAATAATGATTATTACTCATATTGATTTAAGCCTCACCATTGACAATCTGAGTTTGCATCCAAAAAATGTGATGTTTGATTTAAACCAGTGTTTTTCAAGTATACCTGCAGAAGTTATTAACTTGGGGGATATGCTGGGTACTCCTATAAAACATCTAATTCAAGTTGTTGGGTTTTTTTACATAGTGAACAGTATCTTTAAAATAATGCAATATTTCAAAATATCTTTAAGCTGAAAATGGTTTTTCACAATGAAATGTCTGTGTGTCATGATGCCATATGTGAGATGGGGGGTCTGCTGGATCTTCATTCTGGTTTCTTTTCTTCTTTTTTCAGGAAGAAAACTGTCACTTTGTCATTCTTCAATTGCACACATCATGCATTTGAGCTTATGCCCACTCTAGTCAGCATCATCTATATCATTCCATCAATGGCTACATAACCAACAAAATATTATATATTATATATTATATATTATATATTATATATTATATATTATATATTATATATTATATATTATATATTATATATTATATATTATATATTATATATTTATTATATATTATATATTATATATTATATATTATATATTATATATTATATATTATATATTATATATTATATATTATATATTATATATTATATATTATATCTATAAAGAACTACTTGAATCATTCCATCATACAGAGTCATAGGTCTGGTTGTGTTCCTGGGAGTAGTAATTATTTTAACTCAGAGTGAAATTATGTCTTGGATTTGAGCATAATAAACAGAGACCTCATGAACAAGCCTTTATGCAAAAGCTGAAAGCACAAGCATGCCCTGGTGGGTGTGGCTCTACTTAATTTCAAATGAACTTAGCTGAGGCTCTCTTTTAGATGTTTAGCCAAACCTAATCAAGGTGTGTTCATCTGGATTTATTTCTTCCTAGTGAAAGCAGGAGAAAACAGTACATGAGAGAACAGAGCATCAGTACATGCAGAAACAAACAAAAAAAAATCAATAATTATAAATAATAGAAGGTACTGTAGCAATGAAATAGCCTTTAATGCCAGTTCTCTATCCATTTCTATAAACTGCTGAGAATGATTTTTTACTGCTGTTTTCTTCTTTGCCATCTCCCACACCACATGTGGGGTTATACACAGCTTTTTATTAATGGAGCCAAAAAGCCAGTAATACAGTGTGCTGAGTACAGAAATGTAGTCAGAAAAGCTTTTCCTTCCCACTTGACAGAGATTCAGAGGCTCTGCTGTCTAGCCCAGTGTATTGATCTCTGCTTCTTACATGTTGAGTAGGAAATTCTCTCCAGAGTTTATTTGTACTGGCTCTTTGTTTCTCTGAGGTTTCAGTAAATAACAGTATTTCACCAAGGAGTTTCTTCTTTGCAAAAATATTCCTTTTGAAGAAACCAAATAAACAACAAACAGGTGAAAAGGTGTCTATTGCTTTGCAGTTGCATGTTTTCACAGATCTTCCCCCTTTTTTTTAATATTATTTTAGACTTGGAGCTCTGGAGGCAATTCAGAGCAAGACTGAGTAGAAAGTTTATGTAAATGAACATGTGTTTTCATCTCTTTCCTAGTGCATCTTGCCACAATATTCTTCCCCTTTTTCTCCCTGGTCAAGAAGAAAAGTGGCAATTATGTCCTCCTCTGAAGGTTCCTTTGTGATCTGTGATTTTATGAACTCTGCAAGTTTCATTGGTCTAAACTGAAATTCCTTTCAAGAGGTTTTAATTGGTTTGTCCTGGCTTGGCATATGACTTGTATTTTTGCATGTTTTGTTTGTTTGTTTGCCCAGTCTTCCCACAACTTTAGAACACTTTAGATCAAAAATGACATGGTACATTCTGTGCCTCTTTGTTTGAGTTAAAAACATTCTGTCTGGAGTCTCCAGAGGATCACAACCCAGCCACTTCAAAGAGAATAGCTTGTAGTGATTTAATCTCTGGATTCTGCACAGGCCCTATAGGTAGAAGTGTGTCTTCTCTGGCTCATGGCAAATAATTTACAGTACTTTGAGGAGAAAAGTATATGAATATATGCATACACACATACAAAAAACCCCAATAATATACAGGTGCTCTTATTTTTCTACCATTCTTCTGGGCAATATTCTTGCATAATTATTTGCAAAATGGTTTGATTTTATTTTGTCCTTTTCTCTTTTATTTGAGGCTTACCCAAATGTATATAATTGATTTTTTTGTTGTTGTTTTTTGTTTGTTTTTTTTTATTTTTTCTTTATGCTGTAAGGTTTTTGGGAGACCTATAAGCCTTGCCTGCATTATGCTTTTTTGGGGTTTTTTTTGTAACCTATGGCCATTGCAGTTTGGAACCTCTGGACAGGGAGCTTCAGATGTGAATTGAAATTATTTGACCTGGTCAGAAGAAAGCTTTGACTTTTTGTACAGAAAATTCCTCATACAGATTCCTGTGCCTAAGGATTATTGCTGTTGGTTCCAATGCACATGGAAACCTCACCTTCTTCAAAAACATCAATTTTAGGGACAAGCTTGAAGTGTTCTTTCCTTCTGGTAAGCAGCCCAGCCATATGTTTGGGGAAATGGGAATGCTACCTGGAAGATTAATCCTTGGCACACAACCCTGAAAGCAGCCAAATCTGGGAGAGATTATGACTGAAATTTGTCTTGATTCAAGTTTTTCTGAAGAGCAGAACTAACCTTGATAATGCCTGGAGAACATAGGGGAGCTCTGCAATCCAGTGGGTAATAATCAGGAACAGCCTAACAGTTTTAATTCAATGGCCTTAAAAAATAATTTTAAAACACCCCCTCCCAGCCATCTCAGAGCACAGTAAATGAGAAAATAGATTTCAAGTGTGTTTCTTGCATGATAAAAGGTCTTTTAGGAAAGCAGTTTCACAAACACCTTTTCAAGGAACTAGACATCTTTTCCCATTCTTCAGTAAAGTCACAGGCACTGCAGGGAATCTCAGAAATTATGTTTGGGGGGATTTTTTCACTTCATTCTGGAGAAGCCAACATTAGGAAGTAGTTAATTTTGTAGGCACTTTGGAAAAAATCTTCTAATTATGTGTAAAAACCTTGTTGAGTATAAGGTTAAGAACATTTGCCATTTTCCTTTAAGGAGAAGTTGTTAGAGCTGAGGTTCTAATCTCTTGCCTGGTTTCCCTCTATATCATGTTGAATTTTATTCACAACAGAAGCTGAAAAGTGACAAAGTATAATTTCTCCATCTACTGCAGAAAATTGCTCATAATTTTTTGATAGCTATTTAGTCTTGATAAGGTCACATCTTCCAGCTAAACTAGGCTTAGACCTATTTATTTCTTTGTATTTAAGGCTGGTAGCACACAATATTTAAATTTTAACAAGTATTTATAGCCCAGGGTCTGCACTGCATTTGCCACCAGGGCTGTGGCTGATTGCTGGCAGGTGTGAGCTCCCCTGCATTAAAGAATGGACTGCAGGATTATCCCTTTGTTGAGGGATCCTGGGAATTTGGGTCCATGTACTCAGAGACAAAGCTGTTAGCAGCTACTTAGGTGTGCACTGAAGAGTTTGGTGAACTGTGTTTAACTGGGGGCTTGAGATTCTGTATAAAATGGAATTGAAAACACAAACACCACTGAGAAACACAAGCTCCAGTCAGTAATAGGTGATCTTTTATATCTGCCATGTTTGGAGGGAAAAAAAGTACAGCACATTACAGAATTATTTTATTGAAGGGTGTAATGGATTTCACATTTCAAAAGCTTCCAAGTATGCATCAAGAAATGCATTTGATGTTCCTCCAAAAGGTGCTTTTATCACTGGTTTTATCTCTGAGAACATAACTGAATGTAAAGTAAAATATCCAATTGCTAATAAGAGGGGACAAAGGGTTATTTCCTAGGGGAAAGAGATTAAAAATAATTCTTGAGACAGCTTTGCAAAGTGTCTGAGGATGGGACTGCTGCTTGGGGGGCAGTGCTCCTGGGCTGTCTGTACAGCAGGGAGAAAGGCAGCCTCCTTCTCCTTCCCCTGCCATTGACTTGCAGCCTGCCCTTTTCCAGGAGCAGAGAGCAGCAGGCTGGTCCAGGAGGTGCCCCAGTCCCTCAGCCCCAGCAGGCAGGGAAACTCCCAGCTTGGGGCACACCTGGGGAACGAGGAGTCCCAGAGGGGCCTCCTGGGAGCCCTGACAGCTCTGTGTCAAGGTGAGAAGTGAGAACCAGCAGAGATGCTACAGGTCTGCTTCCCTAATCCAACACACACAAATTAAGTGAAGGAGATTGGGACTGCCAACAACAATGTTTTGACTATTGAAAGTTAGTATGTTTAGCAGATACAATCATGTTTATGCAAGGATGTTAGATTAATGTAGAATTTCTATTAAAAGTGCATTATTACCTCTTTGTGCTTTAGATAACTTAGCTCAGAGGTTAGGGCATTGCCTCACTGTGGTAGTGGCATTTGATCTGAAAGCAAATTTTTCAAATGAGGGCACAAAAGCTTTCCTTCAGGCCTGCAGGTGGCTGAAGTGTCAGCTCTGTCTAAACTTCATGTCAGAGGTTCAAAATTCTGTGCAGCCAGTGTAACCTGGGGTGTTTTGCTTCACAAAAGCTAAGGGATCATGGTCATAAGAAATAATTATTTAAGAAATAATAAATGGGCACATTGAAATGATAAACAGATATAAGTAGTTTATGTTAATGTAATACTTCCAAACTGACATCAACGGTGTTCATATAAAATCCGTTTGTTGACTGCTAATTATTTGAGTCTGAGTGTATTTTTGTGTGTGTGGGTGTGGGGAGAAGTGACTTCAGCTGACAACTGCAGGTGCTCCTGTAGTGGATGTGCACAGTGATGTCAGAATGAAATCCTTCTGGTACTGTGGGCTTGTCTCAGTGTTCCTCTGAATTTAATTATTTAAATGACCTACTATTGTTCCTAAATTAAATATTTAGGCTTTCTAAATGGCTGCCATCCTGGTTTAGTTGTCAAGGTAAAGCTGATTGGTGGTGACAGAAGCTCTGAGTTGGATGCTGGTATTGGGGGAATCTCAGCTCCTCACTGTTTCCTCAGTGTGCCACCTGTGAGTGAAGTGCTGCTGTAAGGGCCAGTCCAGCACCCCAGGGCTGCACAGGCAAGGAATTTCCTTGGAGATTTGTTTGCAGGGTCCTGTTTCTGGAGCTGGCTGCCACCTCTGGAAGTACCACAAAAATGAAAATGCTTTCTACTTAGTCTGAGATTTCTCAGAGATGTTTGTTGCTTCTGTAATGTTTAATGAGATAATGAAGGGAAGTCACTAGGGGAAGAGAGTCAAGCTAGTAATGCATCCTTTCTTTGATTTGCATGGAACTAGGTGTGAATCTTATGCATCTATCTGTTCTTCTAATTATAAGGAGGGGTTGTGTAGGTAATTTCAAAGTCCTAAGGCGCTAGGGTACCCTGCATGCAAGAACTTAAATTTTAAATGAGGAACTAATAAAATTAAGTACCAGTTTAATGCTACTTAAACTGGCTGAACAGAAAGCTTGCTCTTGCAAGCCTCTAGCTTTTTAAATGATAGATGGTTAACTTCTAGTAATGTTTCTGATTTTGGTTTTTTTTTTTTTTTTGTTGTGTCTCTTGCATGCACCTTAAAACTTTTGAGAGCATGTAGAAAAAAATAATGATTTTTAAAATAATTTCTTAAAAATAAAGACTGAGGGACAGTCACATTTTCTTGAATATAACATGAGAGATTCTAATAATTTAAATTATTCAAAAAGCCTAAATAATTAGTCACTGTAGTTTTCAAGCAGAAAAGAAGCAATCTATACTGCATAACTAAGGTTAGAATTCTGCTTTAGGTATTAAGTAGCATGAACATATTTATTAAATGCTTTTTTAAGAAGTCCACTTTGTGCTTTTAACAGCACAGACATCATGTACTTCTTCTTGAATCTTGTATCATCAAGCACAGATTTCATGCTAGCAGAGTTTAATAGTTAGAGCAACCTGAATATTTTTAAGCCCTTTCATTTGCTGCCCAGGCTGCATTAGCCCATGTCCCTCATCAGACCTCCAGCAGACACCTGAGCATGAGCTTAGGAACAAGGCAAGGGCAGACTGATGTCCCCAGAGTGCTCTACCATCCATAAAGGATTTATGGCAGCTGATTTCTGAGCCACACATGCCATCTTTTGGCCTCTATGTCCTCCGTGGTTTTGGGGTTTCCCCATGGCTGTGTCTTGTTTGCTCTTGATTCTCTGTAGCCTTTCAACTGCAGCCATGCAAAAGCAGAGCTTTTTCTCAGTGTAAATTCACCACACCAAGAGAAGAAATACTTACTTTTGTTTGTTTTGAAACTAGCAACCATTAGCTTTTATCCTTCTGTTGTTCCTAATTACTTCTTGGGAGATTGTGATGACTGATCCTGACACACACCCTGGCCCAAGGCCCAGATTTTACCATCCTCTTCCAAGTCCTGTTGAGCCACACTAGTGGTCTTGTTAACTCCATCAAGGAGAAGCAGGTTGATATCTGTTCATCCTTTGAACCACCTTTTGTTCCTCTACACCCTTTTATGAGATGGTAAAGGAGGAGGAAAGCAGCACAGCAAGCAGCAATCTTGATGTAAGTGAAGCAGAGATTTATGTATTGCCTAATGATGGCTTGTTTTGTGCTCTGTGCCCAACACAGGATTGCTCACATCAGTTTTCCTTTATTCTGTTGTTGTTTGACTGTTAGCACTGTGCTGAAGCTGTCCTAAAGCTGGCTCGGAGGCATGGCTTTTCTTGGCATTTGAAGGGTTATAGAGGCAGTCTTTTCATATGAAAAGCTGTCTAGGGGCTGAGGGTAAAGGTTTTATATGTTTATTTCAGTCACTGAATTTCCTCATCCATTTAAAAAAATATCTTAAAAATAATAATCGTTTAATCACTTAGGAGTCACTAAGTCTGTGGTCCTTTTTGTGGTCCTGAATTTATGCTCCTCACCTTTGAGAACAGCATTTACTGTCATGAGCAGTTGTCAACCCCTGTTAAGCCCCTTGAGGCTGTTTTTCAAGATCTGGCCTGGCACTGTGTCTTGGTTTGAAAGACAGATATTTGTTAAGAGAGGGAGGAGCCTCTCTTGACATGGACAATGTAAACCCCCTCCCTCCAAATTATTACAATTTTGAAATTAAGGAGTTTTTAAGCAAAGATATGGGAATTAGGAATAGCAGTTCTTTACTAGGAAAATTAAAATAGAAATACAGTATTACAAAGAACAAACCCAAAACACTGACAGAGTCAGAACACAACCTGACACCCTGTCAGTCAGTCAGGGTGTTGGCAGCAGTCCCATTAAATGGTGGCTGCATCCTCCTGGAGCAACAGATGTGGTTCAGTTAGAGCAGTGCTCCTGTAGAAAGGTGCAGGTTTTTTTCTGAAGGTGCAGGGATGATGTAGAAGGGTTTGGTTTTCCTCTGGAATCCAATGTGAAAAGGCTGCTCTGATGCTCCAAATCTCAGTTTTTATCTAGGTAGGAAAGGCTTGGCTCCTCCCCCTGGGTGGAGTATCTCACAATGGCATGATGAAATTTTATCAGTCATGGTGTGGGACTGAATGGCCCATTAACAGAAGATACCTCCCTGGAGGAAGGATGGGTTGTGGAATAGATAAAGATGACTGCCTCCCCTGGTTTCAACAGATGGTGATAGAATACATACTTTTGGTTACATCCTGCATTGCAAGCCAAGACAAACTGGTAAAAATTCAGCCTGACACAGAGCTTGGTATTTTCCAGTTTCAATTTCCTGGGCAGAGTTAGAGCTGTGGATTGCACATGGCAGGCAGGTGTGCTGATACTCCCCTGCTGTGGTGGGTGACACACCTGTCCTGTCCCAGAGCAGGGTTTGGGGCAGGGGTGGCTGCCAGGCCCTTTCCTGCTGGGGTCTGTGGGGCTGTGAGTGGCTCTGAGCAATTGGTGTTGCTCAGACTCCAATCCCACAATGGCTTCTACTGCTCACAGCTGTGACACTGTCCTTGTTATTTCCCTAATCCCCACCCCAGGTAAGTGCTTCCAGCACAGGACCTCATTAACATTCTCTCACATCACCAGAGATACCAGGTAAGGATTTATTTTTCTGGTGGGAAGTCAAATATGCACTAAAAAGAAATGAGAACCAACTGTGAGTATTTTAAATCAGAAACTTGCTAGAAATGGCATGGCAGTATCCTGTTGCCCACTTTTATGGGAATTAAATATGACTCCTTGTAGATACTATTTGAGTATTTCCCTGTGCAATAAACTTGGTAATGCAACAAGGACTGGAGCTTAAATACATTTTCACAGGTAAAGATTTTAAGGGAATTTTCTCTGGGAAGAAAAAAAAAAATGAGGCACTGGAGAGCAGAGCAGCCTATAAACCATGCAGAGACACAGCTCAAAAGTGACCAGTTTGAAATAAAGGACTTGCTTATTTTCATGACACTGAATTGTGTTTATTTGAAATCTGAGAACTGCAGACACATGTGTGACAAATTAATGGCTTAGTAGTTTTGAACAGGGAAACAGACAAAGTCTTATCTTTTTTGCATCAAAGTCCTAAAATCTGTAGAATTTAATCAAACCAGAAGTGCTCACAGAACTTTATAATTGTGGCAAAATAATGCCTTCTTTGTTCCTTAATAAACCTGACATCTATCAGCATTGTTAACACTTGGCCTTTGATTTATTCAAAATTACTTTAAATGTCATATATTCTCAGTACAGAAGGAATGATTTCTAGTAAGACAACAGGATTGAGTCACTCTGTGATTATAATAATTGTATTTACAGAAGAGTAACAAGCTTCTCTCATAGGGAGAATATTTTAATTTGTTCTGCTGTTTGTGACGTCCCCTTTTTTGTTGTTTTTCTTTTTTTTTTTTGTTCTTAGTGGATAGGTTAAAAAGCAAAAAGACAGAATTTTCCCCAGGAGACTGATTCTCCCCAGGCAGAATACATATTTTAAAATTACTACCATCAATGTGATGTAGTAATAGACCTTCATCCCTAATGCAAGCACTGGCAACAACTGAGGCATCCGAGGCATCATTTACTAGAATATATCTGAGGATGACTTTTGTGGCTTTTTGTAGCAATCTGAGTTCAATTCAAACCATAATCAGCTAATCACTGGCAATTTTCAGATATGAGTCAAGCTAATTTCAAGACAATCTGCCTTAGTTTCATTGAACAGCCCTGGAGATGATGTTTATGTTGATGTCCATTAGTATTCCAACTGATAGCAATGTAAGCTCTGAAAAAAGAAAAAAAAGAAAGAAAAAAAAAAAAAAAGAAAGAAAAAAAAAAAAACCAAAACAAAAAAGGCCTCTCTAAAATGAACCATAACAAAAAGTCTGCCAGCCTGAATTGCAGAAAATAGAAGTTTATTTTTTGCCACCTGTGTGCCCCCAGCAGGTGACCTGAACTTGGATGGAGCTGTGTAAAGAAGCAATGGGTCATTTAGAGTACTTACCCTGACTGGAAGGGGTACCTTAGCTTCTCTTCAGCAGTGAATATCAAAACATTTGCTATGCCTAAAATCATGGAATCTAAGAGTGGGGTTTGAATCAGGCCTTAAAATGTTCCTGTGACTTTTGAAAGATCTCTTCAAACCACAGACAACTTCCCTGCTATGCATCATTGAGTCTATGAGTCTAGAACTTCCTTGATTGATTGGTTGAGGGGGTCTTTCTCCCTGTTTATTGCCTTTAACCATTTCTTGATGTTTTTTCTCTCTTTGTAGCATACAGATTTAGATATACACAACACCCTATTTGCAGAGAAATAACCCCCATAACACAGAGGGATGACACTTTGAGTCATGCAACCAAAAGTGAGGTGCTGTGAGACTGAAGTGGGCAACTTAACCAAATGAGTGTTTTCTTTTATGAAAACACTCTGCAAGTCCATCAGTTTATGAGCAGGATGGGTAAAGCTTTCCCTGGCACTGCTAACATGGAGGGGAGGGGGTTTGGTATCTATTGCAGGGCAGGAAAACACTGAGGTCCATTTCTCAATGGAAGACAATATTGTTACTGCAGCACTGACCTTGCTAAGGAGCATTGGCTTCATTTTGCCATTGTGGTTAGCAAATGCAGATTTGGAGCTGTTGCCATTGCATCCCTTGCCCTCAGTGTGCCAGTAATAGGAAATTCAAGTGCTGCCAGGTCCCTTGGTGCCTGCTTGGGAGATGGTGAGAGAAATCTCTCAGTGCCAGAGACACACAGGGTCTGTCCCTCCTTGGCACCTCACTGTAGCAAGGCTTTTTCACCTAAACCCTGATGGGGAATCCACAGAGAGAGGGACAGGAGCATCTTATTGAAGCTACTGGTGTCTGATCAAGTTTGAAAACAGCATATCCCACAGAAACCCATGAAATATCCAGCACTAAAAAAAAAATAAATCTTTATTTCAAATCAATCACCACTTAAGCAGACTGAAATGAGCAGTAAAAAAATACAACCCCAGTGTGTTGGGCAATCAGATATTCAATGCTTCATCCTGAGCAACACCAGCCAGGAAACACTTCTGCGGCCATCTCCTGTGTGTATCTCAATCAACTGTGATCACTGAGGAAGTGGACCTGGAGTCATAAACAATTTTACTCAGTGTACAAGGGTGGTGGGATGGCAACCAGAGCAATAACACAGCTAGAAAGGGAATACAGATTAATAAAAAAAGTTCAGAATGTCATTTCAGAAATCAGTGGTCCTTCACCCTCAATAGAATGTTCTGCTGGCTGCATCTTAAAAATATGAAGAGCAGAACAGCTCCACAGAAATAAATTTTTTTGTTTTGTAGGGAAATTTTCATAAGGAGAGAATGTGAAATGATAGTACCTGTTTATCATGGATGAGAGAGATCAGGCAGAACAAGCTCCTGCTAGACAAAGTAATTAACAGCATACTTGTTCTGAGAAAGGTCTTCTTTAACGAGACTTGAAAAAATAAAACATGATTTAATTATGGTAGGTAATATCAGTTGTGAAGCTTGCACTGATCATACATTATAAACATATTACATGATGTGTTTGACAGGTCACATGCTACACACTATAACATAACTTACAGAATGTTATTTATCATAGATGTTATGTAGCATATGGCATAAAATATTCTGGTGTATGATATTGGACCACATTAACTTATTGCAATATTACATTGTGATACATTATATATGTATATACCCACATTACAGTACATTATGTATGATAAGTACAATGCATGCACATATGTTATAGGTACATCTATATATAAAACAAAATTTTAAATGTAATCAAATGCATTAACACCAGATTTCTTTCTGGTCACAGGTAACAAAGATATAGGAGAGAAAGAAAAGAAAGGAATTTGAGGTGAATGAGAAGAAACTCTGTTGGTATATTAGCTATAATTATGTAATCTCTATAAGATTTTAGATTATGTATGTATATTTTTATAGAGTGCAGAAGCTGAATTATATGTCTAAAATGCATATTTAAAAATATATACACAAATAAAGCATGTATTAAGTATTTTTGTATTTATAAAATATACAAATCCTACCCACATACAGATTCTTATATACATGACATATATAGAAGAGATGCCATCATGCTCTACAGATATACAGATTGGTATAAAAAGCAATTTTTCCCACACAGGTCATTCTGTAATTGCCCATTAGGAAGGAGGTTTCCTGAATAACAAGGACTGAGTAGCAGCAAGAAAATAATTAGTGTGGATTACTGAACATAACTTTTTCTGTGTGTCAATCTGAGCCACAGCTGAGATCATTTTACATTGCCACTGTCTGAAAGCAGTTGCAGACAAAAGCTTCTAATGCCCTTCTTGAGGCAGCTCCCACCACACCCAGCTCCCCAGACCTGTCTGATTGAGTGCTCTGAATGTCATTCCTTTGTCCTTGCATGTTGATGCTGTAGCCAGTGGAGTTGTTAAGAACACTTATGTGCATTTGGCAAGAAACTTGTGCTGCCCCAGGAGGATCCCAGCTCCCCAGTGAGCCGGGGTGTCCCCACAAGGCAGCTCATGCCCCTTTGGCCTGATGTAGTTCCAATGTGGGACAGTGTAGTTCCAGTGGGACTGGCCCAGACAGTGATTTAAAATACTTTCCATGCAGATTTTGCACAGCAGCAATGCCAGCCCCATAAATATTCACAGGAAGCAAATACAAGAAGAATTTGTGCAAAATGAATACATTTTAAAAGGGTTGCATAAAATTTTCAGAGGAAATATGTCCAGCATGAAGGAGAGGGTCAAATCTGGGAGTTACTGACACATTCCCTCAGCATTAAGCACCTGATTGCAGCTCCTGGGATTCCTGAGACTGGCCCAGGTCTTCAGCAGAACAAGTAACCACAGTTCAGTACTTTGTGGATTACAGCCCTACCAGATTCCTTGGACCAGAGATATTCTGCTGGAAGCTCTTAAAGTGCTCTCTGACCTCTGGTACTGCCAGAGGCCAAAGTCAGATATTCAATGAGACAAATGGGGAACCCCCCCAATTAAGTAGAACAAATGGAAGAATATAAATACAGTTTTGCTATTAAAATGAGAATTCTGTTCCACGTTTAAGAAATTTTTTTGTTAAAAACACAGCCCAAGTACTAGATTCAATGGTAAAAGAGAAAGGTAATGTCATTTTTGGTTGCAGGAGTGCTAAGCTGTATTTATCTGGTTTCCCCTCAGAACTATCTTTTAGCAGGATTAAGATTTATTGAGCCTTGTTTGTTTCAGATGAGCAATGGCTTCCCTTTCATAGCTTCTTGCTGGGGGGAGGTATTCATTCCAAAGGTGAGGAAATGAATCAATACCCCTTCCATTGGATGTTGATTTATCTCCATTTTGAACTCTTCCTTCCCTGAAAAATGATGAAATATTTTCATCATTTGTGTCTGGAATACACCCAACAGGATTAACACTATAAACAGGTGATTTTGGGCCATGGCAGAGGCAGAGGTCACAGAGCTCACCTTGGTCTGGGTGCTGTGTGGAGCATCTCAGGGACACACGTGTGCAATTCCTGGGCACTGCACTGGAAGGCTCTGAGGATCAGAGAGCTTCAGCACAGTCCCCAGGGGAGGTGTGGGCACAGCTGCAGGAGGGACAGGGACAGGGACAGGGACAGAGGGTGCCAAACTTTCCCATGCTCAGCTGCTTGCCAGGGTGCAATTCCAGCCAGCAGCCCAGTCCCATCCCTGTGCATGGGCTGAGTGAGCAGGCAGACCTTGTCACTTGTCACCTGCAGTGACAATCCCAGATCCAAAGCCTCCAGGTGCTCTGCAGTGATCAGCTGTACCACACAGCATCCTGGCCATGCATCTTCCTGAAAAACACACACTGGGAATTGTCTCAATGTTCATTAATTTATTAATGTGTCAGGTGGCCATGCAAACACCTGGGCTGAAACCAGGAAAAGTCTGGAGCAAACTTCAGTTCCTCCAGGCTGAAGTCTCAGCTTGGAGTGCTCCTGGGATGTCTGGGAAGGGGGTACACAGACACACATTGTGCTCTTATTAGCACCCACTCCTCTACTGCCATATGGCACCTTATGCTGAGATATGCTGTAAACAAAATTGCAGAAGTCTAAGTAATATTTAAGTACAAGCAGCACAGGCCCAAGTGTTTTGTGGTACAGCTGAGAGTTGTAATCATTCCTTTCCATCTCTACACCTCAGTCTGCTCAGCTGCCCTTACAGTGAGTTTCATCTCTGTCTAATTCCTTTCTGAAGTTAGAAGTGAAAGTTCATTTGATAATAATCAATGAATCACACTGTTGGCACTGGGTTAGTTGAGTGCTGCTGTGGATGGCAGCTCAGGTGGCCTTCTATTGTAGTAAAGAGATTGAATTTTCAGTAAAACTGGCATCCTTGTAGGGCCCGCAGTGAGTTACAGTGCCTGTGGGAACTCAGCCTTTCCTGGCAAGGAAAAATGAACTGAAAAGCAATTTTCAGTTAAGAATTTACTTCCTTCAATACCTGATGAATTCTGGAGCAAGTCTTCAAGTTTTTGTGCCAGACACCCACAAACACAGGGCTGCACAGCTGCAACCCTTCCTGGAGAAATAGGTCAGCACAGCAACCCAGGGAGAGCTAAGGTGATGAAAGCAGCAGTGCTTACAAACATTATTACAGAATCACAGGATATTCTGAGTTGCAAAGGACCCATAAGGACCTTCAAGTCCAGCTCTAGAGTGAGTGGCCCATAGAGGGATTGAATCCACAACCTTGGCATCAATAGCACCAGGCTCGAACCAACTGATCTAATCTCAGGGGCAACTCAAACCACATTTCAAGGAGACTTTTTTTGCTTGTTTGGAGGCTTGTGAAGCAGGACACATATGTAGCACTTCTAGACAAAAACTAGCTAGCTTCAGCATTTGTTTAACACTGGCAAATCACCAGCTCCTGTGTATTCCATCAGACACTTCTATTGATTCCTGCCATGCTCACACCATTTTCCTGCCTCTTCCCAGTAGCTCTTTCCACTGGTAACATTAACCACAACAAAGGACTCCAGGGTAATCACTATAACTAAGTGTTACAGCTGCATTTAACCTGAAAGAAGAGACAGTCCAGAAGAAAATAAAAGAAAATCTAGTTCTAGGTTGGGACATATCTTTTTCTAAAAAATGTTAATTAAACTGTGTGAAGTTAATTGCCAATAATTCTTTTGTCTGCTTCATCCCTGTAAGGATGCTTTTCTACTTTTCCCTGCAATTGACCTAAGCATGCCATGTTTATACAGTGTATGTGTCAATCAGCTGCACTGACATACATTTAGTCACAGGTAATTATGTTTGGCCAGATAAAATTGTACAATTAAACTTAATTATCACCAGATGTGTTCCAATATAGCCTTTCAACTTCTGAATTACCCAATACACTCTCACTCACACTTTTACTTTACCTCATTAATTGACTCAGTAAGTAATGCCAGACAGCTGTCTGTACTGTAACCATAATGAGCAAGGTACTAAGAGGTAGGACTGCAGGCTGGGCTGTGGCTGTGACAGCCTCAGGAGCCTGAAACCTGGCTTTGGAAAGGGCAGGCTTGTGGTCCTGAGTTTTACTTTTACTGTTTACCTTGGAATCTTTGCTGAATTGATTAAAGGTATGGTAAAATACTTTACCCAAGGACCCATTGCCATGATTTATTTAATATGGCTGTATAAAAATAGATATAACAACACCAAATGCTATGCAGAAGAGATAATTCAGAAGGCATATATTTTGTTTATTAAAAAGATAATAAAATGAAGGCAACAAATTTTCATAATTCGAAGTATACTAATGGCCAGATTCTATGATCAATAGTGAGCTCTCTCTTCATTTTGTGTGCCAAAGAAATTATTGCTAGATAGGATTACTACAGTAAATTCATATAGGACATTTCTTTCATCTCCATACCAAGAACAATGTAAAAAATGGAGTCATGAAAATTCCCTGCCTTAGAGAAAACCTAAAATTATGAAGGTAACACATTTTTGAAGAATGTTGGCCCAAAAGGCCTGGGAGAACAAGGTTTAAACTGAAGAGGTGGAAGAATGGTGGGAGGAGGGGTGTGGAATGATATTGTCAATTAAACCCTGGGTGAGGGAATGAAAAATGACATCACCTGCATATTTCTGACACCCACACCAACACACAGGGCTGATAAACACTGCAAACCCCAGCCTGGTGAAGTGGGACATTTAAGAGTAGATTTAAAGGGACAGTTTCTCAAACATGCTATTTTAGAGGGAGGGGGAAGACAACAATAAAGCATCTTGTCTGTGTTGTATGTTTGATGCTCATCCAAAATGATTTTGCCTGGCTCCTGAGATATTAAGCTGTTTGCCTTAGAGGTGATCATTCTCCCCATCATCTGCTTATTACTTTCTTTCCCTCCCACAATATGAAGCTCCTTGAAGAAAAAAACACAGCAAAATTCAGCACTTTGAACGAGTTACCTCATCTTCAAGAGACTTTTATAAATGGAAGGGTTAGAGGTACAAAGAGAAATTAAGGACAGGAAGGAGAGGAAGACAGGCATTTATTTTATTCTGTGTGTGCCATGCCACATAAACTGTCAGGTGACCTCAAACTTGTGTTGTGCTCACGTGAGGAAAAATCTCCCTTGGAAGTCCACAGGATTTTGGAAAGCAGTTTCTGAGCCAACAAGCTGGGAGTTCAGGGCTTGCCTTTGAGTCCTAACCAACAGCAGCATTTAGAAACCTTAGACAATCTAAGCCTCTGATTTGAGGGTTATCCACATCTGGCTTTTAGTGAGTGTGCACAGACAGACCATCAGGGACAGGAGACAGGCACAGGGTAGCAGGTCCATGCTGAATCCTTACAACTGAGGAAACTGTAACCTCTGACACCCATGGATTGTGCTGGCAATGCTGAACAAGAGCCCTGGGTGGGTGCCTGGATGTTCAGATCTTTTCCCAGCTCTGTGGTCTCTGCCAGTGAGGAGCAGCAGGGAGCAGGGAGGGCCAATGCAATGCACAGGCTCTTGAAAATCTCAGGCCTTAGAGAGAAGGAAAGACACCTAATAATTATTCCAGATGAAATGTAGTTTGTTCAGGAGGTGCTGGTTTCCAAAATTAGAATAGGCTCCTTCTACTCCAGCAAAAGCCCACTAAAATAATAAAAGTTTAAAATTCCCTGTCTGCTGCTCAGAGCAGTGGTGAGCCAAGCGTGGTGTGAGTTTGTGCCCTGCAAACCTCCCCGAGCCCTGGCTCAGGGATCTCTCCTGCAGCCTGGCTGGGAGCACCCAGGGACATGCCCAGGGCTCAGCGTGTGCCCACACAGCAGGGCTCACTGCTGCCCACTGTCCCCTGCCCCCTTGGGATAAGATCTAGCACAAAGTGCATTTTCAGCACCACATCCATGGCTGTAGCCAAAGAAAAGCAATTTTCCCCTCAGGAGGTGAGTCCTCTGAGCTCCTTTGCACAGTAACCTCATTGAGCAACTCCAGAAGCACAAGGTTACTGCACTTACTTAATATGCAACCCAGCACTGTGTATTTTCATACTTAATATGCAGATCTAATTGCTTGCCTGCATTTTGATTACCTTCTCTTCCTGGAATTTGCTCTTGTGTGGCTAATCCTAGTGAACTTCAAAGCATGAACTCGGTGGCTTTTATTTTTTTCTTTCTGCAGTTTGTGTCTGAGGCCAATGTCAAAACTCTTTGTAAGGACCATGACTTATTTTTTTTAGAAAAAATAAAATAAAGTCTCTTAGAAGTTAGTTGTCCTCTTTTTTTAACCTCAGGACCTTTACTATTACTGACCTGGAAGGTTACCCATTTGGTCTGGCCTTAATTAGCACTTCCACATAGTCTGCTACCAGCAGCATCCTCAGTCCTGCCTACCTAATACCAGCTTCAGAAAGGGCTCATATGTAATTCCTTTTAAGAGAAAGGCTATTCTTCATTTCTGAGTGCAAATGCAAAGCAATTTGTCTAAGTGCTTCTCTGTCTCAAACTGCTAAACCAAACCCACACAAATGTATTTCCCTGTAAGTGCCCCCACTTCCCACACTCTCCCTCACTTTTCACATCTTTTCCCATTATCCACCTCACCAGCAATAAAATGCAATAAATTTGTTTTCCTCTTTTGATGTGGAGTGTCTATTTTAAATGCCACCTTGTTAAAAGATTAAAAAAAAAAAAAAAAAAAAAGAAAAATAGCCACAGAACAAACTAATCTCCCTTTCCAAATATAAAATAAAAGCTGTCTTATTTTTAGGCTTTGCAGCTCATGTGTCATTTTCATCATTTCTTTCTCTCTCGATGACTGAGAAGCAGTGAGAGGAGGCGAGAAAAACTTTTTTATTTTGTTCCCACTGGAAAATACATATTCAGAGCTTTCCCTAACCTGATTTCCTTCTGTATTAAATCATCCATAGCCAAAGTTAAAATAAACCTCAATAACCTGACATATTTGTCAACTTTTTGTAAAATGTGTATCAGTGATTAGACTAATATAAGAGCACCAGCAACATGAATCATGGAGGCTGTAATTTTTAGTGTTGTAAATCATTAGATTTGCAGCACATGGCAGCAAACTAGGGGAAGCAGGGTTTGCAGGGATGGCTGAGAGCAGGCTGTGAAGTAAGGTAATTTGGTCAGAAATGAACCAAGAGCAAAGGGTAGAAGGGGTGCAAGAATCAGTTTTAGGCAATCCTGTGCCCATTCATTATCTCCTGCTCTGCATATGACTCCTGCTCTGTGGGACCAACAATGAGTTGTTCCAGCAATTCCAAAGACAGCAGATCCAGCCATTAACTCTTTCAATTTCTTGGATCCCTCATGAATAAGAGATTTTTTTTTTCTCCTTTTGTTTTTTTTCCAATACCCTTCAACAGGAAGATACCAACACCAGAAGAGCTTTGAGCTCCTGCTCTTGAGACTTAATTTCCCCAGAATGACAACAAATATCTTTACAGACAGCAGCATTTCTGGCAGGCATCAGCTCAGGGACCACAAGTGATTCTGATATCTGGATGTCTCTTCACATGAGGTTTTGGTAGCCAGTGTGCTGTGCTGGTAGAAACATCCAGCTGGGCTGCACAATTACAAACACAACACCCTGTGCCTTAAATATTTGACTTTTAGCTTAAACTGCCAGGAAAAAGTGAATGCCTAGTTCCTACTACCACAGCTGCTTTGCATCAAAAAGCCTTTTTGGTGTGTAAATACTGATTTTTTCTAAATGTATTGACTACTCTAGGAGCAGAAAGCATGAATACATCCAATAAATACCCTTGAAATCCATTCCTCTGTCCTCTCAGCTGTGGTGAAGAAGGTTGTTGGGGAATCTGCCAGCTGATGTCCATTACAGTGATGTTATTTGTCTTTTGGGACCTTTGGCTGTTGATTAGAAGTTCCAAGTGTAACGAGTGAGGGCAGCTGCAGGAGGGCTGGCTGTGCTGTGCCCTGGGTTTGTCCCTGTGCTCCTGAGCAGCAGCTCCAGCTCTGGCACCACACACTGTGTGAAGGGGTGTTGCTGCTTTGCCCTGAGCTCTGTCCTCTCCCCCCTTTCAGCCTATTTGCTTGCCCTGATAGTGAACCTGGCTATTTGCTGCCTAATCCACATCACCAACTCCTGCTTCTGCCTCAGTCTTACTCCCCAAAATGCAGTCTCAGATGTCCCCAGGCTTCTTGCAGGAACTTTGTCCCAGCTTGCCATCAGCCACACACAGCCCTGGTCCCTCTGTGTTGGATATGCACCACCTTCCATCACAATCCTACCCTTAAAAATAGAACTATTCCTTTTTCTCTCAAAGACTGCCAATGTCTCTAATGGAGAAGCTGGAATAAATACTTACTCTTTCAGCACAAAGCTATCAATTAGAACTGGTGCTTCATCTAATGTTTCAAAGTCTGATAGATCTATTAATAGTAAAGAGTCAAGGCACCTAATTTCTGGGTACTCTAAAATTCAATTTCAAGTCTGACTGTCCTGGATTTCTATGGAAAATTATCATGAATAAGTTTCTGCTAAGCTGTGTTTCTTTATTCTGGTGTTATGAAGTTTGGTGCTTATTTATTCAATGGATAATCTGGATTCTGCAGCAGACTGTCCTCATGACTGATGCAAGATCCAAAAGGATTGAGGAAAATCTTGCTCCAACATAAAACCACTGAACCCACAACAATCTCCTCAGGAGAAAAAAAAAAAAAAAAAAAATGCAGAAGAGAGAGTCAAAAGTGAGAAATCCTGAAGGATCTTTTGCAAGACTCCAGTACTGGACACTTAGGAGTCACAACTTTAAGGACTGCAATTAATCTCCAACCTTGTCAGCTGTTGTAAGGGTTTTACTCTGCCCTGGTCATCAGCCACAGCTGGCTGAGGTCCTGAAGCACAGGGCAGCACAGAATCTACATTTAGCTGGTTTTAATCTCACAGCAAGAGCATTAGGAGAGGAGTAGGTGCCCTACAGGTATTTCCTTCATATATTGAAGGAGGTAGTTCTCTTTCATTTGAGATAAAGAGAATATGTGGCTGGATAAATGAGGATGTCTAATAACACACCCAGTTATAATAGTAACCAGGCTCTTTAGGAGACTTCAGGGGCAACATAACATTGCCACTCAGCTGTATTTCCCTTTAATATCCACTATTTACCCATCCTCTTACAGAAAGTCTCATCACAATTAGAGATTTCAGTTCTCATTCATTAGTACTTAAAACAGCATAATGTTAATGGTAATTGGACACAGCAAACAGACATCCTACTTTTAGAATGATAATTCCTTCTGTGTGCATTACCATTCTTCTCATAAGTACAGTATGGATCTTATACATTGTATCTTGGAAAAAAAAAGAGAAAAAATTGAGAAAATGTTGTTTCTGAAAGCTAGAATAAAGATTTAACACAATATCTTAAAAATACATTAAAAGTGAGAAATGCTGAGAGTGAACAAATTATTTTGTAAATTTTTGAATCCATGAGTGGTGGAATTCACTCAGTCAGCATAGACCAGATTTGTTCCTCTGTTTTGCACTGCTCTGGATATAATGCTACAGAAACTGATAAAGATAAATGGTGATAAAGAAGCAGGAGCAAAGATAGAAAAACTATGAAAGATGAGGGTTTTATATCCAAAATAGGGACCTGACTTTTAAAGATAATGACACCAAATACAGATCAATAAAGGAGTAAATTAGACTTGAATTAGGTCCTGCAATGAATCTGTGGGACTTTGGTCTTATTTAGCTAATTCCAGCCACCCAAAGGAAGCCATAACAGGGGTTTGTGTGAACAAGAGTCTCCAAGTCAAACCAAGGGCACCAGCTGCATGTTTCTTAGCCAATGTCACAGTGTGACCTGGGTTTTGCCAATTCTAATATATTTAATTTCTTTTAGAGATAGGATTTAGGAGCATAGACAAGGCAGGCTTAAAACTTAAAAGGGCACAGAAGAAATTTATTAATAACACAAAAAGTAATTCAGAATAAGATTCCTAGATTGCTCCCTCCTCCCCTTTCATTCATTCCACATTCCTTAACAACAACATACAAAAAACACTTCAGTCAGTTATCTACTTAAATAATAATTTCTGTTCACTCTAGAGAGAAGAGTTCCTTTTTTAGTTTAGGCTTAGGGGGTGTCTTCACCTTCATAATCTACATCCACCCAGGAAAATATTGCAGATTATAACTCTCCTCTCATCTCCACAGTCCTTCCAGAGCTGTGCTATGGGTTATGTTACACACATGGGGTACTACTTTTAAAGGCAGGCTGCTGAAAAACAAAATTCTCTTCATCTCCTTCTCTATCAAATGTCTCTGTTCATGTCTGAGTCCCAAAACAGAGCTCCATTTCCCCAAGGCAAAAAGTCTTCTTCTCAAGCAACCAAACCTCCCCAAGTATATTTCACAGTTTAAAGGAATTTTAGTGAAGTCACAATCCCCTTAGCCCACAAAAAAAGGTTTTCAGCTACTCATCAGCTGCATCTTTTCAATCTCTTCCCATCAGGAACTTTATCTTCATTCCGCTGACCTCTGTAGTCTCCATGCTTTATTTCTTCTTATTCAGGGGAGCTCAGGAGATTGAGAATCTTATCCAGGCATTAAAAGAGTTAAAATTGTATCCGGATCGTGAAGAAGCCACGTGGTCAGCTGGAGGCCTCTTCTCTCAGAACAGGGTGGGGGGAAGGGAGAGCCTTTGGTGGCTCCCTGATCCCCCTTGCTCGGCCACGCCACGTGGAGAGGGGAGCAGAGCCGAGCCGAGCCGGGGGCCACCAGGGCCAGGGCAGGGGCTGGGGTCGTGCTGGGGCCGTGCCTGGGCCGTGCTGGAGCCCAGGGCCAGGGTGCCAGGCCGAGCCCCGCAGAGCCAGGGCCAGGGTGCCAGGCCAGGCCCCAGGCCGAGCCCAAAGGCCAGAGCCAGAGGCCACCGCACCTCCAGAGGCCACAAGCCAAAAGAGAGTTAGTTAACTGAATCCAATGTGATTTGTGAAAGCAAAATAACTTTTTAATTGGTCTCCTGAGCCGTCCACTACTAAATCAGTTCTCTGATTGGTCCCTGCAGCTCACAGGGAAGCCCCCAGAGACGGGACAGCCCTCCTACTCCCCAGCCTCCTGTTGCTTTCCTCAGGCAGCTCCACACCTCCCTCTTTCCATGTGCAACCAGCACACCGCAAAACCAGCACACAGGGAAAAGTGTGCATTGGATCCTCTGGAACAGCAGAAATCCAGATGAACCACAGGGGATGTGGGACCAGAACCAGCTGGAGGAGATGCTGAAATGTGGAATGATCTCCCCAAGGACAAGATCTCTGCAAGAAAACAACCAGGGCTAAACCCAACTGCTTGTTCAAAGACTATGGAAAAGTCCTTTGCTATAACTGTGAAAATCCAAATTGCTCTGTTGTATTGTATAAACTCATTTTTTGTCTTTCAGAGGTTACTCAGGAACTATATACCCCTGAAACAGATGAGTATATTTCATTCATCCTAAATCTTCTCCACACTCAGCTCTCACTTATAAATAATAGCTTGTTCCTCTGATCAAACAGTGCCATTTGGAGCACTTCCAGAACTGTGAATCCAAATCCACACCTCTTGAGCAGTAAATCATGTCTTGGGAAGTCTCCTACCCATGCAAAAAAACCATTCAGAAGCATAGCTGTCTAAACAAACAGGCTAAATAGAGTTTATTGGTTTTTGGTATAGTTTAATGCTCATGTATTTTTTCAAGTAAAATCTCTCTCTCTCTACAATAATTAAATATCAGTAATTCCAGGTGTATATTAGGAACAGTGCAAAGTTCAGTGTCCAGAATGATTTTGATTTATGATTAATGTGACAAATATCGTACATTTACTGTAGAGAGTTTCAAAGAATAGCATGTATATAGATGTCAAATAGAAAGAAAAGTAAAAAGAGGGAAGACTAGGGAGAGGTAGAATTCTAGGCTTGTTCAAAGATAGAATTTTTGAATTGGATAATTTTAAAGCTTTTCTCTTTTCAAATATAAAAATCCATTATATTAATACTACCCATCTAAGGTGCTTGTTTAAATACTTTGTCTATATCACAATTTTCACAAACAACAGCAACAACGAAAAAAGAGAGTAACACAAAAGGCATTATTCTCCAGAAAAAACATTTCTATAAATTTTATATATTTTCCACCCTCGACTTCTATTTCTCTCATGCATTCCACATTCTCTTGATATGGAAAGATGGAAGGAAAAATAACATTTCTTAAAAATACTCTCTTTGTTACAGTTTCAAATCAAATTTAGTTTGGAGTTAGACAAGGCTTTCTAAAAGAAGGTTCAAAAGCAGATATTAGTCACAAAATACCCCAGAGGACTGCTATATTTTTAGTATCTACAGAGGCATCTCCAGGGCAGGAGCTCTTCATTCTTTTTCTCTCAGTTTCCTGACCTCTTGATTGGGAGAGTAATTTCTACCCATCAGGATGTTTTTAATGAGAAACATTAAAAACATCATTACTGTGAAAAAATTGGGGTTTTTGGAAAAACACACTGTGATATTGTATTTCAAAATAAGTCTTTATAAAGACTCTGTTCTTCCAATTCATTAGACATCTCTATTCACAAGACCTAAAAAAATGATAATTACCCATGACATAAAATTTGAGTTGAAAATTGAAATATAAGCTTTAAATTAAGAACACAGTGCAGGAAAGGTTCAGTAATAAGCAGAAAGTTTATTAAATAAAAAGTCTTTACAATAAAAGTTATAGAAGAAATTTAAAAATTCAGTAGAATTTTTAATAGCACTTTTTTACAAAGTTTTCTGTAAAGAACCTGCACCGAATTTTATCTCCAAAGACCAGTAGTGTTAACCACTGATTGAGTCTATATATCAATTATATCCAAATTTCCCAGGTTGCCTAAAAATATCGGTCATTAAATTTGATGTCAGCTAATCTAATTACATCCACAGAAACAGGGTTTTCTATTTATTTCTTTTGCCTTTTTTATCTCCATTTTTACCCCTCTTAACCAGCAGTCTGGGTCCAGAGAGGGTAAGGACTCTCTCTAAACACTGTACATGTAATTTCTCAGCTCTATAGGGCACATATGCTCACAGTACACATAACTGCATTTTTTCTCCCCTCTATGGAGGGTTTGGAACCCATTTGCAACACTTTGCCTCCAAAACCCTCCTACCTTTTCCTCCTGGTAGGCATTAACAATCAGACTGTGATGCCATTGTTCCAGAGTGACTGAAGTGTGCAGTTCATTGACCTAAGTCAGTTAATTGTTCATTTTTGAGGGCAAATTGCACACCAAGCCTCGTGGCGTTCCATGAGGGTGCAACTATTTTATCTTTTTTTAACCTGCCAAAATATTATTTCTATTTTTTAATGACCTTCTAATGGGTTCAGCATACTCTGTTTAACATATTGAAGAGCAATGGCAAAATTACTATACTGCTGCCCAGCATGTCTGATGCCAGAGCAGTTAAATTAACATTTTTTGGAAGTATTAAATACACCCATGGGTACAGTTGTACACATTCATAAAAGTTATTAACATAAATAAGAAGGAAATTATTGTAACAGTTGAGCTGACCTATGATCAAATTATCTGCTGGCAAGTCCCACCATATATCAAATAACTTGCTTTTATTCTTTAGCAAAGTAATGCTTGACAGAGGAGCAGTGGCTAAAATATTGAAAGATAAGTAATCAAAAATTCTCTGGCTTTACAAGAAGTAAAAATTGTGCTATTTTACAAAAATAGATTTAAAAAATATATAGCCTGGGAGAAAAAAAAAAAAAACCAAACCACTGTGATCTTGATATATACCAGTTGAAATTCATCTGATTCCCCCCACTTTCCATCATAAATCAAAACTGAATACACAGATCCCAGGGATGAGGAGCAGGTGGTAAAACAGCATAAAAATCTCTTTTCTATACTTCCAGAGAGAAGTAATTTCATGTTGAAAAGAATGGGTCATTTTTACTGCTAGTTTAGCCTCATGGCTCCCAGGTACCAATTTGGTGAAGCATTATCCGTTTTTACTGAGGGTCATTTGTTTCCTCTGCAGATCTCCTTGAGACTGACAGAACCGATACGCTGGATTTTTCCAGTTATGCTTTTGAGCATATAATGATGATTGGGCAGGTTATCTTCCCTTTAATCTGCACAAGGCATGACAGAGAATGCAGGAATTTTATCCTCTGTAACATAAAATGCTTCTCCCAGCACCTGAAAGAGACACAGGCATGATAGACTGTAAATTGCCCATGTCCCACATTCCTCTAGGCCAGCTGTAGCTGCTAAAACCAAACCCACCAGGCACAGAGATCTCAGAAATAGATGTACACAGCTGGAGATTTGCTATAGAAAAGCTTGGATTCACTTGGGAATAAGAGCTTTGTGCTTGAACAGAAAGCCTCTTTCCCTTATTAACCTCCGTACTTCTCCAGTTCTGCCCCAATTGCATAAAGTCATCTGATTTTCTTAATTTTTTAGTATATGCTCTAAATCTTGAGGCACATGTCCCAAGCCAAAACTTAATGATATCAAGACTAGCAAGTCATATACCCCTGAGAGGCAAGAGATGGAACTTTGGTGTCACTGAGACCCTGGACTAAGCAGCAGCACAAGAGCCCTTGTGCCACTGCCACAGAAGGCCCCTAGAAATAGTCCAAAACAGAAATCTCAGCTGCATTAAGACTCCCAGTTTTTCTGCCTTTCTATTTATGAATGAACAGAGAGCATGGGATGGCTGCTGAGACGTTTGCTGTGCTATTGCCAAGGCAGGGCTGTGCAATCCTGGGACCAAGGGCAGGTCTGAGAGTTAAATTCTTCTTGCTCATGGAAGGTAATGTCCCACCCACAGACACAGGCAAGGGAAAAACACCACGACAAAACATCCCAGGAGAGAGAAAAGCAAGGCAGTGCAAGGCTGAGCAAGCATTCTGTTTCCATGATCAGTGTGTTCAATCACACAGCACTGGAGAATTAAATAGTATTCAGAAGGCTGAGTGCACCAAATAGAAATTCATATCAAGTTCATTCTACAGTATCAGACGTGGTTTGTCACCACAAAAGGAAATGTATTTGAGCTACATGAAGGCTGATGCCTTATGTTTTTTAATAAAGTTGAGGACAGATTACAAACCTTTGCCTTCAGCCCCAGCAGTGGATAGAAGCTATTTCCTTTGACATACTGAATAACTTGCCTTTTTTGAATTTACAATAAGATAATGTAAAAAGCTTTGAATACCACATAATGTGAAGTGGTAAGGTGTTAAACTACAGCACCTGAAAGAAAATACTGTTGGGTGTAAAAGAAATAGGACAGTAAAGCAAAATAGACCAGCAAAATTAAATCAAAAATGACCATGTAGTACCAGTCTAAAGGGAAGAGTAGACTGATGTTTGCCCTTTTCTTTGGTTTCTTGGGAAGTTCTAACATTTTAATACTGAGCTCCTGGTTCATGTCTATGTGCTAGGAAAAAAAAAAAAAAACAACAATAAAAGCAAACCCTTTCAGAGCTGCTAAACCAAGACCTGCTTTCTCCTGGCCATGTTCCTGAGCCACCAGGTCTCTTCCCTTCACTGATGGCCCACCCAAGGCCAGGCTGGCCAAGCACAGGACAGTGACACATCTCTCCCTCCTTTCTCAAGGGCAGCCAGTGCTTGAGGGATGCTGCAGGGATTCAGCTGCACAGCCTGGGCAGCATCCTTCAAGGAACCCACTCTGGAGCACCCTCCCTCTAGCAGTAGACATGGAAGATAAGTGAGGATGGGCATCAGGAACCCAGCTACTGACCCTGTGAAGGGAGTGAATTATCTCCAGGAAGTTCAGAGGTTCACACTGGTATGGGGATAGAGGCAGGAAGGTTGTAGGTGGAACTATATGACATAGTTACTGACATAAGTCTACTAATCCCTTGAGGCACCAAGTATTTTGAGACCTTTGGCATGAATTATATCCTATGAGTGTCTAAAACTCACAAAGCTTAGAGGCACAGCATCTGTTTTGTTTCGGGGTTTTCCTTTTTACTATTGCACACGCTTTAATTTAATTTCTTAATTTAAGCCAGTGTTGATCCTCTCTTAAGAGAGCTTTAGAATACTGCAAAGAAAGATTCTGCAGAAGCAGCTTTCAGAAAGCCATTTAAAGATCTTTATCTATCTCAGTGGCCCTGGCATCCTCCCACCACAAAGCTTTCCAAACACAACGTGCATTTTTATGGTTTCTCAGAAGAGGCATGTCAGCCTTCAGGGCTGGTTCCTCACAGCACTGGGGAGGCTGTAGAGCAGATGTAGGGAACTAAATCAGGCCAGTTGATTCCTGTGCAGTGTCATAGCTGTAAAATCCTCCACGAGGAACAGTGTGGAAAGCAGTTGTATTTGTGCATTCATCATGCATGCCATGACAAATGACAGTTTTATGGTTAAATGCACTTGAATGGAAGGTTAAGGTTCATCTCTCTCCTCTGCCCTAGACTTCATATATCACTTCAGGTAACACTAGGAGTCAAATAATACCTTAAACAGCAGATTTACTTTCCCCTGCCTTGTATTTCAAGTGTGTGGTGGCAATTCTTCCCAGCCTTGTCTCTCCAGATTAGGCACGTACACCTGGAGGTTTGCTTGGGGCTTGGAGCAAGGGGAAGCCTCAGCTCCAGCTGGGACCCTGGCAGCTGCAGTGAAAGCAAAGCCAACAGCACATCAAGCAGGCAGCACCTGAGCTGAGGCCAGTGGAGACAGTGTTGTGCTGTCCCTTTCTGGTGCTGGCACTTCCCTGGGTCAGCTCTCAGCTGCAGAAAGCTCCCACAAGAACCCAGGCTCTTACCCTCCTTCAGAGCTGCATCAGAGCTAGGATTGAATTAAGGCACTGACAGTTCCTATGGCATTAGACAGATAACAGACAGATTTTATTTTCTTGCTTAAATCTGTGAGAAGTAAGTATACATATTCTGGGCATGCAATGAGGAATCCAATGGCCAATAAGTTTGTTAAAGCTGAGTTAACTGAAACAGAAAAATCATTACATCAAAATGTTTCTGTCATTCTTGTAAACCCAAAGATAAGACTCTTTTTTTAAACCTATGAACCTTTATGAAACTTAATATGAACTTCTATGAAAACCAGAAGTCAGTGGAAAACTGGGGATTTTTGCCAGCTGACCATTTAGCACTTTGAGAAGTTGTGTCTCCTCTCCATTATCTTTGCATGTTATGAACTAATGTATTTCTTAGGTGCAGAGGTTCATCAGTTCCTTATTCAGTCATGTTTATATAGCCCTCAAAAAACTGAAGAGCTGTGCATGTTAAGTACATTAAGATTTCTAGGAAGAGTGACATTGCATGGAGCTGCTCATTCCTCTATGAATAAAAGAAATTATCAATTTCTTTTTTTTCCAGCCTGGTGAAGATAAGGTGGTTGCTGGATAATGATTACACAGAGCTGGGCTCCAATAGCACTGTGGGCATGATGAAAGCTGTAGAATGCAGATACTGCATGTGATTTGTAGGTTGTGAAAAGAGAATTTTGTGGAGTTTTGTACATTTTGCCCAGTGTACTAAAAGAAATTATTTATTTAATAGGCTGAGGGGTTTTCTTTAAATGGATAGCATTGTGCCTTGAAAGTACTATCTACTTAAACAAATTGAACCTGTGCTTCCTCTCCTGTATCTCCCATCCCAGAGAGATGTTTTAGGGGTCTTGTGTGTTCATTCTGCATGCACTGTCAGGGAGATTTTGCTGCTTTACTTCCAACGGTGAACCAAAAGCCACATTTCTCCACTAGTAATAGTAGCTACAGTTTGGCATATTGAATAGGAATCAGAGAGAGATGAAAACCACACTCTGGGAAAGCACGACATTGTCTTCAGCTATCAGTACTGACCACAATAATAATAGACCATGTGTTAAATGGAGGTATAATTCAAGCAAAAGAAAAATGCATTGGCTAGAAAAGATTGTAAGAAACAATCTGGGCATTGATTATCTGTAGCACAAACAGCTTAGAGGAGAAAAGAGTCCTGAGGTCCTGAGTCAGTATTTCAGTATTTCCCATGTTTATCTCTCTGCTGAATTCCCTTAGTAGTGTAATAGAAAATTCCAGGGTGGCTCATACCCCTCCTGCATGTGTTTCCATTTCTCCTTTTTTTGTTTGTTTGTTTGTTTTTTCTTTTTTTTTTTTTTTTTTTTGTTTTGTTTTGATTTGTGTTTTCTTCCCCCCCTAATTTTTTTTATTCTTTATATCTGTTTTTATCTTCTTTCATGCCTTCATTTCTTTTTCTCCATCTCCTCTCTTGTACATTTGTTTTCTTGTTGGCAGTTCTCTTACTCCCTTTCCTAATGTATGTATTTTTCCAGGTATTTTCCTCTCTCCTGTTTTTTTTCAGAGGTTATGGAGATGTAGACAGTGCTGCTAAAGTTCTGGGCTGAGCTGCTCCTTGCTAGAAACAGGGTGAAAAAAGGCTGAAGAGAGCAGGAACAGATGCCTGAATTCTGAGCCTCTCACCTGCTCCTTGTCAGATGTTTCCCTGGGGTGAAGAGGAGTGCCCAGAGCCAAAAACTTTTCACAGACATAAAGGGTGAATTATCCAGGAGTGGTATCCTGCTAAAAGGAGGCAGTAGTTGCCAGGTTTGGGAATTTGCAGCATTTTTCCAGAAATGCTGCTCTTCAGGCTAATTATTTCACATTTTTCATCCAGAGATGAAGGTCATTTAATGCACTGAGCTCTCATCCAGGGGCCTGGGGGCTTTGGAGTGACAATTATGAATATCAGCTGTGGTTTTCCCAATTATGATAAGAGATGTTAAGCCCTAAGAGAGACCTAAAGAAACAAAACTCACCAGATTGCAGGGGATTGTATCATTCAGAGGCTCTGATGGTCACCAGCTGGATCAGCCATCATGCAGTGAAGCTCCCACAATCCAGGATTAATCAGCCAAGCTCAGCCCTTAGAAAACCCCTGCAAAGCAGAAATTGCCAACCAACTTCTCCTTCAGCCCATCAGTATCTCTGGGGCTTTAAGAGTTATCCTGCTTTAATAAAAATGCAAAGTTATTAATAGAAATCTCCACGTGGAAATTCTTTGTGCTGATTCCATTTCCTAATCCAATAGCTTTACAGATACTTGAGAAAAACAGGCATATCTTGATCAAAATCTTGCATTTTTCAGAATGGAAAAGATGCAAAATGTAACAAGACATTTGTCCATCGAGGCTAATAAAAGAGCCCCAAAAAATTAGTATTCCATTGGCCTTTAAGGCTTTTGGAAAAGCCATTCCTGTGGCCAGAGACAAGCAGTGTGAATGTGACTGTGTATTTACCCAGCTTCTGGTGTCAAAAAACCCAGTGTGCTCAAGGTGGCCCTCAGAACAGATCCCTGTGTCACCATCCACTGGCTGATGACAACTCTGTGGTGACAGGCTGTTACAGCAATGGGTGAAAAAAAATATTCAGTACATGGTTTACTGTTCTGCAGTGAAATGGTTAATTTTTGTGAGTTTTACTGCACATTCATTACGAGGCAATTTGACTGGAAATTTAATAGGATTATTTTTGACTGCTGAGGTTAATGGTATTACCTGTTTGGCTTTTATAAAATCTCCATAATTTAGCAATATTTATCTAAGTCACCATAAAAGTATAGAAATTGATAGTGAAATTACAGACAGCTGGGTACAGGAGGAAATGAAACAAATTAAACCAAACCCATGCTCTTAGGAAAACACAAATGCCAAATTAACTATGTTAGGCTAACATTTAAATAATCCAATTTAACACTAATAAAGGTACTTTAGACCCAAGTTCTGCTTGATTTTCTATATGAGTGTGCAGAGGAAAATATCAGTGGAGAGGCAGAGAGCCTGTGCCCAACAGAGATACCAAAGGAATGGGCAGCCTGGACACCTGCAACAATTCATTCATATATTCCTAATAGTTTTTTCACTAAAATATAGAGGTTTTTTTTCCTGGAGAATTGCTATGGGACAGCATTTATAATGGAAAAGTATATACAGCAACAAATGGTTTCAGTATTTTTAAGACTTTGTTTGATTATTATAGTATTTCTAATTGGTTTCTTGTTTACACATAGAGTCTATTTAACTCAGAGATTTGCACCCCTGTCTCGTGGCTGCATCTCTTTTGAAAGTCATGATTCAGAAAACTCTATTTCATTACAAAGTCGTTATTTAGATGGAGCCTCCAGCTAAAGTTTTTCCCTTTTATTTGTCCCTTCATTTTCTTCAGATACGGGCAAGCCAATTGAATACAATACTTACAGTTCTTACAAAGTGGTGCTACTTGGTTTATTTTATTCAATGGCTGTTCAGACAATGTGCAAGGCATATAAATCTTCCATTCCCACAAGCAGAATTGAAAGAAAAGGAATTTTTTTTTCAAGGTTCGAGAGCTTTGTTTCACTGTGCAGTACACATGTACAGTATGTGGCCAGGAAACAAAAGTCAAAATATAAGAGAATACAAAAGAAATATAAAAGGGAATTCTTACATGGCATTCATCAAAAGATGTCAACAGCTGTTCCAAAAAGGAAAATGACTGAATATGACTATCACTCACAAAGCATGATGATGCTGTAACTTTCACATAAGATGCAATTCCTGAATATCCTTGACTCTTCTTGTTGCGTGTAAATGTTTTATGCCTTTTCCTGTATTTTCATGTAGCTATGACACACTTCATCTCTTGCTGTTTACATCTCAAATGGGTACCTGAGATTTTATAAATGTAAAAGATCTATTTGGATCAGTGCTAGAAGAATGCCCCCACAGGAAGGCCTGCAAGAAAAGGAAGCTAAGAGAAAAGGTGCTTCACACAGAGGCCCACAATGTGTGAAACCATTCTAATATTCCCCTTTGTACATGTAATTCCACAGACATCAGTAGAGCAGGTCACTAAAGTTTTGTTCATGAAGAAGTTTTACTGTAAGCACCTTTGATTCAGAGCCTTGTGAGTCCAGGTCTCCTGAGGACTTCTGGCAGATTCACAACTGAGAAAAGTCATATGTGTTGGCTTGGTGGGGAAAAAACCCCTAACAAACCCATAAATGTTAATAAAAATATATTCAACTCTAGAGCTATGACACTTGGAGAATTCCTAGGGTGCAATAGCACAAGGAAAAGGTAGTGATAATTGTAGGGACATTTGTTATTTCCTATCACTGTACATCCAGGACTCATTCTGGCCAACTCCTTGAGACAAAGATGAACCTTCTCTTATTTAGGTTAAACTGGAAAAAGCATTTCAAAATCAGGCTAAGTTTAAGATTAAGGAAGAAAATTTATTCTTCATAACTGGGGTTTTTAAAGTAATTCTTTATCAAGAGATTTGATACGCTTCATGATCTTGAAGAAGGAATAGCAATACAGTCCTGTTCCTAAATTGTGCCTGGGAGAATATTACCTATATGCTGGCAAGTGCTCCAGAGCTGGGTCTGTGGGACTTTCCTGGCTAGTGCCAAGCTGGGAGAGCATCTTCTCTTCCTGCTGCAATTCAAGCAGGAAGGGTAAGACAGGAAAATCCATGTCTGGAAGGGAGACGCTCCTTAAGTTCAAATGGCTCCTGGGAGATACAGAAAGTGTTCCTTGACCAGACAAAGCATAATGGAAAGTAAATGCAAAGCCAGGAAAGTGGAAGCCTGTGTTAACATGCAAATCCCTGAGGTTTGGTTTCCAGCAGGGAGCAGGACACACAGTCTGGGCCCCTTTCAGATGAAGTTAAACTGAAAAGTGTGCTCTGCTTGCTCCCCACAGGACCAGCCTAGAAGCTGCCCAAAGCAAAATCTCCTAAAATGTGCACTGGTGGATTTCAACCACCAGCTGCATGCCAGCTCCTGTCATCTCCAGACCTGCCCCTTTGGGCTGCACTCATTTGCTAACATCAGCACAGTCCCAGAGACCAGGACTTCTTGGGATACAGGAACGGGAGGATGCTCAAGGTCGACAACCTGGGACTTTGCTGACTAAGAAACCTGGAAGGGCAATGTCTGGTGAAGCATCAAAATAACAACACAAAAGTTTGATCCCTCTTCAGCCAGTGGAAAAGAATAAAATGTAGTAGAGGAACTGGAGTGAAAGGAAAGAGCTGATGACCTGGCACAAAGGTGAAGAGGGAGATGGTGGGGAAGGCTGAAACATAAAAGAACTCAGACATTGTAGCTTGAAACTGTGCTTATGTTTTACATTACAGTAAGTGTTTTATCAAATATCTCCTTTGATGCCAAAGCAAAATATCATCTCTCTCCAAAAGCTCTTGCCCTATAATGGAGTCTGTTTAAAGTGTTTTTGAAATAATGCTGAAAATGCTTGAGGTTTCCCTGTGATCAAATTAAAGTGTAGGGAGTTAGACTCATGGTCTATTAGAATTCTGGTTAGCATGCACATTTTATCTCAGATGTTTTAATAAAACATCTCTGTGTGATGTCATTACTAATGACAAGTCTAATGACTTGCTTTTTCAATCATGATAGGTCCCATGCTCCTGAGAGTTAAACATAGAATAAATATTCCAGTTCTTACCTGCTGCCCTTCCAATTTGAGTTGGAAGCAGTAAATAGTCTCGTGGATGTATCTGATTTGAATTGCATTGCTGAGGAAGTAAATCTTACAAGAGAGAAAACTAAGCAAAAAAGATGTGTTACTTTCTTTTCCTTCAGTCCATGTTGGATTAGAATATACTGTACCATATCTTCAATTTAACTGTGTTCCTCAGTTTCTCTTCTCCCAGATATTTTCATCCAAGGTCCTGAAAGTGTTTACAAATCTGCAATATCATACCAGAATATTACTTGACTGAGCAGCAGGATAATGGGACACTTCCCCCATGCCTTGGAATGAACAAGGAAACCAATTAGCTTACAAGCATCAGCTGAGAAAAAATAGAGCAAGTTGGACAGCACCCAAGCAGAGATGCACAGGAGGAGGAGGTGCAGCCCAAGCACCTCAGGAGGACAGCAGTGCTTGAGAGGTTTAGCTCAACCAGCTGACAAATTAAAGGTTTCAGGACACTGGATGGAGATAAACTGAGCCTATTCTGTGTTCGGCACCCAGCAATGTGCACCAGATGCTGGAGAGCTGCTTTGGCCTTTGGTGACTCCAGGAGAGCCCCAGCTCAGGCCATGGCCTCCTGACAAGGCAGAGCTCAGCCTGCCTGGCCCCAGTAGGCTGTGGCTGACCCCAGACTGCAGGGCTACACTGCTGCTGGGTAACTGAGGGACTTGGCACACAGCAGGACCCCAAGGAGTAACACCCCCATGGTTTACTGTCTGATGACAGCTCCATCCATCACATCCCATCACTGTTATTGCCTAGAGGTCTTGACTCAATAAAGGCAGTAAAGAAGAAAGCCATGGTTCCTTAGTCTCTGCATTACTGCTGGTAGTGGTGCAAATGGAAAGGATTTCTTTACATAAATAGGGTATTTTCTGAAAAGTTCCCCAAAACTGAGAGTTCTGAATACAAGAGCAACTGAACTCACATACAGCTCTCATGGCCAATCTTTACAGACTCCCAGATAGGCAGATTTCCAGCAAGGACTGGATAAGAATTTGCATAGCCAGATTTCAAACCTTTTTTAAAGTACTTATCAGGGACTGGTTTCCCTCTCCTTTCCCCACAGGCTTTGCACCTCACAGTCCCAGCTGTTGTGCTCAAGACCTTGCACTCTGCTCAGCTCCTGCCTGGTGCAAGTTCAGGGATGAGAGGCACTGCTCTGCTGAGCTGCAGTGAGCAATGCTCTCCTCCCAGGAGGATTCATGATGGGAGACCCTCACTGCAGGACATCTGAATATATCTGCACCCCATTCAAAACCCAGGCTTAGTCACTGTTGCAATACTGTAACCTGTAAAAAGAAATAACATATAAAATATTATACAAGCAAAACAAAGAAAAAGAGAAACTTACCAAAAATATGGAGGCAATATTTATGCGACTCATCATCCCAAAACCCTAGAAAAATCAAGAAAAATAATATCATTTGTGTTTGTTTACCAAACTGTTTAGATTTATCCGGTTACAGTGATTTTTTTCCTTTTTCTTAAAGAGCATATTAAGGAAGGGAGGAGCACATTCACAGTGTGCTGTTACAACATCCACCCTAACAGGGCAAAGGAAGCTACAGTAAATTGATTAGGGAATTCACCATTCAGTGCTTCCCTCAAGTGTTGCATCCATCTTTTACTGATTAATAATGAAGCATTAATGAAAATGTTTCTGTGTCTCCATGCTCCCACCAATTAAATATGGTGCAGAGAAAACCATACAGCCTTTGGAAATTTTTATTTGTCTCACTTGCCAGACAAGCAGTAGAGTAATTCTTTGCTGGGAATGTTGGTAAAACAAGATTTGCATTTAGGGGTTTCAGACTGGTAAAGATGGATTCTTAAGCTGACATTTAAGAATCACTGACTCTCAAATACCACATTAGCAATCAAGAAATCAACAATGTTTAGAAGAAATGTAATTAGCTCAGCATGCTCTGCATGAAACCAACACTGTAGCTATCAGCTGCACCAAGTACCAGGAGAAAAGAAATGGGGAATTTGTTTTCCATTGAAATACATTATATTTTTCTTTATTAAGGCCATGAGAGCTTGAGACATTAATATTTCTGAGAAACTGCTGGAGCCAGCTTAGATCAGGGTGGATTTTTCTCCATTAACTGAGCAAATTCTGGGAATGCAATCTGTCTTTCTCTTGCTTGGTCTGTACTAAATGCATTGCCATGACACTGGGCGAGACAGCCAGGCAGGATGTATGCAAGGTTATTAATGTGTTTTCATTTATGTACAGAAGTTACTGAGATTGTGTTTGAGATGTAATTGCATTAGGCTTTATCTAAATTGACCTTCTTATTCTAGACTTAAGTGGGTAGGATGTCGAGCAAACAGGCAATGAAAGCCAGTGCTTCTGGCTACAGATGGCAAAGCTTACAGGTAGGGAGAGAGGAGTAATTGGAATCAAAGTAGTAAATATTTACTCAAAGCCAGTCAGCACTGGTAGGGCTTTAATGTGCCACTGCTTTGAAATTTTTTTTGAGTGTATGGTAGTCTCAGATCACTGCAGGATTGAAAGCTGCCACCCTTCCTGGATTTCTTAGCAAAGAAGGTGTGGAATAAATCCTTAATGTGTTTGGGAATTGAACTGGACACATAAAGCTGGTTGCTCCAGTATATTATGTAGGATGCCCATTAGCTCTGCTGCACCTCTTCTCCAAGAAAAAGGGGCTTTAAGTTGCTCACTGTCTACCACTTTAGCAGTTCTCACAAGTACCTTTAGTGCATTTGGAATTGGAGAGAGAGCTGAAGCATGAAATCACACTTCCTTAACTTACTCAGTGCCAACACCGCACTTTTCTCAGTAGGGAATAAGAAGGAAGTAACACCCTTTGTACCCTTGGACCTCCCCAGCACTAAGGGCTCTGTCCCTGCAAAAACCAGGGGGTACAGCTCCCCAGGGGAAACAGGTCAGCCATCACTTGCTGACAAAGCCCCAACAGGTACCGAGGGAGTGAGAAGGCTCTTGATAAAAATTTCATGTGACCAGAGACTGACAAAGAGTTTTCTAAAATAGGCAAGAAATATGAAAGGCACTGGGTTGGAGAAGAGTGACAGAAACAGGAAATGTGCATTTTTAAGAGGAGGGCAGGGACAGAAATGGAAGTGAGTGCTGTGGTGCTCAGACTGAGAGCCAGTGTTCCTAGGTGCCCTGGTCAGATAAATAGCAATGCATTAGTTTTAAAACTCTGCTCTGAAATGTCACCTTCATCTCCATTGATCTCTATTACCAAACAGGTCCTTCACTGTCACTTGTGACAAAAGGCATTAGTCAATGAGAAGCTCTAAATAACTTGAGGAAGACAAGAAAGCTCTTGTCTCTTAGCCACACAAAATAACATTAGAAAAAAAGGCTAAGAAAGTAGGGCACTGAAAAAAAGCACCTTGTACTGAAACTAAGAATTGAAATATTCTATTCTAATCCTGTCACATTTATCAAAAATATTTGGCGGTAGGGTTATTTTTTTCTCCTCTAGATAGGAAGTTTCTGTCGATGAGGAAATAGCCTAGTGAAATGTTCTTAATATTTAATCCCCACACTACACCAACTGCTACACCAGCCAGGACAACAGATACCACAAATCTGCTCCAAGACTGAAAGTTATCCAGGATGTCCCAAGGCTGAAGTTGCATTTGAACACGGAGCCACCTCACTGAAGCACTGAGGAGGAGCTGGTGGCTGGCAGGCAGTGGCAGCCCAGGCTACCTCAGCAGTGCCTGCACGCTGCCTCCTCTGCCCCCTCTTCCTCAAACACTAGTACCACTCTCCTGGCATCTTTGCTGCTGCAGGACAAGATATTCCCCCAGCATGTGCCCAGCAGGATGTGCTGTTCTCTGTGTGCCTGTGAGCACACCCCTGATCTTAGGATGAGCAGCTCTCTGGCTTGTGCCTCAAGCTGTGTGTGCAGCATACACCCACCTCAAACCCAAGCATGCTTGCACCATTCATGGAACAGACAAAAACTGCATTTTGGGTGAGACCAGGTGAAGGGCTTGCTCACAAATCACACCCTGGAGCTCTGAGCTTGGGCAGTGTATCAGTGGTGTTTCAGCACAGCTGCTTACAGTGGCCAGAGGGCACTGTTTCAGTTTATCCAAATTGCAGAGTTAGTGCTCTGTTTTCCTGCCCTAATAGTCTGTTGCAATATTTGTTCTCTGAGCAGCAGACTTGTTGTGCTTGGTGTTCAGTCCAGCAAACACTGTCAGCAGAACCAGGGTGAGTCTGTGGTGATGTCCAAGCACTTCTGTCCCTCTGCTCCCCAAGCTGTGCTCCTCCAGCCACGTCAGCTGTGGACTACCTGTCTGCCATTGACCTGACCATGCACCACTTGGGGGGCATATAAAGTGAAAAGTTTGTTTTAGCAGAGCAGCTGTCCATGAGGACAGGTAGGTAGGTTTAGGCAATGATTTGGAAAACTGGTTGCAGCAATCCCTGTGATCATTTTGGACAGGCAGAGCTACACTGGAGGGAAAAAAAAACAAAAAACCCCACAAAATAAAACAACAATCAAACAAAACTACAACAACAAAAGAAAACAAACAAACAAAAATGAATACAATCAATTTTGGGATATTTTTGTCATTGCTTTAAGTTTGTGTGATGAGCTGAGAGCAAATGCCCTGCTGTAACCACCAACATATCCATGGACTGCCATCACATCTATCTGTCACAGCTCAGTGTTTCAGAAGCTGTCACCAGAGGAGTTTCCAGGGAAATGATGTTTTTCTGTTCTTCCCTTAAATCTTAAACTGAAGGCAGACAAAGGTGGCTGTAAATCCCCCTGGTGCTGTCCTCTCAGAGGGACATCTCCACAGACTGAAGGCTGGGGCACAGCCCAAAGCAATCCTTTCTGTGACACAGCCCGAGACTGATCTGCTCTGCTGGCACATCCTTCATAGCAAAGAAGAGAAATGGAAGCAAGAAGTGGTTCTGAGGGAGGGTGTGCATGTGCTGGCTCCACATCACCCAGTGGGATGCAAAGGGAAGGTCTGGGCTCCCTGAGGTCTCCCCAGAGTCCCACTCTGCCCTACAGCTTTTCTTAGATCACTCCTGTGCCCTTATATATCAGCATAAGTGTTCAACTACAGCTTTTGTTCCTTGTTTTCCATAAATATTGCAGTAATTAGCTGAATTTAATTACAGTTATCATGAAATAACAAGCATTAATCAGATTCTAGTAGCAGCTGTATTTTGCTCTTTTGAAAGCAAGAAACTATTTAAAAACTATTGCATTAAAAGCATAAAATTATTTTAAAATCAAAGCAAAAAGCATTCTATATATAGAGTGGCATTATTCCAGTGCACACATACACCTCAAAATAAAAATAAAAAGGCCATCTTGCTGGGATGAAGAACCTCTTACAGGGACAAAATCTAAAGAAACATTTAGCTGGACAGTGCACTGGACCTAAAAGGAACACAGAGAGAACAACATAAAGTGCAACAGTTTTCTCATCTCTTCTAGTTAGGCTGCTGGGATGTACTTTCTGTAGAGATGCCCATCTAATTACAGCATCATAAAGTTCTTTAAATGTACATAAATTGCTCTAATTCACACATCAACTCCTCCTTTGCATTGCAAGGAACATGTCAGTGCACTGTGGATCAAGCCCTTTATAAATAAAACGCAGTTTGCTTTTGAGATCCTCTGCTCATTAGCTTTCCATTTTCCCTCCTCCTCGTGTGAGGTGGGATCCCTCTGGATCAGACATGAAAGGCAGGAGTGCTGTGGGAGGCTCCCACCTGCAGACCCCTGGGGATGGTGGGCAGGACAGGGTGTCTCCAGGGGCTTGCAGGGAAGTGCCTGCACATGATCACACTCAGCATGGTTTGCTGCCTGTCTCCTGCACAGCTTGGGGGTTCTGCACCCAGGATTCTCCTGGGAGGCTTTTGTATGCATCAAATTACAGATGTGTGAATGAGTCCTGATTTAGGCTCAAAATTGAGATACTGCAAACTGCACAGCATGTGAAGCATCGGCTATTCATTGTTATTCACAAGAATTAGGATTTAGATCCCATTTTTGCCTTCTGAAACTGATTATCTCATCTTGAACGAGCACCCCTTCCAAGCTGAAGGTACCATTGTTATGGCAGAGCTATTTCTACATGCCCACCAAGCACAGCAGCCCCCAGGACTTCTCACTGCCCTCACAGGACAGCCCACCCCTCTGCTTGTCCACAGGATTGCAGAAGCATTTTAACAACTCCCCACAAGCTGAAGTGTCCTATAAAACGTGTCAAGGCAGGGCTGCAGTGCTTTACAGACAGGCAGTCTGGGGCACGAGGCCAAGGGAAGTTATGGCTCTGCACAGCTCTGGAGCTGTAAAACAGCTTACACAGATTGCTATTTTAACACTGGTACTTCTGACTCTCATCCTGCCTTTGAAACTAATCCTGCTGCTTTTTCCAGGGCTTCTCAGGAGAAACACCCCAAGTTGAAACATATTTCATAAGTGCAGAGATATTAAAATGTGAAGTATCAAGTCCCTTCTTATCCCAGGTGAAGAAACTTCCTGTGATTCTTCACTACAATGACACAGAAAGAGAAATACTTGTCATTAGTAGATGAATACCTTGAAGCAACATAAGCAATATAAACTCTCTTCTCCCCTTTCCAAGTTAGAAGTTAAAGTTTAAATCATACTTTAGGAGCTCATATAATATATTTATTCCTCCAGGCCACACACTTGCATTAATAGTTTTCCATTTCTAACTCCTGACACACTGTGGAGAGCACTCTGCACTGGTTATTTCCTCCCTATCTTGATAAATGAGCCCACCCCTTAAAGATAAGTTTGAGACACAGTCCTGTCTTCCCAAAATCCAGTTATTAGCCTCTATACATCCTTCTTAAAGACTACTAAACATCACAAACTCTTGCTGGGGACACAGGTGGCTTTGGCAAGTGACAGAAAGCACATGCAACTAAACCTACACAGATCTGGGGGTTGGGACTAGATGATCAGGGTCCCTTCCACCCCAAGACATTCTGTGACCCCAGGGTTCCATTCTGTGATTCCACCAGGATGCCAGGGAACCCACCTGCACTGAATCATGTTTACATGGGGGAAGGAAAGGGGGCATTAAATATCTCTGTCTTCAAAGGCAGGAAGGAGAGGGTGCATGCACTCCCTTATATATACACACACATATACACATACATATACATATATTTATATATCCCTCCTATATGCACACACCAACAGCCTCCTCCACACTGTGCTCCTCTCTCTGCCACGAACAGACCCCTGCCCTCCCTCACTGCCACCACAGAAGGCTTGATCCAGGGCCCAGCCCAAAGTCTTCAGAGCTGAAAAGTTCAGACAAGTGAAATGGTGAGGGCGAGATGCTAAAGGAGAACACCCAAAAATACACCTGCCTTCTGATGCAAGTCCCACTGCCTCCTGTTTTTCTTGGATGACTCCCCATGCAAATTCGCACGAGCAAAGCCTTATTTAGCAATTAGATAAATCCCAATTGTCACTGCAGGAAAACAAAATGGTTGATTGAAGTAACTCCTCTGAATTCTAAAAAAACAAAGTGCCTGAGACTTTGATTTTAAAATGTCCTGTGGTGGGTAAACAGAGAGATGGAATAGGTCCTTGGATGAATGAGTGCTGACAGCCTTCAAAAAAAAAAAAGTCAAAATCAGGCTTTGGTTTCTGAGCCTGCTGTGCATCAGAACATTAACCTACTTTGAGCAAAGTTTGCTAAGCAAGCAGCAGAGACAGGGCAAGCTAAAGGGAGCTGCATGTAGCTCCTTTCTCATTCCTTCAGAGCTGCAAGGCCTGAAGACAAGGAGAAAAACCCAGCTGAAAATCTGGCTGCCATGCAAAACCTTAAAGCCTGTGAAAGAACCCTGTGGTGAAAATGAAGGTACTTAACATTTTGGTATTTCCCCATCTGTTTGGAAAAATGGAAAAGGCTGACTTTAATTACATTTAGTGGTCAAAAACTGAACATTTTATGTGTGTGTGAATTTTGGTATTGGTGACTGTAAAAATCTCCCCAGGGTTATTTGCAGGGACTCACATAGCAGTTTGTCTCTGTGATGAGGTATCAAAAATTACTACTCATTCAAATGTGTAGTCACTGCTGAGAATGGCACTGCTGACATTTCCATCTCCTTCTGAGTACTACTGACATTTCCTGACTATTGGAAGGGATAAATAAGATTGGACCACAAAAGATGCTGAGCATTTTTATCATGACAAAAGAAAAGCATTGGACTGTAAAGTGGGAAACAGTTTCTAAGACATAATTTTCCAGGAAAAAATTGCTTTCTTTTATGGATTATTTTTTACAACTCTGTACTAAACACTTCAAAAAAGGACTTTCCAACTGCATATGAAAAACCTTATATGCCCCTTTAGAACAACTCCAGTGACTTTTCATTTGTAGTTTGCCTCTTCATGCTAATTATCATGTGCCCTTTAATTATGGGAACAAATTCTTGCAGGGGATGCAATTAAAGATGTAAAAGATACTTCCACCTAGGTTTCCTTTTTCCCTCATGGAGTTTCTAAGTTCCTGGCATTTGATTTTTAAGAAAGCTTTTAAGTCTGGCTGTGTGGCATCATAATTTTCAGAGCAGGAGTCTCTCTCATATCCCAAATAGCAGCTGATGAATTTCAAAGGCTTCCTTCTGAATAAACATCTAAAACTCTGGATAGTTACTGAGCTCACACAGCCTCCTTGTCTCTGGAAAGCAGAGAGCTGTGTGTGCAGACACAACTTGTGTCACAATCTGTCCAGCAGCTGAATCTCAGGCTGCTGATTTTAGACAGGTGAGAATTCATGGAAGGAATTTTGATATTTCTCTTGCAGAAAATTTAGATGTGTGCAGAACCAGAGAACAAAGATCACCTTTTGGCTTTTACCTAATAACCTGAAGCAGCTGAAAGGCTTTGGTTAGGAGCAGAGTCAGATATAGATGCTGATGCTTTTTATTTAGCCCACTCAACTGAAAGCAAGCCCAAATATTCTGCAGTAAGCTTTGTCTCTGCTTGCAGCCTAGAAGATGACATTTCTATTTAGTGCATACACAATTTAAAGAAGTGCAGTGATGAAAAGGAGCAAAACAGAACTCAGAACTGCAGAGTTCTTTGTGAAAACTTTGTCCTTATAATTTTAGGCTAAGCTTTAAGAAGGAATATATTAAGGGTTGAGGAGGGATGATAGACCATAAATTATTCTGAAGTTTGGAGGGAGGAAATCAGTGTCATTGGCTGGACAGAAGCTGAAATAAATGAAAAGGGAGCTGCCTGGATCCATGTACAAGGCACAGTGCAGATGCTGAGTCCTGCATCCAGTCCCCAGCAGTCCCTGCTTGGCTGTGTGGGAATACACACACTGAGTTATCTCACCATCTGCAGGAGAGGGATTTTGTTTTTCCTTTTTGCTTCCCTCTGACATCTGTGGACATTAAATCTCAAGCACCTTGGGGTTCTTTGGGAGCCAAACAAATAAGTACATTGGGTGTGCAGGATGCCTCTGCAGTGTGCAGTGCCCAATATTTGGTGGGAGGATGTGAGAGAAAAGGCTGCTTGGTCCTTAGCTGCTGCCTGGGGCTAAACCACAACAATACTGGACTCTTATTTTTCTGTTTATAATGCAGTTGGGATACCAGAAGTGTTTTCAGATCATCTGCTGGAGAGGTGCTTTTTGGAGATGGGTTTCCATCCTGCTTTGCACAGCTCTCAGTAAAATGTTCCCCACACCCCTCACTGCAATGACTGCATGTTTGAGAACACTTGGAGAAGTGTTTCTTAAAGAGAAAAAGAAAACCAAAATCCTAATGAATGTTGAATGAGCAACACTGTGGTCACTTTAGCAAAAAGCCATACAATCACTGTGAAAAACAATCCAGAATAATGGTGTTTGTGAAATCACTTGTCCCATAGTATGGGGAATTACTCAGAGTCAGACTTTCCCTTGAAAATAAGTTGAATTCCACTTAAAGTTTCCATCTTTAATTGCTACCTCTGGGTTAAAGGTTGTCCTGACCTGGGAGAGAACTGCAGGCACCAAAAGAAGATCTGAATAGAAATTTCAAACACTTAGAGGGTTTCCTTTTTTCTTTTTTTCAGAATGGACCTCCCTTTTCTTTTCGAATCTGAATATCTGTCTGGGGCTAAAGAAAATTAAAACATTAATTTGTGATGATTCTCAGAAAATAATGCTTAACAAAAAAAAAAAAAAGATTAACAATGAGGGGAGAAGATGGGAAGGCATTTGGAATATTTAAAGGAAGACAAACAAAACTGAATAGGAAGAGAAAGAATAGGGAAAGATAAAGACTCTGGTCTGTACAATTTTTGTGCAAGGCTGTAATTATTCTGTTGTATATGGAGAGAACAATGGGACATGGAGAAAGCTCAGAGATAAATCCTGCAACTTTCCTCTGTGCAGGGAGAAGCTGCTGCAGCCAGGCTGGGCTGCTGGGACCCCATTTGCAGGGGTGCACAAATTTCTCACCCCAGTTCTCCTAGAAGCCTATCACCAAGGGACAAAGCAGAAATTGCTCCTGCTGGAATGTCCCTAAGGAAGGGTGTTCAGGGCTTGCAGTCCAGGTCAGGAGGAGATGTGCTGCAGCTCAGGTGCACTCCTCAGAGCTCAGGTTCAAGGGTGGAGCTGGGCTCTAACCCATCACTCCCACTTTCAGGTGACCTCTAGCTGATATTCTAAAAGGAAATGACTTCTGGCCTTGCCAAGAGAGAACTCAAATTCAAATCACACAGAGTTCACCCATTGAGGGCATACAGATCTGAAATTTTTCCTTCCTTGGCCTTGAAAATTAACCTGACTTCTCTCTGCTCAGCCTCCTGAAAATACCTCACTCTCACCGTGCTGTGCACAGAGGCTTCGTGCAAGATCAGGACTGAAGCCAGCAGTTTCTCTCTGAGCAGGACTTCACCAGGCCTTGCAAATCCCTTCCAGAGGATGTTTTCCTGCCTGAATTCCAGGGCCCAGAGCAGCAGCAGCAGCAATTAAGTTGCTGCTGTGCTCACCAGGGACTCGCTGTCCAGGGGACAGTGATCATCACCCTTGGGCTGCTGCTGAACACCTTTTGGTTTTTTTACATGTGTGTCCATCCTTCCTGCTGAGCTAGGAGGTGAAGGTCCACACCACAGCTTGTATGGAGATGCCAGGAATGGGATTCCTTCCCCATACACCTCCCCAGGGCTTGGGGAAAGACTGAGCTGTAGTGCTGGCTCACTCACTGAGTTATTTGGGGAAGGCAGAGGACACTTTTAATGAGGGAATCAAGGGAGTTTATTCTTTATGATCTTTATTTAATGATTTAACTTCAGAGTAATGGAAGATGAGTGGCTTGGGAAGGTAAATTGTGGCTCAGAAAGGCATGGAAAAGGAAGGAAATACGCTGTAGGTATCAAAAATCCCTGAATTAATTAGACCAATAAATGCATGGTACAAGCTAGTTTAGGGCTCATGAAATGGGAAACCAAAAGAAAAACCAACCAACCAAAAAAAAAAAAAAAAAAATCAAATCAAAGTTTTCTTGAATTCAATGCATTCCCCTCATAGAATTTTTTGGTGAAAAAATTAATTGATAGAAAACCATTCAATTAGAAATAGATACAAAAATCACCATCTTGACTGGTTATGAAAAGGTTTGCAAGTTATGCAAATTTTGGTTAAGTCATTGCTTTAAAATACCTTTCTAAACTGCAAAAAGTGATTTGGATTCTTTCCAGTGTAACCTTTACTGCTAGGGTTCATCTAGAAATACATGCTTTAGTATTTCCAGTTAAATGAAAACCTGTATGGGAGAAATCTGGGAGGTGAAGGAGGGGTTATTGCAGATAATTCTGGGGTAAAGACTGGCAGGTGTTGCAGCTCTCCCATGTGGTTTATATGCTGTTTTCCAGATCAGAAGCAACAGTCAAAAAACAACCAGCACAGTAGATTTTAATTGTATCAGAAAAAATATAATTCCTCTCCTTTTGTAAACAGCATGTTGGGCTCCTTTCCACCATTTAATTTTATCTAAGAAGACTGCAGAAAACAGAAGCACAGTATTTTCAGATGTCTACACGCATGTCAACATTTCAGAAGTTCTTTTGATTTCTGATAAAGTGGATAGATTTTATTTTCAAATATTGCTATTCCAATAACAATGCTTTTTAATAGAAAAAAAGGCTCAATTGTGCTTTCACAGCAGGAGTGAACAGAAATGACCTTTAGAAGTTGAAGGGAATGGGTCAAGTTTCAGTCTGAGCATACAACCATTGTCATTTCTCATCTCTCCCCTCTGAGAGGAAGTCTCACCCTACAAAGCATGGTCAAGTGTGTTTAACCCTGGTAAATAGAGGATGCAGAAGAGTAAAACACTAATAAGGGTGGGTTTATGGCTTCTGGAGTTCATGTCAGACTAATGACAGCCTGTGATTGATTTCTGGGGTCATTTTACCACAGGGGACAGCAATGGTAGCTCATGCCACACCTGTGCTCATGACAACAACTGGCAATGAATATTATTTATTTTACATACCCTAGCACCACTAGATAATGGTTGGCTCTTCGATTTCACAGCCACATTAAACAAATGCTTTAGCATGAATTACACCACAAATCCACCCATAGGTGATTTTGCAATGCAATGAATCTGGTAAATTCATAACCTGTAGATGTTTGAAAGCTGACATAGTTGAAATAGCACATTTTTTAACTAGAAGGTTGAATCTACTTTCAGTTTGGAAAATGGGGTATTTGTGGGGTTTTTTTTCTCAAAAAATTCTCTAAAGGAAGCCAGAAAATGACCAGTGAAGCCCTGCTGCAGCACATTTATTGGTCACCCTGCTGCACACACTTTTTGTTTGGATTCTGCCCATGCATTCTGCCATGCACAGGGTTCACAGTGTTATTCACTTCCACACAAGTTTCTGTGGCTGTGGGGCTTTATGGGCCAAACTGACAGCTCCTGCTGATTTCAGAGGCACTGGCCCAGCCTCTCCAGGGTCCCCACAACCAGTGGAGTTCAAAAATCCCAGTACATTTCCCATCCCCGTCCACCTCATCTCCACAGCACCAACATGGCAGCAGGAGTTGACTCTGTTGCACAGCTTTTTGAGTTTTAGCAACAAATCATAAGCTGCCATAGGTATGGCTATTAGTGCATGACTAGAATGGAAATATTAGATTTTGTCATTAATCACCCTGTTTGTATGTTGATGTAGGGGAACAAAACAACATACTTATTGCTCAGTAATAAGCATCACTGAATCATAATGTTACTGATACCTAATGTTTAATTTGCTCCTTTCAAAGGCTGTTTGTTTCAAGTCTTTGTGCATCCACAACTGTTTATGCTTAAGGATATGAAAGTGACAAATTATGGTAGAATGAGTGCTAGAAATCCACTGGGATAATAATGAATGATCAATTACTATGTGGTTGTGAGGAATTTGTTGAACTCTTCAACTACTCCGAGGCGTGCACCACTCAATTTACATTCACTTAAGTACAATGAATATTAAATTTTCCTGTACAGAATCTCCCTCTTCTTCCTTTTCAGGATGTAAATGAACGTGCACTCCTCTCTGAAAAGAAGTTCTTACCTAAAATAGTTTTCACAGCAGTGACCAAGCTGAACTACAAGTTAACGTACAACCTACTGTTCTTGAGCAATCCAGATTTTTCTCTGAATTTAAAACCAATTTTGCTTCATAAATTACGTGAAAGACAGCACTTCTACAGTGAAACATATCATGAAAGTAGACTTAATGTACTGCTCAAGAAAGGTACAGCAGTGGCTATACAAGTCTGAACACTGGAGCACAAGAGTTTCATGAGGCAGGGAATGCTCAACTCTAACAAGGTCTGCCTGGCTGGGAAGCTGGAAGAGTCACAAAACATCATAGAATAGGTTACATTGGAAGGGGCCTTTAAAGCTCAGCAGCTGCTGATGGAATGCAGGTCAGGATCTGCTGCATCAGGATGTCAGAGGTTGCTGTGTCCTAATAGCAGGGAAATCTTTAAAGATGGTCAAGGATGCATAAGCAGAAGACATGAAATACCCATATTGTGCTAAATAAATGAATTGTGATGGGATTTATTACAGCAAATAGCAAATTATTTAATAATAGAGATGCCTGAAATGCAGCAAAGTGTTACTGAGCTGGAGAGCCTTTCACTGGAGGGAGCAGTTAATGGAAAAGCCATGTAATGGTAGAAAGAACTTAGTTACAGGCTACAGTCATGGCTGGTCTCTGATGATAATAAGATTAAGTGTCAGAATCCTACAACTAAGATTGATTTTTTTTTTCCCCCCACAACAGAAAGAAGGTGGAAAAATGCAGTTTCTCATCACTTTTCCAGGCTGGTCCATTACACCAAGAGGAAAGCAAGCTTGCATGTCAAGGGGAAGGGTCAGCAGGCAGGACAGCAGCAAGCAGCAGTGGCAGTGCTCTCACCACGCCTGACTCATGCAGTAATGAATGTGGTGTGTCACTTTGGGGGACTGCACAGCTGACAAGCCTGCCTGCAGCTCTGGCTGCTCCTCAAAGCACGGCGAAGGTCACAGTCAGCGACTTCCCAATTCCAGGTCACTCTTGCACAGAAAGCTCCCCTCCAGCAGTATATGCATTTCACACCTAGCTGCTCCTTTTGTCAAGCTGTCATATTTAATTAAAATGCTGACAGCCTTTAAGGATCTCTACAAAGTGCAAAAAAATACATAAGATCAACACTTCACACTGCTACCAGCAACTATTCTTTTCCAACAGTAATTTAATTTGCTACCTCAAGAACTAGAGGTTTTTAAAATATTTTTTCCTTTTGCTGTTCTTCATGAAAAGCAGAGGAAGAGCCTTCTAATCAGTGCCTTGAACTCCTTTGTGCTGTTCTGCTCTCAGCCAGGACATTCTCCACCCAGAGAAACTCTCCTGCTGTGAAGTGCTTGGGAATGATGAGAATTCTCACTGTGCACTCTCTCTCTCCAGTTCCCTGATCTGAGAAAGATTCTTTTTTAAACCCACAGGTTCTTTACTTGGCATTAAATCCATAGGTGGCTAATCTATCTGACTCTTTGTCTGACTCTCTTTGAGATCACCAAAAGCCTTAATCCACTTCTGTGATACTAGTTCAAGTGCTTGGTTTCCTGACGTGGTTCTTTGGGCTGAGCCATGAGGTGATGACTTCACCCCTGTGTGTAACCACAGACAAATCCTTTCACATCCCTGTCCTCCAGGCACCACAAAACCTCAAATTTATAATCTTTTTTATATTACATTGCATAGCAACTAATTACCATCCCTCTTTTTTTTTTTTTTTTTTTTTTTTTTTTTTCTCCTTAAATACAGCAATAAGAGGCTAATTGTAATTACAAATAATTTACAAGAGCTAGAATTTCTCTCTGCTTTCAAGGAGATCTGTGAGATATTAATCTCTACCTGCACAGGGCTATCAGCACTATAATTCTATGTGTGTCCTGTCCCTGCATTACCTTGTGCTTTGTTTTGGACATTCATGCATAGCTGTGGGGACTGACACCTTGTGATATTGGGTCCCAGTTGCATCAGATGCTCTACCTCAGTAATTTCTATTACAGTGCACCTGACCATGCAGATGGACAGACACATAAGGCAAGCTGAGAGGAGGACAGCTTTTCCCAGAGTGCCTGGTGTACCCAGACAGCATCTGAGACAGGCCTGATCCTTGTGAGCTCCAGTCACTACAATCCATCTACCCCTCTGACTCCTGCATTTCCGCATCCGTGTGCAAATTTATTCAAGTTTAGCTTGCTCAGGCCATCAGCTCATCTGCTCTGGGTAAACTTATCCCCAAAAATATGACAGAAAGCCTCTAAACTGAAGACAATTCAGGCAGAAGGCACTGATAAATAGGAATACTCAGTCCCAGCATCCACCTCCCTGAGGAAGTTAGTAGGAAACTGCTCCCTATGCTGTGTTTCCACTTACAGGAGAATAAGCACTGTTAAAACAACAGCCTTATTCACACCATTTGGGAGCCCCTCTGGAGTGGGTCAGTGCCCAGGCTGTGGGATGGGATGGTCTTGGCTTGCAATGCAGGATGTGACCAAAAGTATGTGTTCTATCACCATCTGCTGAAACCAGTGAGGCAGTGATCCTTATCTCTATGGGAGATATCCTCTGCTAATGGGCCATCTTTAAAACCAGCTGGGGCAGTCAGCTTCATCTTTTCCACATCCACATCTTTTCCCATCCTCCCTCCAGGAAGATATCCTCTGTTAATGGGCCATTCAGTCCCACTGTGTGACTGATAAAATTCCATCATCCCACTGGGAGATGCTCCAGCAGGGGAGGAGCCAAGCCTTTCCTACCCAGATAAAAACTGAGATTTTGGACAGCAAGGTACCTTCTTTCCACTGGATTCCAGAGGAAAGCCAGACCTTTCCACATCATCCCTGGACCTTCAGAGGAAAACTGCACCTTCTCCAGGAGCACTGCTCCAGCTGAACCACATCTGCCCCTGCAGGAGGATGCAGCCACCATTGAATGGGACTGTGCCAACACCCTGACTGACTGACGGGTGTCAGGTTGTATTCTGACTCTGTCAGTGCTTTGGGTTTGTTCATTGTAATACTGTATTTCTATTTTAATTTTCCTAATAAAGAAATGCTATTTCCTAATTCCCATATCTTTGCCTGAGAGCCCCTTAATTTCAAAATTATAGTAATTTGGAGGGAGGGGGTTTAAATTCTCCATTTCAAACAGAGGCTCCCACAACTCTTAGTAGACACTTGTCCTCCAAACCAGGACTGATGGGATGGGATGGATTGCCCTCTCCTCCCACCTGATCACCTCCCATTCCTTCAATTCAGACAAGCAACACCTATCCCCAGCCCCAGCTCCTTTGCTCCATTGCAAATCAAGTGCAAATAATTTCTAAAGCTGTTCAAGGGAGACATCTAAAAATGGCCAACATACTCAAAAATAGTATATTTCAGCAATTCATCTCTATAAAATATGCTCAAGGGAGCATTATGGTGCAAAATGGATTTTGCTTTGCAAATGTAATGATTCATATTATGATTATCTGTGCATTCATCCAATCACAGCAGAAGAACAATGTCATATTACACATCTGACCAAACACAACTAATCAATATTGATTGAATAAAAATTGAGATACTCACAGAGGGGTTTTGTTGTTCTTTTCTTTTTTTTTCTTCCAACTCAATCTGTAGAGTTACATAAAAGAAGTATGAGACACCGACCTGGTAAAGAAAATTATGATTTCTAATGAATTTTAAAGTAGAAAATCTGTATAAATTACTCAGGTGTAAGAGCTACTTATTCTATAAATACATCTAATATCTATATAGATTTCTATAGACTAAGTCAGTAAAATAAAACTGGCTAAAAGGTCTAAAACTCAGGAGGATATACTTCAAAAATTATTTATATCTGCTAATTTAGAACAAAAAGTGTTATTCAAAAATTCAAATTGAACTGAAATTCCTTAGTGTACATGAAGATTGTTTAAAACTCCAATTGCTGATTTTAATGGCCATTTTTTTGTGAAGATACACATGTAAAACTTGGTGCAAATACATTCACATTCATGAAAGAGGAGTTAACAGGAGGCTATTTAAAAGGTGATTGCCTGGGACCTGAATGGATAAGCTTAAAAAGGGGAAAAAAGATGACTGAGGCAAAGGAATGTGCTTCACTCTGGTCTGCCTGGAAGTACCTCCCTATGGGAAATGTTTCAGGGGGCTTGTGCCTGCACAGTTCTGACTCCTGGGTGTTCCTACACACACTTAGAGTCATGAGAATGTGGGTTACTTCACCCAGCAACAGGTCTGCTTAGAGCTGGCTGAGGTACACCCAAAGGAGGAGGTGCATCCTTGCAGCCTCTGATCAGAAGCAGAAGAATATGCTGCATTCCTAACCCACACAATATTAGCTCTGCAAAGGCCCAGATCCAGCTCTCACTAATGGCTTAAGCTGATTGTGTCATAGCTGAAGTTCTACATATGTTAGGAATTAGCAAACACGAGGCTGCCAAGCCCTTTGGTGCTTGTCAAGCTGCAGGGTGCTCGGTGCACAGGCACTGGAGCAGGCAGGTGCTCCAGATGGCATTTGGGCACCCTCCTGCTGCTCAGTGGAGGGAGCCACTCACAAAGGCTGCTCCAGTGGGGACCTGCAGATCCTGATCCTACCACTGAGACAGGGGCTCAGTGAAGTGCTTCAGGTTTCCTAGGAAGGACATTTTTACCCACCCCTCCTGTTTCACACAGCTTCAGAGCTGGTGCCTGCTCTCTGCTGATTAGAGCTGTGAGTTTGGCTGCACCTCTGGCCAGCTGCAGGATGGAGGAGCCCAGAGTCCTGTGCTGTGCTCGTCACATCTGCTTCCCAATTTACCCAGGAGTGGGCAGGTAATGAAGAGCAGGCTGTTCTCACTCCTCACAGATTTCTGGCTGACACACAGGGCCTTGCTGCCTGGCAGAGGTCCTGGCATTGCTGTGAGAGTGAGCTGGTTGGTGGCACTGATCCACAGTGTCCCTGCACTGTCACCCTCCCCACACCTGCCAGCGATGCCCCAGGCAGAGATCCAACCCTTCCTGCTCCAAGCAGAAACCTGGGCAGTGACAGCTCTGCCTGTAGCAGCATTTCCTCAACCTGGGCTGCTCACAGGGACACTGCTCCAGAAAATGTCCTGAGAGCCTCATGGGAATGTCTTTGGCCTGTACCCCTGGATGGGGGCTGCTGGCCAAGGAATAATTGAAACAGGATATTCAAGATCTTGAAAAGGGGAGGAAAAGAGACCTCTAAGTCATTTTATACACTGTCAGAAACTGGATTTCTGGATGACTTCATTTTTTCCTCAGGTGGTTTTTTTTTCATTTGTTTTGGGTCTTTTTAATCATTAAAGAGTGTCATAATATCATCAAGGACCTCAAAACACACAGAACTATACTTTGGCATGATTCAACCACGTGCTCTTAAGTATTATTACATAAAATACACATCAAAAAGAACAATTTTCATGAACTTGCCTATTTTTCCTCTTAAATTGCCTCTTTTCCATTGAATATGCTGATGTCTGTTCTCAGAATTATTCAGCCATTGAGAATCCCAGTGATGTGACAGAAGGAATTGAAATTTATTCCTACCTGGCATGTATCAGGTCATTGTCAGCTATCTGGTCTTCAGCATGTGTTACTCCAATTTCTCTGTCAAGCCCTGCTTTTTTATCTGCACATCTCAGCAAAAGCCTCTCTTTCCCCTTCTCTCCCACACTGTAGTTCCATCATAAATCTCAGCATACAATGAAGTGTCACTGTGTTTATCCAGAACGAGGAAGGCAGGAATATATCACAGCATGCAGAACAGGCTCTTAACTCTTCACTTGTTTATTAAACTGCTTGAAATGCACAGGGAGAACACATCAATACTGCTAAGGTTAATGACATTGATTCATTGCAAGAGGGAACCAGCATTTACGACTGTAATGATCCTTAGTAATTGTTGTAATAAAGTCTGCAGATGAGCTCTCAAGGTACAGGGGTACGTACAGAGTCTCTGTTCAGCTCAGCTCAGAGCAGGGACATCACCTGGGGTCCTCCTAGAGGAGTGGCAGGTGCTGGAGGGGGTAGAGATGCCCAGCATTGTCACCAGCCAGAGCCATCCTCTCTCCTGTGACACCAGGCAGGGGAAAGCCCAATACTCTTCCCAACAACTCTCTGATAAAGAGATTAGTTCTTGTACCTCCCACACTACAAGAGATGAAGCTGAGGACCAGTGCTCCATTTTCTGTGTGGATTATAATAGAGATATATGGTGAGGCAGAGAAAAGCTGGCTCCACAGAAACAGCCATTCTTTAGAACAGATTTGTGTCATCAAGCAGCATGTGGGAATTAAGAGCACTTGCTGTCACTGTTAGGATAATAATGCTGTCCCTTTCTGTAAAAGAATATTCTAGCTATGTAGTTTGTGTCAAAAGAATGAGATTTGCTGGAGAAATGATTTTTAACCTGCAGCTTCAAATGCAATGCAGACAAAATTATCCCAATTCCCACTAGTGAATGAATGACATCACAGGAGTTGTGTGAGGACAGGTCAGGTACAGGTGAAAGAAGCAGAAGCAGCTTCTCATCTGATGGCTTAAAGTCAACAGGAGGCTACATTCAACAGTGGGATTGTTTTAAAATAACAACACCTAAAAACCAGGGCTTTTGGTGTCCCTAGCTTTCCTCTGCAGAAGTACTCACTGAATCACTTGCTGCTTCTACCACAAACTAAGCAAGCCACCTGAACTCTTCCTGTCTCAAAGATCATTGCCTTATTTCAGCTGAAATAACAGCTCTGAGTCAGAGATGAGATTCAAATCTCTTCTGCAGATTCCTTTAAGCTCTGGACTATTAAGTGAAAGGAGAGAGCTCGGGGCTGCTCTGTGTGATGAGAGCACTCTGTGCTGGCCTGCCCCAGAAAATGCCACGTTCACTGCCAAGACAGCTCTGCCACAGCACAAGAGTGTAGCTCAGTACTCAGGCAATTGTGTGTGATCAAACAGAGATTGAGGCACTTGCTTTTCTGCCAGCAAACTTCCTAAGTGCCTTTGGAGCAGATGTGTTAGAGCAGATGTGAGGCATGGGAGAGCAGCACGCTGCCAGCCTCAGTGAAGGGGCTCACTACAACACCAAGGGCAGTAACTTTGTGACAGGGTGGGGAAAACCCTCCAACTCTGACTGCTCTTTGTGTCCTGAAAATTCTGTGGTTTGCTGGGGGTTGTTTTTGTGCTTCCCAATCCATCTCCAGATGAGAGAGGCACTGGTAATACAAGGCTGCAGTGCACCCTCTGTGCTGGCTACAGCCACATGTTTAGGCAAGGTAACCATGGACTGGTTGACATTTCATCCAGTTGGTCTTAATAATTCAACACCAATTATCCTTTGTATAAATAATTTCCATCTTTTAATGTTTGAAAGTTACATTTTTCAACTGTTTTCACACAGAAACAGATAGAAATGCACAGAAAATATCATAGTTTTGCATAGGACACATGGAGCATTATCATGGCCTTCACTAACATCAAGTCAGATGCACTGTTCTCAGAAATACTATTTCCCTCAGAATATATATTTAGAAGAGATATCAGTGTCACCCTGATCTGCTCAAAGCCCTAGAAGAAACAGTGAGACTGTGATAAAAGAAAGGCCTTAATCCCATTTTAGGCTTTAAAGTGGAGTTTTTTTTACAGGCATCCTCTCTGAAAACATGAGGAACATCCTTCCTGTGCCTTCCTGCATGAGCCACTTGTGAAGAGCAAGCAGAAATTGCTGTTAAATTTCAAGGACAGAAAAGGGAATGGGATTTGGACTTCATTTAACCTGCATCCACACACTGTGCTAAAAGAAGATTTGAGCTCTGGCTGAAAGGGAATAATTAGCAATAATTAATTTCTGCTGCAGATCATTAGCAATTTACAACTCCTACGAGCAAATGAAAGGAAAACCATGGTTCATCAAACTCCTAAAATTAGCCCTGACCAAGTCTCTAACACCAAGGATGGCAGCTCTTCCTAAAGGGCTGCAAGGCACAAGAGCCTCCTGTCCAGCAGCTGCTGGCTGGCTGCAGTCCAGCACACTGGGCTTGGATTCCAGCACATTCATGGCACTCATCCCCTGGCACTGGCAGCTCTGAGACTCTGAGGCCTTCAGATACTCTGTTTTCAAACCTTCAACTTTAAACACCATCAATTGCATTCCTGGTGGTTCTCCTTTCTCTCATTAGCAATTTTTCAAAGTTAGAAACCAACTAACTGCTCCAATGGATTATGTTAAAGCCCTCCAGATTTAGAGCTTTATTTGGGAAAATTAGCTGGAAAAAGTTTCTGTTCAGCAGGTCTGTAGGAGATATGACCTCAGCTATTTTCTACCTGGTTTAAGGGACTTGAGAGTTTTCTTTCAGACTGCAGGAATGTGATAATTGATACAATTTATTTCCCCGCATATTCTAACTTCTCTTGGCAGGTACCTCAATTGTAATAATAATTTCCTTCATATGTTACTTGGGGGAAACCCCAAGGAAAAAATAACTACTGTATAAGCATGAAATATGGTGCATTATTTGAAATTAGGTACTGCCAGGATGCTAGAAACTTCAGCAGAGGGCTTTACTGCAACTCTCATTTTGCATCATGCCAAGATTCTCTTCAATTAGGAATTCATTAACTGAAACCTGGAGCAGGTCTTTAACAGCCTTGCCCTGCCAACAAAACAAACAGTCCACATTTGAAACCCCTTATGAAAATTTTTAAGCCAGAAGTTCACTTGCCTCTTCCCACAGAAACACGCACATCTCCACCTGAGTCATACCTGGAATTTATTACTCATACTGATTTCACTGAAACTGCTACTGAGGATCTATAATAATGGATGGCTATTGTTTAACCAGCTCAGCTCTAAGCAAGACTCCCCATTCTTCATTTAAGATGTTGCTCTGATTAGGCTGAAACCCAGGCACTGGAATTAGGTAGGAAAAGTATTATTTGTCTTTAACCAAAATCCTCAGACAAGCAGAGCTCCTCATCAAATGCATTCAGGCTGGTCTATGTACTGTGCATGTATCTTAAGAGTTTGAAAGACTGCTAAATCAAGAAATGTAAACTATTTCTACAGGGCTCAGGTTTTAGCTTCATGTAGGACATATTCATGAGTATAGCTCTCCACCCAGGAAAGATAACTTGAACTTTCAGCTTGCACTTTAATAATTGTGAAATGCCAGAAAGCACATTTTAGATTCTAGACTTGCAGATTAAAACACTGTAATCTCTTTACTCCAGCTACAGCACTGTTTTATTGCTACTTATGTATATATGTACAGATACTCGGTATCAATACCTGTGTGAACTGTTAAAATAACTGATTGTTTATGGATATAGTCTGCAATCTGAGGTATTTTTGGCTGAATTCCCAGTCTCCTGTATGGAATACTTCAAGAACAATGGAAAACAAATAATTTTTCTATTTCAGGTTTCCCATTGGAAACAAGAGTGAGAAAACAATAGAGATAATGCCTCTTTAGACATTTTTCGTCTTACAGAATTACATATAATAAGAGTAACCTCTTTGAGAATGAAGCACTTTTTACAGTCTAAGTTTGTGCAGAACTAGCAGCCTTGGGGGATCAAGGATAATACTGCAATATAAATGATAATTAATTTATATTTTACTGGGAAATCTTTACTATAAATATATCCAGAACAGCAGTCAATGGGAGATCATGCTATGAATCCCCAAACCAGATGCAGATCAGCTAATGTAAGAAGAGGCACATTTCTAAATACAAGACAGCAGCAAACCTGCATTGCCTATAGTTTGGATTAGCCAACACAGGCCTGCATCTCTGGGACACAGAGCTCTGTGAGCAGAACCCTGCAGGACAGTGAGGATGGGGCTGGTGCAGGACAGGGCTCCCCAGCCACCAGCAGCCCTGCCCCCAGCCCTGCTGAACATGCCCTGAAATCACATGTTCCACCTGCACAGGGCACAGCTTCCCAAAAGCTGTGTGACAATCACAGAATCAGCTGAGCTGGAAGGAGCTCACCAGGATCATTGAGTCCAAATTCTGGTCCTGCACAGCACCATCCCCAAGAGTCACACCATGTGCAAAAGCTCCTAGAGCTCTGTCAGCCTTGGGGCTGTGACACTGCCCTGGGAGCCTGTTCCAGTGCCCAGACACCCTCTGGATAAAGAACCTGTTCCTGATATCCAGCCTCAGCCTCCCCTGACACAACTTCAGGCCATTCCCTCAGTCCTGTCCCTGTCACCACGGAGCAGAGATCAGTGCCTGCCCCTCCTCTTCCCCTCAGGAGGCAGTTGTGACTGCACTGAGGTCTCTGCTCAGTCTCCTCCTCTCCAGGCTGAACAGACCAAGAGACCTCAGTCACTCCTCATCTGGCTTCCCCTCAAGGCCCTTCACCATCTTTGCTGCCTCCTTTGGACACTCTCTAAGCTTTATACCCTTCTCAAATTGTGGCAGCCCCCAGCTCTCAAGGTAAGGCTGCCCCAGCCAGTGCAGAGCAGAGCAGGACAACCCCTCCCTTGCCCAGATGGAAATGCTGTGTCTGGTGCACCCCAGGACATATTGCACTAAAACTCTGCTTTAAAGTCCAGGCCTTTGGAGTGTGCTCCATGCTCTTTCTTTCTAGGGGAAATAAATGAATGGGGAATCTTTAGGAGGACAGCAGCCCCAGTCAGCTGCAAGGCAGGGAGCACAGACTTACTGACACTGTGCAAAATGCTTAGAAAACCAACATTAATGTGCTTGCTGTGGGCAAAGTCAGCAGCCCAAACACTGCTAATTGCTCCTGTGCCATCCCAGCCCTCTGCCGTGCTCAGAGCCAGCCCTGGCACCTGCAGCACTTCAGGACACACACCTGCCTACCAACAGCTTTTACACCTGGAGAGCTTTTTGTGATGTGTTATCCACATGCTCTACATAGTCTCAGGCATGGTGGTGCTCTCCTTTCAGCATTTTCCACAGAGACTTTATTTTTCCACTTTCACTACTTATTACTACTATATTGGTTCCTAGAGCAACAAAAGTAATTTGGCAGAGTCTGCAGGCACCTACAAAACCCAAAAGCAGCTATACCACAGTGAAAGAAAATGGTCTTTGTATCCATGCCAAATTTATCATTGCAAAATATAAAGCATTATATCATACTAAGTGTTTTCTAATGTATTATATTTTACTTCACACATTTTAAAATATTACTAAAAACATTTTCTAACTTAAGGTCATATAAACCCTGTAAGTCAATACATTCTTTTAAATGCTGACAGTAGAGTTTTGAATCTTTTAAAAATAGAAAAACAAAGTTAGTGATGTCAGAAAGTACTAGCAAAACAGTCTATTGTTGTCAAGGTTTCATATTTTATGGAAAAGTTTCATGTACAAAGCCTCACCCAGCCCTCTGCCTCCATATATTTTCCTTTTACAGTCTGTTAGATGTATATCCTTCATGTTATCCTCCTACAGAAAGTGTCTGTTAATGGGTCACTGCTACAGCTGAGAAAGACAAAATTAGATCTGTCTCAAAATTAAATATTTAATTCTTTTTGTTTATCTCCATCAGCCCTATGTAAACATTTCTATTCTGCATCCACAAACTCTTCTGAATTCCTTTTCCTGATTTGTATCCATTTCACTCTCCTATGGCAAGGATACTGTCTTTCCTCAAATATTACCTCTGCTAACACATCCTAAAGAAACTATTTGAACAGTGTCTAGGTTGTATAGAAATAAGAAATGATGAGCTAAGTCTCCAAGGAGGGCCTGGAGCTACAGAGCCCAAGGCAGAGTCTGTTGGGCAAAATTTCCTCTCAGAGGGGAATAGAAGGAATGAAGCTCACTGGGATCACCACCCTCATTTTTGCTTCATCCTTTCTTTAGCCTCATCAGTAGCTAAAACACCACCCCTTGTGCTGAGCTCAGGCCATCAGAGGCATGTTGGTGTTCTTAAGGCTGAGATGCAGAGGCTCACGTGGCATTTGGAGTCACATCATTTGTCTCAATTGCCTTACGAAACAACACGAGCCAAAACTGATTTTAGAGTTTTGAAATCAGATTCTTTATAATAATTGTTTGATGAACAACATGAAGCAAAATTGATTTTACAGAGTCAGAGACTGATCTATCCAGCAGTGCATAAGTCACCCAGTGCCTGCAGTGAACTGGCACTTTTGAATGTCCTTTCCAAGCCCTTCTTGCATCCACTTGATTACGATTACAAGTGCTACATATGAATCAATTTGCTTAGTTATGATCAAAGGTTTAGAAAGAAACCCTTCTGAAGTGACTAAATCCATCTAAGTGAGAAGAGACAGAGCAGCAGAAGAGTTAAAGTAGCAGCAAAAACGTTCCCATCAGCACAGCTACTGCTCTGTAATAAATAGGGACAATCAAGGATTTCCTGTTGGAGTCTGACCAAGCAGATTTTTTTCTCCTTTCATATCTTCTTTTGCACAACTTGCTTTTCAGAGCAGGACTCCTGGCCTGGAGACACAGGGAACACTTTGGATGCCCATCTAAGCCCCATGGCACTCATAGGTTTTCTTGCCATTAATTACAAAGGTTGTCAGCACGGAACAGCTTCTTCAGTGCCACACATTGGAAATGCTACAACAGCATTTCTGTCCAAGCCAACACAACTTCAGAGACATTCACCTTCATTATATCAAGAAAGTGTTAAAAAATTCATTTAAATGTCTGCTACTCTGCTTTCTCATACTGGTTTAAATTAGGTGACTTTTATCAAGTTGTATCAGATTTGCAGCACGCTAATTATTAGTAATAAGAGTATTATCATAACGTTTTGGTAAGTCCTAAATAACCCCTTTGTTTTCTGCATCTACTAATTTTAAAATTCTGATTTAAATATATAAATAACACCAGAAAGCAATCAAGATTTCTTCACTGCATGCTTCTCACAGGATAATTTCCTCATGCATATGCATTGAGACCAAAAGATGTGTTCTGCATACTGACAGTAGTTACACAGCTTGGTGTTCTGGGGTGCTGTGATAGGTCAACATTTTTTCATACCAAAAAATGAGCACTTTTTTTTTAATATTAAAAAATATTACTTCCTTTGGTAAGTTCACTTTGTTATCAAAATTACAAACAGCAAGGTTTCTCCATGTAAAAAAAAATCACCAATACTTCACAGAAAATGAATGTGTTTCCCTCTTCTCTCTTCTTTATCTGCCATTAAATTACATTCACACTTCTAGCACCACACTCCACTAAGTCCCACCACAAGAGAAAAATCATGATGCCTTATTGAATATAGAATCTGAGGATGGCACAGACAAACACAAGGTACTTAAATCATCTCCCCAGAGGAAACACAGTGGTAATTCAGAATTAGAATTTTTTTTTTTCATTTGCTGCTGGAATATATCAGGTTTTGATTTGCAGCTAAAAACAAAAAGTATTTTCAGCTGAAGTTTTCACAGAAAGTTCCACATTTTCCTGTAGTCACTTCTACTGATGATATAAATACCAGCTGAGAAGTATTTGTAACAGCTGAAAGATATGCACAAACTTTCAATATTTCTGGAAGAGAAACTTTCATTCCAGAAATTATTAATAAAAAAACTGTATTATTACCCCATCCATGATTCATGGTATGCAGACTACATCCAAACAGAGCCATGTAGGTAAGGGGAGAGGACAGTTCTCTTCACAGATGTGATTGTAATAAGTAATGATTTATATCAAACACTGAAAGAACTGCTCTCCTTGCACCATGAAGTACTCCTAACAACTTACTGAGACTGACAATAAAAATTATCTTGTTATTTTTTCCAGTATCTTAAAGTTCACCTCAGGGCATTTATTTCATGAAGTTGTGTTTTAAGAGCAAGTACTCCTTGTCAGCAATGACTTAGTGAGCTAGGCCTGATTTTCAGAAAGGACCAGGCATTCTTTAGTGAACTGGGACATTTTTTTGAAAAGCAATTTAGTAATACCAAATTTCACTGAACATTAGTGTTTGTGGGTGTGGAAATGTCCTACCCTGCACTTTCTGCCAGCACTGAACTACTCACTGAATGCACTCACCCAGCACACACGATATGTGCTCCCACCACACAAAACAGAGCAGCTTCAGATGACAGATTTGGGCAGGTTCCAGCACAGATTTTCTAGACTGGTCAGTAGGAGAGTTCACACAGGGGCAGCAGCCCAGATTGCCCCTGACAGAGGAGGGAGGGCTCTGCAAGAAGCTGTACAGAAGTCCCTCATTCCATACAGGATCTGGCCCTGTAAACACAGCTTGGGATTTCTCAGAGCAGGAGCTGAAGGAGAAGTAAGGACTTTTGTGGGGTTTGTAGGTCCTGATAGTCCTTAGGCTCCAGCTGCCTAGCCTATGGGGTTTTTCTAGGTGTACTCTGAAGAAAAATATATAAATATGAATATATAATAAGGAAATTTTGTTAAGAGAACCACGATCAGCAGCACAATTAAAAGTAGTCCACAGTTCCTTAGTCTTAGGCTCTGTCACATAGAAAATATTAGAGACAAGATATTTTCTCCCTGTGGATCTAATCTTTGCATTATTTAGAGAAGTGTTTTGTTGCCAATAAAGAGGCAAGAGCAGTGGAAAATAAAGGCTGAGGTTTGTTTGGAGATAAACCTGTGTATGATATCTGCCCAGGACTGCAGCAGAAGATTCCAGGAAAACTCACTTACCCCATCCTTCATTCCCAGAGAGCCACAAATTACAAAGCTATCATTCAAATGGTATTTCCCTCAATCATTTATAAAAAAAAATTTAAATATTCAGAGGAGCAAACAAAAAACCCCCACACAAAATGAACAAAATTAATGGGACAGCCACTTTGCTACTGCAAGTAGAATCCTCCTTACTTACCTTCAGAGGAGGTAGGCAGGAAAGACAAGGAGGTGAAAATTTATAACCCTTCCAGCAGACAGCAGAGAGCTGTCACGAGTTATGCAACCTAGGAATTTTTATCCACTCCCCCCATCTTCCAGAAAGACATAATTAATTTACAGTCATTTTAACCTGCAAATGACACTTGTACAGTCAGAGGACTGACAATCAACTTCCCAGGCTGGCAGAGGGGTGCAGAAATCTGAGTGTTGCAGCATTCCTGTGGATGCACTGAAAAATATAATTGATGGGACCTCCTACCTTGTTAAGTGCAGTAGCTGTAACTCCACACAAGGCATGAGGGATACACACATTTCCTTGGCAGAGAGTTTTCAAAAGAATTTTTCTAAAAAAAATAAATTAAACAGTCCTTTAAAATACTGCCTTAAGGGAGATTAAACATAATACTTGCATCTCTGTGTTTTTATCCCCAGGATGTGGTGGTGTGGACATACACGAACTAACTGGTGCATAATTTTATTTGCTTCAGATTGCAGTAAAACTGGGACATGATGTACACAGTTTCTGCTAGAACCACTGTAAATTACAAAGGTTAATGATAGTTCTGTGAGGGAAAAAAAAAGACCAGGAACAGTAGATGTGTGTGTATATATGTATAATAAATCAAGGAACCACAGGCAACAAGGTCTCCTTTGCTGAAAAATTGTTCAAATAAAATGAGCCCACTTTAACAAGATTGTAAATAGCAGAGACCATTTTCAACACCTAGAATGCCCAGAAAACAGCCCTAAACTTAGAAACCTCTCCATCTCTCATCACAAGTGCACTCAGGGCTCTATGGACAACACTTATGAGCTGGAACTGCCAGTCTGAAGAGTGGGAGAGCCTTACAAAGGCTTGGGCTGCTGCTTCATGGAGCCAGACATTTTTGGGGGTCCTCCTGGGTTCCTGAAGTAGAATTTGAGCATTTTACTTTGCAAATATCCTTAGTGGTTTTGTTCATGGAGGGCATATTCACCACAAGGTTTGTCTTCAATCAGAATGTGCAGTCTTGTCAGGTGACCCCCCCCATAATTACCAGGAATTTTGTGACAGAATTCTGTGAACTCCTTACAGCTGCACATTTCCATCCCCTTACCCCACTCCTTTTTATCTCTTCTACAGCCTGGCCTTGCATCCCAGGATGGTGAACACCAGGCACTCCAAGAGAGCAGCCTCCAGGTCAGGTTTTGCTCAACAGCAAGTAAAAAGAGGCAGCTCCATTCAGCTCCTTAAGCAAAAGTACCCAGGCTGAAAAGATCCCTTTATTTACTGGGCAAGGAAGACATTTAGTACTTTGCAAAAGCACACGTGCAACCAGCCTTCTTTCTGCCAGTTCTGCCAAAGGGTCCCTTCCTCTTCACACCCTGTCCCACTTTTATCTATGGGGTCAGCACTACCACGGTGCTAAAGGAACAATATTCTCTTTATAAGAGCACCTGGAGCATGATTGTCCTCTCCATGTCAAAGGAAGAGCCTCTGCCTAAGAAATGTCTGGGAGTGGCAGGCAGGAGAGTCACCCACCCTCCTCTAGGTTTGGAGAATGCTTTTTCATAAAAGGTTAGAGAAGCAAGCTTAGGCATGATAAATATCTGGTTTAAAGTGGTAGAGAAATGAAATAAGTGGTAATCAATTTGTTACTTCCAAGCTCTGGTACTTAAAAAGTTTCCTTGGTTGTAAAATGTGAAGTTGTCAGGAGTTCATTTTATGTCTTGAGCAGCACAGTAAATACAAGCCTGCCTTCTGGGTGTGGGAGCTCTCCTCTTTTAGGGAGCAGCAGATGCCCTCAGGGCACTTGGTCATGTGGTACTGTGCCACAGAGCTAAAAATAGGGAATTGTGTCAAACTGGATTTATAGGAGATCACTTTCTCTGTGTGCAGACAGCAGGAATTTGGATTTATTTAGTTGCTTCCAATGCACAGAAGTGTTCCCTCCTGAACACCTTCAGAGGCCATAGAAAGTCCCATGTAATACAACTATAGCTATAGAACTGCCCCACTGCCACCAAGCAGGATAAAAAAACTAACAAACCCCAACCTCCACCCCAAAAAAAAAAAAAAAAAAAAAAAAAAAAAAAAAAAAAAAAAAAAAAAAAAAAAAAAAAAAGAAAAAGAAATAAAAACAAAACCACATCCTAAACACAAAATCTAAAGGGAGAACAAGGGTAGAATATGCAGCAAATGTCACGAGCATCACTTTCTGATCCAAAACTACACATAACCCCAGACATTTCAAAAAGTCATATCAATTCTATTAGGTCAAAAATGGAACATGTTTTGGTCTTGGTGTTTTTTATCAGCCCCTCTTCAGCTAATCACTTTTCTTTTAATCACAGCTGAATTTAGTCTCTATTTTAATTCTTTCCTTAGAGGATCTACAAAGTGTTTTCTGCTATGTCCCTGTTTATCTCTCCACTCCAAGAGCAGAAGACATGACAGTGTGGTATAAAAGTTTATTGGCCTGTATTTTGGCTGACCAAATTACTCATGAGCAGTGAACTCATGAATAAGTTATGAAAGTCATTACTACAAGTGCCAATAAAACCTTTTTTATATGGGATTGCTGTATATTCTACATATGCAACTTATTTTACAGGACAGGCAAAACTCTGTATAAGACACTTTTTAGAGAGTCTTAAAAATTTTTATGGGGATCATTTCTTCTCTCCTTGCAACTGCAAACCAGGCTTTAATTAAAATAAGCCATGCTGTACTGTGCTCAGAGGTACAGAAAATTTAAAACCTATCTCAAACTTACTGCTGTCAGCTTTTACTTTCTCAGAACTCACAACCCACCAGAATCTGAAGGAAGTGCTGTCACCCTGGAAAATCATAGTTTTCCTTTTCCTACAGGTGAAAAGCTTCTGGATACAATTCTGGATGGTCATGTAGTTAGAAACCTTATGTTTATCAAAAATCGAGGATCAAATATGGTATATTCTGAACATTAATCATTACAATTTTCTAATGGAGGGAAAATTCCAAAAAGAAGAGTGTTAACATGTGAGGTTAAACTAGTTTTATCAGAAAAATACCAACTTTCTGATGACACTTAAAAAGAAAATAATCAAATCCTAAGATTAGTCAGGAGAGTGTCAATGAGAATATCTATCCTGCTCCATTTTTGTTTACCCCACAACTACAGGACAACAAGAGGGGAAGAAGGATGAGTGTGTACAGGTACTTTTTTCCCCCAAGATTTACAAATCAGTCTATTTTTAGTTGTGATAGAAAAGATGCTTCTTGATACATGAACCTGTTCAGCATTCTTCTCAGAGTTAAATGCTTAAAAAGTATTTTTTTCTTGCTGAAGTGCCACACAAAGGCTCAGATCTCCAGGAGCTGGTAATTGGCATTGTTTTCAGGGAAGCTGCTGGCACACAGGGTGCAATTAAATATAAATGTAGACAAATATAGGTTTTTCCACCTGAATGGGTCATCTACATTTTTTTTGTCACTAAGGAATAAAACTGAGAATTTATCAGCACCCAAGATAGACCAGTCTGAAGTAAACAACTTGAGTTCTGAAAGTGCTTTCTTTCCCTCAGCAGCAGAGGCTGTCTCCACAGTGCTCCACCACCTTTTTGGCATTTGCAGGCAGGCAGAGGTGAATCCAGCCCACAGACACCAATCCTGGCTCTCAACTTCTCCACCAGTTTGCTCCACACACCACCATTTACACACATGTAAAATTGGGCATCAAAAACCTCTTAAACTCAATGACATTATTAATTCAGATCCTGCCAGATGTGTGACTGCAGAGCACACATCAGCAGCTAATTTGTGTGTGATTTTCTTTCGTGCAAGATTAGCACTCCCTCAGTGACAGGGCTTCTGCTGATGCAGGATCTGCAGTGTGGAGCACATTTTGACATATTTGCCAGTTATGTAAAGATATTTCCTGGTGACTTTTTTTTTCAGTTATCAGTTGCAGTACTGTAATACCCTTTGCTTGCTTATGTTGATTTCTGAAGTGATTTGCCACTTCTGTCAAAACACCAACATATCAAAGAGCAAGAGTGTGGACATCAGCAGTCCTTGATGATTGCTCATCCTGTGTCCCCAGTGTAATTCTTTCCCAAGAAGTTTACAGGCACAATTTACTCATGCTATTAGTACTCATGTTTTGTCTTACTACCTTTCAAACTCTGAGATGTCAGCTGGACTCTTGTGCTCTTGCCCAGGGACTTTCAAGATGTGATGTGGGCCAGTGGTGGAAATCAAAGAAATGCCAGACATGTGCCGTGCTCCTACTGTTCTCCTGCTGCTGTATGGAGCAAAACCTCATTCCCCTGCCAGGGATCCCAGGGTCCTGCTGCAGAAAGGGGCTCCTCAACAAGACAGGGAAGATGTGACAGGAATAAAGGAATGGCACAGTGTTTCCTGTAGATAAATGAATGAAAGCTCTGGTAAAGCACTCCCTGTGCCCAGGCAGCCCTAGAGAAACTGGGCTGCTGCCTCAAGAGCCAGCAGTGCCATCCTCCCTCAAACTGATGGAAATGCTGAGTTCACAGCACAGGTCAGCAGGGACAGGTGGGGAGGGGACATTTTACAGTGGGATTTACTCTGCTGTGAAGAACTAATGGGGCTGCATTCTCCCTTACTGGCACAGACTGAAACCTGCTGGACAGTCATGCCAACACTTTGATGGATCTAGACTGACCCTCATGTAAATTCAGCGTGTGTCCTTAAAGTTTGCAATAGGAGGCAGTTTGGGATTCATGGGCCAGGGCAAACTGCATCCAAGCTGTATGCACATGGAGCAATTTAGATTATTTCCATAATGGCTTTTATCACCAGACTCCTCTGAAAATGTGATCTCCAGGCCTGAATTTTTTTTCCAATCTTCTAACCTGTGCTTTGCCTCTTGATCTTCATCATGTGTCAGTGGAGGTGGCCTCACTTCACCCCACAAGCAAGCAGGTTGACTGCTCCAGGAATTTCCTTTTATTTCCAGTTAAAGTGAAATGACAGGGAGCTGCACAGCAAGGGAACAGAGCAGAGCACTGATGGTGCTGAACTGCAAAAGCTGGAAGCACTTGGGAAGAGGGCTCCTTCAAGCATCTGTCACAGCAAGCTCTCATCATCCACAACTTAGGTACTTACATCTAAACTTGGCAAAGGAGGGGAAGGAAAGCAGCATGAAACATCTGAGTTACAGAGCTTTTGCAGAATTTAAAGGAGGAGGTAGAAAAATTGTTAGTGGGAAGGGAAGAACAGTGGGGAATTGGAGAACTGTAGAAAAGAACATTAGACCTCGCTAAGAAACAAATCAAAAAAGCTTGTTTTCAAAATGCACCAAAAGTAAAAAAAACAAAAAAAAAATAAAAATAAAAATAAACCCAAACAAACCAAAAACAACAGCAACAAAACACAAAATGAAGCACCCCTCAAAAAACAACAAAACAGCAAGCTATGCTTGAAAAAAGTAATATTTAGAACTATATTATGTGACTTATGTGGACATCCTAAATATTAGGCATTTTCTCCAAAACCTAACTGATATTTGGGATGGTGTCTTGCTCTCTAAAGTCCTGAGCCCACTCACTTCAAACAACACCATAAAACAGATGTGCAAGACAGACAACTTTCTCCTTTCACAGGCTTTGTTCTGCAGCCTCATCCATGCCTGCTGTTGGTTTTGTTCTGCTCAGGTACCTGCAGCAAAGTTTAGCCAAGCCCAGCCTGGCCCAGCAGATCCAGTGCAAAGCCAAGCAGTATCCAGGCACCAAAGCAGGAAGCTCAGCACCAATCAACTCACCCTGGGCTCAAAGTTCAAAGCCAAGCTGTGCCACACTGCAACCTGTGCCCCAAGCACTGCCATTGTGCTTTGCTGTCCTAAAATGCTGTTTTCTGTTTTTCCCTCCCAGTTTTACTCACGCTGATCTGACGTGCATCCATAAAGATGGAAAATGAGTTGGAGGATGCAGGAAGAATGTTAACATTTTACTTATGCCATTTTTATTTATATATGATGACCCAAAATAACTTCTGCATATAGATGTGGCTGTAAACATTTGCTATATTTAAGCCAATTATTCTGACTTGATTTTTTTAAGGTAATTATTCATGAGTTTAACACTTCCCTGAACTTTTTCTAAAATCCAAGAAAGTCTTGCCTGTCAGCAGGGGCAGCCACTATTTTGCTTGAAAGGAAAAGATACTGAGGGACCAGGACTTAAGTTAAAAAAGTGAAAGCTGCAAAAGTAAAGGAGAATTAATATCAGACAGATAAACCTGATCCAGCTTGTGATCATAGTCTGTGGTCAGTCTTAAGCAATGCATTTTGGGAACAGTCCTTCAGAGACCTCAGCATTCCTTGTCAAAACATGAGCACCTCAGGAAAACACCAATCATTCTCCCAGGAGACACTCCCTATGTAGGACAGCACTTTTAGACTCCACAAAGGTTTTCCCAGCCCCTGGGCTGAGGCAGGCATGGCAGGCAGCAGCTCTGCCTGACGTTTCTTCAGAAAAGCAACCAGCCTCTGCTTGCTTCTGCTGTAAATCTGGGGCACTTTATTCATTCCTCCAACTGAATGCAAATCTCAGCCCAGAAAACCAGCCATACATGAGCCACACTGGGCCATGGCCCCCAAGGCAGCTCATTTGTGACAGAGCACATACACACACACACAGCAGAATCTAATCTCAGCTAAGCCAAGGGTTTGCCTCAGGTCTGGAAAGGCCAAGGAGTTGCTGCAGATAAGGCACGTTATCTCTGACAGCTTGTGGGAAGCAGACACAGGCCTGCTGCAATCCCAGCTGCATCCATTGATCCCTCACCCCCAGCTCAGCACCAGGCTGGCCCCAGAGCCCTGGATCCCAGGCACCATCCCTGATCCAATGTGCCCAAGCACATCCCAGGCTGCAGAGCAGATGCTGGGAACAGCTGCCCGGGAAACACTGAGACATGAACGAGCCAGGAGGGAAACAGATTCCCAGGGACTGCCAACTCAGCAAGGGGGTGAGCTACTGCTTGGTCTTCCAAGAGCCAGAAAGCAGGCAAGCTCTTCTGCTCTCCCACAGAAACCCCCTGAAAAGTCATCAGTGTTACAAAGCTATAAAAATAGTGAGCAGACAGTGCAAAGTGCATTCAAGAGAAAATGCAAACAGCAAAAAAAAAAAGGCAATTTAAACCCACCACTTTTATTCCACTCAGAATGTGATTTCAATTCAAAACTAGCTCATGGTCCAGTACAAGGTGACATAAACCTTGAAAGCCTGAAACATCACCCTGAAGAATATTTTCACTGACTTCCTCAGCAAAATATCTTTTATCAAACATTGTATCAACAAAACTAGATACATTTACAAGATTAAACTCAAAGGAGAACTATTGATTTTGAATCACCTTCTCAAAAGACAAAAAGAAAGATGAAATGAGAAGAGAAATAGCCAAAATAGGCCTGTGATAGAAGTCCTGTACTTTTTTTGAGAGGGTTATGTATGTTATGTATAACTGCACAGGGCTGCCACAGGGGACAGCTGAGGCAAGAACACTTTCACAAAGCTGCTGCAGCTCTCAGGATTTCAGCAGAGGCAAATCCAGCTGGGGTGGGGTGGCAGAACTGCAGGAGAGGAGTCTGCACAGCAGTGGGGCTCTCCCAGCCTGGGGAGCCCAGTGCAGCCAGCAAGGTCCTTAGGCAGGCACAGCTGGGGAAGAACCCCAGGCCAAAGGCCCAGGCTGGTGTGGCTTGGGTGGATGAAATCTGCTCACCTGATATAGAATCATAAATGCTGGAAAAGAATTCTCAGGTCTCTGGTCCAGCTGTGAACCCTGCACACACATGTTGACCATTAAACCATGTCCCAGGTGCCACATCCATGAATAGGGGATGTGATGCCACCACTTCCCTGAGAACCTGTTTCAATGCTTGACCACCTTTGCAGAGAAGAAATTTTCCCTAATTTCCAATCTAAATATCCCCTGGCACAACTTGAGGCCATTTCCTCCCCTCCTGTCACTTGTTATTGACACTGACCTTGACCTCTGGTAGTCCTAGAGAATAGTAAGGTCCCACTAATGTCTCCTCCAGGCAGGAGAAAAGGAGGCACAAAAGGAGCAAATGGAGGCATTTCCTGGATTTTAGTTCATTTCTTTCTTTGCCACTCTGCTTTTCTTCCTCTAACTCTTCCATTAATGAATGTGGAGTAGACAAGTCCTGTATGTTGCTATTTATGACCACTTGTATTTATGGCTAGTGCTAACTTGCAGTTGTGTTGACTGTTTTCAGCAGAAGTCCCTAGAAATGGAATCTCACTCATGTTACAGCCAGTCAGTTCCCAGCCAGCTGACAGACAATGAATGCTTCCTCATCTATTAAAAAATAAGCATTTAGCCAGCTAGCATACTTGATTTCCTAAACACACTGATACACCTTACATCTGCAGAGATTAGCTGATAAACAGCAATGCACTAGGACTTTCCATGGTGTGCTTTTTGATACATTTTCAAGTGACAGACTGGGATGTTTTGCTCCTAAACAAGGCTTGGATACCTCTCCAGCAGAAAGACCACAGAGAGCTGAGAAAGCAAAGGGTCAGGCTGTTTAACTTCGAACAACCTCCTTGAAAGCTCTTGAAATTTCATTTGCTTTCAAGGAGAACATTCAGTGGAAAGAGATTGACTTTTCTGACCAGCTCGTATTGCCAGCTCTGCCACTGACCCTGCTGTGAGACCTTCTGCAAGGCTTTGTTTCCCTCTGTCCTCTCTGACGCTCCACAAGCTTTTCTCATTTAGGAACAAGCTCTTCAGGAGGCTTTTTCTCACTACATATTTTAGCAAGTCTTGGCACAACTCATCCTGAATCTCTGGATGATGTCAAACAAGACAGCTGTGACCCTGCAGTGTTGAGAGCAGGACCCAGGCAAGGTGCATCTGCCAGGAACTCTCACCTCCACTGCTGGGGCTGGGGCCAGGTCCCACAGCCCTTCCCTGTGCTGGAGAGCCCATACTCTGCAGACACTGACCAAACACGCCCTTGGGTGCTGTCAGCATTGAACCAAACAGCACAAGAGGAAATGGCTGCCAGCCAAAGTCTTCCAAGCTTGCAAAGCACCTCAGAGACAAGTCCTTCCCTTCAGCTTCCCATGGTTGCACTCCTTAATTAGCCCATTTATTTCTGTGGAGGGTACACCAGTAACCTGTGCAATTACATGAATGTGGTTGGTTTTATACTAATAGCTCTTTTCCAGAAATTTGTACATGGCTGACCAAAAAAACCAAAAAACCAACAAAAACAACAAAGTCAAAACTATTGACATAAAAGCTATGAGGTCTTATGCAAACACAGTTAAGAAACTTTTTTTACTCTTTTTTGTTAATAGGATTTTTAGAAGAACCATTCATTCAGACAAAAGTGCTACTTCAGTAATAGGGACACATAAAAATATTTTTTTAACCACCCTTATCTCTGCTAATAATGCTGGTGCAAGATTGCTGTGCCTTCAAATAGCCCTCCCTGAACCAGAGGGAAAGAAAACAAACTAATTTCCATTACAAATACTTTCCATTTTTAATTTTTTTAAACTCAAAATGCAGCCTAAATAGTTCATGCGGTTCTTCTGAGAAAGAAAACATGTTAGCAATGCCTTTCATGTTACAAAGGTGACTAAGGCAGATATGTTGGATAACTTACTTATAATCCAACAAGAAACATCTTATACTGCAAAAATGGCTTATTGGAGTCCTTGTAGGTAGTCCCTGTATTCTCTGAAATTTAAAAAAGCCAAAAGCAGCAAGTGTGTTCTCCAATTCTCATGTCCTTTTTCTCTTCATTCTCCAAGCAAACTTTAGGAAATCTTCACCTGGGCATTTTCTTTCCCCCCCTCATAATTTATGTGACTCAGTGAGCATCTTCCAGAACTTATAGAATTAAAGAAAGGTCTGACTAGACAAGTTTCAAACTATTTGAACACGTGTCTCAGACAGAAATGTTTAAAATTTGCTCTTGCAGCATTTCTGTAGGCAATTCTTCCTTTGCCCCCAGTTGCACTCACACATCTATCATCAAATATTTTCATTGTGTGATCAACAAGCTATGAATGAGGTGACTTTCTCTGCCTGCTTACTCCCCTGCTGTATTTTAACAAAAGCAGAGATTTTCAAAGGCAACCCATAGTGCTAAATGCCCTTACTTCTTTCAGCTTTCCATCATGTAAAGGATCTAAGCCAGACATCATGGAAATGTGTATTACCATCTATCCTATATGCATGTCCTGAGATGTAGTTGATTGCCAAGATCACTGGATTATTTGCCAACCTCTGATTGCTGCTTATCTGCAAGGCTGCTTTATTCTGCTTTCACAGAATGCCTTGTGTGCTGGATGCTTTCTTAAAAGCCCTTAACTATACACATGCCATATTCTACTAATTTATGACTGAAATCCTGGAGGAAACATATAGCAAAGCCCCAAACCCCCTTGATTTTTAACCTTTGGGTGGTCCTTGACACCAACACCAACCAGCATCTCTGACATTGGCTGGGAACACAGCACAGCTACTCTGTGGTACTAAATGTTCTCTTACCTTTACATTTAATTTACTGAAGGGGTTTGTGCTTTCATCATAAGAAACAAATGAGCTTGGACTCAGCTGGGGACTTAGCTGGTGACCTGCAAGATGAACAAGCAGCATGGCAACCTCTTTCCCAATGTATTCCAAGTACAGAACACCTACAGGGTTGAAATGGCAATCTGAAGCCTTTGTTTTTTTTCCCATCACTGCAAATTTCCCCATGACTTCTTTTAAATACATTCCTTACTATAGCAACAATTATTTCTTATGCTTTTCACAATAACTGAGAAAATCACTGCCATTCATTCCCTTTGTGGGAGCTGCACAAGTGGGAAATATTGATTTCTACATATTGCTCTGCTTGGTATTACAGCTTGGTGTGTTTCTGCTTTCATCTCTCATCCCCACTGTACTTTACATTTCTAGTAGTCGAGCACTACTGAGCATTGTCATAGCTACATAATCACATTTAGCTCCAAATAAACTTTTTGGGCATCTGGAAAGAGTGACTGCATTTAGTAATGAATGTGCTTACCACAACCCTGAGCTGACTGAAAATATCAAATGTATAGGATTATAAACATTTTTTTCTGAGATTTGGAGAGAGAGAAAAAAAATAAAAAGAAGCTGAAATTATCTAAAATTATTAACTTCTGACACACATACAACTCAGAGTAAGAGAAATAAACTACTAAAACTCTGACCAGCTGTCCTCCCACCTGCTTTGTCTTTTCAGGCAGATTCATTGCAGAGTTTTATTTGCTCAATAACATTCTGAATCACTAGACACAGTGCAGTGCACTTTGCACCCCAATAAAGCTCTGCTGTCACCTCTGAAGCCAATGTCCTGGCTGCCCTCTCCTCCTCACTGAAATGATCTCCAGTAAAAGTTTATCCATCCAGCTCTGCTCCATGCTCCTCACATCCTCATGGACTTCTCTCCCTCCATGCAGGTGCAGAAGATTCCTGGATGCCCGTGGTGAGCAGGAGCCCCCCATGTCAGATCACCCTGTTGCTTGTGCAAGGGATGACAGCAGAACAGAGCCAACAAAACTGTTTCAGCCTTGGTGAGAATGTACTTATCACAAGGAATAACATAGCCTCAGGCTCCTTGTCAAGAGAAAGGAAATACAGCCTGCAATGAGTTTGAAAACCTTATAAAAATTAAATGCAACCAGGAAATAACAGCCTGTTCAAACTAGAAAGAAATCTCCCTTTACACCTCTGCACAGGCCACCCTGCCTGTGCCTTGCCATCTGCACAGTAATGAGGAAGGGCTCTGTTCTTTGCTGCAGGTGCCCCCCAGCATTATGGTGTCTGAGAAACACTCATCTATTAGCCAAGACATGAGTAACATCCACAAGATGTAGCCCAAGAGGCTGAGAAGCTTTATTGTTGATCTTACCTGTCAGTGTGGGGCCTTGCTGCCCAAAAACAGATCAAGGAACATCAAAGCTCCTTCCAGTGCAGACAACATCTGGAGCCATTTGCACCTATTAATTTTGGAGCAGAGTCAGGAAGAAAGAGCAGGTTTTTCAACTCTCAAGGCAAATACTTATTTACCTGGACCCTGAATGACTGGTAACTTCAACAACTCCCACCTCAGTCAAGGGTGGAAGAATTGGGTCACACCCAATGCAAGCAGATTCCTGGGTCAACTGATGGATTTTCTACACATCTCACAATCACAAAATTCTATCTACCCTGGGATGAAACTCCTCAGCTCCCATTCTCAAGGGTATATTCCTGCTTATTATTTAGATAGTTTTTAAGCCATTGAGCCACACCTGTGCTGGATGCAGCCCGTGCAGAGGGACTCTGCTCTGCCCTGGCACCACTGCCCAGCCCTGAGCTACCCCCCCTGCACAGGTCAGTGCCAGGCTGCAGGCTCTGCAGGAGCTCTGCCATGGCACCAGGACAATTACCAACAGGCACTTTGACAAGTTCAGCAAATGTAATTGTCCTTGTTTTACCTTTACATTGATCTCCCCCTTTATTTTAGCAGCTCCAGCTAAGCTTTGACTTCCCCAGATTTTTGCTTCCTTTGAACCACACTGCTCCAATTATTGCTAGAGTCAGTGATGCTTTAGTGTTTATTTTGCATCCTTCTATGAGCCTGTCTTAAGTATACAGTGTTCTTGACTATAAAAGACTTAGCCTTTAATTTGAGAAATGTTTGTGGTTTAGCTTTTATCTTTAAATTTCACCAGTTTCTCTACATCTGTTAAAACAGTTGAAGAAATGTATTACCATTTCTATACTTTTATTTAGATTTGGGGTATTTCTATACAGACTGTGTAGCTGCTGTTGGGTTTTTTCCTTCATTTTTCCTTAACCCACCTCCCAAAACTTCCACTTGTAGTTCAAAGTGCTGTTTAAACATTTTCCTCATCTCCTTGGCCTTCTTCATAATTTTTAAGATCAGTGAAGGACTTACAACTCAAAACTCAGACTCCACAACAGCATCATAAAAGAAAGGAAAAAAAAAAAAAAAAAAAAAAAAGAAGGAAAAGAGAATCAGAGAGAGGAAAAAGTTCTACCTGAGTGGGAGGTTCACCAATGTAATCTGCACTCTCTCCCCAGGCACTGCAATTCTTTGCCTCTTTCATGGACAAAGGTTGAGATACAAATAAAGTGACACATGTTCTATCATTAATAACAGGAAATAACCACTACTCCACTCTACCTAACTTTGAAAGCAGGACCCTAATAGAAATGAGAGTGACCAAAATCAGTCCATCATGTATTACACCAACAGTGCTGTAGTGTAGCTCAGGGTTTCTTCACTTTGTCAGAGCCAACATCCATTGCACAGTTCCAAAAGCAGGTAACAAATTTCCCATGTAGCCAGGGGAGGTACATGGGAAACACAGAGATTATTCAGGGCACCACAGTTCAGTGCTGACAAGATAAACCCACACATTTTTTTGATGCCATCTAAAGTTGTCATGTCAGTGTCTGCCCTCTCAAAAGCCCTCAAGAGAATGTTCTTCTGCTCTTCACTTACATGAGGCATGTTACTGCAAAGCACTGGAATACACCTCCTGCTTCTAGTGCAGCTGGCCCTGCCAGAAACACCATGGAAGTAAAATACTGCTCTTTATTAAAACAAAGAAGTTCCCAGATGTCATGCCTGGTGTTAAAATTCTTACATATGGAATTCTCCCAAGTCATTCCATGAGTGAGGAAATCCTTCTGTGCAGATACAACACTGCTGGGCCTGGGTCAGAGATGGGAGGAAGAGGAAGCTGAGCCTTGCCCAGCACAGACCACAGCACGAGGACTTGGCAGCTTCAGTTTATTTCACACCCGTGCCAAGGAGCTTTTTACATTCTGCACTGGTCCCAAGTTCTGGTTCGACAACTCTCTAAGCTGAAATAATTTATTTATCCAGAGAGCAGCTCTTTCTGCCCTGTTGAAAACATTCAGTTTCCTCCATAGGGAGGAAAGGACAGTTCATCTCCTGATTCATTAGTCATAGATCTCTAATGAGGCTCCAGCTGAAACAGCCAACCTACACGAGGTGAGACAATCACTGCTGCCCTTGTGAGACAGGGGCTCATTTCACACAGTGCTCAGCTTGTGGCTACAGCAGCACTAGAAGCTGAATTCACACTGAAGATGGTGGAAGCTAATTCAGCTCTGGGGGCTTCTAAAGAAGAAAGAGGAAAAGCTGAAACCAAAAGAGCCTGAAATTAATTTTCTAAATATATCTGTGAGCTGTGCAGAGAATGATAATTCCCAGAGAGCTGGGGAAGTTCAGTATTTTGCTTTATTCCAGTTTGGAAATATTGGGAACCTTCAATGCTTCAGGACCCCAGATCCCCAGACACCTTTTTCAGAGTTTTTAAATTTTTGTCTCTCCTTCAACACTCTGATGGAGCAAGAAGACCCAGACAGATAGCTGACCTGGAAATCTTGGAGCTGCTGCCTTCAAGGAGATCATAATTTTGGGGTCTTACACAGCAAAGCAAACTGGTAAGAAGCCAGAAAGGACTCAGTCTCTCAATAATCAAAATAGTCCCCAGGGACAATTATACCCCAAAGAATCTGCATGCACTGACAAACCTCTGCTGCACAGGGGGATTTTGTACTGGGTCTAATGATGCTCAGGTACCAAAAGCACTGAGCCTCTGTCACCAACTTCTGCAGAAGGTGCCACCTCCAGAGTGCTCCTTCAAACAGAAAAACACCAAGGAAATATTCCCAGTCCCTGCACAGGCACTCAGAAACCTTCCTTGCAGTGCCAACGCTCCTGCTTGGTTTAGGTTTTACTACCAGGATCACTTTAGACAGAGACAAAAACTTTGAACACCAAGGAAAGCTTCTGGATCTTTCTCACTAATTATCTTCTGAGGTCAGAGTGGAAGGGCCCCAAGCCCAACCCCTTTGGAGCTCTGCCACTCCATTCCATTTGAGAACCCCTGGCCACCAGTGCCACCAGCACCTTTGGAGCTCCAGGCTGTTCCTGACAGCACCATCAAATGTAACTGATGAAAGCTTTCCCAGCAAACACAGCCCCTTGTCCCTGCTCTCCCCCTATCAGCCAACAGCCACAGCAAAAAGTATTTTGCTTTTGTTCTTCCCTTTCAAAGAAAAGTTGTGAGCAAAAGTAAAAAAAAGCTTAACTGGGTTAATCAGGTCAAGAAAAGCAGAAACAACCATGGCAGAGCAGAAATGGCAGGTTTATTTGCCATGGCCACAGGGTAAGAGCAAGGCTCAGTGACCCCTAAGGCAGAGGGGACAGGGCAGGGTGACACTGAGCTCAGATTCTGCTTTAGGTGCAGGGGAGGCACCTGCCTGAGCTTGGTCTGGTTTTTCTTCATGGTTTAAAACCTGCCAGAATTGGTGACAGTCTCTAGTGAGCACTTGGCCCCTGTGCATCCAGAGTCAGTGCCCACTTCCATTTAATTCACCATTGTCTGCTGGGCCCAGGGACTGGTTCTGAGAAGGGTCAGAGCAAGGCAGGTCAAACAGGGCCCAGAGCCCTTCTCTGGATTCACAGGGAAATCTTTCACACTCATGAAAACCACTGCAGAGTCACTCTTCAACATGGTTTTTCCATCAGAAATTTCCTTTGTTCTTTTTCCTTCAGAAATTAGCATGCATCAAGTGACTAAGTCTATTAGAGAAAATTGACCTTGGAGTCATTTAGCTAAGGATTTGCCAAATCCCAAAGGTATTTATTATTCTCATAAGCAATGAGGCATATGGTTGACTTTTCCAAAGGCCATTTCAGAAAGAAAAGTAAATGACCATCCCTTGAAATGGAAACAAGAGATATTTAAGAACCTTTAGTCCAGACCTGGGCAGGAAGATTTCATCACAAGGCTATGCAAAAATGCACAAAATGTGGAAAATTAGCACTTGAGAGACCCCATGCTGTGGTTCTCAGAGGATGCTACCACTCCACCCATACTGCTAAAGTACTGGAAGGTCAGGGTCAACAGATGGGCAAGAGTTTGTCAAGTGGCTTTCATGCCTGCACTAGTTAAATGGAGATGGTCTAGCACAAATAGAGAAGGTTCTTTTTATTTAAGAGGGGCCCAAGGTCTAACACAAAAGCCTGGAGAACTTTCAGTTTGAATGGAGTGAAGTTTGTAACTCAGATTTGAATCTGTAGGTCAGATTAGATAGTGGGTTCTGAATTTTCACTTTTTATTTTTCTTTACCAGAGATCAAATGCTGTCTGTAAAATGCTAAGACAGCACTTTGGCAAAGGCACAAACCAAAAAAATATTGACAGAAATTTAACTGAAGCCAAACATCATTTTTTACCAAATAGCAAAAGAGTGAGCAAAGGAAGATAAAAGATTCCATACCCTCAGCCTCAAACTTGAGCAATACCTCTGTATTTGACAATCTTCTAGTCTTAGTCAAGAATGTCAGAGCTTCTGTGCACAAGAAAAGGGTAACTAAGTCAGGTTTAAGGGGGGAAAAAGTAAAGAAAAACCCTTTTGTTTTTTCAGCACTATTTTGATTACTGTTCTCTTCTTCACAAGTCAAGGAAGGCCAAACTTGCCTTAAAGAGAGAGAATAATAGGCTTAAATAATGAAATGCAACATCTGTGTTTGAAAATAAAACTCAGTATATTTGATGGACAAACTCATTTAACAATTTCATGAGCATGGGCATCAGTGAATTTTTTTATTAGTAGAATAAGCCATAAGTCTCAAAAAAAATCCAGTGCTAGGTCTTTACATAGACACAGAATAATAGATGTTCTTCAGATATACTACACTCAGCTGACTGTGGCAGGAGCTGGTGCTGCCAAATATTTCCCAGAATTTAAACAGTCCTGGTTAAATAAAGTGGGGCAATAATATCCAGACTAGAGAAGTGCAGGGAAGAACAAAGCATGAAACAATGCAAAGAACCCTCTGCTCAGGGGAAATCAGAGCCCAGTTTCTCCATATAAAGATGTTCTGTGAACTAACATCATGTATTTCATGGGGACACCAAAAGCATGTTTGACGTTTTCTTTGCCACATGCAGACTTCTATAAACAGGGTTTGCAGCCTGCTTGGCCAGCCAGTAGTCCTTGAAGTTCAGAGCCCAGCTGCTGATGTATTTTCTAACAAAAATAAACTGTGCTGCTCTTGTGTTTCCAGTGCTACACCCAGTCACCAGATAATCCTCACAGCTATAGACAGCAACATCGACCCACCTTGGAAGGCAGAGAAACCTCCTGAGCCTCAAGCTACAAAGAATTATGTTTTCTCATGCACTCAACAAGAAAGAATGCTAAAATACAAGAAGAAAAACACAAGCACAGTGGTTCTACACAACAGAAACATTCACATGCCATGCAATATTCCAGGCATGACCGGTTCAACACACATTTTGCTTCACTGAAAGGATTAAAAATGCACTGGGATGCCAAAACAAAATGCACCAGTTCCTATGTAACATCATTTGCTGCTTTTACAGGGACATTTCTTCACCAGAAAATAACACTTTGTTAAAGCTCAGCTACTTGTGGAAAGAGAGTCACTAACAGCAAGTTTTATTTGCTAGGTTTTCTAAAATATTTAAGTTGTAAGAGTGGAATATTATGACCCTGCTGAACACAGCTCCTCTTGATGAAGGAGAACATCTCTTTTTTTTTTTTTTCTCTCAGAAGATAGGTTAAATTAGAGTAAAAGAGACTAGAAACTGAGTGCTGGAAATGAATTTGATTTATGTATATGTTGGGGATCTTGAGCTCCTGAAAGTTTCCAAGACAGGCTGTTCATGCTAATCTGAGATCCAGAACTAAAACCTTCTCATTTAAAACATTGTTTTGCATTACAGATCCATCTCAGCAACCAGTTTTGTTGAAAGCAGAACCAGGCCAATTTGTTGAATTGAGGAGCAATTCTCATGCAGGAGATTCTGCATGGCAAACTGAACTCATTTCATCCCAGTTCCTCTGGAACAATCACTTGGGATTTTCAGGAGTCACTTCCCCTGCTCTGTGTTCATGGTGCAGAGTCACTTGTGAGTAACTCAGGATTAACTTTCTTTGACTCAAGAAGCTTGTTAGGTGCTGGCACTACAGATTTCTTTGAGCTGCTAATCTAGTGCTGCTAATTAAGGCTTCCAAAGGCTGTTGCAATATTCTAATTACAGCAGCTACACGTCCTTTAACTCCATTTACTGTATTACAAAGTGGGGTGTGCGATCTGTGTTTCTTGGCACTGCACTCACAGCAGCATGCTACTGCTTCCCCATGTCAGGATTATTTTAAAATTCCAACCATTAGACAGGCTAAAGAGGATGAATTGAAGAGGGCAGCAGATACTGACTATCAGGATTATTTTAATTATTTTTTCCCTGCTGCTGGAAAATGCATTCTTGCAGCTATGCATCAAGCTACTGTTCCCATTACAGGCACCTCCTGAACCCCAGATGCTCCTGGGATGACAGAATATTTTCCTCCCATCCACATCCTCCTGCTCCAGACCCAGCTCCAGAATTCCTCCTGGTCCCTGGGTGATTACTCATGGCAAGAATAAATTGGTCTTTCCTGGGCCTCTTCAGCAGTTCAAAGTCACATCTCCATCACAAAAATTTGCAATACAGAGTCAGTGCTCTGCCCCTGGTTTCATGCATAGTTCCTAGGAGATACAGCTTTGAGGAACAAAGTGTTCTTTCTTTTCTGATATTTTATTAAAACATTTCATTTTGCAATTTCTAGTTAAACTTAATGCTCCCAATCTAATATATCCCAAAGCCTCTGGTTTTCTTGCCCACAGTGCTGAAAAGTGGCAGGTTCTCAGTTAATAGCATGTGATTTGGTTTCAGCTTAACTATCTCCTTCATATCTTTTGCAATCATTTCTAATGTGTCAGAATTCAGATGGTTTCATGTTCACTTTACCTATTTCTGCCAAACAGGCCTTGCTCTCAGCACTGAGCAGCAGAATGCAGCCAGGACAGGGAACTTCACTCCCTTATTTCCATCACTGTAAGCCTGCATGACCCACTTCAGCTCACAGACCTACAGAACAATTCTGCAGTTTTTGCCACTACCAACTGGGTTAAAAAAGAAATCTCTCAGAGGAGCCAACTGAAAATCTGAAGAAAAAACCCCACGCATTCAGTGCATTCAAAACAAATTGTTTTTATTTTAGCTTCGCAATCACAAATTCGTTTTTATTTCAAACTGGAAAGCTCTCTTGAGGTCCAGAAGCTTCCTTTCCATATGTGCTAGAACTAAAATAAAATCCACTACAGTGTGAAAAGGAAAATGAAATGCAGTGCAAAGTTTATGGCTGGTGACACACCAAAGGGCTGGAAACCAGCATTTGAAAAGTTTTTTAGCAGTGCTGAAAAGGGGAGGCAAGTTTGTGGAGCATCAAAACTTTTCATTCACTACCAAATAAAATTATTACCTGGCACACAGCTGTGAGCAAAGGATCAGGTGAAGCTGTAGGAAGGTATTCCTTTAACAGAGCTATGAACTCATTAACTAATAGCAGGACAAAAGGTAAATTGTTTCTAATCCTCTGATGTAGAGCTGTCAGAGGGGAAAAAAGGTGTAAAACTCAGCATCGGTAATGAGGCCCCCCACACTCCCCAGCACAGAACAAGGGACTCACATGGAGCACTCCTATATGTCAAAGCTATTAAAATACTACATAACTACCCTGGCTGTTAGTCTGTTAGTCAGGTGGCCACTTCTTGAATCTAATGACACTTGTCTTTTAATACTTCTCTTACTTCTCTCATTTACAGTGTTTTCAAGCATGCTATTTGGAGAAAGATGAGAAAGAATAAAGAAAGGGAAAAACCATGCAAAACAAGAAAGTCCAGCACTATTTCTATCTCACAATTAATATTGATTGCTTTCTGATTTTCATAGGAATTTGTCAGAATCCTGGCAGTGCAAGATTGATTTCTGTACTTCTGGGAATGGTAGATTATCAATATAATTGCTACCATCAGTGCTTTTTCACAATCCTTCGTGACATTTCAGCTCCAGGACCAAATTAGTGCCATGTTGACTATTTCCTTACCTGAAACAGCTACCAATGCATTGGGATTTTATTTTTATTTTCCCCCCTCCCTCACCAACAGCAAAGGTGACACCTACTCCATCCCCAAAGTACCATTTTTCTATTGTTACTGAACACTAAAGAAGCATTAGACAAAAGCCAAAAAACCCAAATATCTTCCTGCCGCTTTTTTTCTGCAGGTGGGTATTTTTCCAGATGGCAATTCCATATGCAGAAAAATTGGACCTTTGCAATTGTTGCACCTCTTTTGGGAGCACAGGGAATTTAGGGAACTTTAAAGACTTATGCTGCATTACTGCACTTCAGAGGTAAATAACAAAGCAGTGAGTCAGACTGGTGCTGATAAACCAAGCATGTGTTGCAATCAAACCCTGGAGGTGCTGAGCAGCCCCAGGCCAGAAGGAGATTTTAGATGCTCATCACCTTTCTGCATGAACCTACCAAAATGTGCTCAATGCCCTGTCAGCTCACACCTGTGAGCAGGGATCAGGAGATCCTCATCACTGCCCTTTCATACACATGGCACCCACATTTTCACCATCCTCGGTGCATTGTGAGAGGAGAAGGCATTCTGCAGGAGCAAGAGCCCTCATCCACACACCAGCCAAACCCAAAGCAGCTTCCTAAGGCCAAGCCAAGTTATTTATGACCTTTCTCCAACTCCCCACCAAGAGCAAAGCACACCATAAGGGCTAACAGGGGACCTTTTGAAGTCACTGGGCTTTGGAGAAGACCTTTAGCTCCAACCATCACAGCTGACACGTGGCTTCCAGAGACCTGCCTTGGAAACACCACATCCCACAGCAGCAAAAGCCTCAGACTCTCACTTCAATTGAGCTTTGTGTCACCTCTCAAGTGTTAAAGGATTTAGGATCTCCACTGAGAAGTAATAGCAGGAGTTTTACCTCTGTGGTATCCAAGCCTTCGTAGCAGTACATCCTCTGAAATATGGCAGGTCAAAAACCTTCCACAAAAAAAAAAAAAAAAACAACAACCAAAAAGGAGTTGCTGTTCTTTCCCTTTTAAATCTGAGGATCTATTAAAGCAGAAGCTTTCTGTGAGAAAATATCAGTTGGAGAACAAAGTATTACTCAGGCCTGAGTATTTCTCAGCATTCTAAATGGAGACCAGTGCTTAAGCCCCCCCAAAAAAGTCAGGACATACAGCTGACATTAAACCCCAGCCTGTTTGCCAAAAAGGCACCTACCAGGCATGTGGCATGTCTATCCTTGGGATGCTCTAAACTCCAGCACTATTTCTGGAGACCATCCTCAGACCTTTGAACATTCACTTTGAACATTCATTAAACTCAGTTCCAAAGAGCTCAAACAAGGGGTGAAAAGTCTGTATGTTTCTGTTGGTTCAGTGGGAGTTTGTTTTGAAGCCAAGCCCAGGTCTATAATTCTGACATTTCTCTGCTTTCCTCAGAGGCTTCCAGGCTCCTCCAGCAGCCCCATCCATGTGCAGCTGCAGCCTGGGGAAGGTTGGGAATTCATAGGATGATAACGGGACTGGCAGCAGCAATGCCCTTACTGTGGTAGGCAGGAGCTCACAAAGTCTCTGATGAGATCCTGCTCCATCCTGTGAGCACAGGTTTGCTGTAAACCTCTGTAATAAGTGGCCTGAGCCAACTCAGGTAATAGGGTTTGCTGGCAGCCTGGGAGTCAGGCTGAGGCTGGACATCACACCAAGCCACCATCCCAAGGCACACATCCTCCCCCCTAAGCTTTCCTGTCAACATGTAACCACAAATAATTAGCTCACCCTGAGCTCAGAGATGCTGTTTGCAAGGAGGAGGCTCATGTGATGCTAGCAGGGCTGGGGAGCAGCTCTCCCAGCAGCATTTCAGCCCACAGAGACCTCTGCACCTGAGAGCTGATTCAGCAGCAGCTGTGGCATTACCTGGTCACACAAATTTCTCTGAACCCCTGGCCCATCAAACATACATTTGCAATGGGTAAATATGTGCAGCACAAACAAGTTGGAGGGATTTCCAGGATTAGCCACAGCCTCTTCTGCTGCTGCCAGCATTTCAGGCAATCCCTCATATGCAGCGAGGGCACCACAGCACAAATGCACAGTGCCTATAAAACACTCATCATCCACTTGATGAGCTGTTGTAGTCCAATGAACCAATGCACTCACTGTGAAATGCCAAAGATATATGTAAAAAAGGCTTTGATACCTGCTCCTTGCCAAAAGGAAAATGTTGGAATCAGTACATGCCTATGAGCAGCATCACAAGGTCAGGGTCCAGCTCCCTGCTGGAGATGACAAACCAGTTCCAGCATGTCAATCTCTTTCAAGTCAAGCCTTGAACATGTTAAGTCATTCCTGTTGGTTCTCCAAAACACCAGAGGCCCACTCACTTTGGAAAAGCTTACAGAAGCATCTAGTTATTACATCTAATTTCTGCTGTCTGGAGGACACTGAGAGGAGCTCTGTGCCACCATTTGGCAGCTGATGTTTCACACCCCAAACCACAGCATCCTTCTCTAGGATGGAGGAAAAACCAGAGGCTGCTACCAGCAGGAGGTTAGCTTCAAACCAAACAGATTTTGGGTTTACTTTGTTTTTTGGGGATTTTTTTTTTTTTTTTTTTTTTTGGGATTTTTTACCTTGGTTCTTGGTGGGGTGGGTATTTTTGGTTTGAGGGTTTTTTTACTTTGAGAACTTGCCAAGACTTGCTCCAATCCATTACAATGTGAACACATAACTCAGGTAAGCATCTCACAGTATTTGGGGTGACTTTGGGTAGTGACTGTGATCAATAAGGAAGAGGCCCTGTTCCTAAAAACTAGAGGGGTTTATCTTTCATAAAACAAAATAAATGCTCTTGTATAATATATAGGCATGGACACATACATCCACACCCACCCACCATATAGTTAACAAATAATGCCTCATTTATTAATACTCTGCAGTAGTTAGGCTTGTCTAGTGAAGCATTAATATAACATTTCTCAAACAAAGTTCTTGTTCTGCTCGATCTGTTTGGGAAATGTTTGGTAATCTATCTTGATACACTCCTGTCTGTCAGGGGCTGCTGCCTCATTCCTGCTCTTGCTAGACAAGGCAGGCAGCAGCACTGGGAGGTACCTTCCTAGGACACAGCAGCCCTTCTTCCTTAATTCTATATGAGAACAGTTTCATTGATTTCAAAACTGATGTGAAATATGAATAATTAGAACGAAAATGAAGTATTTATGGTCAGCATGCAAAGAAATAGCAATGAATAACATGAACTGGAAATATTGCCAGTCTTGATTCCTAATCTAAGGATGAGTAGAAGGTTTCCACCAAGGATTTAATACTGTAAAATCACAGGATAACTTGCATGGAAACATATGGCTTAATTTTTGAAATTTATTTCTGCTGTAGGTACCTCTTGGGATCAAATTTTTGAGTATTTTTTTCTCCTAATAATTTTGGATTTTACAATCTAGTTTAATTTTCTCTTCATCCATCTTACTATAAATGAATAATAACTAATTTGATAGGCATTTGATAATATGATTCACCAAGGATCTTTTCAAAGAAAAGACTTTATTAGATTCCCTCAGTGGGGTTTGCTGTGCATTTTCCAAGATGTTGGCTGTTGATGTTTTGTCCTCTTGAGAAAATAACAAACTATTGTCTATCTTCTTTTTCTATGAAAACCACAAAAAGACTCTACATTCCACTAAATCAACAAACTTCTACTTCACTTTGCAAGACTACAGCCAGAAGCAATTCACAAGGATTACCTGTGTAGTCACATACACAGATATCCTGACACAGCCCCCCATCCAAAACTAGCAGCTGACATAATATTCATGGTGTTTTGGGAAGCTTCTGAAGTAGATACTCCTTCTAATAAGTGATTTCTAGTACACCAGCTGTGCAACTGATGCCATCCACTCTGATATCAAAGGCCTTTGTTCCTAACCAGACAAATCACTTTCAACTAAAGGAGCAATGCCCAAGGCAATGCATAATAACTACAGAAAGATATCAGCACCTGTGGTGGTAGGTTTGGCCAGTGGACAGTGCACAGACAGAACTCTCACAGTGTCCCTTGTCACTGAATGCTTGTTAAAACAGGCTAAAGTTCCTCTGAGCAACCTTGAAATACAAATCCAGGCATTTCAGCACACTGGGGCTCAGGGTGGGTCAAGAAAACAAGAAGCAGAAAGATAAATTATTCCACTTACATTTTTCATGCTGTAACTTCAACCAAGACCAAATATTAGAGAACAGGAACTACTGGGACAGGTTCTCTTGGAGAAGCACAGGTGTCCCTGCACAGGGGGGTGGCAGGACAGGGCACAGCCAGGAGCACCTCAGGGATGCACAGCCCCAGCCAGGACCACTGGGTGTTCCCCAAACATCTGCACGTGGAGGGAGCACTGCTGAACAGCCATGAGAGCCTGGGAAAGGTAAAACTGAGGTACCTGCAGCACTGCAAAAGAAGGGAAGGATCTGGATGGGGAAGTTATATTAGCTTTGACACTAATGCACAAGTGTCACACTTTGCCCAGCATGACTCCTCTCTCCAAAGGGCAAGGCACTGCTTAGTTACTGCACCTGGACTTTGTATCTCCTAATACCCCACTGCCATCTCTGCTACTGGAATTTCAGTGAAAGTGTTCCTAAATCTCCTCTAAGGGCTGCAAATGGTACCTTCTCCATTCAACTTATTGGCACAATCTCTTAAAAACCAAACTGCCCTTGATATCAATGTTTGCATGTGTTGGCAGCAAATTGAAACTAAGATATGAAGCCAGGGCTTGTGGATTTAAGAGACAGGATTTGTGGTACACAAGAGCTAGGACTGTGCCTGGTGTGCTGCTGAGCATGGCCTGCATGGAGCACACTCTGTTTGGTCTTGGTTTTTCTTCCCTGCCCAGATAGGGAATTGTCCTTGAGTCCCTCTTTTTTGAGGAGAACGGTAGAGTTTCCTCTGGATTCTCAAACACTTGCCCTTCAGAGACACAAGTGCTCCTGCACAAGAAAATAGGGATGATTTTTCAGAGTTTTAGAGCTGTAGACAATTAGCCTCTCTTCCAGAGCAAAGACAAGTCTCCTGGCTGGAAGCCAAGGTCATTGCTAATCAAAGAATGAGACACAGAACGTTTGGAGAGGAGACTGTTTTCAGGGAGTCAACACCTCTTGGCATATGGAAATAAACAAATAGGGACTTCCTCTGACACCCCCACCTTTCAGTGAGGACAAAAAGGGACTCTTTCTCTGTAAGAGGCAATGGATGCCCAATACATTTTTCCTCTGTGGAAGACAGCTCCAGGTGAGGTGATTTCCTGCACAGGGATGCAGGTGGGGATGCATTCTGGAGATCACACTTCCCCAGCACATTTCCACACAGGAAATGTAATTGCTGGTTAACCCCAGACCTTGGGGAAGCATCCCCTGCCCAGCACTTACACCATGTCCCCCCACATTTTAAATAAACTGAGTGTGTGCACACTGGCAGTCACATCACAGGGGAAGGACAGGCTCTGCTTGCTGCTCTAGGGGAAGAGGTTCCCCATGAGCTCAGTTTGAAACTGCCCATGTTTTCCATCCAGAGACAGCCACACAATATTAATAAGCAGTGGAAAAGCAGAGCAGAAGAGGTGGATAGTCTTTAAGAGTTTGGAAGGGACATCTTCAGGCCTGGGCACCTTGAAACAAGAGCAGTTCTCATTTCTGTTTAACCTTGAGATCATAATTGCTAAAGCAGCATCACCATGTTTCTTGTTGGTAATTGGCAGCTGAAGATTAAGCCAGCATGAAGACTGAATTACTGCTCAAGTCTTATAATAAATTGGAAAAAAAAAAAAAAAAAAAAAAACAAAAAACTAACTAACCTATATTACTGCATAAGAACTAAAGGTCAAAAATGGCAACTTCTGCTCTTTGGGTTCATAAGTTACCTGATGCACTGAAAATAGGACCAGTGTTGACTTTAACATGGCACAGCCTACAGCAAAGACAGAGAAGACCTTTCCCAACTATACTAATAAAGGAACTCTTTTTTTTCCCTGTATTTTAAGTGTTGCATAAAATATGCAGTGCATAATGAAAGGGTGCTAGGAGATTTTGCATTGGGTTCCTTGCTAATTCTGCAGTTTCCTAAGGAGTATTTCACAGCAGCGGAAACTGAAGTTTTTGTAGTTACATAAATCCAGGAGTAGAAGGTCCAAGGCAATGGGATATATTTTGTGAAATTGAAGAGTGCCTCAGACACTGTTTTCCTCTCTCATGGAGTTAAGCCAGCAGTCACCATTGTAAAACCAAGAAAGCTGCTTGAGCAGGGCTAAAAGGAGAACCAATGGACTTCATCAGCTCCCTGCTCAAATGTGCTTGTAGCTGCAAGCTGTAATCTGCCACAAATAGCCACATTTAGAGAATGCAATTACATGGAACAAAGCTGATGACTCTTTCAGTGCACAGAGATCATTAGAAAATGGTAACCAGTTGCAACCTATTATTTCTTTGCACCAGAGAAATAAATTGATTATGAGTCACCTGATTTTCTGTCACACCTAAGTGGAGGTGTGCTTACAAAAACTACTCAAGCCTGCCAGCTTGTTCACAGGACAGGCATTCAGAGGGAAGATAAGTCAGTTTGAGGATGCCAAGGAGGCCACAAGAACTCCATTTGCTACTGCAGACATAATACCCTGCACAGGTGAATACAAATTACAGCATCACTGGAGCTGCACCAGCTTGCCCCAGAAAGCAGATTACTGTCCAGAGTTAGAGCTGACAAATGTTTCAACATGTTATTTATTTATCAAAGCCTAATAAGAGTTTCTGAATGAGGCTAAGCTTGGTACGCCTTCACTTTTTGCCATTTTTTTCCAGCAGAAATACTGTGGTTAACAGTGAAGGACCTCCTGGCCATTTTTTGGGCAGCTGGTGTCTCCCTGCTAAGTGAAGCAGTCAGAGCTTACAACAAATGCTGTCCATCAGGTGGCTCTCCAGGTCTTCTCCTTTTTAATAATTAACCTGAGATGTTCATTATGCATTCATCTCACCCAGGAGGGGAGAACCTAAAGAAGCTTGGACTGGCTGCAGAGTGCTTTCTGTGCAAAGGTTGGTGACATCACCGTGGGTTTCCAGGGTAACCAGGAAAAGTTTAGGCTCCAAGTTTCACAGCATCCCAAAAGAGTGTGCTCAGGTGATTCCCCAACCATAAGCTGCAGTAACTAAATTCTGAGGTATTTGTTCAAGCATCTGTTCCATTTCCCAGGAAGCAGCTATTGAATCTATTGCAGCCAAAAATGATCCCACTGCCTTTTGCCACTTAGTTCAGCTGTCCTAAGTGACGAAGAGCTTCTGTCATTCAGAAGGAAGATTCATGGAAAGCAAAGATTTTGCTGCAGAAAATATTCCAGCAAAGTTTATTTTATTTCAGTTCTATTGTTCAATTCTCAGTACAGGAATAAACTAAACTCCTTTGTAAAATTTTCCCAATAATTTTCATTCTAAGAAAATTAGATTTGCTCCCCATTTTTACTGGAGGTCAGGAGGGAAGTTTTCCAGAAGTGATAAAACTTACAGCTTATCCCCAGAGGCACCATTTATTTTAAAAATTCTTCACTGAACTTGTAAAACTTTAAATAGAGAAATTTTTGACCATGAATTGAAATATCAAGGTGTTCACATAGAGTAGAAACAAACAAACCAACGCAAGGAAACCAAACTACCCTCAGAATCTCACTTTAAAAATAAATCCCAAAAAAAAAAACCCCAAACTCACAAAAAAAAAAGTCAAATACCCTGGGCATGGCTCCACCTGCTGCTTGTCTCTGGGGCAGGCTCTGCCCACAGCCATGACCTTGAAAAGCAATTTATTTGATCACTATCTATTAGATTAAGGGAGAGCACTCCTTACTTGCAATAAAGGGTTAAACACAGTCTCTTTTGGAGCAAACACTAAATTCCCCTTTGGATTCACAGCAAAACTTATTTCAACTAAGCAATTTCAAGCTTTTCAGACAAAGGAGTTATAACCAGAGGAAATTTTGCAGCAAGTAAAACCTTGGGAAAAATAAAAAAGCATTGCTTTCTAAAAAAATATTTTAAATAAATACTTTCTATAAAAAGCTCTCCAAGAACAAAACCAAATAAAAACACTAGAGGAATTTATTTTCCAGGTATCATGGTGGCATGGTCACAGCTTCATTACTGTCAAAGAAAGCTTAATTGCTATAGACTTTTCCCAGCTCCATCTATCTCTCACTTCCCATACAGACAGCAGCATTAAACATAAAATAGAATGGCTTCTCTTCAGAAAGTGTAATTAAATAAAATTGGGAATATAACTAAGGAAATGAGCCCTTTAAGATTCATTTAAGGAACAGCACACTGGTGCTGGGAACCCAGCAAGGACTGTAAATCCTGGCTGAAGAACAGGCACAGGGACTGCCAGAGATATGGTTGGGAGTGTTCCAGAGGCAATAAGTGATTGATGAACACAGACAGAAAATGTTACACCAACAGAGACTCAGATCCAGAATTTCCTCAGGGAATTTTAACCCAACGATGCCAGGTGAACTCTCACAGTGCCAGCAAGTGGATGGTCAGAGAAGGGAGGCCTAGGTGGTGTCCCTAGTGTCCCACCTGGTCACCAAAACCTTAGGAAACTTCCCAGTGTGACCATTCCAGGACTCCCTGGCAGTCACACTCCCAAGATTTTCACTGCTGGGGCTGGAGCCCTTTCATGTCAGGCAGCTCCATCTGGACAGGTCCATCCCACAGCCAGACCAGCTTTCCTCACCAACTCAACTCCAGCTTTTTTAATCCCAAATTGCTCAGGCAATATTGCAATAATAACAACAGTATCTAGGAATATAGGCAGAATATTAGGAATTAATTACTTTTTCTCCACGAAAAAAAGTTTCTTGCAAAGTGATAGTGCCTTCCAGAAATACCAGGCTGAATTAGAGATGTTGGTGCCAAAGCTTTCCCTGCTCTTAAAAGACCTCAGATTCAATTGGCCATTGGCCTTACTACAGATAGAAGAGTAAGGGAATCCATGCCATATGTGAACAGAAGGTGCCTCTGGTATATTCTCACTCTTTCACCTTCTGAAGCAAGAGCCAGAACCCCTATTTGTGTAATCCTCCTGGCCATCTTTCTTCATTCTACACAGAATTTGTTGGGCTGTTTTTTTTTTTTTTTTCCACATTTAAGAGCCATGGTAACACCTAATACTGTCTCTCTGTATGCTGGGAATGGCTGTATTTTCTTACCATTCCTAGCCCTGGCTGGGGCTCTGAATCCTATAAAAATTCAGATTTCATAGGCAGCATAGAAATCCTTTCAGCAAGATCACTCTGAAAATATATTTATATTAATGCACATCTTTCTCTCTATTGACAATCAGCTCCCACAGTGACTAAGCAGTGGCCAGGAGGATCACCTTTGCAGTGCTTTAATTGTGACACCCATAGTGATTATTGGGATTGCAAAAACCACAGTGACAGTGACTCATCTCAAACAGGGAAAGGTTTCCTGCTCTGAGATCCATCCCAGTGGTTTGTAGCCATGCTCAGCATGCACACACAGCCTCAGCCTTTAGAGAGCTGCCCTGGGATAAAGAAGGCAACAGCTCTAAACTGTTTCTAGCTGGAAGAAACCTGAGCCAAACCAAGTGACAGATGAGGCAATGATTCTTTATCCTGGCCAGAACAGGCAAATTACAGCAGTTAACAAGCTACAAAAATGGCATTTTGGTTTTTCATCCTGAGCAGTAGGTGGTCCCCAGGCCCAGCTCCTCCATAATTAACCTTTACAGCAGGGTAGGGCTTAGCCTCAAAATAAAACATCTGGTGATTTAGTAGGCAAGAAAGGTAATGCTGCAGAGGATAAACTGATATTCTAGAATGGAGTTGTCATTGCATTGGGCTAAAATACACTAATATATTAATCTTCCATTCATCAGAATCACTGTTTCTCAGACAGGGACAGTGAGTCTTCAGTAATAGACATCATTAAAGAGGCTTCATACCCCTAATTAGCTACTGGTGCAAATAAAAATATATTGCCTAGGAACTGGAGGGTTTATCCTGAATACACAAATCTTAATATTTCTGTTTACCAAAGAAAGCATTGAAAGGATGTAGACATATAGTTGGTGACAATAACCAGGTATACAAGGTGGGAAGGGGAAGAAGCTTTGAATCCAAGCAGACTAAAAGGGCAACAAAACCACTTCCTAGCTTGCTCAGATTTTTACCAGCATCTGACACAGAAACATTCCACAAGATGACCAGCAAGGGACAGATAAAATTCTTGCCATTTTCCCTGCCTCAGTACCCTTGGTCACCCTTGCTCAGAGCACACAGGGAGCTGTGGGTCAGATTCCAGCTGGAAACACAAGATCATTACCCTGCACACTCCTGAGGGGAACCCTGGCAGTCAGACAAAGTTCCTCACTGCTCCACTCCACTTTATTTTTGAAAGCACAGAGAGAACCATCAACATGGCAGGCACTGAAGTCAGGTGAACCAAATCCAAATTCTCCCCAGCTGTACAGGCTGGCCATAGCTGAAAATTGTGCAACCCAAACTTTCAGACCTTGGGCTTTAAATATGGGACTGGGGAGAGCACTCAACTCTGGTGATCCCTTGGGCTCTGTCCTTGGCACACACTATTCCCCTGGGGATGGGAGCTTCCAAAGCCTGCTGTAGGGGTTTTAACCATGCTGGCACTTCCCTGGGGGTGTCTGAAATACAAACACCAACATCACCACAAACCCATCTGATCTGGCTGGAGAAATAAGTTACTGCAAGCCAGTGTTTGCTTAAAACAGTTTTAGTTTTATCATGAACTTTACTCTGAAAAATAATATTCAGTGCATCACTCAAGAAGTGCAGTGAAATATCATTACTCTCTCCAACACACTGAGCAGCTCTGAGTGACAGGGAATTATTACATCCTTCCAGACAAGAATACAAAGACAGGCAGCTTCTTTATGAAAACTCTTCTCACAGAGGCACGGGCTCAGCTCTGAGCCAAGAAGCATTTTGGACCAGAAATTTCCAAAGGAAACACTAGCAAGGTTCAGATGATGGGAACTCACCTGGGCAGAAGCTTTATGGGGTGGGAGATGTCTACAGCCAGGGACAGCAGAAGTTAAAGTGATGTACAGCTGCACCAAGTAATGAGGATCCCATCCAGTACTGCTTGCTACACATTCACCCCTCACCAGAAAATTTCTGCATCAGTTTCATGCCCCCCTTGTGTTGCAGTGCCCCAGACAGCCCAGGGCAGCACAGCCTCATGGCAGAGGGAGCAGGAGCTGGGCAGGAGCCCCTGCACACCCCCAGCCCCTCCAGGAGCAGGAACCACTCAGCCCTGGCTCTTCTCCTGCCCCAGCCCCTCGAATCACCAGCACAGCCCATGCAGCAGGGTCAGTGCAGGAACAAGTGTGCAAGGCAGGACAAAACCCACAGCAGCTTCCAGGAGGAAAAGCTGCACCTCTTACACCTCGTGTCCTTTAGAAAGGGTCACAAAGGATGAGCCAGTTGACAGAACAAAGGTGCATTTTCAAAAAAGCATCTGAAGCTGTTTCTTGAAAGTGCTTCTTAGTGTAAAACTCAGTTGTTAAGAGATAGAAAAAGATCTTTTCTTGGATTAAGAATGGATTAATCTTTCAGCAACTTATCTCTTTACAAGACTAAAAAATATAGGACTAAGGATAAGCCAGTGGTCAGTTTTCAAAGGGAGCACATTCCAAGAAAAGATATTTCCTGGGTTTCAGGACAAAAACAGTCCTCATTCCAGCTTCATACTTCAAAAACATAAATATCAATTCTGAAGGCCTAGAGGAAAACAATAGCTTATACATAAAGAAGGTTCAAAGATACATCTCAAATAGAAGTAAAAATTAATCCATTTTCAGCAAAAGAAGGTATTTTTAATATACCACAACATCTATTTTTTTTTCCTTTATTATTTGGAAGGGAAAGAAGAAAGGCCTGCACTGCTGTGTATGAGTAAATATTTCAATTAAACTCCATTGGGATGTGTCAGAACAATTCCAAACACATCTATATTTTAATAACGTATCAGTGAGATATCAATTATTACGTACCAATAATCCAATTAAAAATGCACTCTGAATAAACAGTCTGGCCCAAATCCAAATCTCCAGACTATTTAAACAAGCTAATGGAAACATTAGGTGTCAGGCTGCATATTTTGTTTTCTAATTAAGGTAGGTTTTGGCTGCCATAGAACCAATTTACATGTAAAAGCCAAACAATTAAAAAGGTCACACAACTAAAACTTCGACATTTCACACATGCAAATTGAACGACACAGCAGAAAACAAATCCACACAGGCAAACAGGGATGAGTTACACTGCACATGTAAGTTCAGAAAAGAGCCACAGAGACATACACCCAGCCTGTGATTCCATAAGTGTCTGGTAATTATCTGCAATAAAATCTAAAAGGTAAAAAATCTTCTGTGGATCAGACTGGCCCCTGGCACATTCCCAGTGGATCAGTCCTGGGTGCCCCACTCAGGTGAGAGCCCTTCAGGCCATGCTGTGGTGGGGCAGCAGCTCTGGCACAGCTGCTTTGTACAAAATCAACCTCAAAGAGAGCCACAGGCCAGGCTGAGAAATCCTCTTGCTTACAGTGATGATTATTTTAATGCAAAACTAATATACCATACTCATGGGACAAAGCTGCAAATCTTTACTGGCTAAACAGAAATATCCCCAGACACTGAAATTCATTTTCTTCTGAATTGCCCCACACACATCCCTCATCACTTTTCCACTCCATCAGCAGCATATCAGCCAACAAGAACATAGGCACTGCTAAATCCTCAAATTACTCTGTGAAAAAAATAAGTGACTCCAGTGGAAGAAATATTGTTTACAGGAGCCATGTCACACATGCAGCAGATCACTCCTTCAGGAAAGAAAAGGATTTTCATGCAGGCAAATCCCAAAAAGAGAAACAAGGAGCAGCTGGAAAGCATGAATAAACTCTCCTGGATAACCACAACTGGGATTGCTGAAGTACATGGGAAGGACAAAAGAAAATGCCCAGTTAGAAATCTCATCTGCCTGGGGCAACAAGGCAGATCTCCAGCTAATCTTGCTGCCAAAAAGTCATTGTCACCTGCAGCCCCAGTGAGGAGCCACACCTGATGTGCAGCACTGGGAGGAGTGGGATGCTCCTCTTTCCCTCTGCTTTGCTTTTCCTTCCATCATAACCAGGGTTTGCAGTGGCTGGAGCATCTGAGAGCATTGCCAGCTGTGCTGTGACAGTGCAGAGGGGTCAAGCCTGGAGGTGACATAATTAGGCACTGTGTGACACATCACAGTCCAGAAAATCATCCTCATTTACACCAGCCATAGCAATACATCAAAGCTTTTGGTTCTCTGGGAACTTGACTAAGAACTGGTCATGACTCAGTCACAGAGAAGACAGATCCTGCTAGACAGAAAATAATTCCCTGCCCTTAAGGCTGAGACCTGGTGGCCATTTTCTTCACACCAATAGGAACATTTATACAGCCCACAAATAACAAAGATCTCAATCTTAGAATCCCCCAGAATTTTCATATGCCACATGTATTGCAGCAACCTTAAAAATAAACATTCAAAGGAAAGCCAGGGAAACACTGCATATTTTGTCTCTTTCCATCCAAGATTAAAAAAAAAAAAAAAAAAAAAAAAAAAAAAAAAAAAAAATCAAACACTTGACAGGGAAATTAAAAATCTACCTAAATAACAAAAGATTTTAATTTCAGGGTTTTCCAAAAGGCAGAAGGACCCATTACTCAAAAGTGCTTTTGCTTTTTCAGCCAAACTGATTCACTTACACAAGACAATTCTTTGTGCTCTCAAAATTAGTGCACTTTGAACAATAGCTGCAATAGAGCAAACAGGTAAAAAATAAATATTCCTTCCTTATCCCATTGAAAGAGGTAACATCACCTTTGTGTTTATACACTAATATTTAAAAAATCTATTCCATCAGAAGCTGCAGAAATTATTGAACTAAATTTACTAAAGAGGACTGAAATGTACAAACAACATTAGCATTAATAGAATATAAGCAATATTTACTGCAGTTTAATGGCCTCTGCATTAATAGTCCTTGAAACACACTCTCTATACACAGCATTAGGAGTGAAGTAATAGCTGTTTACAGTGCTGGAAGGCTTCTGCACTGCTTTTATTTTTGAACAGTTGGGTTTTTCCATGGAATTTAAGGTCTCTGTGGCCCACAAAGGCAGGCTATGCAGGGTACCTAATAGAAGACATAAGCAAACATTAAGCATTTGAAGATTCAATCAATCTGAAATATTTGACATTATCAGAACTCACAAATTCACATCTTTCCATACTGTGTATCGCACCACAAAAGAGACCAAAGGCCCCATGGTATGAGCTTCTGCCCAGACAGAATAAGGCTGAAAGTACTTCAAGTGTTTTGGGAAATAACTGTAATTTAAAGCCCTCTTTTCTGCATTCTCCCCTTGAGGGTGGATGCAAAACTTTTCTGAAGTTTTCCAATTACTAAGATGAAAATGTATTCAAAATAATGAAACTTATGGAAGTATAAAAATAAAACAAAATGAAAAAACACCACCCCACACAAATATTAGTGTGGAGGTTTGAATTATTCACCCAAAATAGTGAAACAGCTTGCAAGTTTCAATCCATTTATCTGATGTGATAAGTGCAAGATAATGTTGAACTGACTTCTTTGATCAGGGACTATCAAAGGGGCTCTGTAGAGTTAAGCTTATAAGTCCCATTGAAATTTAATAGTTGGGAGATTTTAAATGTCTTTGCCTCCATCATAGCACTTTTACCTTTTTTTCTTGGCTGTCAGAAGACTTGAGCTATTTCTTTCTAGTACTTTAAAAAACAAAGGCAAGTGACATCTAAACATAATCAACATGTGCCAGCATTCAATCTCTCAATAACAACTTAATAAACCCATCATAACTAAAGTCAGGTGAGTAATTTAATGCTAATTATTTCCAATTAACTGGTTCTTTTAAAAACAAAAGCAATGTGAAGTTTTAATGTTTCGTTATCAACTGCGAATACTTCTAATTTGCCACTCACAGAGTAATCATTTCAACTTTCACTGATGTTTATATAACATTGGCCAGCTAATTTAAAGCCAAAAATCCTATACAATTCCCAACTAGATGAATTACAGAGCCTCAGTTCCATTGGAACCTTTGAGCAAATCTCAGCTTTAGAAAACTTCAAATAATATACTCCAATAAAAAAAAAAAAAATCCAGAAGCACAAGCACTGCAGAGAAGGAAATTTTTTTTTGTTTTTTTTTTAAATACATTGTTATCTTTTCATCAAATCCCACATATACAAAGGTTTTTTTGTCTTTGAGAAAATAAGCACTTCATTGGTGAGGAAAATAATTCTCCCTCAAATTTTATGAATTTTTTTTTTTTAATCTGTCTTAATGCTTGTTCCTATAATAGTTTAAGGCCAAGCAAAAAAAAAAAAAAAAAAAAAAAAAATCTGAAGTCCCAGCACCTCACACCTTGCTCCCCCCATGGAAAGGGAAATCCAGGTCACTGCTGGCCAGGCTGTCTGCTCCACCACAGCTGTATCTCTCAGCCTGTGTTACAGCATCCCCCAGTTCCCCTCCTTCCTTCTCCCCTGCAGGACCTCTGCAACTCCTCCCTGAAAAGCAGAGAAGGGTTTGCCTTTAACAATCCACACAGGTAAAGGGATTACCTGATAAAGAGTAATTAAATTGACAGTCTAATTTAACACTTTGCATTTTGTGTGCTTTCACTGGGCGCTGTTTGAGTTCTTAATAAGAGGTTTAATACACTTTTCATGGCACTTAATGCTGTGGAACTAAGCAGCTTTATAACTAGAGGTCTGGGACTTGCCCAACCATTTAATATCCAGGCTGACACTTTAGGATTCTTCTTTTGCAACCTCTTGGCAAAAAAATGCCCTGGTGGAAGTTTTGCTCTAGGGCCAAGCAAGCTGTTCACCTGTCCCACACTCTGGTTGTGAGATCTTTCTCCTATCCTGCCTTACACCACCATTTTCTGGATGTGATATTCCAGCCCTTAGAGGGACCTCAATGCCCAAATTTCACCAGGCAGGACACAGGGAGCCTTCACCTCCTGTGCTCCTACAGAACGTGGCCAGACACTCCCTGAATCCAAACCCCTCTCTCTGTCCTCAGGCAGGTGGTTTCTCTCAAACCCTGAAGCTGTTTAGGCATTGTCTCAATACTGACTGCACCAACCTTCAGAGGAGCCCAGGGATGATCAGCAGCTGCATTGAGCTGTCAGGAGCCAAAAGTGACATGCCTGTGGATTAATGGCCTGTATTTGCTGTGTGCAGAAGATGAAACATCTACTTTCCAAAAAGCAGGATTTGCTTTACAATAGACCTCTGCATTGCCCAGAGCAGCGATATTTTTCTGTCACTGAACGTCAACAAGCTACAGTCTGGAGTAAAATATGGTTTAGTAAGCCACTGAATTGATAGAGCTTCATATTCCTCTGTGGGAGATGTTACAAATATGCAGACAGACAGTCCTTATTGATCCAAATGGTCTGCAGAAACTCCATTTGAAAGCATATGTTTCTCTGCTTGACATTTTGACATGAATGACAAGACAAAGCTAGGAATGCAAATGCACAAGAAGAAACTGTTCTTGTGTTGTAAGAGCACATTCCCCCTGCCAAAGAGCTGCTAAATGTTACACAGCTAATCACAGCCCAGAGAGATGTGTGAGCTGACCTACAGACACAGAACAGGAGGGGAAATCTGACAGCACGGACTTGAAACAGCTTGATAGGATCTGCACAGCCCAATCCAACCACACTTGTTCTCCCTGTGCCAGGACCAGCCTAACAGCAAGTCCCACCGTGCAGAACCACATGAATTTCAGGAAACCCTTACATAAACAATGACAGCAGCATCCAGCAACTCAAGTGCTCCCCAGCCAACAGGCCAGGGCCAAATACAGCATTTGCACCATTTTATTTTATGGCCTTCTTCATGGGCTACACCCTCAGCACTCCTCTCTGGAGACCTGCAGCCCCCCAGCTCCTACCCCTGCTCTCCAGGGCTGCCTCCAACTCCCTTTCCAGGTGCTCCCACAGCAGCAGGAAGAGCTCTCTAGGAAGCTTGCAGCAAACATTGCCTTTAAATGCCACCTCACTCCACTGTGAGTAGAGCTGGGGGCTCTCCCAAAAAATTCTCACCATCAACCAAGCTGGCTTTAGAATCAAGCAAAGCATTGCAATATACTCATTCTCCTGGCCAGCCCCTAAATGGCAGCTGAAATGCAGGAATTACTAAATTTCAACAGCCTATAAATGCTCTACCTACCCACACCCAGCACTCTCTTCTTCACAATTGTCATGGGGTGTAGACTTGCAGCTCAGTGTAGACCCTGGTGCAGCAGAGCACTCAGGACTTAAGGTTAACTTAAAGAAACTCCCAAGGAGTTTATTGAGCTCACTCACCTGATTAAAATTAGGCACATATTTAATTTGAAACATACATTTTAACTCCACCATAAAACCCTTTTATTCTTTTAGCTGCAATTCTCACCCAAAGTGTGGGGCTCTGTTGTGTTATACTCTGCTGCAGAAATAATTCCATCAAGAAAGAAATACAAACATTTTACACGATAAAAAGTATTTTAGAAAAATACTGGAACATAGAAAAATTTCCAGGATGCTTCCCTTCACGACTGACTTTTCAGAATCAGAGTCTAAAAGCAGACTGATCATTAGCTACAGCTGTAGGTGATAAACCTTCAGGGTCCACCTCCCCTCCCATACAATGTTCCTTATGGCACTATAACAAAACAGTTAAAAACTTAAACAAAATTCTTTATCTTGAAAACAACATGGGGCACAATGAGCTCAGTTGTGGAATTTTGACCTAGAAATGTTTCAGATGGTGTCTACACTACAGTCACATGTAGCATTATTCAGAAACCAGAGTCTGTCCCAGACACTCATTTAAGCATTTAAACTTCAGCAAGACGAGCAGAGATTCTTCTTTTAAAATTTTTTTGTTCAACCTTTTTTCTTACCTTTGTGGGTATATTTCTGATTCTGAAGACTTCTCCTCTTTACATGATATAGAAGCCAAACAGACCTCCTCAAAACTACAGAGCTTTCTAACTACAACAGCAGAGCTAGCTACTGAAAGATAAGACATCTTTCAAAGAAGCCTATAAATTTAAAAAGGCAAACAACTCTCTCATACTTGTGCTGTACTACAATGCAATGTGAAGTTTCTGCCTACATCAATTGATTTCAAAGAAAGCTATAAATTTCAGTAAGAAGATAAGAAAATAATTTAGGTAGTTCACCTGAAATCATACAATTACAAAAAAAAATACCTACTAAGGCTGTCAGAAAATTTAGAAGAAAACAAAACTAAAGCTTTATGCACTACTTGCTTCTCTTATTGGCTACCTTGCAAGCTCACAGAACCCACATTTCTGCTCTGCTTCCCTCCAACACAGGAAAAGCACCATCCTGCTCCAGGAATCCAGAGCCACGTGCAGCAAACTCTCCCCAGAGCTGGAGAAGTGAGAGCTTTATGGGGAGCTGATTGGAGCTGATTGAGGCTGATTTGTCCCAGCTGCAGACCAAAACAGCCCTTGGGAGTGTCTCCCAGCAAACAGCCCACAGCTGCTTTGGGTGAAATCACTCATTAAAGCTGATTCTCCCCAGCTGAGCAACAATCAAGCCAAAAAACAGGCACCGCCACACAAATAATTTCAACTCTTAAATAATATAACAACTGTTTCTGGTAGAACAAATGCTGTTTTTATTTGTTTCCTAAAAATTAAGAAAAATAATAATTAGCTGAGGCAACTGCTTGTATGATGGAATTGAGGCTTCTCATACAAGTAATACAGCTTTACTAATATGAATTATAACCATCCTTTTCTCCCTCCCCCTTCACCACATGTCAGTTTTTACCTTTAAATTTACTTTTCTTCAGAGTTTTCTTCTGACTTTCTCCTTGCCTTTCCCAGGATGATGCCAAAGGACGTGGTTTCTCTGAGAAATTTCCAACAGGGCTCCCCAAATGTGTTGTGTTTAGATTTAGGTCACTCTTTAGCTGCTCACAATGTAAGTTCAAGTCAGTAAAGCAAAATAAAATAAATAATAAGGTCTGAACGCTGTGGTTGCTGTGCCATCCCACTAACAAGATTTCCTCTGAATGCTCCACTTGTCACCAAGCCAACAGCTTTAAGCCTATCTCAGAAGACAGCTATTCTGAAATTTAAACAGATTTTAGGAAGAATTTTCTTTCTTTAAAGCAATCCCAGCATAAAGTTTAAAACTGTAATCCGTGTTACAAGCTCAAAATTTTAATAAAGTTCCTCTTTCAGGTTAATTTTTGAGACATTTTCCTTTCCAGAGCTACCCCTGAATACCAGCTTATGGAAAGCAGTGCTCTTGAGCCCAGTATTAAGAGCTAAACCTTCACCTGCTGAAATTCAGTATGCTTGGCCCATTTCCTGGAGGGAAGCTGATTTACACAGGTGAGAACCCAGGTTTAAGTGGTTTATTCTATCAGCAGACTAAGAAAATTGAGCTGCTTTGCTGAGACTTCACCTACAATGCAGCAATGGCTATCAAAGCAAGGCAGATACTGGGAATTTCACTTTGCAAGACAAGTATTGCACACATGTAGTTGTAACTCAGCATAAAAACATTCTATCAAGTTTCAACTCCGAAATTAAGAAGCACAATTACTCTATTTTTTTCCATTGCAATTGGAAAACATGACATACTAAGAAATAAGAGCAATGCATTCTTCAGACTGAAAGCAGATTGCCCGTGGATTACAAGCAAATAGAATAAACTGAGTCACATTTTTGTAAGAAAATAATTTCTAAACTAATGGGTTGATAGAACAAGACAGGCTAGAAGTGCTGTGCCACAGATGTCACTTCTGTGAAAGCTCATAATCAAAAGAGCACAATAAAAGGAAGGTACATTTCATGTACAGCCACCTTTGCAATGTAAACATTCCAGAGGAGTTGGAATATTTGGGATCATACGTTATTCCCTATTTTAAGTACGCTCGGGGAAGTTCCAGTTGAAAAACCAGAGCACAGTTTGATCTTCAAAGTTTTCAGAAACTTTTGCAGTTTTTCTATTTTAACTTTCCAGATATTAAAGGTGAAGGGGTCAAATCTGCAGGTGGTGTAAATAAGCACAGCTCTGTGAGAGCTTTCACCTTATGCTCGTTTACATCACATGGAAATTATATTTCTCACTTCTTCTGTGAGTAATTGCTAATGTATATATAAATATATGCATGTGTGTGATGAATACATATCATATAGAAGGTGAATGTTTTGATCTGTCAAAAGGAAGATACAAATATAAAACAGGAGACAGGATATGAAAATCATACATTCTGCATTTACTTTGAAAACTGAAAGTTATGGGGAAAGAAACATTATTTATGTTCAAGGAGAACCTGGTGATTTGCTTAAATAATCTAAAACCAAACCACTAGCTCATGAAGGATTTAACAGCTTCCTGTCAGTGCTGACAGGCTCAAGCTATGCCTTGCTAACTTTTATATAAACAAATAATCACTAGACAGTGAGAGATCCATTGCAGATTCCTAGTTTTGCAGTGTAGACCCTGGTGCAGCAAAGCACTCAAAACTTAAGGTTAACTTAAAGCAGCTGAGTAGTCCCAGGGAGTTTGGCCAGCTCACTCACCTGCTTAAAATTAGGCACATATTTAATTTGAGATGTGCAGTTTTAACTCCACCATCAATCAGCAATGCTCTACACCTGTGCATAAAGCAGGTGCTCCCTATAGGGCTCACACATACTTAAATATTTTTCTGAAAGAGGGCTGCATGGTTTGATTCTTCATGATCCTGCTTCTCTTAGCAGTAGTCCTGCAAAACATTCATACAGGTGAGCCATATTCTGTGCATGAGAGTAAAGGAGCTCTAATATCACTCATGACTTAAACCACACTTCCAAACTTGACAGCACATAGCAAGAGTAAGCCAGGAGGAGGACACTGAGTATGAAGAATGCTAAAGTTAATCCCCAAAATATTTTGTATTCACAATTTGTTCCACAAATGCAGGTCAGTTAAAATTACAGTGTTTTAGTCTATAACAGGAAAATGATCTGACTTGAAAGCAAAGATGTGTCAGTAAAGGAGGGTTTCAGGCCCCTGCTCTGGCTGTGCTGCAGCGAGTCAGCAGCATGTTTGTGAGTTAACAGCAGGGCAGCAGCTCAGGAAACCTCCAGCAGGCTTGTGTGCCACAACAGACTGCACCCTCTTAGCCACTGCAGCACCTCCTTGCATGGATTCTGCAGCACATTCCTCTGCTGCTGCTAGAGTCTGAAATCGGTCATGAAACCAGAGATTTTTCCAATGCACATCCATGCACTCTTTCTCCAAAGCATCTTTACAGGTTCCTGTGTGAGCACAGTCTTTTAGTGCAGCTATTTCTGCCATAACTAATTAGTGTATTTATGGATTTTTTTTTTTTCCTGTGGCCACAGGTTTAAGACGACAAACAGAAAAAATATGATAAAATAAGAAAAAAAAATCCAAAGTTTTTGTGGACCACACCTCTAAATAACATAAATCTAGTCAGCTTTACTATTAATTTTTAATTAGTGTGAAGCAAATAGTGCAATTTGTGCCAAGCTACAAAACTGCACCATCTTCATGAAGAACCAGATTGACAACAGAGATAAATTAATTATCTCCAAGAGTACTCCTTCTCTAAGCCCACCATCAATATTCCTCATTTAAAAACTGGTAGGCTGAGTATCCTCTTCCATAAGGCAGGTTTTATATCACAGTTTGACTTTTCCTCCCTACTGCTTAAAGTAGAAATGTAAAAATGTGGGGACTTTAATCACCCCGTAAATATACATGTTGTGTAATTATGCAAATTAAATTAGTATCACTGGATGGAATGTTTATTTACCCAGACACCTGACCCAGATTGCCTGCTGACTTTCCTGGGATGTGAATGCATTTTTACCTCTTTCAAACAAAAATTTTCACCCTAATGTAGACAATGATTTTGCTGCACCAGGATCTACAGCCTTTTCCAAATAGCAGTGTTCTAATAAAGTGAAGAAATCCAGCTACAAAGGGAAATTACAACCTAGTATTAGGGATACATTTGAGAAGACACTAAACTGTCCCAGTTTTGAAAGAGAGTGATGGTCCATGAAGAGTAGGAGGGGGGACAGGGATCCATTATGTTTGGCATTCAAAGTTCTGTTTGGGAAGGAAACAATGTCTTAGATTTTGGTTTGTTTTTTTCTTGCCATACGACATTGCACTGGTAATATCTGCATGACAAGACATCAAATAAGCTATATGTGTTGCTCTATCTTTTTCCTCTGTGTTGCACAGACAACAAAAAAAAAAAAAAAGAAGGTTTTGTACAGCCATTTATAGACATGGCCATTAAAATGTCTCTTTTTACAAAATCAATGGAAAAAAAGCTGAGCTGTGCTTATACTCGTCATTCAGGGATATGATTTCAACAGGGAGCATTGCATCCATTATGCAACAAATTCAGTAAAATCTTAAAGAAAGAGATGGCACCAGAGGGCACAGTCACTGCAGTGCCATTATCTCCTGCCTTTACTGTTCCTCCTTGCCTCACTCCATTGGTTCCTCCCCATTTTCAGCCATGTACGCAAGAAACGAAAAAGAACTGAGCAGATTTTCTTAAAAGCTTTTCCCCTAACCTAAAACCTGTTCATCAAAGCATTTATATATATAATATATATACGTTATGATATGTATAATATATATTATATATATATGTATAACAGAACACAGAAAGTTAAATAAAAAGAGCCACACAGCACAGCAGACATGTAAAAACACAACCCAATAATCCTGTGCTTAAATTTAGAAACTCTGTGTATGTTTAAATTCTTGTCAGAAGGAAAATGTTCTCTGTTCATTGTTTGTTGGATTTGGGTTATAATTCACCTTTAAAGCATTTTTTACTGCTATGCTAATACCAGCTGCTAAGTTCTCTGAGTGAATTGTCATCTTGGCTATAAAATGGGGTTGTGGGAAAAGGAGAGATCTAAGCATGGTGAATTTTCTAGCAAGAAACTGATACATTTTTTGCTCTTAAAAAAAACCTATTTCTGTAAGGGAAAAAGTGCTGAAATCCATGGGGAAAAAAAAAAAAAAAATGAAAAGTATGGCCCTCAGTCCCAGTAACAGGTCTTCTTTGGCACTTGAGAACGACCACGAGTAGTTTGCCTTTTTATTCATATAGAACAAAATTTACAAAGTCATTCATACATTTTTGTTTGTTTTTTGTTTTGTTTTTTACTTACTTCGAAAATTGGGAATATTCAAAATACACTTTTTACCCCACTTCATTCTTTCATTATTTACAAGTATATACAAGAAAAATGCAAGAGTTTCTTTTCTTTTCCTTTTTTTTTTTTTTTTTTTTTTTTTTTTCTTCTTTTCTTTTAAATTTTGTATTAAAAATCTCTGCTGGTTGTTTGTACTGTTTGTTTTCGTCATATGGATGTTCCGTGCGAGGGCTCCATCGCTTCTGGGATGACTCCGCCCGGCACGGACTGGAATGACATTGGGATGGGGGTTTTGACGGGGCTCTGCCGGAATAGTCCCCCGTTGGGTGACCTGTGTTTGCACTGTATGGAGGGCATGGTGGCCGAGCTGCTGAGGGGCAGCGGCAGGGTGGAGCCCGAGGCGGCTGTCAGTGTCCTGCCGGCCCCGTGGGCGCTCTGTTCGGGTAAAAAGGTGCTGACGGAAAGTTGCGTGTTCTGGTACTCGCGCACCGGCTCCAGGGCCGGGGCCGGCTGCATGCCGCCGATCTCCAGCGCCGAGATCTCGATGGACGCCGGGGAGATCTGCTTGTGGGCGATGTCTTCGTCAATCAGACTGTTCATGCGTCTGTGCACCTGCTCCAGGTTCACTTCTTTGTCCTGGTGAGGAAGAAACCAGAACAATCAGTCCAAACACAGTCTCCAACCCCATCCGGACCCCCCTCCTCTCCTCTGTGTGACCTGAGTTGCTGATCGCTCATTACATCACTTGGATTTCAAATGTGCCTGTGCAAAACCTCACGATCTGGTGACATCTCCAGATGAAAAACCTGCTGAAGAAAATGCTGAGGAAAACACCGGTTCAATCTCAGCCTGCTGGAGCTCCTGGTGTTGTCAATCCCATCCTCCTGGGAGGTAAACTTGGTGGCCGTGCTTCAGCTAACAGGGGCTGACATCAGGGACCAGCCCATCCCTCGTGCCCCTGCCTCACCTTGCACAAGCTCAGAAAACAGCCCATAGCACGCAAACAAATGACCTGGGACTCCAAATTCCAGTGGGCAGCTCAGCCCTGTGCCACCACATGACAGCTCACCACTAACTCATCTATCTGCAGAGCATTTTCTAAAGAACAGATCAGTAAAAAACCCTGACTTCAGGGTAGTTGCTTCAAGTGTCGAAATCTACTGGCCAGAGGTTGCAGTGGTGATGAATTCTTGCCTTCCCATCAGGAAGACCTGGGTCACCTGTGTGGCACAGAAGTTAACCTACAGGAACAGCACTGAGAGAGGCCTTCTCTGGGAGCCCTGGGGAGGGGACCCCACACTCGTGTTTGGAACAGCTGCATGACAGACCATAAGCTGTTCACCTTGGCATGGCATCTGGAAAAGTCTGTCTGCAGCCAGAGCTCAGAAAAACGGTGCTGGTCTTTAGAAAATGCATCACCATCTTCTGAGAATGTGTCTCCTAAGGTTTCCAGAGTGGTCTCTCCAACTGACTGTCAGAACCACTCACACAACACATTTTAGCTTCCCTGAGGAAATACAACAAAAGGAGTTGTCTTTAAATCCTGAAGTAGCAAAGATCTACAGTGGGCTGTTTATCACCTCATCACTGCATTCAAAATGCTCAAATTGGGAAGCAGCAAAACTGGCAGGGTGAAGTCAACCACCTGGGATGCTGTCTGACTGAATTTTAACAGCTTGCATTGTATTGCCAATAAAAAAGTATTACATTATATAATTTCTCTACATTTCATAAAGCACTGCTATGATTGCAGTTGTAGTTATTTGATGCAAGTGTAACACACAGCAGAATAGCAGCAAAGCATAACAGCCCAACAGCCCTGGAACTGCAGAAATTCCCTGATCCAACAGAAACCTGTAACTACATTACTCAGACAGCAAGACTCCAACCTAGGGAGCAGGACTACCCAAAACTTTTGCGTGCCAGTAATCCCTGACTGCCCAAGGTCAACCTGTGCTTAAATGTTGGTTTAACCCAACATCAGCAAGATCTAGGCTCAGGGAATGAAGAAGCACAAAGTGTCACAGCCTGTAAATTGCCAAGCCAACTCCAAAGTCCTTGATTCCAGTCAATGTCAACTACAGATTCAATTCTAACCTTGTGATTTAACACCCCTTCTACATTACTCAAGAACTGTTGAATTTGCTGATCCCTGCATAGGTTTGGAAATGAATTAGTGTTACATGATGTACAGTCCAAACCTGTGTCCTCAGCTTAGGCTAAATCCATATTGATTTCAACTGGAATACAATTGCTTCACAATTACAGGGCTGAGATGCATGTTGCAAATTCTTTGCTAATCAGTGGAAAATGAATTCCTATTTAATTTATGTCATAAATTCACCAAAATCCCAATGCAGCTCCCAGAAACCTGGGGGATATAATCTTCCTCACCAAAGAAACAAATAACTTTAAAAATCCTGCTTTTTCAGCCAAATCCTCTAATCAGATAATTCTGACTTACAGAAAAATCAATGGGCAATAAAATAAAAAATAAACTTTTTTGACATGAAGTGATCACATAACACTTGATCAGATAACCCCTGCAGCTGTATTAAGTCCTTCCTGACAAAAAACACACCTGAGCTGTCAGGCCCTTCATCCAACACATTAGACAATGCACTAAGCTGATGGTAACTTAGAGGGTCTTTCCTAAATTCTGTAGCTAGGAAACTTAAGGATTTATGATGCAGTGGCCAGAGGATTACATAGATTTAATTCATACTTTCCTCAGTTCCTTTTCTTGAAGCAAAATTGCAGACCAGGGGCAAACATGAGAAAAGCTCTTACATTATTCCCCGATGGCAGTAAGAGCTCAACCTCTCTGGGTGGGTTCTTTTGGAACAGAAGTCCAACCACTCACTGCTGCATTTTCCTCACCTGTTTGCCAGCAAAAGTTTGTTGCAAAGCCCTGCTTGTCCACAAACTCCAGCTAGCACCATATATTGTGTCTAAGGAGCTAACTCTCAGAAGCCCATTGTGCAATGCCTCTTTAGGTACCCTGCACTATGTTTTTCTAAACCATGCTCTCAGTTGGGATGCAGACTCCCAGCTGGCATTCTGGGTATCTGGGCTCATATTCTTGTCAAGCCTCCACTACAAAATAAGAGAACTCAGGTTAGAATTGAGCAAATATTAGAGCAAATGTTCCTAAATGAGACTTTGGCAAAATGCTCATGACTCATTTACATTTTTCTGAGCTTTTGCCAAATACTAATGCCTTTCTTCAGATAATTTCAAGGGAAAACATACATCAATGTTTTATTTATATTTTAATTTTTTTTTATTGCAAATACATCCTTAGTGTATTCATCCTGCTTTGCAAGTGGAACAAGTAAAATGTGACTTGGATAAAGCCAAGCCAGAGGGAAAGCTAAGGTTTCAATAATTGCAACAAGCAGTCATTAATTGTTTGCAGAGCAAAAATAAATTCATGAAAAAAACAGGATCTTCATTTGGAGCATCTGGGCACAGAAGGTCATAAAATTCAAAGCATGAATTAATCCTGGTTACATATTTAGCTGAGCCCTTTTAAGATGTAAACATGAAGAGCCACAGCTGGCATGTTCTTAATACACATCTCTGGGTCCAGACCACAGGGATTATTAAGGACCACATTTTTTGGAATATTCCTTTATCCTGGCCTAACAGGAATTCACGTTATTCCTTCTTTTCATTGTCAAAATAAAATGTTTGTAAAGGTTGTGAAAAACAACTTATCTCTGAGGAATTATAAAAACCCATTTTTAAAGGTTCTTCCCTTTGTCTTATTAGACAAAGAGCAGCTAAATAACTAAATGTCAAAGTTTGTATGAGACTATCTTAATGGTGAATGAATGATTCTTCCAATATTAAAAAAAACACCCAAAGATAAAATTCAGAAACCCTTGAAAATCTTAGTTTGTCATTGCACACCATAAAACTGCTTTGAATCCCAAGATTTCTAGAAGCAGAGGTTTTGGGATAGCTTTACATGACAAGTCAACCTTTCAGAATCTGTAAATTCTATGCACCTAATCTTTTTTTTTCTTTCCTTCATTGTTCTTCTGGGAAATCAGTAACATAGCATATGTTGCTGAAAACTAACAAGCTAAATGGAGAAAGGTTTAAATGGCAATAAAACCAGAAAAAGAAATCTTAAAAGTTATTATATTTTGTTCCATTGTCAGCTCAATGTTCTCCTTTATTTTTAGTTCTGTGCTTCCTATTAAATATCAAGTAATTTGTTAAAATTTATTTTTTGCACTTAATATATAAAATTTAGTTAATATTATAAATATGTTACCTCTCAGACATTTCATGCCAATTCAGCTTCACTTCTCCTTTATGGCTGTGTTGGACACAAGTATATGTTTGTGTTGCCAGAGGAAGATAAATATTTTTCCTTTGCTGGCTTCATAATTCTATTTTCAATATTAATGCTGTACTCCAAATAGATCAGTTGAAGAAATTAATCAGTGAAGGAAAGAAACATCTAAGGAAAATTGATTATACACCCAGGCTTATCCTCTGCAGGCTCAAGGAGAACAGCTAACCAAACATTGCTCCTCGTCAGGAAATTCTCTTATTCATAAATACCAAGTGAAATGTCAATGTCCCTCAGTGAGTTTGAGCTCTGGAGGGTGTTTGAAGGGCAGGTTTCTGATGTGCAAGCACTTGACCATGAGCAACAGGTTCAATGGCCTCTGACAGACAGCAGGAGCACACCCTGGCTTGGAGGGGATCTGGAAGATCCACCAGAATTATCTGGGAATGACCACACCTGCAAGGAACTATGACTCCCTTTCAGGACTAACCAAGTCTGGCTTTTCATACACAGTAAAATTATGGCAAGATATAAATGCAGACATCATGATTTTCAGAATAATGAATATTTTTTTTCTAGTTTATTTTCTGTGACTCTTGACAGTGGGTCCTAATAAAAGCCTGTGGGCAGTCATAATGAAAGAATAAGCTAATTGGGAGGTTTAGAGGCAGTTAACATGATCAAATTCAAGGGTGTTGGAAAGGAGCTAGTGGCTGAGGTTTTTAAGAAATTGCCTACATCACTCTAAACACAATTAATTAACAGGTAATACAGCTCAGCTGACTGGCTTGCAACACTTGGGATTTTCCAAGGGAAAATTTTGTTTGAGAAAAATATATTAATTAAAGACATCATTGTGGTGTCTGTTTTCTTACTTGTGATTTCTGTGAGCTTATTACAGAGTTCAAGAAAAGCCACTTCAAGACATTAACATCCTACAAGATGAGGAAGCAGTTCCAGTAAGGCAAAAAAAGAAGACAAATTCCCAAACAGGAAAGTCTAATATCTGCAGAAATGTGATGCTAAAACTATGCCAAAGCTGTGATAAGTTGCACAGGCATCTAACACATGCAAATAAAAGCACACTAGACTGGAGAAGAAAAAGATTGATGGCCCTGACCCCAGAAGGACTAAAATTTCAGAAACATAGCCAATATGGGCAGGCAGGCTCATACAGGGAGGGAATACCCTGCATATGTCAATACCTCCCAGTCAGGTGCTGGTAACTGTGCCAAGAATTAAAAGCCTGTTAAAGCAGTTAATAAGACTCAGGAGATATGCAGAAAACAATGCTTTTAAGGTAATATAGCCTTGATCATCAATCAGGGCACATTTCTGGTTTGGTTTTTTGTTTCCTGTCCTGGGTGACAATATGAAGGATTATCTTTTGGTGAGAGAAAGAAACCAAGACATAAATGCTAATATTAGGTTTTCATTCTGTGCAATAACTATTTTTAAAAAGTTAGGTAATTTTGTGATTAGGACTGGGTTTCAAAATTTGACACAAATCCCAGTGTCAGACAGACACTTCCTCTTCTGCCCTTGACCAGGAAACATGCTGGTCTCTCTCCCACCCAGATAAAAGTCCTCTTGACTCATACATGTGTGTTCATAATGACAGGTGTCAGAGGTCATGAGACACAGGTGCTGGAAGGCACACCTCTACCCAGTTAGAAAGGAATACTCTGAAGCATTTCCAAGCACAGACAGCCACACTGCAAAACTGAAAAAGGAGGCAGAGAAAAAACAGCAAAGTTTCCATGCTCAGGTACCCACAAACTATTCTTTTCTTACTCAGCATCAAATTCCACAGCTCTGCCCAGCAACCAACTTCAATCTGTGGGGTTTCAGACATCATGGGCTCAAACATTTAGCTTGTTAAAGAAACAGTAGCTCTGCATATGTACCATTGTTTAGGATTATTTTGAAATCCTGTATTCAACCAGGGTCATTATCATTACTTTCAGTTATAGGTACTGCATATGCAAAGCTGTAATTTTAATTTATGCCAGTAGGCTCTGACAGACTGGCAAAACCAGGCATAACTGGCTTGCTCAAGAAGAAAAAGCAGTGATGATGGATGTAATAGATGTGCTGCAGAACAATGACAATACAGCATGGTGTTACATTAATACAAACAACCCCTTTTTCATGTGACTCACTGTGTGGCACTCACTGTTCCGGAGATGCCGCAGCCGACAACGCGGCGAAATGCAGAGACGTGTGAGAGATGCACTGCTGATGTGTGTCTGCTGTCATTAATGCAGCACAGGCACCTGACCCAGCCAAACAGCACTCAGTGTTACATACAATCTGCTGAGTGGTTCCTGAGTGTGCTCCACTCAAGCTGGTTTGACCATAACAGAACCTTATTAGAAATACCAGGGATGCACCTCAAGAGTCTACTTGAAAACCTGCTTTTAGAAATAGGCCAAATCCTGCAATCAAGCTTCTGCTCTTACAAGTGGAATCTCCACCATGTATTTTAAATTAGCAATTAGCTAAATTATCATCCATAAACCAGCTGTTAGAAGAAGGCACTGAGACTGACATCAGGTGAGGTCCAGTTGGCTGTTACCTAATTGAAAGAATAAAAGAAATGAAAGTTTTGCAGCATGTTAATTTCATTCAATGTGGAATCATCTGCAAAGAAACAAAACTTCATAAAATTATGTAGAAGAGGCCACCTTATTCACTAGGTGATGCTCTCCTTCACCAGAGAGCAGAAATTCCTTTATGAAGAGACAGTAACAGTCTTTTCCCTTCTAAGTAAACCTGAAAAAAGTGAGATTTTACAGAATACTATGAAGTTTATGTTAATGTGATAGAAAATAGTTTCAAATACATTGCCAAAGTTTATTTCTAGCTACCCTCAGCCAGAAAATAGGTGCAAATAAATTATTACCAAAAAGCCTAGACATCCAACAAGTAACAGTGATTTGCTACAGTGCTGGTGCAAGTAGCAAGAACCTTCATGAAGCAGTTCACATCTTCCCACACTCCTGTTCACACCTTACCCAGGCTGGATCTATCTAACCTGAAATCACACCTAACCAGGGGTCTAATTCAGGTCCTGCCTGTGAACCTTGCCAGGAATACCCCAGACAGTGATCCCTCCAGCAGGCCACTGAAGCTGACAATGCACACCACTTTAAAACAGCTAAACCTCTCTCTTGATCTTATTTATCTCTTCAACTGCATCCCTGTCTCTGTGAATAAATGCACAGGACACAGTCCTGATGAGGGAGCAGGAGGTTGCCCCCAGTGTCTTGCAGTGATCTGCTCCCACATTCACCACCATCCATTAACTAAGTGCAATCACAGAGAGCACAGTCTAGACCTCACACCTCACAACAGACCCAAACCAGCCAGGGAAGAAGCTGTGATAGCATTTTCATTTGTTACTTAGTATAAAAGAGGACATTCAGCCTCATGCTGAGATTTTCAAGCTTTAAAATCCTTACCAACCTTGGCTCACCAGCTGGTAACCCAACGACAAAGAGAATGAGTGAGCGGTTCACATGGTACAGATGTTCCCACAGTTTTCATGACATTAAAAATAAACAGGACAATAAGAGAATGCAAAGAAACATTTCTCAACACAAGCAGCAAAATGCAGTACAGAATGAGTGCTGGTTGATGAGCATGCCAATGTGTCTGCAAAGGAACTTGGGAGGAAGGAGGACTTGCACCCGGAGAAACCTCTACTGTGCACACACTGCAGACTGGGGATACAGGCATTGCCAACAACACGGGGCAGCACCATGGAGAGCTCCAGGGGAAGGCAGAGGTGAGGGGAAACTAACAGGGATTCGTCTGTGCAGGCAATTTCAACAAGAAACCAATCATCTCTATGTTTATTATAAATTCTCACCATGCTTCTGAGGCCCAGCCTCACATCATTGGCCATCTCCAGATGGAAAGGGAAAGGAAGATGTGGGGAGAAAAAAAAAAAGGATCAAGATAGTGAGGCTGATAATGTAATTAATATTTCACTCTTTTCAGCAAACATATACTAATCATTTCTTATACTTCTGGTCTGAAATAGCATTACAACAAGAGAGGATGGCCCTCAAGAGGGTGGTGTTTTCAGAATTTGACATCACCTAAAATTACACTGTGAGGAGAGAGATTATTCTTTTATGAAGGAAAAATTAAATTCATGAAGGTTCTGTTCCAAAACTCACTAAAACTTAATGGTTCCTTTTCACTGCTTTACACATTTTTTTAATCCTAAATTATAATCTAGTCCATAAGGGATGTAACTTCTTACTCTAGTGAGCCCAAATCAAAGCAGTGTTATCTCTTAACAGACTGAATTACTCTACTGGAGCATCAGGCGTAACAGATTGCTACACACACTCCTTCTTCATCATCCCTGTCTAGTCACATCCAAATCTCAGAAGTTCCCATTTTTTCCTATTATGCCAGGAATAGAAGAGAGAGTTGGCACAGGAGACAAAGAATTGCTTCTACAACCTGTTTGATGCCCAGTGCTGGCTGACTTACAATGCCTCTCATCTCCACTCCAGCTATATGAAAGCCTTATGAAATCCTTACTCTGACTATTAGCCACAATTTTTGCAATTAAAAATCGAATTTTGAAAAGGTTTCTGCGCCCCCATTCAGGGCTGCATTTTGGAAACTGCCCAAGCTCCTATTTTGACATAAGACAAGACATAACCAGCCAAATCATTAAAACAGCTCAGCATAACAGAAATCTGGACACCAGTTTCCCAAGAGATAACTCTTGCATACTGAATAATTCTGAAGAAATAGTACTTTTTTATGTTGAGTGAGTTTGTGTGGCTCCTTTTTATATATGTGCCTATAAATATGGGTCTGGACTTAAGGAAAACCATAACCATTGATTAATTTTAAAAAACCCCTATTTTCCACAGTATTGGCATCTGTGATACCTTAATGTTTTAATAATATTGACCACAGGTTGTTTCAGGTATGATAAAATTATTTAAATTCAATTGATAAATAAGTTTATAAATTGCATGTTAATTTTATTGCATGGTAAGGTCAATCTTCACCAAAGAACTTCAATGTAACTCCCAGTTTCTGCTTCATATATGGTGGTTTCAAAGCAACTGAAGTTTGATCCTATGCCACTAAGAGGACTGGAAATGTTTTGGTGCTCTGGGTGAGATTAGAATACACCTCTTATTTATTTTTAGGTACGTGCTTACATTCTTAGTCAGATCAACACCTAAGGCATTTTACAAACCACAAAAATGCAAAAGAAATTTGAGAAAAAGTCACATTTTATGCTTTTTTTATTTTAAACTTTTACTCATTTTGTTATTTTACACCCCCTTCAATAAGTCAACTTTAAAATACCACCATAGGCTGAGATAAGACATACAAAAATTAGCTGTGTCAACATTGTGTGAAGAATCTAAAAGAATCTGACATGTTAAGGCTCCAATTCAGTAAAATACATAAGCTCATGGCAAGCTCATGAGTAGCCACAGAAGTTCTCTGGGATAGGCAATGTAATGCAAATTAAGCAAGTACTTACACTCATCACCAAACTGAAACTTTAAATAGGTTATTTCTTTTTGATTTTCCTGCATGGCAACACTCATTTTTTAAGCTTATTTCTGTTGAATAATTTTCTTGCCCCCCCTAAGGTTCATGCCAGGTAAATCCAGATAATATCCCTAAGGACCCCATTAGCAGGGTTTTCTTACATGACAGAGAAAAATTAAACCAAACACAAAAATCCCTTCCTTGCAGTTAGGGAAATATGCTGGTACAAAATTCAATTGCTTCACCACTGCTTTGGGTAGCAGAAGCCTGGGCCCAGTGCCATAAATCACAGATATGACATGTCACTGTGAAATCCATTACAGCCTTAACCAAAATCTATGGTGATCAGTAGCAGGAGTTGAGTGATTTCATTGGATTCTGGATGTGCACCCTGCCTGGGACCAGGAATTACAGAATATCTGCTTCTCTATAGGCACCTCCAAAGAGAAAATCTTGTTTCTTCACTCACACAAAAAGCCAGCATGGAGTTAGTTAAGATGCCTTTCCAGCTATTACTAGCTTCTGTACATGGTAATTTATATATTATATATTATATTGGCCTCTTTTTTTCCTTTTTTTTTTCCTCCTAGTTCTTCCAGCTTATACTTTATCATCAAACAACAGTAAGCTTTGCATTCTGGGTTGACTGATTCCTAACACTGCTTTGCTGATTTAAAAGTGCTAGTTAAATGAAGTTCCTCAGCTTATTACATTCAAAGTTGGTTTGAAACTGAATTTCTAGATGGCATTAAAATGCATTATTTTGCCAATGTTTGCATGATTTATTTTCCCCAAACAAGCCTTTATTTATTCTTAGAAAAGTAGAATACAATACAGTAGTACAAACAAATGATAATTTATATGCAACTGAGCAAAAAATGTACAAAGATTTCAGACATGTCATTAAAATACAGAAAAAATAATTTAAAATAAAAACAAGATAAAATATAGAGAACATGCAATGAAGGGAAAATAAAATATCAGTTTGATGATCTTGTGTTTCCTTTCACTCTCAAAAGGAACCATCCTGGGGCAAATCAAATTATCACATAAAAAGATAACACCACAAAGGGGACAAGGTAAATGAAGTGACAAGGAAAAAGACAAGGAAAGTGAAAATAATGGTGAAAGCAAGAGACTTTAATAATCAAAACCAACACTGCTGACACCATGCTGAAGGTACAGAAGCCTTGGTTGCCATGGAATAGTGTCTGGCTGGAGAACCACAGAGAGATGAATACACAACAAATCACAGTTCTGAGCAGTGGCAAATTTGGATCCATTGGACTCGTGTCTGCCAGCTCCTGTTTTCATTGCTAAGGTACACTGGGATTCCTGCTCTTCTAATATCAGGTGAGAGGCTTAGTGGGTAATTTTCATGACTGCTGAAGCTGGAAGAATGGATTTCTGAGGTAGGCTGGGATTTGCACAAGGGGGTTTAAGGCAGATCACAAGAGGCTGCCCTGGTCAGAGACACAGGGTTTCTTTCCTTTCACCTTGTGTACTGCCAAAATACTTGTGATAATTTTTAGAATCATTTTGCTACCTCCCATTGTCTCATAGAGCTCACAGAGTCGAGACCTTTTGAGATTCAAGACATTATTAAGGTTGGAGTAGCAGGAAGTAGGAATTATAAGGTGCTGTTATAGTACACAAGACCATTCCCACTCTGAACAGTACCTGAAATGCAGCCCTCTTTTAATAATTTAAAAATAAAAAGGACAGGAAAGTGGAAAGAGTCTATTCAATAAAATGATTTTGCAGAAGCGTGAGAAAGGAAAGAAATCACAAACTAAGCTGTGAAGACTGTGATTGTTAATGAATTATAAATTTGACACAAGTTATGAGACAATGACTAGAAGCAACTCAGGAGGTGGAAAACTGTTCTATGCCTTAACCAATAAAACCCTCAAATCTTCTTGCACAACAGATTCCCAAACACACTGGGCCCAGTTTCTGACACACTCACATTGCTAAGAATAGCACAGCTGGTTTGGAAAAGTAGATTTTTGATTAATCATATATATTATCTGTGCAAAGAATCAAAGCAATATTTATTGGGGTCATTCTAACATTGTGTTTCAAGAGCTATATCAAATGTAAGTGGATCAGTATCACCTCTTATAAGAGATGCAACAAGTATCAGATCCCAGAAAACAAAAAATCATCCTGTACAAGTGACTAATTTCGTTTAACATGGGGTTGTCTGTTAATTTTTTTTAGTGAATAATCTCATGCACAGTGAAAAATATGAAAATTTAACTTTCTTTCCACAATTAGTAGGATATTTTATCTTTGCCTATAAGTTTCCATCGTTCTGTAGTATATGAACTTGGAATGCTTTCTTCATAGTTCTGATGAGATCTCAGAAGTAATGATCTTCAGAGGAATAGCACATCACACAAAGACACAGCTGATAAAGCACAGAGGATGCTGGAGAGCCCATTGCAGGAAACAGCCAGGCTGGATCATAGTGACAACAAAGATGTGACAAAGTTGTGAAAACTGCCTTTCATTCCTTCAAAGGGGAGAAAAGACACCTACAATCTGATGATGTGGCAAAGCCCTTGGCTGTTAAATGATCCAAATTACATTATGGCTTACTGATATTGTGACATAAATGCATAGGAATTACAACAAAAAGTTAAATCCAGAGGCAATTGTAAAAAGTTCAGCATTTTGATGGCACCAGCTTTTAATAACTTTATCTGATTGCTCAGTGATTTAAAAGGGATATAAAGTGACTGAACAAAGACTCCAGAATAAATATTAATTTTTCACAACTCCCTAATTTTCTGAAGCTTATCAAAGTCAAAAGATTAGGTATCAGTATTTCAGGCTGAGTAGCAGCTGTGTAAATCCAAGATTTTAACATAGAGAGATAGATGTATGAGCTGACTAAATTTCACTGTGTGTATTGGATGGCTGGGTAGTAACAAGGAGGAGAGGGTGATTATAAATTCCAGAATATCTTTTTGGAAAAAGATGACCTAGTGCAAGTTTTTCTGTAATAAGGCAATTTTAATGTTACCAGATATTTTCCAGCTTGAAAAGATTGCAAATTTGAGCCCTAATAGAAGAATGTGGCATGGTGTTGCAGCAGTAAATTTTTTTCCTGATGCTGGAGCTAATCTTTCTTTTGTTAATCTGATCTGATAAGGATTAAATAGGGATAGCATTAAGATTTGTACAGCAGAACTCATTAGAAACATTTTTTTTTTTTTAAATCTCCTTCAAGTAGAATAAAAACATCTTGTATCAACATCCTGAAAAAGATCAATCCAGCCTTTGCTCTTCCAGCAAGGAATAGTGAAATTGAAAGATACCATTGTGAACCAATGGCAACATGGAAAAATAAAGGGAATGGAGATTTGTCTTCATGAATTGACTTAGTGCATAGGAACAATACTATTTTTAAAAAAAAATTTTGTGGGTTTCTTCATATGGGAAAAATGTAAAAAATATTCTAATTGGAAGCAGTGTCCCCTTGACATAACTCTTCCTATGAAGTCTACAAAAGTAGATCAGGTTAATATCAGCATCCAAGTTATGTTGTCAGGTTTCAAAAGACAGGCTCTGTTCATCTCATAGTTAATGCTACATTCTTCACACTCAGTGTAATTAAGAGCTGTGATTTACACCATGCAGACATCTGAGCCCTTGGACATCAGTGCATTGGCTCAGCCTAACCTTCACAAAAGCCAAAGGAATACAAAGTGGAAAAAGAAAAGACAACAAACTGGCAAAAAGCACCACCTTAACAGCAGCTGAAAACATTTCTCCAATGCCAATGAAGGCAATGCACAGTTTTCTAGCCACAGACTTCACAGACCCTCAACATAAAAAATAAGAGTCTCTAAAGAATGCTTTTTCTCTCTCTCCAGCAAGCTGCACGACCCCAACCCTGTGACAGATCTGCCATAATAGTTGTACATTCATGGCCCCAACACTTCTTTTCTTTGAGCTGGCAATTATTGAAATGGTACAACCAACCAAGTGGGCCATGCCAAAGTGAGAATGCTGCACAAGGACTTCATGAGTCAGGACAGCTCTTCATTCAATTCTGGTTCCGCTGTATTTTTTTCCAAGGGATTTCTAAAGCTCCTAACAGGGTGAGGGTCACAGAAGCCAAATGTTGCCATCTTCTCTTTGCCTCATAGGCAACACCAAAGTCTAATCTCAGACTGCAAGAAAATCTGCCTTTTCTGTGACCCTCCACAAGCTCTGCTTCACAGAAGAAAGTGGCTGGGAGACATCCCAGTTCACACAATTTTTAGGTGATATCACAACACTTGTGTTTTGCCAAAGCATTCCCAAAAGCAGAAGAAAATCAGCAGCATGACTTGAGTTTGCAGCTCTTTCTGAACTAATTACTTGGCTGGAGCACCAGATGCAGCTAAGAGGCAGATTTTAATGCTCTGTGTGCTACTCGTGCTGTAGCTCTGTCATTACAGCTCTTGTAGAAATGCTGGTTACCACAGTGCTAGAAATGAGCTCTCCTGAATACAACTCCTCCTGGAGATCAAACTCTCTTTGTGCTTTTGGTCCCCTATGCCAGGCTCAGCCACTGCTCCTGGCTCAAGCAGAGGAGCACCCAGGACTCCACACCCCCCTCAGCCCTGGATCCTGTCTTTACCACAGTTTTGAAACTTGGTTCTTCTAAACACATCAGAAACCTTCAACCTATATTCACCATCACTTTCTAAACTTAGTTTCCTACCTTAATTGCAGTAGGCATGAGATGTCCCACTTCAATCCCTCCTCACTGGAGTACATAAATAAAATATGTTCCACTAGTCTGCCAGGAAGTATGCTACATTCATTTGCTAATTTAGCTGAGTGGATGTTGTGGCCAGTGTGACAAAAGCCTCCAGCCCCTGGTGTGCAGCAGGGCCAGAGCAATGTGGCTCTAGGCAGAGGGTTCCTGAGGATCCTGCCTGTCCCTGGCTCTGGGCTGCTGTCACCCTTCCCTCCAGCTGCTCTGATCGACCCAAAGGTGCCTCTAGCTGCCTGCCTGTCATTGCACCCAGCTGTGCCTCCCATGGGACCCTCATCCACCCCATCCTGCCTGGCATACCCTCCCTGTGCCCTCCTCAGCCAGCTCAGCCCAGCACTGTGCCCTCTCCCTGGGAACCTCCTCCTTCAGCCTTTACACCTGCAGTGCCAGGGCTCACCCTGCTCCCCCTCTCCTGACAGCAACCCCATCACTGATCTTTCTGGAACCTGCCCACTCTCTGTTTAAGTTTAATTTGCCTCTAACCCAGCCTAGCTGTGCTCCAAGCCTCACAGACAGCGACCTCCCCAAGCACAGCTCTACCATGGGAGTACAGTTTACTTTAAAATAGAGGGTTAAAAGTATTCTATGTTTAACAAAGAAACTGCCAAAGAGCACTACAGACATACAAGAGCAACTTTGATCAAGAACACACTGGAGGGAAAGGGGAGGAGAAGGATGGGAAAGAGAGAAAAGATGGGATGGGGTAGGCACAGATATGCAATAATCCTTCTTAGCCTTATTAGAAAAAGAAACAAGGGGATGAGTGAAAAAGAAAATATTTATACTTGAGAAGACAGATCCTTTTTCAACAATGGAAACTGAGTATTCAAAGCTCCTTGCAATAAAAGAGCGAATTATTTCACCTTAGCTATATGAAACTGCCTTTTGTCATATTCTCATCTCTACAAAGTGACACAACTGCAAGTCCCTGAGCGTAGGGGGGGAACACACACATAGCATGGCCAGATAGGTGCTTGTGCACACAGCATGAGGACACCCTGGACAGCATCCCTGCCTTGCCCTGCAGGATTTCAGAGTGCAGGGGAACACCTGCTGCTGGGCTGTAGCCTCCACAACACCAGTCTGGGGGCACCTTTGGACTTACAGCAGGAGCAACATCTACAAGGCAGCAGGGACAGGGTATGGAACTGTTTGGGTTGGAAGGGACCTTGAAGATCCCCAATTCCAACATCCTCTACCTTAGGCAGAGATGCCATCCACTAAACCAGGTTGTCAGTTTGCCAAAATTGCTTACAGGTGGCAGGTATGTCAATTAGTCTACAGCTCCTGCAGCTTGAGAGACTAGAATGGTGGCCTATGTACTATTTTCCAGCTGTAGTGTAGTATAGCAAATAATAGTTCACTGCTATTATTTGCTTGAAACAAACATCTGTTCCAAGATAAAAGCACCTACAAATGCCTCAGTGTCTCCAAAATTGCAAGAGGTTAGTTTGTTAAACATTTAATCTACGTAAACAAATACAGCCTTCATACAAGACAGATCTGAGAATAGACTGATTATTCTACCTTAGCATTGCTAACTTCTACAGGCTGCTGTGCATGGAAACTTCAAACCCAAGAACTTCTCAGATATAATTTCCTAGATAAAACATGTTATATGAAGGTCAGCTTCCTCAGAGGCTCCTACTTTTAGAAATAAAACTGACTTCAAAAGAAAGGACACATTTAAACAGTGTCACGGCAGTATGGCTTATTCAATTATTAACTAGTTGATTCATTTTTAATTGCTCGTGTACCTCTTCAAACTCAGCCTAGGTCAGCCATGAAGGAGAGCAGCTACCAGACATCTGGCAGCTGCAGAGCCTGTGCAGGATGGACATGGGTGTCCCAGGCAGTGGATGGGGCTCAGATCAGAGCAAGCATCACCGCAGGTGGCACAGCCTGTGCCTGGCTCCCCGTCACTCCCAGCAGAGCGGCCGGGGCCGTGTGTCTGAACCACTCTTACCCCTAAAGCTGGTCTCTCCAGGTCAGGACTGAGGCACATTGGTGGGGCAATGAGGGGAAGTTTGCACTGCTGCTGCCCATGCTGTATCTGCTCTACAAATAAATAGAGGACTTTAGTCTCCAGGGCTGTCAGTTTGGCACCTTCCACGTGCACAAAAGACACTTTTGTTTGTTTGTTTTTATTTTCTTAGAAACAACCACCCAAAAAGTTATATGCAAAGCTTAGTATGGCAAATCAAAATAAACCAAATTTATTGCATGAGAGCACCTAAAATCCCAAAATTTCCACTTGCTCTCTCTTTCTTTTGTGTTTTCTACTTTTAATTGTGATAAGAATAAAAGTTATGGACCTCTTTCGGTGTTTCTTGATGACAACGGTTGCTGTTCCACCACAACTCCAATGCTGCCACCAAGCAAGCAAGAAGAAGGCCTATTGCTAAAATGCAGAAAACGCCTGCAAAACTGTGCAGCTTGAGTGCCTTCCCATCTGTCTGTGCATTGGTGTGGCTGTTCAGGTCACAACGTCCCATCCGTGGCCACCACTTCTGTTTAAGAACATCCAAATCTCCACTTTCTTGCAACTCCAGGATCCTGCAGAAATTTCAAAAGACGAGTATTATTTGCAATGATACTTTGTTTACAGGTTATTTTGTCTTTTCCTTATGCTTCATAGATCTTAAATCTACCACCACACTATGCAAAACTCCACCCAACTCCCCCCCCACCACCAGAGTGTTGTATTCTTCATCTGAAACTCCCTTATACCAAGATTTCTTTCTACTCACAGCAGCAGGTAAACTCCTCCGGGTAACTTTAGGAAAAAAAGAGGCTGTCAAAAATTCCACTTCAATGCAAACAGCATTTCCAAGGGAAATCACCACTGTTAGTTATTCCTGGTCTGGCTACATTCAGCTGCAGCAGCTGGTCCCACTAGTGAAATGCTCAACCCACTCCACTGCTACTCTCCTACAGTAATTCCAAAAATATGTGAGGGTAAACGTGCTACTGTCTGTGCACCACTTAGTGCAAATCTGTTTAAGCAGCGACCAACTCATTTACTTCAGCAGATGCAGTTTATTCAAAAGGATTTTACTTCAATGCTGTTACTTAATGCCTGAATTACTGTGTTAGCAGTTGCTAATTAATCATTGTTTTGTCTCTTGTGAAGTGTCCCTTCTCTGCATGAATGATTCATTTTGGATTTGGTTTGATAACTGTTTTAGCTGTTTACTAACAATCTTTTCTCTTGAGGCAGCTTTGTCTCTAGTTATGCAGCTGGAGTTTTGCTCCCTTTTGCAAAGGAGGAGCAAGATGAGGCAATCTTGCTTCAGTTCCCTGCCTGGAGCGGAGCACCCGCTCACCTTCTGCTAAGGCCACACATGCCTGCACAACTGTGTGTCTTTGTTCAGGGTACACACTCACAGGGACAAGAGGTACCAGCTGATGGCAGAGATCACAGTTTACAGTCTCCTGGCCTTGTCAGTCCCATGCAATTCTCTGCAATTCTTGTTTCCCTGCACCGCTGTGAGTCTTTGACCTGCCCCTCCACCCTGAAGGGTAACGCAGGGTGCAGGAGCAACACACGATTCAGAGCCTGCAGAGTGAGGCATGAGTCGAGACCTCTCTTCAATCTCTCCTCCACCTCACAGGAGCTCTGAGGACATCAGTCCTCCCTGCCAGGGGCAGTGCTGGCTGAAGGTGTGAGGCCACCTGGCGCCCTCGGTCCCCTCCTCCCAAACCACACGCACATGGAGCAGAAGGAGCAGCAGCTTTGTTGGAGCCTGAACTCATAACCTCTCTGCTGTCATGTATCCACTGCTCTTGGTTAATTACATGCCAAAATTAATGTGAATGGTTCCTGGCTGCAGAGAGAGATCCCATGAAGCAAGCTTTGTTTCATTTTACCTCTGGGAGAAAAGATCTCTGTAGGGACTTCCATGCTGGAGTGCTATCCCATATCCTTTGCTGCTGATGCTGTTTCCAATGACTGTCACAGAGCATTCATCATCTGTCAGTGCAGCATATTCCACCACTGTCACATCCCACAGGAAAGCATAATTTCCTTTCTTTGCCTGTAAATACAGCATGAACACAACACAGTCTAAACTAAACTCCATTTCTAGGTAGGACAAAACCTAGGCCAGCAAACAAATCCAGATCTTGTCACTATTCCTTGCTGGTATTTCATTAGGTCACAGTTTATATGTAGACCTTCAATATCTTAATACATTTCTAACAGTCTTCTCTCCTAGCAGCATCTCACCTACTTCAAACCTTGCCAAAATATCTTCCTTTTTTTAGTATGCACATATATGCAGCCAACTATAACTGTAGGTGAGGCTTATGTAACAGGTTATTAATTATAAATGAAAGCTATTGCTTTAGATGATGACATTTGATGCATGTTTTGTAGGAGACATGGAATGTGACTGGCTCCATGCATTATGTGACAAGACTGGCATAGTATGAGCATTTAGTGATGAGCATCACAGGCACCAAAATAATAATTTTGCAGCTTTGCTAATATAAACATGTAAATAAACAAATTTCCCTTGCAAGTAAACACAGCTCTTCTGAGAGCTATGTAACAAAAGGCATGCATTGAGCTGAAAGAGTTCCCTCTTTTCTTCACAGGTAAGAAGATTCAAAAGCATCTACTACTATCTCAGTTTTGGGATAAATACTGTTTTATTTAACACACATCCATGCAGATATCTTTAAATATCACTTTTAATTGGGACTGAAACCAAGGCCTGCACACAGTGTATATAATGAACATAATTCACCCTACTTAACACAAGATGTAAGAAACATATTTGGATAGGGATTCAGTAAAGTAAAATAAAATATCATTTTTTGTTTAAAGTAACCATTGGTTGCCTAATATATTTAAGTAGCTGAAGTCCTGTGTATATTTCTTTATGGGAGCTGATTCACAAAGCTCCCCTAGCAAATGGCTACAGCTCTGGTACACAACTAGCTCATCCTTCTGCATAATTTCAGTTCTTTTCTAAGCTCAGTTTTGAATTCATCTGTAAGTTTGTAAGACTCCATCAGTTATTTCATTACCCTGGATTCCTCAGTTGAGCAAATAAGATAATTTACTTCACCATAGTTTGACATAAACCATACCTTTCTGAAGTCTCTTACAGTTGCTTACACATGACAATAAATCAAATGGGTGAAGTATTTTATAGGAGACAGAATTCAGGGAAATAAAGATTAAAATTATGTTGCCTAGACTTCTTGAGAGGCACTTGTTGCAATCCACCTCTTTTCCCTCATTCCCTTCTACTTGCATTGAGGCAATCAAAGATCCACAAACTCATTTGCTTCTGGGTTAAAACAAAGTAGAAATGCTATATCCTTTCTCTTTGGTAAAATGTGAAAGAGTCTGTACATTGAACCTTTGGAAAATATTATTTTTATTACTCAGCAATATTGTCTTCCATGATAAATAAGAATACACAGGATTTTGCTACCTATGATAGGAAACTGTCAGCATTAAAAATATGTCCATTAAAAATAAAACCCAGCAACACTTGTTACTGTATACAGAATTTATTCAAAATCCATTCTATTAGAGAACAAAAGTCCTGCCTGATGAATATAGAGAAATCAGACACCCCAGAAAGATTTGGCCTAAGTCACTATAGTAAAATGTGTTTTACATTTCTCTGGGTATTTTTGTTGGTTGGTTGAATTTTTGTCTTCTTTGTTGTTGTTGTTTTTGTTTTGTTTGGTTTGGGTTGATTTTGTTTGGTTTTTTTTTTGTTCAGTTTGGTTTGGGGTCTTTGGGTTGTCTTTTCTTTGTTGGTTTTTTGGTAGTTTGTTCAGTTTAAAGAGCTGTATTTATCTTCTGTTCTTTCAGAACTGGTCAGTAAATCATCTTTTCAAATTTACAACTTAGAAAAGAACACTGGCAACACAATATATTCCTTATCTATCTCTTAGTAATACTTGGGGAACACAATGTTCCTCAAATATTTGGCTTCTATTACAATGCACTGGCTCAAGAAATAAAATATTATTGATTCTACTTTTCAATCCTAAGATTTCTGTGTGTTATCTTATATACAAGTGCTCTGTACACTGACTTTCAGTGTTGGGCAGCAGATCTTATGTAAAGATCTACTTCTCTTGTGTTTGTAGTGCTGCTGTCCTAAATCACATCCTGCAACTGTAAGTGGTCAATAAACCAAGTCTGCCAGATCTCTTCACATCTATTTTACATATTTTTAATGACATAAATCAGTCTATCCAATGTCATCACATCTGCAGAGCATTATTTCTCTGACAGCCTGACCATTTTAGCATAATCAGGAATCTGACTTTTAAACTCTTGGTTGTGCATATATCTCAACTCTCAGAAATCCTGGGTACAAGGCTGTGTCCCCTCCCTCTCTGATTGCCAAAACCAGAATCTCCAAAGATCCCTTTTTCCTAAGGGTAGACTCAGTTCTTTCCAAACTTCTTCCACTTGTGAAATTTTCCTCCTGGAAGAGTGAGGACCTCATAGTATTAGTGTGTTCGCTGTGTGGAAAGTTTTCTTATAACAAAATGTTTATTTGCTGTCTAAATTCGGCATCCTTCACTTCCCTGTTAATATCTGTTGTGACAGCTAAGCAGTATCATTTGTTCAATTTAAGGAAAAGCTGTCAAACTTTGAAAAACATATGTACAAGATATATAAGTGCACACATACATGTGTGTTTGAAGTAGGCTGACTTTTTATATACCTTCACTAGGCAAGCAGTAAAAGCCAAATAAAATCAAACTGACATTTATTTTTAATGAAAAATCAGCCTCAAATTTTAAATGTAGTTTAAACATTTTCTTTCTTTCTTTTTTCTTTCTTTTCTTTTTTTTTTTTTGTTATTAATGAAAGACTCCATGTGTGCACATGTGCCTGCCCCTTAACATCTAGACCATGAATATAGGAAGACTGGCAAAAGAGCCTGTGGCAAATGCCAGCTGAGAATAGGTGAGACAGCTTGAATAAAAAATGACTGAAATAAACAGAGAATAATGAGCTCAAATTTACACTTCAGTCTTCTAATTGTACTTCATATTTTGCTCCTTTGCTATGGCCTTACTGTGACTCTCAGCATGCAGGCATGCTGCACAACAAAATAAAAAGCTCTGCATGCTGCACAAACTTTCAAAAACCTCTTTATCAGAAAGTCAGCTAAAGCAGCACTCATTTATTCCACCCCAGCAGATCAACTACTTTGGCTTATACCAAGGACACCAGATTTATCTTTGGTTTAAGAGATTTAAGAAAACAGATTTAAGAAAGAAGAACCCCCTGGGCAAAACTTACATTAAAAAATTTTTCTTCTTAGCAATCCTAAAAAAAAATTAAAAGGCCAGAGAAGATTGCTTCCTAGACAAGACAAGGACCACAAAGAAAATAGTACTCCAGGAAAGCAGTAAACAACCCCATAATGTCACTCTTCAGCATGGATGGAGATAGAGGAATGTTGTTCAAAGGGTCCTGGCTCACTGATGGTTAAACAATGTTGCTTCAAAGAAAGCATGATAAGAAATAATAATAACATGAAAAAAGATTGATTCCAGATTAATCACTGATATATCTGTGATTTATCTGAAACATATGAAGAAGCTATCATACTTAAGACAGAAGTGCCAGAATAATGAAAAATTCATCATTAATTTACTGCCAGAACAAAGTGTCAGTGTAGCTGATCCCATTTTATGGCTGGTACCACAGAAATATCAAAAAGTGACCTTTACATTGGCATTAGTGGAGTAGTTCAAAAACACGGTTGGATAACATTTATTATCTACAAAAAAGTGCTTTAAGAGAAGCAACACAGTTCTAATAAAAAGAAAAACATGCCATTTAATCCTGTTGAAATGTTTTAAACATTAAGATAATTAAGGAACCACTACAGGATGCAATAGATTCAGGTTGAAGGAAGCATTTGCTTTTGCTTCAAAGGCTGATGGATCAAGAAATGGAGGAATTTATGAAGCTCTATGAGAGCAATCCCAATTCACAATATAAAATTCATTGTGGACAAAGTTTTAAAAAAGTCTTATTAAATGAACTTTTAAATTACTTCTACTCTCAATATTAGAATGAAGAGAGAAGATCACTCTGATTTAATGCTCAGTGATCATTACAGAAGCAAAAAAGAGAAGGAATAAATTTTCACTGTGCCATTGCCTAAATCAATGATGCATTCTCATTTTGTGCTCTACTTGGTTTTGATCGTTTTTGTTTAAGAGTGATACACAGGAAGAAAAGAAGCAATTCAGAGAAATTTTGGCACCAAATGGATTGGACAGGGGAACAAACAATCTCAACCAAAGCAAGGCATTATAAAATGCAATGATGACTTTAATTCTCCTATCTGTATATATAGCAGATGCAGGATTGCATGGGGATCATATAATTTCATTCTTTCAAAGCAAAAATGGGAGCTCCCAAAGGAAATAAAAAACATTTATTACGTATGTTGGTGCAATCAATAATTACCCTGATTGCCAGTGCATGTAAAGAAAACAGTTCACTGAGACCTGGCTGCAGAAACTTTCCTGATACAGCATTAGTCAATCCTCATCTGTGATAGTCCCAGACAGCTCAAAGTGGCAAAACAGCATTTTGTATGAACTGCTCCTGTGCTGGGCAGAGGTACTGCTGGATAGGAGGAGGTTTTCCATCTTCAATGACCACTTTCAACTACCTTGGAAATACAGCAAAAGCAATCTTGCCTCCACCCTCGGCTCTCAAGAGCTCTCCTGTCACTTCTGTGACACTGAAGGGCATTCCTGCCTTTCCCGTGGCTCTCCCAGTGCTGCAGAAGCCGTGCCTTGCCCATGGGAGATGGTCACTGTGGCTGCAGGGACCTGCTGGGCTGAGACACCTCTGCTGTGGCAGCCAAATGCCTGAAAGCTCACATTACTTTCTTCCACTGCCATCCCTTTGTTTTCAGTCATTGAGAGGGAGTAGGAAAATCTCCGTGAAATGGAGAAAGATAAATGGAATAGGGACAAACACCTGAAATACCTGTCTGGGGCATAAACAACCAGCACTCCCTGTTTTGCACTGAAGTGGCATTGCTTTGTTTGTAACTGCAGCTGAACTGTGATACTGTCTGAAGAAAATGGAAAGGAGAAGGAGGGAAGAAAGAATAGTAGTGATTTTTTTTTTCTTTTTTTTTGCATTGTGTCAGGCAAGTCCTCATTCAGAAAAATGTTTTATGAATCTTTTTATGCTGGAGAGATTTAGAGTCCCCATTTCCTACGAAACACATTTGTAAGGCACATTTACATCTCTTTCATGCAGCAGTATGTGTTTATGGATGGAAACTCTCATTTCCTTGGCAGACATCTATTCTCCTTTAGAAAAAAATCCAGAATTTCTAGCCATAATACTTGACATAGATAACTTGTCTGTTTATTCAGAGAGTTCAATGAGCTAGGAAGAGCAACACTTAAACTATGAACACAATGGTTTAGTTGACAATGTCATTAAATATTAATGCCAATTTTTGTAGGTGTCTAATCAAACATCTGCCCTGGTCATCTTTGGGGACTGAAGTAAAATTTAGCTGTTGTTGACATTAATTGAATGAGCTGATCTAGTTATATAAAAATCATCCTACAACACTGAAATCAAACTTAGTATGAAAAGTTATTATCACATAGATAGGATGGAGCTGCCAGCTCCATACAGACAATATAATTGGTATTCTCAACTGCCTGCCAATCTACAGTTACATTTCTGGCTTAGCAAATGTAGCTATCATAAATGGCAGCATGCACTAGGCTTACAGAATAAAAGTATTTACAATTTCATGGATAAAGAGCATCCACTGCCATAAGAATGTTAGTAAAAAGAAAAGTAAAATATGGTACATTTTTCTAAGGTAAACTGTTTTATTACTGGCTTAAATGCTTGGGTGCGTAGAAAAGTATTTAATGTCTCTATTTCTCCTCTAAATGCTACCAAAACATCTCAAAAGAGGCCTCACTTTCATAAAGTGCTGAGCAGATTAAGAAAAAAAAAACAACTGCTGCAGACTTTGCTATTGCCAGAGCCCTACCTTGTCCCCAGGGAAAGGAAGATTATTGAGCTGAGGGATGGGCAGGGTGAACCCAAATTTTTGACTGAATACTCTTATGCTAAGACATGAGAGTGTCCACATAAAGATTTTGTCCAAAAGTCAAGCAAAGAGCTGGGAATCTTTTGCTAAAGGAATTTGAATTGGGAAATGGGATGGCTTGCATTACTTGTATTCACCCTCTTCATGGCACCGTAAAAACAGAAGATTTTGGATACCACCCCTCTGACTGTTCAGAAAAGGTTTCAAAAATTCAGAATAGAAAAAGGAAATGCAAGCCAAAACCCTTTTATTATGTCCCATGTACAAAAGCATATAGAACTAATAAACCAGTGTTTCACTGACAAGAGTATCTCTGATCAAACATTCACTATGGTAATAAAAACTGTTAACTTGTTTTAGGGAAAAAATCAATTGACAGATGAAGAGGACACTTTTCACTAAAGGAGCAGCACATCAAGGCTTTCAGCATGTCTGCATCCCTTCCTGTAATGTACTCCTGGACTTGTGTTTGATGTAAGGTACAGCCTGTTTTTGCTGAGATTCAAGATGGGGAGCAGAGGGGAGGGGCAGGCTATGAGAGAGAGGGCATTTTTAATGGCCAGTACTCTTTATTGCAGGATTCAGAACAAAGATTAAGCATTCTAAGCTGTTATCATCAGTCCTTGAATCCCACATTAATTCTCTGTTCCACAAAAATAGGTGTAGTTTCATCTGAGGGAAATAACATTTTGGTAAAACACAGTGTCATGTCAATGCATTTTTCAAAATCTGGAATAAACAAAGAAAAATCCTGCATTAAATTTCTGTTTTAAGAGAAATGAGTATGCATTCTGTGGATCCCTTAATTCTTACTCATGTTTCCAATCATGAACTCAGAAGAAGAAAACAAACACGAGCAAAGGACAGGAGTCACAGACAGGATAATGTAAAGAATTAAATCCAAAAAGGCATTATCAAAGCTCCCATGAAACTGAGAAACATTATGACCAGATCAAAGGACTTACATACTGAAGACTTGGGCAGAGCTAAAGTACTTAAACTCAGAACAATGACACCAAAATACAATTCTTATCAGCTATTGAGGTACTAAAAGTAACTTTATATAGGAATTTAGGGGTTTTTAAATGACTGTAATTTCTTCCCTGTGACTTAATATTAACTCCATAGAAACAACATTGATACAGAAATTAAATGAAAACCTCTGTGATCCAGTCTTACCTTCCTGATGCCTTCAGAAGGGTTTGATACACAATTATCTGCCCCATTGTTCTTACTGATAGTCCTCCACAGTTCAGCAAATGTGTTATCCTGCTCCAAAGGGTTGGTCCCTTTTGCTTTAAAGTATTCATACACTGCTGAATCCCTGACTGTACCATAAGATATATCCATTTGTTTGGACAGATCCTGAAATGTTCTGAAATTCAAGCGATATTGAGAAATTAGTATTATGTAGTATATTAGCAAGATTTCATTAAATAAATGGTTTCTTTCTATATCTGTCATTCATCAGGAAGCACTTACCCTCACCAAGTAACACTCCCATATTTCATTCCTCATCGTAAAGGAAAGCCAAGTAGTTATTTAATTGTACTGAGATCTTATGATTTTAACTACACTCAAGCTGTGTTTCACCCCAGTGTGAAGTTTTTGGGGATTTTTTGACAGAAAATATTCATGTTAAATATGTCACCAAGATTGCACAAGAATATAACGTGATAAAGACTTACCTGAACACAGGAAAAACTCAGATTATAAATATAAACTTCCAGCCCCATCAACTTCACCAGAAATACCTCGCAGAATTCAGTGGAATTAGTTTGCAGTTATACCCATGCTCCATCTGACTCCAAATCAATAGGACTGTTTTAAACAAACAAATAAAATCTTGCTTCCAATTTCCACTAAGTCTCTCTTGCTCTCTCTTTTCACAGCCTCTGGTAAAACAGGCATTTTTCATTCACACAGAAGCCTAACTTTCATTTACTCATCATATACCACTCTGGAAGTGTAAATGGGCCTCACCCTGAGTGGCTGTGAATGCACAATTTATTTTCACATTGTACAGAATGTAATTCACTCCTGTTTTACAGCCTGTTCTGCACTGGAAGGTGTAAATCACTGCCTGCATCAATGAAAACCAGCCCAAGCCTCCAAACATTTAAGGTGGCATCACTGCCATCAGCAGCAGTGTCCTGGCTGGTTTCCCTCTCTGAGGCTCATTCCCATTCCTGTGCCTTCCTCCTCTGCCATCAAGTATCACCATTTTTTCATCTGAGCACACAAATATACAACACACACTCGACCAGTGACAGCCACACACAGCAGCAGGGACCAAACTGAATCTCATAAATAATGGCTTGTTTTCATTAAAACACTTTACAAATGTGTGACTTCACATATCAACAACACGCTTCTGATACAACCAACTATCATTGCTTGACAACAGTTAAGTGACCCTCCCTGCCTCACCCCATTTCTTTTTCCCAAAAGCAAAAACTTCCTGATCAGTAGCTCTGAAGGGCCCATTCCTGCCACCTCCCCCATACCTCCAGCTCCTGGAGCCACAAAAGCAGAACATTTTGGCTTGCAGCTTGGGCAGATTTCTTCACAGTGCTCCTGAGGAGCCTTCCCTTGGCCCATGAGCCAAAGCTGTTTTCCACAGCTGAAGACTTGTTATATACAAGTATTTTCCTGCCACCCTCTCCCCTGTTTCACCTGGGGAGATGCCACTTCTGACACATCACATGCCTGTAAGGCTTCCTGCTACACTATTTACAGCAAAGCAATCTGGGCACATCCTCAATGCCCCACAAAAATAGGTAGAAAGCTCTTCCCTCTTCTCCCTGACAGCACCCCCAGGCCTCCCAAGTTTAGAAGGTGCCCTTCTCTGGGGCTCTGGTGTGGAGCCCTGTCCCCAGGCTGCAGCTGCCTCTCAGCACATCCCCCTGCCCCAAACTCTTTGAACTCACAAGCTGCTCCACACAGCCTAAGTGGTTTAAGTTCTTAAATTGTGTTAAGGACTTTTTCATCATTTTAAGCTGTTAAGCAGCTTTAAGTAAGACTGTGTGAACAGTTTCTCTCCACATACATTGCACACTTGTGGCTTTGGGCTAAGTCTAGGAGTTCCACCAACCCCCAAAACTCCTGTTATTTTCCAAGCTCTGTATATGGCAACTAATAAAGTACAAAACAAGCATCCTGGAGGTTGTTGGAAATTCAAAATGCTAATGAAAAATGGCAGAATTTGTTCAGATTTTCTTTCTCTCTTTAACCTTCCTGAAAGGTCCATTCTGCTCCCCTAAATATTTCCTGTATATTATATGGAACATTTTTCATCCAGTCTTGATCTACATGATTATATGCTGCATTTAGTTCTGTCTTTAGTTTTTTCCCACAGCTTTACAAATGCCTACTGCTGATACCACTATTCTGTTTGAAAGTTTGAACATGGGGGTTTGGATAGTTAAAAATATAATTAAACTTGCAATTTTAATATTATCAGTATTTTCTCTTTTCATTTATTGCCATGGAAGCTTTTACTCAGAAACGTGCATTTTGTTTTAGCTAAATTGCACTTTATTGACAATCAGTATTTTTATTTTAGCTAAATTACATTTTATTGACAATCAGTACTGCACAAAAGCACAGTACATGTTGCTTTATGAGCAGCACAGTTTGTTCAGTTCTCTAAGCATCATAGGGCAGAGAGAGCAAATCTGGGCTTAAATCAAGGCTTGCAATAAACAGACAAGCACACAGGTGGCAGGGAGGGAAGCACAGTATTAGCCTGGGTGTGGGAGTAAGGCAACCCCTTTAGCTGGCAGCATTTCCTTGCAACAGAAAGTGTGGAATATTGTGTGTCCTAAGGATTTCTTCCAGAGCACTGTTTGGTATTTTGGTTTTTTAGTTTTTTTTATTTTTTTTTTGGTGTTTTGGTATTTTTAGCCAAAAACCTATCCCAGAAATAATTCTGACAGGAAGTGGTCTCAGCCACGGTTCTTACTCTGTATAAAAAAATATCTCTGCTGTATTTCTGCACTGAAAGTGGAGGTGATGCTCAGCCCCTCCATGGCTAGAGAAGTGGTCAAACGATTTGGGCACATAAATAAATGATACTCCTACTTTTTATGGGGTGAAGTAAGGTAATCACAAGGGTAGATTTTAAACACTGTTATTTTAACTCCCTCAGATTTGCCTTTGCCAGACAAAATCACTCACTGCTGCATTTCAGATAGTGGCTGGATCTTACCAGTTGTGTCATTCTCTAAAGGTGGCTGCTGTCATTGCTCTTAAGCTTTATTTGTGCAACCAGCTGTTAGCTGGACCCATCTCCTTTAGCCACTCAAATTCCTGTCTCACTTTCCTATGGCAAAGATTTCATGCATTTAATATACAAAATTATTTGCAACAAAAATGTGCAGCACAACAAGATGCCCCATTAACCTTACCACCCCAGTTATTGGATCTCACAAGCCATTAAAGTCTCTTTGTAAGTGTGATTAAAGATAAAGCCAGTAAAGCAGAAAAAGCCAATGTCCCTCACTTCCAGTTACAGGAGTGCAACTTCAATTTGTAAATACATCCACGGTGTGATTGCTGTAATTGACAAGCACATGTAAACCAATTGATTTAAGTAAATGTATCTACAGTCAATCTAAAGAAAAATGTTGTCTTTTAAATCTGCATTACCAGCCAAAATATTTAATGCCCATATTTATGCCTGCTAGATGAACTCAACAACTGATACATATTCCAAGTGGAATTACAATTACTTCATGCAGAGCCAGCTTGGGCTCTCTGCTTGTTTGGTTTGTCAGAAACTTATTGACATAAAACAAACGCTGCAGAAGACACAGACAGGCAATAGCAGCATTAGCATTTATAATTAGAACACTAGAAGTAATTGCCAGATTAAAAATACTGGTTAAGGTACATTTTTTGGAGATGTTTTCTTACTTGTAAAAGCCTTGTGTAGCTGTAGATACACGGACTAAAAATATGCTGCCAGTATGGATTTATTTTACTCTGTTGCTGCTATATACCCAAGATTTCTGGATGAATAATAAGTGACAGACTAAACTTGACACTAGGTGCTTTGAGGTAACTGCTGATCAATTAACTCAGCTGGAGGCACCTGGATCATCAGATGTGATCAAAGTGTTTTTCAAAAGAAAAACATGATCCTGTCATTAAAAAAAAAAAGTGGATTTTTGTTTGTAGTGACCCTGAGATCTTTGCTCAATGCATCAGAATATTCTAGGAGATGGCTGCCAACAAGATAAAGTGTCCCAGAGATGATGAGACTTTTTAAGCTTCTCTGCCTAAATGGAGTCTTAAAAATGCATACATAAAATGTATAGTACAACTCCTAAATCTATCTTTAAATGCCTTGAGGCTAATTTATTTTCTTTTAAACCTTTTTTCTCCAAAAGTTTGGAATTCATTACATCCACAGAATTAAATATAAGTGCAGTTCCTAACCAGAACTGTTTTCTCCACACAATTATGTGAGAGGGAAATATGTGTTTTATGCACTGGGAAAACCCAGCAAACTTCAAAGTAAAAACAGAAGTATCTGAACTGATTTGACAAGCTTATACCACCATTCTAAGCCTAAGAAACACCTATGAGCTGAAACCTAGAACATAAAAGCCTATCTGAAAGGAGATTTGTTGGATAAAGTTATACCCAGTGGAAAGCAATGAGTTGAAAGAGAATTCTGCCTACTGTGAACTACAGAAAAGTGCAGAATTCTGAGACCTAAAATTGCTGAGAACTCTTCCCTCCAAGGGAGAATTTTCAACAATGAGGATGAATAAGAAAATGGTATTAGTTGTTGTTGACCTCATCAATCCACCCACTGAGAGATGAACTTGGAAGCCAAGCAAGCATTGCCAGAACTGATTCTCATTTGTAGATGTCCCCCAAGAGAAAAGTCTGCAAAGCTGAATCAAGGCTGAAGTGGGACTGCAGTGGTACAGACAGTGTCTACATGAGCAGACCTTACCATTCAGAACCTCAGTCCTGATCTGAGTCCTGATTAATTTTTATATCCATTTATGAATGTGCAAGGCAAAGGATTTGAGCTTCAATCCATTGCTCACAAATGAACAATCTTTGGAACTCCAGTTTTAAGTAAAATGTATAAGTGGGTAGCGTAAAGCTTGTCTTCAGACATCTAAAACTGAGTTCAAATTTTCACAAAAAGACATTCTGTAGAGATGGTCTACCCAAGTTGAAAAGCTTAATTAGCTGAAGAGCTGAAAATAAATAAAAATTCCCTCTGTTATGGATATAAAATACCACTAGGGGATGACAGCCTCATTGACTCATAGACTTGCATGAAGAATTTCACTGTGCTGTTAAATGCAAGTTTGAAAAGCAAAAGCCCACTTAAAAATGGAAGAGAATAGCAGTTAGTGTCTCTAAACATTATTGCAACTGATATTTCATGAGTCTTCATCTGTACAAGAAAGGGGGATATATTGGCAGAACAATGAAGTAACATTAGAATTGAGCTATCTTTAGCACCTACAAGTCTAAAAAGTAAATATACTTAAAAAAACAAACATGTGATGACATATTTTGGTAGATTTTCAATGTTTGTTCTAGGTACATATAGGAATGTCATTAGTGTGTGTTAAACTGGACATACAAAAACTAAAAGATGGGCTACTTTAAAGATTACTCTTAGTGGGGCCAATTAAACGGTTAAAGGTATTCTTAGAATGGCAGTACCTTTAGTAGAGAGATTTAAAATGAAACAAGTTTATCTCAACTTCTTACAACCTTAGGCTTCCGAAGAACTGGGTCCATGATTTTAATCTGGCCATCTCAGATTTTCTTTGACACTATGAATAATTAAACCAAGCTCTTAAATCAATCCTTAAATTGTCAACTTCTCTATAGTGACGTGATCAAATTCTGCATTGTTCCATTTCACTGCAAGTCACATTAAATGCTCTTAATTCTGTCTCAGTGCAGTGATGTGCAGAGCAACAGGTTTCTTCATCAAATACTCTAAGCAAAATTTTAACTTTAGCAACAGAGGTAGTCCAGTAGAGATCTGCAGCAGTACTTGCATGCTTAGGATACACTCTTCTGGGCCAAGTCCTTCACCAGCAAACATGTCCTGCTTTATAATTCATCTAAAATTCATTTTATCTGCTCTCCATGAAAAATACCATCCACTTTAAACAAAAGCCTTAACAGAAAAAAACCTCATGGGAGTTTCTACAAGGCAAGCTGTAAGTATTGACAGATTAAACTACACTGAATCAGTGGAGCTGCAGCCTTTCACACCAGGACTGAAGCTTTCCAAATCACAGCAGGAGACAAACAGTGCAGACAGTCAGGGCTGTGTCTGCTCTTGTCCTCACCAGAGGGGCAGGAACAGCTGCTACACAGGATTTCAGAGAAGCAGGGACTTTCCTCCAGTGGCAAAACCAATCAATTGACAAGTGTCACAGAGCACGTTGCCATGTCAACCACCTACTCTTCCTATAGTTAAAACAAATAGTGATTGAACTCCTCAGCAGGTAATGGCACTGCAGCAGCTTTTTTCATTATAATGGTCACTGCTGCCAGTGTGGTGGCATCTCTGAGACTCTGATTGCATTGGGAGTCACTGCCCTAAATTAGGTGCAAGCAAAAGTAAAATGTAACATTCCATTCTAGGGAGAGGATGCTAAAGCCAGCTTCATTTCTGTCTCAGGATGAAGGGGTTTGCTACACATCCTGCATGCCATGTGTGATGGCAACAGCTCTGTCACCCACCCAGCTCAGCATCAGGACCCTCTCTTCTGCTGCCCCCAAAGAAACAGGCTACCTAGCAGACTCAATAGATACAGCAGTACTGCTGAGATCAGTGAAAATAGTTATGCACACAAAAGCACATGCTCAAGGTTCCCAGGATTGGAGACAAAAACACAAACAGTAAGAAAAAAGAAAAACAAAATAGCCAAATAATAGATATACAAAGCACTAGAAGCATTAAACTTGTACATCCTCCAAACTGATTTAATTTCTTTCAAAAAGCTTCCAGTAGCCTCTGTTGCTACATGTAAATGGAAAGACAAGTAAACTAAACTAAACTGTTTTCTTAACTCCTGATGTAGCACTGGCTTCTCTGCAGACTGTTTTCACTGGGGCTCTGTTCCTGCAGAGCTACTGCATGATCAAGTTTTAAAAGAAGGGAACAGTTCCCCTCTTTTAGAGAAGGGAAAGAAGGGACTGTATACCTACTGAAATCCAAAAACAGTCAAGCCACTAAAAAATCATGTTTATGATTTTAGTAGCAATTAATTGCTAACTACTCGTATTGGCAAAACATTTGGAGGCTTTGTGTACTTTCTAAGAGTCTGAGATGCAGCAGAAATAAATTCTATTAACAGCACTTGAGATTCCACTTTTGCTTTACCAGTCTCAGAACAATCTGCAGCACTTTTGCTGAACTCAAAGTGTGGAGGATGTAGGACAAAACCCCTACAAGCAGGCTGTGTCCCACTGCTCACAGAAGTTCTTAGTATCTTCCAGCAGTTTATTTAGGAAACATGCCCATTTAAAAAAACAAAAAAGACTTAACATTATTTCTGGCTACAAGACTCAAATTTGGATCCAAAAATCAAACTGGATTCTCATCATAATCAGTAAAACAGGTTCTTCTGTAAACCAAATTAAACCTCTGGGTATTCCTATCCATTGCTATTCCTAAATTATGCCCTCAGGACCACCTCAGCAACTCCAATCATCTGCAGTGATCTGTGTGAGTGTGACTTGACTTGTCACTGGATCCTAAAAGTTCATTTTGCCTAGAGCTGACCCTGGCTCGACTCCAGCACTGCACATAAATTTGTTAAACAGCTCAAAATAAGCTAAACAGCTCCTGATTCCCAGTCCAGTGTTTCTAACTATACTTCCAACCCTTCTCTGTGAACCTCCTCCAGGCAATAAAAACATAAATCACTTAGACTGCTGCTATTTAACTCATTAACTTATCTGTAATTTAATTTTTTCTTTCTCAATGTCCCATGTTTTCTGAATTTAGAATTTGTAAAGAAACTGTGGTGGTTCTTACAGTAGAAGATATGATTGATTGTTTTTGCTTGAAATGTTTCCAAAAAATGAAAGACAGCAGAATAAATGACTCCATTAACAGTGATAGCAATGGGAACTAATTTCTGAGCATTTGCATCTCAAAGCTGGATCCAGTGGGGCCACATAGTTGGTGATCCCTGGATGAAGTTTCTCTCATGGCTAAGCATTTATGATTGCATATGAACTCATCTGATGTCTAAGGGAGTGAAGTCAGAGGGCAATCTTTCCTCTACATTTATTTACAAGGACTGCTTACAGAGCCCCTCCTCACCACCCCATTTTTCCATATTTTACAAAACTTAATAACCTTGATATATTTCCCAGTTTGCCCACCATGTTTCCAATTTAACAATGAAAAGTATCAGACTGACAAAGAGACATTCAGAACATCTAGCACACTAGAATCTCTTTTAAGATGCAGGCCCAGGTTTTCAAAGTCTGGAGCTTTAATTTGTATGCTCAGATCCACATTTAAACTGCTACATGACTGGGCAGATTTTCAGAACAGGTCAGGAAAGATCTGGCACAACATCACATCTGTACAACATTGGCAGATTCAGCTAAAAGTCTGGAGAGGGATTCAGAGCAACTATGAGTAGTTGCTGTTCACCCTGCAGAATAATCAGTTCTGCTAAAAAATCTGGGTAATCCTGGATCCTTTATCTGTACTCCATATCCCATTCAACAGTGAGAAGGAAATTAAAATGCAAAGAAAAGGTGAAAACATCTCAAGAACGTGTTTGGAGGAAAAAAATACCCACATTGGGACTTCCTTTGAGTATTTTCTTGCTTTATTTTTAAATCACTTTGCCATTGTGGCCTTCCTCTGAGTAGCTCAAAGGGTTAACGTGTTAATTAAAGCAAGGTATTCTACACCTTAAATTATTAATTAAAATAAAAACTGCAGCTGGTGTTTTACAGCACCTCGGTCCCAACAGCAGGTTTTAGTCACTTCACCTAAATCAAACATATCATAAAGTTGGCATGAAAATCATATTGTCTGAATCAAACACATCTGGCAACTGACACATGCTTTTACCTATAATGAAAATAACAAACTACCTATTATATATGCAGATGCACTTTAAATTGTTTGCTACGCTGCTGTCTTCTACCGCTCACATTCAGAAGCTAAAAATCCTAATGAAGATTAATGATTAAGATCAAGAGGGAAGAAATTGCTTTCTTCCTTTTCCACTGCTGTTCTAAGTACTGATAACACAGCCGAGCTGTTTTGTGCCCAGATGACAAAGAACAGCTTTTTATTAAACAGAGTGGGCAGCAGATAAGCTTGGCTTCTTGGTTTATAAAGCCTTTACTCAGGGTTAGTGGTACTTCATACAGTGACTATTAGGATATCATTAAAGTCCATGAAATCCCACTGTGGAGTAAGGTCCTGCACAACTCTTTATTAAGTTTTGATTTATCAGGAGCCCTGCATGTCAGTAGTCTCACAGCTGGGGTGGAGGGGCTGGATGAATACAGATCTGTCAAATGTGCATTGTGATTCTGGAAAACAGCTTCACACCCTTCCCTCACCACGGGGAGCAAAGCAGAATTACTGTTGACAGAAAGAAGAGAAGAAAGCCTCTGAAGAGGCACCTTGATTGCTGGAGCATGGGCTGCATACTCCTGGGAAATCAAAGTATAGGGCTCTTCATTAATACTGAAAGCACATATAGCATTCATCACTTATTATTGATGTCTAAAGTGCATGCATTACACATGCATATTTTAAAGTCTGGAGGCCCTGTTTCTCAGAGGACCCAGACTGAGCACACAGAGTATGGTGCACTTCCCATCTCATCCTGATGTGCAGGAAGGTAACCAGGAAGAGACACCTTACCCTTTGTCCTCTCTTACTCCTCACCCTGAACACAAGTCTCTCTGAACACTGAACCTCATCCTAGAAAGCACCCAAAAAGCACATCAAAAACAACTGGCTGCTCGTTATATTGAGATCAATTAGTTTATTTGGTAGCCTCATTGAAATATGAGCTTAGAAATTGCATTATTGCCATATGTAAGAAACACAGTATTTAACATCCACCCCATTCTGACTGATGGTTTTCTATTCTTTTGTAGATAGACATGACTATCCATAAATCAATTAAATTAAATCAGTGGCACATTCTCTCAGGCTGGTTTTAATGGTTTAGAAGGCAAACAACTTCAATGCCAGTGATTACATTTCTTGTAATGCAACAAACTTTGTCAGCTGTATCAAAACAGCTTTTCTGAGGCAATGCCATTCTCTCCCTCATCTCCAGATGAGTCTGGAAACACTCCTGCAGTATATCATAAAGGGGGCACACGTGCAGAAGAAGAGAACATTGCTCAGAAAGGCAGATGAGCCCAGAAAATGGAAAGAACACATGCAGCCCTTCTCTTTAGCAACACAGTACTATTCCAGAAAAGTTTTCTTTCTCTCCAGAAAATATTTTGCTATGTAAGAACCAAGAGGATAGCACTCATGGTAATAAACAGTAGTATCTTAGTTCTCAAGGAAAGTAAGTTCCTTTCTCCCCTAAACATCCATAACCTGCATTGATTAAAAATGTTTTGCTGGGCCTTTTTTTTTTGTTTGGTTTGTGGGTCTCTTTGTCTTGTGTTTGTTTTTATATCATCAGGAACAGCTTCTAAACCTCTTTATAAAGATACTCAATTTTAAAAGGCTTTCTTTAAATGGCAAGTTTACAGATTTCCACTTCATGGCACGAGATGGTTGATAAATATTTTAGAATCTATTTGAACAACTTTTTTTCAGCAGATGAAATATCATCCTATATATCAGTTAAGGTGTTAAGAGTGTCTGGTGTGAGAATGAATGCTCTTCTGTCATGGAGACATTTATGTGAGGAGTGGCTATTTTAGATCTGATAGATTTAAATGGAAATGTCAAAGAGAAAAGTATCCAGATTAAAATTGTTCACAAGATGTTGGAGTTTAATATCCTGAGGCAGAAGAAAAACCCAAAAAAGATTAACAACAACATAATAATACATTTCAAAAGACCAGACTCAACAAACACTAGAACTGGAGAAGAAAGTCTCCTGGGGTGTTGCTTTAAAGTATAAAAGATAGAGAAGGGCTGGCAATTCCTGAAAGACACCATATCAAAGACACAGATGCAAACTATCTTAACATGAGGAACTATTAAAAGCAATTATAAGAAGCTGCAAGAGTTTCTGCAAGAGCTTTTTCAGGACCTAGAAAACCTTCTCTTTGATTTTTAAAGAGTAGTGCAGCTATTGGGCTAGCTAACCATGCATACTATAAATGTTTGGGAATTGTGCAAATGTACAAGATAAAAAGAATCAAGAAGCAAAAAAAAATCCTCCTCACAACATCAATAAATTTAGTTTGCATGATTTGTCACTGCAAAAAGTGATTTGTGTCATCCCTTCATTGAGTGTCCAGGGCAGAAAATTACCTTTGATGTTAGGTGGGTGAGAAAACCAATGCTGAACAATCATGGCACAAAAATGACAAAACCACTGCACGTGTGGGAATGTTGGTAAGAAATTGCACAAGGTGAAAAGAGTTTTTTTGCATGAACAAATGAAGCAGCTCCTAAAGTATTTCAAGAGATTAGCAGAGTTGGAGGTCTATGTATGCCCTGTCTGAAGTGACAGTAATTAAAAAAACAGTTACAGCTTCTTATGAGAACAGTGACTTTTAATGTTATCTCATGGTTTTGCAGAAATGAGCTTACTGTGATTGAGTGTTTGCTAACTATTGGCAGTTTTGTGAATACAATTTACTTGTTCTGGCTTCAGGAATGCTCTCAGAGAGACCCTCTGGCAAGTTTGAAACCTGTGCCATAATATTCACTATACTATCCTGTAACAGAACCTGCATGGCTTTTAAAATAGGGCCCATTGTTACACTAATGGCTCTGACCAGTACAGACAAATAGTATAAAATACATGTTATTTTACAGGGATTTTGGGTTGGTTTGGTTTGGTTTGCAGGCAGCTGCTTCACTTCACAATGTCATTAAGATATCTGCCTGAAAACATGGAAAAAAGCCCCCAGTGGCCAACCTCTTTAATGGTTCAGACACAGAATTATTTCCAAAAGAGAGTTCTGTATGGATTTTGATTTCTTTCTCCTGTTTTTGTCTTTAGAGATGATGGATTGAGCCGTTAGGAGATGTCTGAAGCTTTAAGGACATTTCTGTTTGATTTGCTATAGTAATAGTTATTTTGCTTTTTTAATATCCTGCTATATTAGATAGTATTATCGGTTCATATAAGAATTAAATCAGCTTCTTTAGAGAAAAAAATAACAGAAATCTAAGTATCCTATTGAGCAAAAATCTTCTTTTACTTTGTTATGTACTGTTTATCCCTTAGGAGTCAAATAGAAAATCTAACCTGACAAAATAAGTCATAGGTGCTACCCATGTAATAAAAAGAAACCTCATGCTACTACAAGGAAGGTGTAAGTCAGGGGCCAGTGGGATTTAATGCATGCAGAAAGCATACAGCTACTATGTGGACAGCCAAGAAATACAATCTATATTAATATGAGACAACCTGACCCAAAAGGTGACTCTGTCTGTGCTGAGGAGAGTCTGTTATCAAATATCACATTTAAACCAATCCTTGTACATTTGATGGGCTGTCCTGAGGGCTGCTACTCTTGCTAGATTTTTGTTCTTCCAAAGCAAAAGCCAAAAAAAAAAAAAAAGAAAAAGATTTTATTATCTGCACAGATGGTAGATTTTGATAATGTTATATCCAAATAATTTTCTTCTCTATACTGTGCATGCATCTGAATTTTAATGCTTCAACCCACCTCAGTCTCAGAACTTCTCAGTAACCAGAACAAAGGAAGAGATGCTATGATATAGGTCTCTCAAAAGTCAAGTTGTTGGAGAGGTGTGGAATCACAAATCTCTTGATTTGCCAGTGATCTCAGATCTCCACCATATTTTTTAATGGCAACTGGAGAGATGGAATGCAAGCTTGATTTTCAGTTGTGCATTCTCATTTTTCACAGAAAAATGTCCCTGGGAAATATTTGCACTTAGATGCTCGCCTGCTTGTTGAATTAGAGGAGTAATTAGGATCCATTTTAAACCGTGCTTGATGGCATATGCCAACATTCAGAAAGCTTTTCAAAAGGCTCCAGACTCTGTGGCTCTCCTGGCAGCACCCACTGGGCAGCACCATCAATAGGAGTGAGATGAAAAGACAAACAATGGGGAGCTGGAGCACTGGCTCCCAGTGCCTTGTCCTGAACAGAGCCTGAAGGCAAATGCTGGCAAGCTCTGCTCCTGAGCACTGAGCACTTCCCAGGAAACCTCACCCATGCTCCAGAGAGGGAATGCTCTGGAAAGGAAATCAAGTTTTTCTTTCTTACACTCTTTTTTTGCTTTTGTGTTTATGGAGGGACTTAATCTAGTTATTTAATGATTGAAGCTTTTGCTCACAGGCCTTTAACAATAATCACAATAATTTTTATTTATCATGTTCATTCATACATGCCTCCTGCCAACACGCCTGAGGTGCTGCACAGACACTGCAAAACATAATACAAATTAAACATAACAAAAGGAAACCCAATGAAATATTTTAAAAGACACATCTGATATTAACAAGAGAAAGGCTGTTTTCAAACATGAGGAATTTCAAGACAAAATTGCTGTGAATACAGAGGGATTCCAGTGAGGTTCTTGCCACCAACCCTATCAAATCCACTTAACTACAGCAGATGAAATATTTGTTCATTTCCCTCTGGTTGGCATCTTCCAAGTACTTTCTCATTTTATTTTAAAATATTTTCAGATTGCTTCTGTTTTGTATGCAACCCAGAAAATCTATCTTTTTTTGATACCTGCAGTGCTACTATAATATGGTCATTTATGGCCATGATCTTTAAAACAGCTAAACTGAAAATATGCCATATAAGAAAATATTATTACTGTGTTATACAGAAAGAGAACAAAGACAGACAGGAGACTAAGCTTGCCAAGATCAAACAAAGCTTGTGGTAGAAAAAGAATTTGCACCAAGTCTTCCAAGTGCCAGGCTATCACCCCAACTAAGCTGCTCTGAATCTTCAGCTGTCACCAAAACACAAAAAATTGGGGGATTAAAATACAAATAAGGAAATCTGAAATCATGAAACAACAGCTGATATATCATGTATTAAAGCAGATATATCCTGCATTTGTATGCAGTCCATGAATGTATATAATACTGATACCTTTCAAGGCATCATAGCATGTACAAATGTTAAGGATCAATTTGATAAAATCTAAAATTTAAACTCTTTTGAATTTGCAAATTGAATACCTTTTTTATGTCCTATTTTTCTTGCATGATTCTTAACCTCTTGTCAGACAAGCTCTCCTAAACCAGAGTTTCAGAATATCTGTGCAGCTATTGAACTGCATGTAGTCTGCTTGTTAACAAGAAATGGAGCTGGAATGTAAGCCACTGCTAATTAAACTCATAATTACAAATGGAAGGTTAGACAGCAGATCCAAGAGCCGTTTGAAAATACAGTAAGACAAAAGAAGGAACAAACTCACATGTAATAATTCTGCCTAACCTGGCAGACTGACCCATTAGGAGACTCCTCAGCTGCACACAGTACCAAAGGCAAATATTACAATAGTAAATGCAAATCATTTGGGCTTAAACGAGTTTGTTGAGGATTAGCACAGGCTCTAAACATTACCTAGATTTCTTATTAAAATAAAATGAGAATTGATAATTTACAAAGGTAGAACATGGATCACAGCTTCCTAACCTGAGCTCCAAAGTAGTTGCCACCAGTAGTTGCCTTCCCTTTTTCATACTGAACAGGACAATGTCTCTCTTTCTCTGCCCATAAGGGGCCAGGAAATCTGCTTTATTTGTCACTGCCCTGCCTGTGGACCTCCACAAACACAGAACTCCTGAGATAACCATGACACTGCCTTTGTTCCCTGGCTGGGAGGTGGGGCACAGAGAAGATGAGAAGTGCAGGAGGTAGTTTGGACAAAGGGATTTAGAAGCAGCATTAAAAGATCAACAGGGAGCAGAAGCACCAACCACCAGCAACTGAAACATTAAGGGCAGCCAAGGACACATGAGGAGCAAGGGAAGCATGTGCTGTCAGAAATCCAGTCCCTCTTCTTGTTGGCACACTTGAGATGAAGCCCTTGATGTTTTGGGAAAAATCCAAGGAGAAGAATACCTTTTCTTTCCAAGTGAAGCATGTTTCTTACTTGGGATCTAGACACCAGGACAAAAAAAATCCTGTTCAGGATTTACAAAGGGATCTAGGCACCCAGACAAAAAAAATCCTGTTCAGGATTTACAAAAGGATCTAGGCACCCAGACCAAAAAAATCTGTTTGGGATTTACAAAGTATCTGTCAGGAAACAAATATAGGTGGCAGATCAAAGCTGCTTTCTGCCATTCCTCCTACCCTGGGTATTTCACCTTTCTGTGAGCCACAGGAAGCCTCTGAAATTCCCAGCAGGGTGGAATAGCCTTGTGAGACTTGCCGATGGCAGATTTAAAAAGCTAAAAAAAGTATTCCCTTATCAGCAGGCTTTCATCTGACATGACAATTCTAAAAATCTGCCTTCCAACAGTTCAACTTTGCTTCAGTGAATGTCTCACCAAGCCCCTTCTAATAAATATTGTTTATGATTTCTGTGACACACTTGTTTTGCAGTGAAATTGCGGAGGCAGTGATCACTGGGTTGATTGACACCTAGTTATTCAATCAAAAATACTTCTATTTCACTAGTCACAGACCACACATGCCAAATTTGATACTGAAACAACTTCTATTAGGCTTTTTGGAGAGGGTTTGAGAAGAAAATCAGTCTTGTAATGAAAATCTTAACTATGCTGCAGCTACTGCAGCACCATAATACTTATTTCTCTCCTGCTGGCAATTTGGAGGCAGCAGCACTGAACACCAGAGGACTTCTCTATGGAGGGAGAGATAACAGCAGACATTTACTGAAAGGATGGGGGTTGTTTTCTCTTAACAATGGAAGTGTACAAAGATGGATTTGGTAGTTCTCAGCTGGTGAGCAAACATTCAGCTCTAGCTCACTGTGGCTCTTCGGGTGGGAAAAATAGATTTCACATAAGTATTCCTTTCTGGGTTCATGAAAGACAGAAAGCAGGCAAGCTGAGTGGCAGAGTTAGGTGAAAACAGCTACTGCACATCATATGATGTGAAGCCAGTTAGAATGGGGAGCAGAGGCACAAGGCCACGATTAATTCATGAAAGGCAGTAATTTACTTTCCCAGGAAAAAAACACTTGTTCTAAATCTGACAAATCATTTTATAAGATGTTTCGTCTAAAGAGTGGGGACATGAAAATCATAGCTCAGAGATGGATAAAGGTTTAGCAAGAGTTTCTAGAGAAATTATTTCTTTACCCCACCTCCTCTCTCCAAGGCATGTCAGGAGTGATTTGGGAGCCTAAGCCACAGCATCCAGGACCAATTTTGACATCTCAGGCAATATGAACAATCCACATTGTGGCTGACAGCACCCACTAGAATCACTAGCCACTTACAGCCAAGTAAGGCAGTTTCATATAGGCAGTGAAACTTCTGGCAACTTAAATTTCTTTTGGCATTTATGTTCTGGCACTAGAATTACTCTGCTGATATTTTCTTACTTCTACATCCTCATCTTGTATAAGGGGATGTGATAAAGGAACCTGGGAAGTGGCTGCTACCATTAGGTATAGAAAGGCACTCAATTACTATTCTCCAGCTGTCATCTCTAGCAGCAGAAGGGTGCCTGAGTTCTATATTGTGAAAAAATTTTGAGCAGTTCCTTTACTCAAATAACTTCTCTCCTCCTCAAAATTCTTAACAATGTTCTTTCATTTTAATAAGAAGGGGATTTAAAATCCATTGTAAATGTTGTAACAGCTCAGACTCAAAGGCCTTCCCTAAAAATCCATAGTTCTGCTCTTAAACCACTTTTTTTGGAGATTACTCATGCAATTACACTCCAACTTTTGTCCTTCTCTGAACTTTGCTGAGTTTTGGAAAGTGCTGATTAGACCAAACGGAAAATTTCTTCTGCAGTGAAAGAAATAGAACCTTCAGAAATTTTTAAGAATATCATTAGTCAAGCTTTCTGGATAGCTATTTGTGTCTTGCTTTTCAAGAGCAATTTATTCACTGAGCTTAACCTTATTCCCAATACATCCTGGCATCACACACAGATAGTTTTATTCTACATAGTTTCTCATGTTGCATCGAGAAATTACTTGGAGTACTTATTTCTGTTACTGTTAAGACAAAACAGAAAGAGAATTTAAAACCAAAGCCTATTATGGTTTTGACCTGGTTTGATGATGATGATGATGATGATATATCCATACAAAGAATTACATTATCTGCAAGTACACATTGGCAAGCTAAAAACTGGAAATTGTGCTGAACTCATGTTTAGAAGAAATGGACTTACATCCTTCTATGCAGAAACCACTGAGACAGCAAAAGCCCTTTTTTAAGTGCCAGCCTCACCTCAGTGACAATTCTTCTGTTTCAGGAAGTGAACACAAACATTCAGTGCCAGTCTACCCAGTGCTATCCCAAATGAGAGCAGCAGCTTAACTGTGTCACCCTCTAACACCTGAAATCCTTGGCTTAGCACTTTCTAGAAGAAGAACCTGTGCTGCACTGCTACTGCTCCACTCCATCACTACCACATCAAACATGAGATATCAGGCTCTGACAAGGCTCTAACCTTGTCAGCACTGAGCATGAAACTTCAATGGACCTCTCAGCACTCCACACCAGTGTGAAGGTGGAAATTTTGTCCACATTTTGTGAGAAAAAAAAAATGACAACATTTAGCCTTTAAATTTGCAGAAAAAAACCCCAAGTTATATACACATGCACGAACTGCAACCAAATAACCAGAAGGACATGAAAGACCTCTCTTCTGGAAAAATACAGAATTAAAGTGCTATTGTCCCCTCCATCAGAACTGCTTGAGGTCTATTACACTGAAGGTGAAGAGGGGAAGAGGAGAGGAAAACAGCCACTGCAAATAAGCAGAGTATTTTATTAGAGAGTTATCTCCTTCTTGCAAGAATGAGTGCTCAAATGGATAATACCTTCCTGTGAAATCCAAGTTTCCAGCTTCGTGTTAAGAAGAGGCTCTTACCTTATGGGATTATCCATCCTTGATACTGTGAGAAATGCTGCTAAATTCGCTGTGTAGGAAGAACACACAATAAGGGTGAAGAGCCACCAGCTTCCCATCACAATGCGCATCGCCACAGAATTGACAGTGGACTCCCCCCCTGCAAATAAACAGAGAAATGGAGGCTCTCTCAGCAGCTTCCATGTACAATCACCCTCTGTGTGCCCTGGCATGTTAAACTTTGTTGGAGATCCTCTCTGCCTCCCCTCCAGTCTGCCCTTTCAGCACTGCCTCTGTTAAGGCTGATAATTCACAAGTATTTTCTCCAGTCAACCTCTTGCCCTAGACAGTGCTCTAGAAAAACATCTTTCAAAATATTTCCCTTGAGAATCATTGAGGATCAAGTCTAAAGAACATGAAAAATGTTCCAAATAAAGTTGAATGGCGAAGCACAACTAATATGCAGGAATTAAATCATTACAGTGTTCAGAATATAATAATATTCTGTTTTCAATTACCCTTTCAGCATTGGAAAATAAGCCCCACAGAACTGCCATGGTTTGTGTGCTATCTTTGCTGTATTTAAATCTGCAAAGACTGAAGCATTAGTGTCATTACTTGTTACCCTTTACAAGATTTCAAGCCATGTGAAGATTTCTTTCCAGCACTCTTCAAGCACAGTTATGCTTGAGCATCATTGGAGACTAAACCTTACCATAGAGCTGGTTCCACTTACTTCAGCATATGTTTGTGCTGGTTGTACTTTACTGCACTTAAACCCATCAAGGCTGTCACCTTAATGAGATGAGGGACCAAGTTTCATCGCCATAGGATGGATTCTCTAGCTGAAGCTTTAGAAGCTTGCAATCACAATGAAAAAAATGTAGAAAGAAGTTAACTACTTTACCCATATGTCAGCATTCAATAAAACCTGCCTTCCAAGAATAAAACTAACATTATAGATACAGCACAAACACTGTGTGGGCAGATTTTGTAAACAATTAGTTACAAAAACAACTTTGTTAATGGCAGCAGTCCTACTGAACTCAGTAGGATTAGTCCTATGTCTAGAGATTCCTGAGTATAAAGTAAGTTACATACTCGGTTCAAACAACCAAGAGATGAACTATCTCACATGAGTTCAAAAATGTATACATTTCTATTTCTATTTATATATTAAACAATTAAAAAGGTGCTTGTTTCAGAGCTGGAGAAGCGTTGCAATTCTGCACCAAGCAGCTCTGTAGTTTATTTCTAGAGTAACAATTTTCCCAAAGAGGACAAGCCTGCCAGTGTTTTTTCTGGACTTACCAAGAGACAGAAAAGGCATAAAAATAGACATAAAGCCCCAAACTTGCCTACCTTTCCCACTTTTGCTCAGCTGGGCTAATAAAACACAACACTTCCTGATGGCAGTGGTAATGAAGAGATGGGGTCTCCATGATATGCTTGCAGTAAGCCATGCAGCCATGAAGCCGTTTATTGACACACAAAGCAAAGTTTATACACTTTTTCAGCTATTGCTAAAAATAGCGCACCGATCCTATTGGCGTTACCAAGCTATATTGCTTACTTGTAACTAGAAACATTGCTCAATCTGTGCCTCCTTTAAGCTAACCAGGTACACGCTGTATTTCATGTAAACCCCCATGAACTGCAGGGTAAGCACCCCGTACCAAGCACTTTCTTATCTCTTACATTCCTCCTCCAAAATCCCGCTTCTTGCCAAGGCTATTGGCCCACTGTGGCTAACACCTGCATGTCGGCTGTGCAAGCTGAGCAGTGCTGCTCTCCAGTTGTATTCCCACAGCTCCCCATACAGCATCTCCTCCAGGCTAGCAGGGGTGAGGCAGAGGAGTACCTTGCTGGACGAAGGCTCCGTACACCACCCAGATGGCACTGTGCAGCGTGGAGGACACGGAGGCGCCGGGCTGCGCCCCGCCCTGCGCCCGCACCGCCTGGATGCGGTTCAGCACGAAGATGAGCACGCCCACGATGGGGATGGCCGCGGCGATGCACGCCCACACCGCCACGTCGAAAGGGGCGAACAGGGAGAAGATGTTGATTTTCTCCTCGGGCTTCTTGATCAAGATCCCCACGGAATAGTCCATGTAGCGCTTGCTGAAGTCCACCACGCTCTCCCGCTCGGGGGTGATGGTGATGGCTGAGATGGCCAGGTCTGCTCTCTGCAAGACAAATGCATCGCGATCGCATCACAATCGCATCACGTCGCAATCGCATCGCATTGCAATCACATCGCATCGCAATCACATCGCATCACAATCGCATCGCAGTCACATCGCATGGCAATCGCATCGCACCGCAATCGCTTCGCAATCGCATTGCAATCGCACCACATCGCAATCACATCGCATTGCAATCACATCGCATTGCAATCACATCGCAGTCACATCGCATGGCAATCGCATCGCACCGCAATTGCTTCGCAATCGCATCGCAATCGCATCGCAATCGCACCACATCGCAATCACATCACATCGCATCGTATCACATCGCAATCGCATCGCAATAGCATCACAATCGCATCACACCGCAATCGCATCACATCGCAATCGCATCGCACCGCATCGCAATCTCATCGCAATCACATCAAAATCACATCGCAATCGCTTCGCACCGCATTGCACCGCATTGCAATCACATCGCAATCGCACCACATCGCAATCACATCACATCGCATTGTATCGCATCGCAATCACATCGCAATCGCATTGCAATCGCATCGCACTGCTTCGCACAGCATTGCAATCCCATCGCAATCCCATCGCAATCGCATCACAATCCCATCGCAATCCCATCGCAATCCCATCGCAATCGCATCGCACCGCATCGCACAGCATTGCAATCGCATCGCAATCGCATCGCAATCCCATCGCAATCCCATCGCAATCGCATCGCATCACAATCCCATCGCAATCGCATCACAATCCCATCGCAATCACATCGCAATCCCATCGCAATCACATCGCAATCCCATCGCAATCGCATCACAATCCCATCGCAATCACATCACAATCCTATCGCAATCCCATTGCAATCCCATCGCAATCCCATCGCAATCCCATCGCACCGCACCGCATCACAATAGCATCACATCGCATCATATCGCATCGCAATCACATCACAATAGCATCACATCGCATCGTATCGCATTGCAATCGCATTGCAATCGCATCGCACCGCATTGCACCGCATCGCATCGCAATCGCATCGCAATCGCATTGCAATCGCATCACATTGCATCGCAATCACATCACAATCGCATCACAATCGCATCGCATCGCAATCGCATCACATCACAATCACATCACAATCGCATCACAATCGCATCGCATCGCAATCGCATCGCTTCGGAATCGCAACTCAATCGCTTCGCAATCGCATCACTTCGCTCCCGGCCACCAGCAGGTCGGCCAGCGTGAGCCTTAAGGAGAAGCTTTTCAAGAACCAAGCGACCCCATGCCTTTCCTTCTATAACTTAAAACACTTAGATGCATTTATATAAATTCACTAAAAATCAGAATCACTTTCACCTTTAAAAGATTAGTTAATTGCACTGGTCTAAAGAAGAGTAATGGAAAATAATCTGTTAGGATACTCTTGAACAGAGAGCACGACCCTGACTCCTCTCTGGAAGATGGGTGTCTTATTTAACCTTTATCCCTCTCTTGTTTTCCAATGGAGGCCTAAAACTCCAAACCATATTAACCCAGTGCACTGTAAGCAGTAAAAAGAGAAACACCATTTATTTAGCTTGTGCATTTGATAGCAGGGTGGGAGAGCTAATGTTTGTTTTTCTCTCAGCAGAATTGCCAACTTTCCATATTCATGAAGAGATTTCATAGGACAACTGGGGAGAAGATTTTGTTTGTTTTTTAAAATGAATAAATTGATGGAAAAAGCTTGTAACAGGGAGAATGCACAAAGGCAACTTTGTTGCTGAAACTGCTTTGACTTCAATATTTAAAACAAGTAGGTTTTGCATGTAGGTAATCCTTAAAGAGTATGCACACTTGATGAAGTGTAAGATAGGAGTTAATAAATAAGATTCCCAAAGCTTTTGAAGAGCTTCAATTAGATTTTCAATATTTTCTGTCTTAATAAAAAAGAGTTCTCTTCAAAAACCAGAATATACATTTAGTTTCCTATCTCTAATTGTGTTGGGAATGTAAAGCAAATATTAAATGAGGAAGGTTTGCTTTGAAACCCTTTGGAGTCTGTGAAACAAATAGTAGCAGAAATACCATTTAAAAATTCTATAATAGGTATTTTATTGCTTCAAAGGAAGCAATTTCCGAAGAAATTTAACAGGAGTTCTTACCTTATTTTTAAATCCATGAAATTCAAACAGTTTATGTCAATGCAAAATAAATTAAAAATTCTTTATGCTCCCTAGCACCAACCAAAAACATCCCATTATCACACACGTTTGCTATTGCTTTAATTGCTTCTATTTCTTCCTAAACATCTTCTTACAGATACTAAGCCACCTATTTACAAGATAATAAGAAAGGTTTCACTTTCAGTAATAACCTCCACTGCAGAAGAGCAACCTTTTCTATAAAAAGCAGCAACATGAAATATCAATTCCTTTGATTCTTCTTCTTGATTAACTCTTGTCCCATGTCAGGTTATACTAAATACACTCATTTCATTCTCTGGGAGATTCTAACTTACAAACTCCACAACTACAACAATTAATTTACTCCTGGATTTACAATACTGGATTTAAGAAATTTGGTCTTCTCAGTTTTAAATGAATGAATAATCTTGAGACCAGTTTAAATTCTGATCCCCTATTACTGGGGCTACTTCACCTGTTTGGGAGTCAAACTCATTGTCATTACTCATTGGTCTTTATTAAACACATTGTCACAGAATGACAGAAATAAAGTCCCATCTACAGACAACCTTCAAAGACAAAATGACAAAGAATAAAACACTAGTAGTTAATATTTTATGGGAAATACCTTATTTTTTTTCTCTACTTTCTGTAGTCATTCCCTCACGCCCACAAACATGACCTCTATTCTTATTGCAATGCAAACACATAGATTTGCACCAATATAATTTATGTTGAGAGCAGCTGGAAGCAAATAAAACCAGAGACTCTCTAGTTCCTATCCTGTATACAGAGTCTTAAATTGCAGTTTATATCACACTCAAACCATCCATAGCTCAGAAGCATTCTTTCAGAAGCATTCCTTCATTCCTACATGATTCTCAGAAGCATTCCTTCATCCTACCTAATTCATTCTCCTGTAATTTTTTAAAATGCAGCTTCCTGTCTGTGTACCTTGTTAATGAGTTCTCCAATCATGCCATTCCAGGAGCTGTTTTGGAGCTGGTGTCCATACTTGCCATCAGGAGCTTGATAAATCTCATACTTGAAGCCCAGATTCTTGGCCAGTGCATCCAGGACATCAATGGAAAATCCTTTATATCGTTTTGGCTGCCCAAGGATGTTCTCTGCCACCATCACAAAAGGTTCTTCCTAGAAAACAAAACAGTATCTTAACTGACACTTGAAATGAGACTTTTAGTTTGCTTCTCTGAGCAAAAGGGTGTTTTCTGAGTTAATTCTGGACAATTTGGCACACATTTTGAGACACTTGTAACCTTCTGAGGCAAAAATTGTAGGTCACATGGGATATTGTTAAGTTTCCCAACTAGACACCTCTGCCTCAGCACTATCCTATCCATAGCCTTGTTTTTTTCCATAGTTCTTCAAAAGAAGTAGAAACTCCTAAGAAATTCAACTCCAGATTTAGAAAGCCATCTTTTATATAAAAGGCCTCACCTTTTATCCAGGACACATACTAAAACATGAGCTAAAAACACTGCAATTTTGTGAACATTTAAAATTTTGAAAATTTGAAGAATTACTTTCATGGATACTGGTTTCTGGACTATTTTAATTTAAGAAGTCTGTTTTGGGACCAAGGAAATGCAGCATTTTATGGTATGTTTCCTGTTGGGGATGGGTGTCCTGCTCTCCTGCAGGGGAATCCCAGGGATGTTGGTGGCATGGCCACTGCCTTTGTAGCCTGGTACTGTCACAGAAGGGACCTGCTCACCTCTCACACCAGCTACAGCATAAATTGAGGATAGAAAATTGAGGGCCAGAGGGGTGGCCTCCATGTATATATGTACTCTTAGGTACTGCCTATTTGTACCATGATTCCAAAAAAGAGAACTGAAAACAAAAACCCCTCATCATATTCTGCAATCTGCAGACTACAATATCTTAGCCAGGAATTAATTCAAGCCCTAATTTGCCCCTAATGTAGCACTTGGCTGACAGGAGCTCTTTACCACTCCAGACAGTAGTCCCAAAAGTGTAATGATTTTTTTGGAAAGATGACACCTTTCTAAAAGATATAGTTTATCTCAATGGGAATTTATAAGCTTGATGCAGGAAACACTTGATTAAATTTTACAGCCTGCAGTGTACAAGAGCCAAGATTAGATTATCGTAATTGGCCCATCTGATCTTAAAATCCATGAAATGCTGAAAACTGCCTATCCAAGCTGGAGGATGGTATCTGGAATGCACCCCTGTGCACTCAGGCCCTATGCTGCTTCTATGCCTGGTAGGAATTACAATGCAGAAAAACAGCACAAGCAAACAAACAAATGCCCTGTATCACTGACATAAAATAATAAAGGGCCATCATCTACCCTCCTTGCTTATGTAACTGATCATCCAAAAATACAGAACTGAAAATGACAGGGGAAAACACTGCAGGAAGAGCCCAAAATACTCCGCCGGACGCCTTTAGCTTTGGCCAGGCTGTTTCCTGAGCTCGGGAAGGAGCATACCAAGACAGTCACCACTTTGAGCGTCACTCCCTGCAGGTCGTTGCCCAGCCGCCGCTCCTGCAGGCTGCCGTTCAGCCCCTTCTCCGAGTCCCACGTCGCCAGCTGCAACACAGACACGAGACCTGAGCCACTGCCGGGCAGGAACCCTGCAGCCTGGCCAAACCCACAGCTGAGGCACAGAGGTTGGGAGTGGGTGGCTTTTTTTAGTGTAGAATCAGAATTGGGGTGATTCAGAGGACAGACTTAAACAAGCACCTTGCCTGAATGTACATTCACTGATGAGTGCAATATAAATCCTCTATTCTCTGCAGTATTTATCATTTCACTTAGTTCACGTTGGCATTACATTTCTCCTCAGTAAGTTTATATTGCCTGAGAGTCCCCAGGATTACCTGTGGTTGCACTATCCCAGATTTCCCTCTCTGCTCAGACCCTATTTTCAAATACCTTATGTTTATCAAACACTGACCTTTTTTCCCATAGTGTTTTAGCTCACCTACAGTCATAAATTCTTGACACAGGTTCTACAGTGTCAAACGCTCTCAACCTGCATTTTATTCAACTCCTATCTTAAGGCCTGTTTTCTCTGTTCTTGCCCTGCTTCTACCTGATCTCTGAAACAATTACAGCCTCTCGAGCTCCCAGGCTCCTGATGAACAAGTATCTCATATCTACCAGATGTATCACATGCATGTTTTCAGGATATCTCCCTGGAACATTACATCTAAATATTTTATTTTTCAATTAAATGTGCCATTTAAAAATAATTTTACTGCATTTTCTGAAGAGAAATACAGACTAATTCAATAGAACAGATTCAATAGAAAAGTCAATCTTAAGTGACCTTTGGATTATTCAAACTAAATATGCTCCTGAGCAGCAGCAGCAGCAGCAGTCAGACACTCCTCTGCCTTCAAACAGAATCCACAGTGTCATTTTATTCAGAATAGACATAAATAGTATCAAGTAGAAACTGTTTTCTTCTTTTTTTCTTCAGCTGTATGCTTAAACACCAATACTATGCTCACATATTTGGAAGCAGTGTTGTTAGCTGAAGGCATGCCCTGTAGAAATTAAACACAGTCCAAGATCTGTGAAATATGGATTCCTCCTGCCAGAAGCTAATTTTCATGTAACAAGTCAAAATCTTCTTGGAAAGAACTTATTTCACTGAAAATGCCTATGGCTAGATGTCTTACATGATTTATTTCTATGACTTCAGTTTTGTCCTAAAGCCTCACAAATCAAATCAACAAATAAAATGTGATGGAAGAGATCTGTATAGTTTTATTTCTGTTTTGTTGCATTCAGCTGATAAACAGGGAACTAGAAAAGAACAAGACATTCAGTGAATACTCAGCAACTATCACAATTGATGGAAATTATTCCACAGTCACTAAATCTTGAAAGCTGAGACGCAGGAGAGCAAAGACTTGAGGTACACCTTTTATCCAGATGACCTGGAGGATGGAGGAGGAGAATGTATGAATAATTTCCAGCTTTCTAATGACACTCCTGAAAGCTGAAATATCTCAGATTGAACACTCTCCTCCTGTGATGCAGTTTGGAGTGACAGAGGAGCGTCTGCACATCAATTCTGCAGCAACACAGGCAGATAAATACCTGTAGCCATGGTATCTTTTGAATTTGGATTTAGATGCTTGCACTAAAATATTTCCAGATGTTTCTCAGCCCTTGCTACTGCCAAACCAAATGGATAGATCTTTCCTTTGACAAAAATCAACATGGTTCAACAGACTTCAAAGATCAGTGTGGGTGTGTATAGCATCTATTGTGTCTCAAACGAGTAAAGAAAGCTTACTGTTTAATCCTTCTTCTCTTGTCCTAGGCATCTGATCAAGATTTTTGCCAAAATGGCTTGCAAAATCTACAGGTGATGATTGAATAGTCGTTCAAAATGGGAAATGTAACACATTCTAGTTATTACTTCGTCATTGGTGGACTGACACATCAATTTTTTCTCCTACACATGCACCTTTCAAAATCTGATTTCATGTAAGGGCTTTAGACGTCTTGAATACTTTAAATTTCATATTCTGCACTACCTAAAGAGTTCCAAAAAATACCAGACACAAGACAGTGTAAATCCATTAATTTATTCTTTTTTTTTTTTTTTTTCAAAAGGAGCAAAGATTCTTCCTCTATGCAGCAGGGGTAAGTGCAAAGACAAGGAGTATATTTTGCTTCAGAACAGTACTCCAGAGTACAAACTTTTCAGCCTCTTAAAAGCAAACTACAGAGATAAAAATCCTAAATAGAACATAAGGAAAACCATTTCCAGAAGGGGATTTTCCTGTACATCCTTGTGCTTTGGAATACTTCATTTGTTAAGAATTGTGCCAATTTTATCTTCCACTTCTTGTAGACAGACTTTTGTTTATAGGAATGATCTATTTACAGATATGTATATCAATTTGTGACAGGTGACCTGTCAAGGTCAGTGCCTCAGAAACTAATTTCCAGCACAGTTACACACCATGAGGACTTTTGTTAAGGCCATTAGAGTTTCATTCTTTGTAGAAATATGTACAAATTTCCTACCAGAAGTCTGGAGCCAAAGGTTAAAGCACAGCCATCAGCTGATAGGAGATAAAGGGCTTTTAGATCTGATTACGAGAAACAACTGCCTGCAGAATCAGCACTTGCAGGATGTGTTCTAAAAAAAAAAATCAATCCCCTCTAGAACATGCATTTAATGGCAGTCTGGGTGGGATTTTTTGATTCTCAAGTTACCTGCTTATGTGAGTTCAAGTTTTGGAACCAGCTGCTTTATGAGAGATTTTCAACTTAAAGCTTCCTAGCTTTTCTTTCTGAAACAGCCCTGAGAATCCTCTAGTTCTAGCCATACAGCAGAAGCTAAACTATCCAGTAAAGACTCTCCAGAGGAAACAAATGTGGAATTCAGACAAAATGGTAATTTTGAAAAATTCTGACTCAAAACATGCTTCCAATTTTAGTCAATATTTACTGCATTTTCAACTAAAACTGCAAAGGAAGGTTTGGAGAGAGAAAATAACAATTTTAACATTGTTTTCACCCTCCACAAGCAAGCCAGGATGAAACAAAGACACTTCTTCAAAACACAAGCAAAACAAATGTCTGTTACAGGCCCAACCAAATGGAGATGCAAATTATCCCAAACTACTAGTAAATTCAGTTGAAAACAGACATTAGGAAATAGTGTTCAATGTTTCTATCACAGTACTGAATGTGATTATCTACACTACTTCTTCAGTTTATGATACAATAGTTGTACAAATAGTTGTACAAATGATGTATGTCACTGCTATCTAACACAATTTTAAGTATGACACCATCCTAAACGTGATGTACTTTTTATGAAAAACATGATTCACATAAAAAATAAAAAAGATAATTCTCAGCAGATGCATACTAATGTTTGAAATGGTTACAATCTATCCAGAGTATATATCTTCTATTTTACCAAAACCCAAAAACTTTGACTGGGTGACTTTGTTGGAGCTAAGGTTACACTATCCAAAGAAAATAAACTTGGGAAACATTTACTTGAAATCTGAAAAAAATCTAAGAGACAGGAAAGTGAGAAGAGTGCAAGGCAGTCAGTTCTCACACCGTGAGACAGAGACACTCATATCAACCAAAGCACATTTTCTGTGAATACAAAAGTTGTTCTGTCCATGGAGTTAAATAAATTAATCTATGCCACTCACAGTCTAAAAATGCTTTTAGATTAGACTCAAACAGATTTCATTTGAATGGCAACTTGTTTCTTAACCTTGAAATCAACAGAGTTTATGCCAAGTATGATGGCCTTGTACCATGTATATGTAATTTACATATTGGTGTTTCATTCCCTTTGTAAGCATTGCAATACAGCTAAAAGCAGATTTTAAATGAACCAGATAATAAAAAAAACATAAACAAGAAAAGTAATGTTTACAGGAGACAAATATGAAATAAGGGAGTGGGCCATTAAATAAACGAGTATATTAGACACTTTTCTGTTACAATTCTAAGGAATAAAAGGAATTTCATTTAAATCCTAAAACAAATTTAAGTCAACTTAAAACAGTAAAGTCCACAATTCCTCTTCAAATGAAGTATAACAGTAATCTACAGAATTTTCTGCCGTTCAAAACAAGGTAGTAGTAGGACTCAAAGTTTGAAGTAGTTGTAGCGGTAGTAGTAGTTAAAAACTCTTTTGTATTTGTGCAATCCACAATAATATAAAACAGCATTCATAAAATGAAAAGGTATAAAATCTTTTACTTCCAAGCAAATCCAAACACTTATACAATTTATTTCCATCAGAGCTACATAATTATTATGAATATTCTAACATTTCTACTCTAAAACAAGCTTATAGTCAATATAGGAATAAGATACTGTGTATGATCACCAGATAAACTAATTTAAGATCCATTCTGTGGTCCAGCATAACTCAACCCTGTTTGCAGAGAAATAACAGCAAGTCATCTACATCCAGACATTCTAGTCTGATATTTTGCATTTATTTGTATTAAAAAACATATCTTGCTTCCAAACATTTGCAGTGTGGCTGGAATACCTGTGCACCCACAGCCACAGAGAACTCCAGAACACATTTAAACTACGAAGCAGGGGACTGAGAACCAAGTCCCAAACAGTACATAAACTCCCAGTCTTTGGGTGAAGATTTTATGCCATCCTGCTCAATGCTCAAGAGGCTCAGTTTGCCATTAAGGTTCACCATAAGGATTGCATCTACTTGATAAAAGGTCAGAGAATGGCAGAGAGACCATGGAAAGCTGCATAAAGTTAGAAACAGGATGCAGAGGTAAAGGCTGCCTCCCCTGGGGTTGCTTTGCTGCTGCTGCTTCTACAGGGGGACCTGTGTCCAGAACAGCAAAGGACATACATGTGGCTATTGATGCTTTAATGGGGCCTTAAGAATGCAAGACCTTCAGGGAGAAGAATTCCATTTATTCCAATTTCAGTGCAGGTTTTTTTTTGGAAATTTATGGTGCTATATCGATGATAATAAAATTTCTGCAGAGAATCACAGGAAAATGAGCATGAGGCAGAATGACCTAAAAATTACCAAGTCATTCTGGAAAAACTTGACTGCTTTTTCAATAGTTCTGCAGAGTTAATAGGTAGCTGAAATGAAGTGGACAATATGCTTGCATCAGTCTTATGAACCTTCACCTAGGGCAATTTGTTTCCTAAAAAAGACAATATCACATGATTTACAGATTAGCTTCTAAGAGACAATGAAGAATGATGTATATAGATGAGAAGAAAAGTTCTGAATAGGTCAGAGCAAGTCAATATTAAGATCTTGACTTTATTGCTTTTTTACTGTTTTGGAACAGGAAATAGGAAATTACTAAATTAAAATGTCTGAAATGCAAAGATATCTCAAAACTGTAGGGTGCTGAAAATATTTCAATCTAGTACAGTGAGAAAAACAAATAGGAGTGGTAAGAACTCCGATATGAAACAGTAATATGCATAAGTAGAAATGAACACTTGTGGAACAGAAAAATGGGAAATAGGCATACTTAACTGAAGAAACAAACACAGAAATTAATGAAAAAGTTCTGCAGGGTGACAATGAGATGCAAATGGTGATGAGCTTGTAAAACAATACTGCTGCACAAGTACCAGTGTGGTCCTGGACTCTACATCTCATGGCACAGGCTGAACAGAGCAGCCTCAACACATCTGAGAAGAATGTACAGTCTTAACACTGTGGTCAGCATCTGTCTGAACAAGAGTTAGGCATGATGGAAGAATATCAAGGGAGAACAGGACAACTGCTACTGTGATGGAGGATTCAGTTCATACAAAAAGGATGGAAGATGCAACTGTGCATATTTGAGATAAATGGAAAAATTGGAAACAAAACTAGATATAAGGCAACAGAACCACTGCTGCTAACTTTTTGCAATCTACAGAGACCCTTTCAGAGGAAATAAAATTGTTTCTAGATTCATTCTGTGCAGACTGTTAAATGAGAAACAGATAAAAGGGCAGGGATTTTTTCAGTATCTCTAAGTGAAACAACTTCATGGGAAAGGCTTGGCACATCCAGGACATGAGGAAGTAAGTAAAGGAAATCAAAGAACCCTCTAGTGGTTCTTGAATTCAGCAGAGATACCAGATCCAAAAAATTGCTTCACATAATGCTGGATCCCAGCCAAAGGTGATTAGGATGGCTTTGTCTCATGTGCAACAATTTGATTAGAGTCTCAGAGTGCAAGGTTTAACCTGTGATCTCCTCAGTTTGCCATTTCCCAGGCGATTGGATTGCTTGCCATCTTAAAGGCTGATGTAGGGGCATATTACCCACAAAGGTAAAAGGTACTGGCGTAGTTTCTTCAATAATTCCAGAATACTTGAAAACCTCAGCTGCTTTCATCTCCAAAACAAAAAATCACTCCCTGCTGCTGAAACAAAGCCATTCCTAGAACTCTGCCAGGGAGAAATCCTGTCAAAAGTGCACAGGAGCAATTTGAGGTTCCAGCCTACAACCATTAACTTTGCAAGCCTACGTTAACACCACTGGGTCCCGAGAGCCACACTTATATAAAGTTAATTGAGCATAGACCTAGAATAGAAAATAGAGAAAGTTCAAGAACACTGAAGGAGGGATTTGAGTAGGAAAGAGCAATTGACCTGAACTGACATATCTAAGGAAACAGATATACACCACTGCTCGCCTGAGCAGCCAGTGAGACAAATGGCAAATGTCTAGGACTGAGATGCCACATGAAGTCTGCCCTTGAAGCAGCACAACGCCCTTCAAAACTGTGAGGGAGCAGCCTCACAATTAACAGAGAAAAGCTGCACTAACAGCATCATCACCACACAGATAGTCCCATGAAACTCAGAATTTAAGAAGACAAACCTCTAGCTGTGCCAACAAAATGTACTTTGTCAAGAAGCTGGATAGTAACAAGCAGAGAATTTACACAAATTGGAATAAAAATTTTGAATTAATTCATACACCTGAAAACTAAAGAAAATTACTAAAAATTACATTGCATTGAAACAAAGTGCAAATTAGTATCAGAAGCATGCTTTTGACAGGTAAGATCAATGACTACTTGCCTGCCATTATCTAGAGAGTAACTAGATAGAATATGGATATGGAGTCTCTCTCTGCATGTCATTTACAATAATTCCTTCATAATAAATAGGGAAGATCTAGAGGGAAAAAGCTACATGAGTTAACCCAAAACTGTGGGAATAGTTTAGGACAGAGGATTACCAACAGAGGCTTTGGTACAGGTATTTCAGCATTAATATTCTTATTCTCTGTGTATTTCTTCAGGTCTTGCTCTTCAGATTCTGCCACTCACTGCAGCTAACAATTTTGACCCTATCTATCAAAACTCAGCAGTGCCTTGCTCCACTATTTTTATGGTCCTTCATTGTAGAGAATATCAAATATTTTGACGTGAGACAAAATGTTTTCCCTTACGTTTTTCATTAGCCAAAGAGCAATTCAATTAAATGTAATGACCATAGTATTAAAAGCCAACTACTTTACATATAATAGAGCTCTACAACATAAATGAAGATTAGACACATTATGCCTTATACTACTAATATTAGGGAAGGCAAGGTATTCTCATGCACTGCTTTCTACAGAATTGTGGCTGAGGAGTTTCATGCAGAATTGAAGAAATAGTTTTCCTTAACCCCATAGGTTTTATTAACACAGTGTCAGACTTCTTATACCCCTTGGGAGTAGATCAGCACCATATATTTTATATAGCATATACATCACATTTAATATTATGTTGAAGGACATAATTTGTGAGAATTATCTTTTATGCTGAAATAAGATACTGCTCCATTATGTGGCAGAGTGAGACATTATTTTGCTAGCAGGGATACCATTTCAGGGCTGCTCCTCTTTCCATATTGTGATATCTGGTGAACATCTCTGACTCCTCTGCAACACAAAAAACCACCTGTGTTCTACTGTGCTGAGCCTGGGCAACGTTTGTGTGGGGCAGCAAATCCACACTTGGCAGAAAAAGGAGCTGAAAGGACATGACAAGATAAATGTATTCTGTAATTCATTATACAAAAGTATAAATAGGCCATCCTCAGCTCTGCTAGAATAAATTGCTTCAATTAATACTAGTCTTTGAAGGAGAAGTGACTGCAACATGCTGATGTTATTAGTGCAGCAACACAAGCACTGAGAAAGATGTAGTACTAAATGAAGCAATCATGAGAGTGATGAAAACAATATGAGCAAGAATCTTATCCTCTGATGGCTCCTTTATGAAGTGCAGGGAAGTATTACTCCATCCCAAAATTTTTGTATTTCATTTCCCTGACATAAAATCAAAATGTGGTGAAGAAGGTGTTGAAAATAAATTGGAGGTATTTTCTACTAGACTCTCACAGGCTTCTCTCTTGAAAAGCAGGCAAGAAACCTCCACCCCTGTCCTGCAGTTTTGCCACTTTTCAAGGCTCTAAGACACAAACAAACGCTGCTGTTGAATCAGATGGCAGCATTGCCATAGGAAAAGATTTGTGTGCAGCACTACAACTCTTCTATGGGTCAAATAAATTAACTGTGAGTACCCAAGATACTGCTGAATCAGGCACTTCCCAGGGGCATTGCAAATTACCCTTCGATATGAACAACCAGATCTCTAAGCATAAAATTAAAACTGATAAGTAATCATAATAGTTGAACCAATCCAGGTATAAAGTCCTCAACAGCTGTCACAAGTAGCTGGCTAAAAACACACTGCCACTGGGTTACCTATTGAAAGGCAAACAAGCCCCTCTTCTATTTCCTGCAGTTTAAAAGACAAAGTCATTGTCCAGTGAAATCCAACATGTCCTGGACTCCAAGGATACTCTGAATGCTACAGCCAATTACTGGAAATCAGGTAGCTCAGGAATAGCTGCTTGTGGACAAAACTGAACCAATTCCCTTTACTACTACTCATTATGAGTAGGTAAAGTGGAAACAAATCCATTTCACACAGAGAGCAGATTGTTTTCAAAGCTTCCAAATGCTTTTTGGTACCAAATTACTAGCTTTTGAGAGCAGAACTATCCTTGTTATTCATGCCATAGTGACCTCAGCAGACTGTTTGTAAACAAAAAAAACCCATCATCAAGAAGTTGGATCTAACAAGTACAAATTTATGTTGATTTCCTATAGGTTTTTGTGCTGTACAGAGTGTAGTAGCCAAATAACTCCCTGCTGTGCTGTTCTAAGAATTTTACTGGGGAGAGAGAGCAAGAGAGGCTTGTGCATCTGTCAGGACCTACTCTTTCCAGTCCTTATAAGCAAGGGCTCTGCACAAAGGAATTAATGGGCATGCTACAACTGATTATGTCAAAACTGCTCTTTTTTTTGCAATTCCTTACTGGGTTTCTTGGATATTATCTGAGCTGAATGCTTTTGATGTCTCACATTCAAGAATTCCATCTATGCTTCTGCAGTTCTAACACCACAACTTTTCCTAGCCTGCTCCCTGAGGTACAGACCACTGTGTGATTTCACCAGCTGTGATTTCCACCTCCTGAAGCCTGGCCAACATGAATTCACCTTCTGATTCTGGTTAAAGGCACAGAGTCATCTCAGAATGAAAGCAAACTTCAGCCCACACTCTGGTATCACCTATCAAGCCATTTCTCAATGCTGCATTGAAAACTGCTCTTCTCCCAAACTTCAGACACCTATGGAAAGCTCCACAACAATGAGTAATTTTTTGCAGAAACTTATTTAAAAATAAGTAATGGCATTATCTAATTACCTCATGATATTTTGATGTCTTGATATAACAAGGACAGTGTTTTAGAGAAAAAGATAGACACTTTGCATTTTAGTTCAAAAGGTGTGGATTCATAAATGTAATTTATAAACCAAATTGAAAACTTAAATACAAAAAAGGTCAAAGTCTTAGATGAAATGTTGATACTTAAAAATGACAGTTAAAAAACTCCAATGATATTTTATCAGAATTGCTGTTAACACTTCCTCTTGACATTAGTAAAAACCCTAAGTGCCAAAGCTTCCTTGCTGAAGATTTTAAGTGAATTTTGACCAGCTCTGATTATCAGCACTGCAATCTACATCCACATCCATGGAACACTAAAAATTCTTGTAATAAATTTTAAAGTTCCATTTTTACTGAACTTTCCCTTATTTTGATCTTTACAATATGACTTCATCTTTATCCTCACTTCTCACAGAAAGCGACACAAAATGGCTTAAACAATTTGCAGATTTTTTTTTTCCTCTACAACAAAAGCCAATGAGTGAAAAAAACCCATAACTTGGTGTTTGGTAATGGATAATTGCTTCTCCAAGAAACAGAAGAACTGTAGATAGTATTAAGGAAAACATTAATTTTCTTCTCTGTAATGATGGGCATTTAATGGTTTTAATTAACAACAAGCTATATTGAGACAGCTTTCAAAAATATATTTATCCCTTGGGCTTTGTTACATACATAGAACAGGTTTTGTAAGGCAAATAAAATCAGCTTGCTCATAAAGCCAATTAGCAGAGAATATATAAACACCAGATCCACAGATAATATAGTTCATATAAACTATGTACCAGTTGCTAAGTATTCACAAGGAACATAACAATACACTTAGCTAATCTTTGCATAGTCTTCATACAGAAACTGTGGTAAGCATGAAAAATACTTTTCCATGTTGCTGTTTACAAACCTTGTGCTTACAGCCTATTGCCCTCCTTCGTTTTTCCTTGCTTCAAATCAACATCCAGGAGAATTTTTAGCTTTAAAAATAAATACTGGACAATGAGAACTTCTGAGCAATTTTGCACAGTGACAGACAGCGCACACTGGGTAGATAAGAAAGATTACAGTAATAAATACTTTCTCCCAGCTCCACAAGCTCCCATGTACCAGCAGAACTCCATCACTAGAAAGGATGGGGTAATTTCAGCAAAGTAGTCCAAGGTAAGAAATAAAAGCAGGTAAGAAATACAGCTTGTACTATGTGTAATGCTTAAAGTCTCCCCTTTCAGATTCCTTGCTGCAGCTTTAAAAATAAACCCTGATCTCCAGGAAGCTTTATTAGAGTCCCCTACATCATTTGTTTAGGAGGATTCAATAATTTAGTAGGTTTATGCAATTACTACAGAGTTTATTTAATATTGCACCTGATGCGTTGCTGTTTTCCAAGGTTTGAGAAAAGCTTCTAGAAAGGTCAAAGCTGATCAAATTAGAAAACAAGACATGATTTATGCATGGTCCAAACTTCTCAGGGGAGGGAGAGAAACACTTTGGGCCCATGGAGGGGCACAGATAAGGGAAAGCTGAGGAAGATGAGGGAAAGGCAGCAGTCAGACCTCATTTGAAGATCACCCTGCCTTAAAACATCACAAAATTTATTTCTACACTCTAAATGGCCCTTGGTCACTGCAGGGCAGGTGGTTTTTTAACAATGAAGAGCAGAGCATTTGTACATGGAATTAGAGCTAAAATGGGCAATGCCCTCAGAGAAATATGGATGCAGAAATATGGCAAAGAATTGCCACAAACATATCTGAGGAGGAAAAAACCATACACGTTACATTCATTAAATCCCTTTCTTACTGCCTTAACCTGATCTTCTTTCTGTTGCTATGGTGATTGTTATCCAGCCATTTATACATTTAAAGGAAAAAATCAGTATTCTCTCTCATGAAATTCAAAGTGTGAGAAGTATCTCCTTAATGCAATATAAAGACTATTTCCTCAGTGGACCCATCAGGCATTCACTTTCCTAAGGTCTTTGAGTCCATTCAAACTTCTCTCTTCCACACATGGTGTGGCAATGAATATCCAAATATAAGCAGACAGTCTCTGAAAATGTACTTCCTCTTATAGGTTGTAAGCTGCCTACTAGTTCATTTTATTAAGTATCATCTAGGTTTCCATTACGAGAAAAAATGAATTATTCCTCCCATTTCATCTTTTAATCTCTTTATTTCCTAAGCACCTAGATGCACTCCCTCCTTTTGTCTGCTTACTGAGCTGAAAAATTGTAGCCTGTATGTCTCTTCATATAGAAGCAATCTGATATCTCTAGTCATCCTTCTCCCTCTTACATGTTTTCTAGTTCTTCCAAATATTTTTTGAAAGGGGAAAGGAAATAAAAATCACAAAAAAAACAACTCAATCCAAATTATAGACACTGGCCAAAAATCAGCCCACAGAAAATTGGGAAACTGACTTAAGAAAGCCAACTTTTGAGTGCAATATTTTAAAATTATTTTGGAAGAGTTGCCTTAGAAATCTTCAACACTGCATTTCAGCATTAAAATGGAGAAACAGCTGAACAAGGAAAGTAGAAAGCAAATGTCACCAATAGAAATTGTATATATTTAGATAATATATATACTTAGAAAATGGGAAATAAATTCTTACCTACTACACGAACATAAAATGCAGAATTATTTAATGTTTCATTTATTAGAAAAAAAATGCTATCACCCTTCATTGTATTTGTTGGGACCTTTTCCTAAATCCCTTCCCTTGCATAAGCAGAAGGTGGTACATACTAAGTAGAAAGCTGTGAGCCTGCAGTAATCCCCCTCCTCTCACTAGGTCTACAGTAAAACAATTTGTTGTAATTACTGCCCACAACTTTTCATAAAGTAAGGGGAATTTGCAGCAACTGAATTTCCAGTATTTCTTTTCCATAAAGTACATCAGGCCTCAACAAGTGGTCTAGCCACTGTGAACACATGAATTTTTTTGTAACTCACAGAACTGCCGTATAGATCCCAGAATGTCTGAAGGCTACAGAATTTCCTCACAAATCCAATTAATTAAAGGAAATAAAATTAACAGTGTGTTAATAATTATGTGGGTTTGTCCATACCTCCATGGCAAAATATTCCCAGCTGCTTTGGAGCAAGCTTGGGGCAAGCCCTGATGGCTGAAAGGCCCTACAATCTGCTGGCTGCCCATCAGCTTAGCAGCTTGTGCTACTGGAGTGAAAACTTGGCCATTACTGAGCTCTCAGGGCCTGCATTAGAGACTGACAAGGAGCTTCACTGCAGACTTCAAACTGCAGCAGTTGCAGGAGGGGTGGATGAATGGCTGACAAATACAATCATCACATCAGCCCAGGAGATGCTACTAAAATGTGGCTTATTAGCACTGCCAAGGTGACAGCTGAGAGTCTGAGCTCTGATGGACCTGCAGAATTGACACAGCCCAGGACTGGAAGAATCTCCAATAGCTGAGGTCCTTCCAGAGCAGGCAGCTCCAACCATACAAAGCTACATCTGCACATTGCTCAGAAGCAGAAGAAGGTCTCCTGCACTGAGGGCTGTCAGGCTGGTAGCAGCACAAGCACACTATCATTTTTAGAATTCCAGGAAGGGAAAAAGATTTGACTGTTTCTCACCCAAAATATATTGAAAAGCCTGAAGGCCAGAAAGATGGATACCCAGGTCACAGACCCTGCATCCCAAGAGAGACAGGATGCAACTCTTCAGGAGGCCCTTCAAAAGGCAGGTTAGAGACAGCTCCCCCAGTGGGTGGTTTTTCCTTCACCCTGCTGAGTAACACAGGCTAAATCTAAGATCATAAATGAATTAGCTAAAATGTACTCCTGTAAAAATATACCCCTTCCCACATTCACCTAAAGCTGTCATAAAAATGGCATCTCTTCTTAGGAAACACACAGTTGTCATTAAATATATATATATATATGATATACATGATATATGTAGACAGATATATATGTATATATGTATGCATAAAGAAGCCTGTGCAGTTATCTCTCATAAGAATCTGTCTGAGTTTAAATTGCCTTTCAGTACTAAATGTCACAGTCACTATAGAGAGCTACAATTTAAAAAAACTTATAGGACTGAAAATATTTTTCTCAATACTCCTATCTAGTTTTCTTAAGTTTTTTTAATCTAGTTACTTGTCCTTTTGGGATGCTTCTTTCTCCTTATGCCAAATCTCCTGGTCTTGAATTGGTACTGCATCAGTTAGGAGAAAGAATATCAGATCTCTCCAAAGCAGGAGTTGGCTTTTAATGTGAATAAATCTCATGTTAATGACTTTCATCAGGACTTCAGTCTGTGTTAGTCTGGCAAAATTACAGAGGCTGCACGTGCACACAGAAAATCAAAAAGAACCAAGGTTTAATTGTACAATGGGCTGCATAGCAATATGTCAGAACCTTTTGGTTAAGGAGTCTCACAAGACTAAGAGACCAGCAATCCCATCAAACAATGACAGCCACCAGCACATCACCCCTATCCTCCCAAGACCCACCACACCAACACAGATTTCTTCCCAGGCACGGTAAAGGTCACCTCGTGGATGCTGCACAAAGTGCTGACACTACAGCTCATGCAAGATTTCACATTCAATATTCTTCAGTGAAATAAACTGACTCTTCCCATCTCTGGCTTAGGATCTGATAATCATTCCAATGATGGTGTAAATTACCACAGCAGACTCTTCATTAACGTGTTCCAGGCTATCACACTAAGCCAAATAGATGTAAAAAGACTAACACCAGACTCAAATTTTGACCATATTTTGACTTCCTATGTAACAAAGCAGTTGCATAAGAAGGACATAAGGTAAAAAGGAAAATAAGAAGGCATATTATACTGACTTTCTTGCTCTTCACAGATTTTCTATTTTTAACTTTTTCCACTGAAGTACAAGACTAAATTGAAGCCTGCTGTGAATACATTCAGGAACTGCACTCATTTTGTTCAGGCTAACCTGTGGTCCTAAACCTTTTTGTTGCTTTATAATAAACACCTTATATGTTGCAACACAAACCAAAGGCATCTACCTCTCACTGCCACTATTTCTGTGTCTTAGTTCATGATATCCATGCTCTAGATCTTGTTATCTTTCTCCCAGGATACTTGCCCTAACATAACACGAGCAGGAAACTTCTCAGGCTTACTGCACACCATGCCATTCCAGCTGTGGAACTGCCTCCCAAGGATGGGCACTCGTTTCATTTGTTTATCTATGACTTAAACAACTTTTGTTATGGCCAAGAAAAGATTCTGGCTAACCATCTTAACATCACTAAATTTGGACCAGCTCTGTTAAGGCTGTGATCCAGGTAGCTCCCTCAGTTTAGGGAGCACCTTAGGCTCCAGCCTGCCACCAGGATGGAGCTGGAAACAGGAGCAGTGCTTAATTTCATAGTTCAAGGGGCAATGATATTTCATAACCAGTCCAAATCCAACATGAAGATGGATGTATAAGTGAGGAGAGGAGACTGAAATGGGGAAGTAGGAGCCTTAGGTTTTCATGAGAAGATTATTATGAGATATCATCAGTGTATGATATATTGATGTGATATGTGCACTTCCTGCAGCTGAAATATCAGAACAAGACACAGTTGTTCTTCCACTACTGTAACCATTTGATTTCTCCTAGTTTCAACATGACAGTGATACTGGAATTGATTTAATGTATTAATGCCACTGGAAGTTATAAGGGCTTTTGGCAGAACCTATAAAATGGGAAGAGTCCATCTGTTCCATTATGCTGATGATGTTGAACAGCAAAGTGTGTCAGCCAGAACCCACCCCACACAACCCCAAACCTTTAATTAAGAAAGCCTGATATTAAGTTGTACTCAATTACATCATCTGTAATTTGCCACTGTGCTCCCAGAGCTAGTCCATATGCTTGTGAGGCACCTTTTCAAACCCTCTTTTGGGCACACTACAACTATCATACAATGCACTTGTATTATAATTAAATTTAGTATAATTACTTTACAGAGTGATCACTGACAGTCTATTGTTCAGGAAGAATTAATCCTTTGAGCCTTCCAACATCATTTTAGTTCCTGGTTCTAAATGAGATTTCAAAGAATGTAATTTATAGTAACCAAAATCCCCAATGTATACTTTCATATAGCCTTCCTTTGTTACAGCAGCTCACCAGTAAAATGCTTCTGAGTTAGAGCACTCCTGGTGTGCTGATTTACCTAGGCTGCACAGGACCACTCAAATGGGGAGGAAAGCAAGCAGGAATTCTTAACTGATCACCTTGATGTCTTCTCTTTCTTCCTCCTTCCCAAAATATGGGTGCTCAGAACCCTTTCAGAGCCAGTTCCACTATTAAAATAGAATTCTTCCCCTAGGAGAATGCTTGCCTTTCCAGCAGCCAAAGAAATCCTCCCATCCTAAACATCACACTAATTCACAAATATATTTAAAGGAGGTGTGATGATTGGACTTGAGAAAAAGCTGGAACTGCTACCATACAAGAAACCAGGAAGTTTGATTTCTTCCTAAATGAGATGCTTTTCCACGGAGAGGAATCCAAGTTGGGCAGTGCCAAAACATTTTGTTTAGACTTTTTTAATTCAAGTAAAATGTTTTGACAAGTGGAATCCTTGGAAAAATCCTTTGCAGATTTCATCCATACAAGTATTGAAAGCTATTTCCCTGTTTTGTATCCATTGCAATCTGAGTTCTCAGTTTCTTTCTCTGGATCAGTTGTTAGGCATATTGCATACCCCACTGAATAAATTCCTCCAGTTGCACTCCAGTCCCTCAGGACCACCATGCACAGGAAATATTTGAGAGAACCTGGCTCACAATACAAGGCAGAAGATATTAAAACAGGTCAATATTGTGGGGTTTTAAAATTGTCTTGTCAAAATTAAACCCTTCAGGCCAGTTAAAAAATTCTAAATTTTCATTTAATATCTTTTACCAAAATAAAAGCTTTTCTTGTGCAACTTTTCAATGAAAAATTGCCAACTGCCAACTGTAGCTATCACTACAGCCAAATTTCTTGATGTGATTTTTTCTAAATACCATGTTGAAAAGCTCTCTTTCATTCTACTTGACTAATTAATATTTCTCAGCTATTAAGGCTCAGTCCTTTTTACTGTCAGCAAGGTTTGTTTGTGCAATCAAAGATGCTGGCCACAGATCTTCTGGAGGTGACATTCCAGGAAAATGTCACTGTTAGGATGATCAGCACTCAATAATATGCGGGTATTGAAACTGCATCAAAAGACACATTTTGTGCAAAGTCTGAGAAAATCTGCATATTTCACACTTCTGCCACCTAACAGATAGAACAAAAATTTTCTCAGAAAGCACATAAATTCTTTTTTTATTGGCTGAAGTAATTGAGCAAAATAAGAGAATCACTGGCAGTCGTTCTGCTCCTGCCTCGTGCATGAGGTTAGCTGGTTTATGAGTTAGTTTGTGAACCCCAACTGCAATGTCACTAGCAGCTGAGAGCAAAAGCTTTGGGGTCTCCAGATGCCAGAGCAGTATGATTACAATGCCATCATATCTCTAATTTTAAAGAGATAAGTCAAAAATCTCTTAAAATTATCTTCCTGTCTTTCTTTCTGCATGGAATACGAATGGAAATGTTTGCTGGAAAACATAGGAGGTACCAAATGTATTTTCTAGAAGAAATATAAAGTTGTAGATACTGACACTTAAAACATGATTGTTCAGAGTTCAGCTTACCCTCTTCCCTATGGCAAAGTATTCTACAAGGAAGAGAGGGACATAAGCAAAGTTAGAGGAGGAAATAGAAGTGCCAGTGGTAGCTGACTTAGGTCCTATCTACCCAGCCTAAACAGTAATACAATGAGATTTATCAACTCTCCCCTCCATAAAGATCTGGCCACTGCTATCCATACATCAGAAAAAGCTCTAATACACGAGAAAAAAATGCAGAGAATGAAAAGATGTGGAACTTTCAGCTGGAACAAAAGCCATCAATTCTGCAGGTTAAATTTCAGTTGCACATTATGTGTTCCTCCTGCAGCTTCCCTGTCAACTCTTCATGATAATTTAAAAATTTCATATTAAAATATTAATTTCGAATATTCTTCACGATTAAATCGTTCACTAAGTAAAATTTCAAACATGTTTTCATCTATAAAATAACACCAGAGGCATTCTTCTGAGACAGTGTAGTTCACTAGACTTGGGTCACTTCCCAGAAGTGGGGATCAAGCATTCTTCATCAAGAAAATTGAGCTGTAAGACAAGTTTCCCAGGTGAGGAGTAAAAGAAAGTAAATTAACTTAAAAAAAAAAAAAAAAAAAAAAAGACAAAAGCAAAAAAAATCCACAAATAAACACACCACTTCCTTTGAAAAGTACACTGACAAGCTTAATACTAATTTACTACAGAAACACCACTGAAAATGATGCAGCTTTTAAAAGAAAAAATAGGTAAAAAAGAAAAGGTGACAGGAAGTTTGTGGGGACCTGGTCCACCTGATGATACTATGTAGTGGGTGGACATAAAACAGAAAACATGAATGTTTGTATGGACACAGTTTAAATCCCACAGAGCAGTGGCACAGAGAGAAGAAGGGGGAATGACCAGGAAAAACTGAGCAAGAAGCCAGGAGGTGGAAGGAAGATGCACAGAGGGAGACAAAAGGAGAGGCACTAAGGGCTGAATAGACAGAATACCACAGCACAGAGAGATGGCAGGCAAGCAGGGACAAGCAGCTCATTTTCCCTGATGGCAGTCAGCAGAGGCATCACTGCTGCTGCACCTGACAGGCAGAGCAGCTTAGTAACCAAACAGCATCCTTTAGAAAGAGAGGATTGTTTGTTTGCTCCTCCCAGAGCACCCTCTGGATGTCATGGCAAAATATTATTAGTTGTGTCTCTGATGAGATTTCTAATAAAGGTATCTTCAAGGTTTTTCTTTCCACCTCTATGTCAGAAACTTCAAATTATTTGGTAAAGATGCCATATTTTAACAATACAATTTCTCTAAAGTAGAGTAAGCAGAACTCTAAACTATAAAATCTCGAGCATTAATATCTGCAATATGTCTTTGACTTGTTTCAGAGAATATCAGTTTACTATTGCAGAATAAATATGCAAAGGAAAACAGTCACAATTAGACACCTCACAATTATACTACTTCTGTTCATTTTCTCCCTTCTTTTCTTAGAAATTGGAGATGTTAGACAGTTTTAAAAATGTCTACCTTATGAACTATAGCAGTAGCACTGACATTACAATTTCAGCCATGGCACAATAAACAAGTTCAGTAAATTCTCCCACATTCATAAACCAACAGTATTATCTTTTGATATCAAGAAATGCTAATACATGGCGCAGAGAGCTTGCAAAGTAATTACATTGTAGATTGACACAATCATCACATTCACTCCAGATTTTCTCTGTGAGCTGGAATTTAGGCATTAGCAGCCATCTGCCCTAGGAGACAAGTATGAGGCTCTCACTGGAGTCCCCAAGAACTGAGGATGTTGACAATGGGCCAAGTTTCAGTCCCAACTCAGCATAGAAATTAAGCATTCCAACAGTCACTGAATTTTTAGGTTAGACTGAGGTTAAAGGGCTTGCTGAATCAGGACCCCATCCTTCAAATGTTAAACTTCATAAGAAATAAATATAATTATTAACATTTTCATAAACTGCCTAGGTAAGTCCTCTGGTGTTCAGAGAAATCTGACAAGAACAAAATCCACAAAATAAACCTTGGTTTGCATAGTCAGAATCTTATGAGCAATACAAAATCACTTGGATAAAAACACCCCAGCCCTCACTTTGAATTTGGTATGCTACTGCTTTCTACCCTTACTGTCTGTGAGCATGACTGAAGTGAACTGTGAACACAAGAGGCCTAAAATAAAGCCAGATCAGAATTGAGTTCACCACAAGAGGTGTAAGACAGACAAATCCCACAGCTCCAGGTTTTTCAGAGGGAACATAATGTGCTTAAAACAATGAAATATTGTGGTAGAATACTGATATTCTCCTACTTAACCCCCATTTATTAGCATAATGCCAAAAGGAACATAAAATTTCATTAACATGGGCAGTTAATATAGCAGTCCTGTTTACAATAACTGCATTCTATCTACTGCCTCTATATAACTGTACTTGTTAGGTTTTTAGCAGGAACATAAGTGGGTTTTGCAGTCTTTGTATGAATTTCATGTTGTGGTGGAAATATGACTACCAATGCCTGAGCTAATTTAAAGCTAGATTAGACATGGTTAGGTGAACTGTTATTACACAGCCTGCAGAGCAAATAGAAGCTGTAATTCTACTGGGAAAATATTCCAGGCAAGATCCTTAATTGGCAAAATCTGATCAATATCCCTTGACTTGACTGCTCTTCTATGACTGTACAAAAAGTGAGGTTCCAGCTCACTCTTTACCAGTGACATCTTTGCTAAGTGCTCTGAGTGAATTTCTGTATATGTTAACAGGAACATTTCAGGAACTGGCTCTTAAATCATTGCTACAATATTCTGGACATCCATGTCATAGATTACATTACCAAAGTATAATAGTGAAATCTCTGTGGAACTGGTGTCTTAGAGATTATTTATCTTATTTACACCTTTCTTTCTTTCTTTTGAAAGCATTTTATTTGCCTTATTTGGCCATTCTTAAATTACCACTAATACAAGTGAACTGCAAACCAATCTCTCTACACCTAAAGTACAGTAGGAGACTTAAATTGTTTAAATGTAATGAAAGTTGCAACATGATATTCCATTTATAGGAAAAGGACAGTTTGGAACTATAGAACAAAATAAAACTGCATTTAACTTTACAATCTAGAGACTTTTCCAAAGGTTTCTATATGAAAGGAAAAATAATTTTTGCAAATATAGTCTTAAATGTAATGTTTACCCAGCTCAGTATATTGCTCAAGACATACCACAGGCTCACAGGAAAATAAGAATATTAGTGGTCTTTTTTCTTTTCTATTTTATGCTGTTCTCCTCAATTCTGCTTTCAATTCATTAAAAAATGTTAAATATAGAAAAAGCATCCAAACATCTGACAGTGTCACCCACTACACCAGCAGAAATATGACAAGGTTAATCATCTAGTTTAAAGGAGTCTGACTTCCCCTAGCAGGAGATTGCTGCTATCAGTTTTCTTATGGAGGAACAGTCAATAATGTCTTCTAATCTCTAATAACAGACACGGGAGAAACATCCTATTACAACCTAAATAAATAAGACAAACTTTAATTTTAGACCTGTCTATCAAAGGGCTATTCCAGTAATTATTACTATGATATGCTTGGCATATTTTTTTTTCTTTTCCAGGTTAATGATTTTTAGATACTACTTCAATTAAATGTCATTATGGTTACAAGCAATGAGATTAAATTATATTTTGGTTTAAAAATACAATTATTTGCCACTTATCCTCTCTTTTCTAACTTTAATTTTTTCCAACTCTGTTTTCCTCTTTTCAGTCACTTCTGTGTATTCCCCCCAACTGCTCTCTACTTATTTCCCAAGTCAATTTATGGGGACCTTGTTCTCACAAAAAAGGGGGGGCTGGTGGGGAATGTGAAGCTCCAGGGCAGCCTTGGCTGGAGTGACCATGACATGATGGAATTTTGAAATGTTGGGACAGTGAAGAGGGTGCACAGCAAAGTCACTGCCCCAGGCTTGAGGAAAGCAGTGGCCTCTTCAGGGATCTGCTTGGTACAGAGCCATGGGATAAGGTCCTGGAGGGAAGAGGGTTCCAAGAAAAATGGTTAATATTCAAGGATCACCTCCTCCAGGCTCAGGAGTGGTGCATCCAAAAAGAGGAAGCCAGGCAAAGCACCAGCAGGCCTGCATGGAGGAGCTGCTGGACAAACTCAAACACTAAAAGGAAGCCACAGAGGGGCAGGAGGAAGGACAGGAAGCCTGGGAGGGATACAGGGAAATTGTCTGAGCAGCCAGGACCTGGCTAGGAAAGATGAAGCCCTGACAGAATTCAGTCTCATCAGGGACATCAACTTCTCTTGTACTGCTGTAGTGTTGTTTCTGAATTTCTGCACAGTCACATATAAATGGTATATCACCACCTCACTTTTACATGAATTACAAAGTAAGATATTCAGGGCAGGTATAACACACATAGATATATATATATATATATACATATATACACATATATACATATATAACCGTAGCTCAAAGTACACAAAACAATCCAAATTGTCAAAGAGGATGTAAAACACCACCAAGGTAATGCACCAGCTTTTCACTTCCTGCACTTTGATATTAAATATGTGTTCTGCAACATGAAATTAAGACACGTAGATCAAGTCTGAGGGAAGAAGTCAGCAAACCCATGTTTTGTTTCCACTATTTATGTCCAGATATTAGGCACTGTCACTATTGTGCTTCAGACTCTTCTGTCACAATAAAAAGGAAAAAAGTGAAATGAATAGATTCCAAAAATCAGAATTAAAAACAAAAATATAGACACATTTCTACTAAAATAAAGCTCAAAGTATTTCCAGTCTCACGCTAGGACAAAGAATACCTATTTTTGAAACAAAGCTTTCTATTTAGTAAGGCAAAAAAATATCAGAAAAATGAATGCATTTGGATATTAAGGGGTATTTCCATGAACTTGTAAGTTTGAACCTGATTCTGAGCTGAAAATCCCAAACAAGGTAAATCAGAGGCAGCTGAAACCCAAATCATGGGGCTTTTTCCCCATGATGGAGACCAGCCGTGACAGACAGTTCCACTACCAGATTTTGGAGATGTTAAACTTGATTTTAAGACCAGAAGAGGTCACTATAATGACTCCACTTTGGATTCCTCCACCACAAGGTTTGAAGACAAACACTTAGGCCTGTAGTCTCTATGAAAATAATACAATGTCTCAGGACATCTAACTTTGACCTGATAAATGAACTCATGGAAATTTCTTGTCTGTAAATAGGTTACCCTACCATTTCTTTTCCTCATGTAGAAAAACTGGAAAGGGAATTCATGCCCTTTTCTCTGTATTACAAATACACAGAAAAAGACATGAATTTGAAAGTGCCACTGCTCTGCAGTCTTTGTCCAATATGAATTCTAGAATACAGAATAATTATTATGACTGTGGTGTTGATAACATTGATCAAACTACCCTGAGCATTAACAAAACACTGCATTTTCTGGTTATGAAACTGACCCCATGACATCTTTTCACTGCCATTGAAGTAAAAGGTGACAAGAGAACAGCAGTGAGAGAACACAGATCCTTTGATTTTAACCACAAATCTCCCAACAGTACAAATGGCACCCATTGTTGTGTAATGAAAAAAGCTCTCTTATTAATAATTTCACTCTTTTCATCTTCAACCTACTAATTTTCATGTTTCCTAGAATTTATTTTGCCTTTATTACAGTTCTTGATTCAACTCAAAGTTAGTATCTTGTTTCAAAGATGCTGGTTCATTCTACCTCATACTGGCAGAAAGCTTTTAAACAATCATGAATTCAGTATTACATCTACTGTGCTATTAGCATGGAAATATCTTACTGTTCAAGAATATTTCCTCTGGGTCATAATTATAATAAGAATAGATTCCTTAGGGCATAATCTAACAAAGTACTGAAGTTGAAAGATTGTTTAAAGCCTTATTGAGGTAGATGTCTACCATTTTCTTTCAAAAAACAACATCAGAGGTTTATAACACATCTGAAAGTTTTAATGTTTTTATTTTTTCTTGTTTTGAAGAAAAAAGAACCACACGCAGTTGAGAGTTTCATCAGTCGGCATAATCACTTTAGCATAGAAATTTTCACCCTAAAAGGCTCTTCATCCTTTTTTAGCACATGTATTCAGTAATTTCTGCAGTGGAAAGTCACAATGTCAACAGCTGGAGACGTGACAGGTAAATCATTTCAAAGTACACAATAGTTGGAGAAGGGGAAAGTCAAGGGAGTTTTCAGGAAGATGGGAACTAGCAGCTTACATTTATCTCAATAGAAGTCAATTTGCAACACAAATTAACTAATAGAGCTAAGAATCTGCTTCAAACTCAGAGAAACAACACAACTGAGAATAAACTTCAAGAAGAAACTAGCTAGGCACAAATGGGCTAATTTGCACTGTAATACAAGCAAAAAAGTTAAACAAGAGATCATGGCCAGTATTATACACCTAAAGGAAACACAAGCTAGGCTGGGAAAGGGACAGAGCCAGACTGTGATCAGATCCAAATCAATTTGCAATTCATTACAGGACTTTGGCCACCTTAAAGGCACCTAATTTTCACAAGAATTCAGGCAGCTGCTCTTCCCGGATGTCCTTTCTCCACACTCCATATTCTCCAGATAAATCCTTTAAAACATGTAAAAATCATCAACCTATACTACTGATGTAGTTAGAAGCATTTTTGTAAATAATGTGGTTTCTATATACTTGTATCCTCGTCCCCTATATTTAATTAATCATTTAGATTATATAAGTGGGTCGCTTGCAACTCAAGATAGTCTGTGATTCAATATAAATCACTATCTTAACTTCTCTTAAGGGAATTAGAAGTCATCTAGCTGGGAGATGTCCAGGTAAAGCACATCATCTGTCCTTGCAAATAAACAGGTTTGGGTTCTTTTAAGCAGATTACTACAGAATAGTAACATAGTAAAATATTTATACAAAGCTATTAAATGATACAGAGTGAAGCAATGCCACATTTAGAGGAAGAAGGAATTTAAAAATCCATTCAAAACCCAGTTCAAAAGCAGCCTCATTTTCTACTAAGGAAAAATAAAGATCTGCAGATGTACAAAGGTCTTCATATGAAGGTAACTTCAGGGAGACCATATTTCTCTGAATACAAAAGGCAGCAGTAGGAAGAAAGACATCAAAGTCCAGCCAGCTAGAATTCCAGCTAGCTAGAATTCAAGATTTTAGTCTTTGCAAAAGAAAAATTAAAAGGAAAAAAAAGTTTGTGCATTTTTCTCTTAGATAATTAAAAGAAATGCCAAGTGAGAGTAAGGTTTAATAAAGTAGAATTTATAAATTAGAATCAGAGACACATTCATGAACAGAAAATACCTGGTTTTAATAAACTCAGCTGAGGTATATAGATGCTTGGTAATGATGCACAGCCAATAAAGGTGTCTGAAATGCCTGCAAAGAGAAGCAACAGGCAGAGAAAAAATAAGCTAAAGGATTGCTGTATGTTTGGTGTGTTTATGTGGATAACCTTACATGTGCTGCCTTTCTGAACACAGAGCCCCCACTTGCACTGGCTGTAATCACTGCGTGCCAGTTACAGGGGAAGGAATTATTGCTTGTTATTGGTGAAAATGGGGCAAAATTTAGTTAGGATTTTACATAAAAGCCTTATATTTACATGAAAGAAGCTAATGTATGTATATATACACATAGAAAAAAATTCCCTATATGAAATTACTTCCTGAAACTGGAAATCATATAGATAAAAAATGATGGCCAAAACATTTCCTAGCTTTCTGAAAATGAAGAAAAAAGTTGACCTAGAAGATGAACTATTTATTATACCTATGAAAAAAACTAATTTTTTTTTTTTAAATGACAACTGATTTAAAGAAATATTTGCACAGGCACTAGGCTAGCCTGCATTTTCTTTATATCCAAATTTACCCAATTTTTCACTCTAAACTATTACTAGACAATCTGTTGCCATTTTTTGGGAATTGTCCAAAAATATCTATCAAATCCTCATCAGCTGATAGATGATACAGGAATGTACCAATTTCCTGTACTGCAGGCAACTGAAGCATCCCAAATACCCCCAGCCTTGCAGTTTTCTGCACTCCCTGTGCTATAACCAGACCAGGAGTGCCCAGGGCTGTCACCCTGACACGAGCTCAGATCCTCTGCTGAGAGCTGAGCCCTGCCCATGCTCCAGCCAGGCAGATGGGCCAGCCCAGAGAACTGGGAGGGACATTGCAGGACTGTCTGCAGAATGCTGTGCAGAGATAATGCAGAAAAACTCTTCCTCACAGCAATATTAAACTCTCTAATATAATGTACAGTCTGGAAAGCAGCTGTATTTCTAGCTTGTAATCAGCTAAAGGAAGCACTGATATTGTCTGTCAGGCTTATTGATGACTAGTATCCATAAATTCTTTCTGGTTTTCTCATATCCTTGCATTTCCACTGGGCATGTCTAGTTTCTCAACACTGAATTTTTGACAGCATTAGTGAACAAACGAAAATAAAATAATGAATCCTACTGCTGTGCTTTTTCCATCCTAAAAATATGCCCATATAAAGCCTTTAAAATGCTCCCAGAAGAATTGCTTTTTGTTGATTTGTAATTTTTTAAGTGACTGACATGAAAATCAGATTCTAGTACGCCACAGAAAAAATTAAGAGACAGTGAAATCTATAGATGCAGTACACATCTGTAAGAGCTTGCATGCTTTACAGTCTTACCCAAAATTTAAAGATTCAGAATGTTTATGCAAATGGTTAACAGCAACAAAAATAGGGAGACCATTTGGATTTACAATCAAGTACATTGTGACATAAAAAAGTCTGAGACAGCCAAGACCAGACATCCTTCAGTACAAATACATCAGGAAGGCAAGAGAACTCGTTCCTGAAGTGGATTTCAGCAGAGATGCTCTCAGTCAAGCAAGTATTTAAATCAACAGACTCTGTCAGTTTGCTGAAGTTGCAGGCCAGCTGGAGGTCCCTTCCCCATGAATCCTGCATGCCCAGTCTCTGGGATGGCTCAGATCAGCAGCCTGTGCTCCTGGTGCACTCTGCACAGAGCGCGGTGCTGCTGCCCGGCTCACCGCAGTGACAGCCACAGGAGCCGAGGGAATGGCCTGAGCTGTGCTGGGGAAGGCTTAGCATGGTTACTAGAAAAAGGTTTTTCACCCAGAGGGTGGTTGGGCACCGAACAGGCTCCCTGGGGCAGTGGTCACAGCACCAGGAGTTGGACTTCATGATCCTTGTAAGTCCCTTCCAACTCAGCTCATTCTGTGATCCTGCGATTTTTGAGATGCCAGCAGAAAGGTAAAGAAATTCTGGAACTAAGATAGGTCAAACCAACAGCCATCTTAATTTCTATGCTGTAAGACATTGTTAATGCTTGTTTTTGGTGACAGGGAGCATGGGGAACAGGGAAGGATCTGAAGCAATGATGGGGCAGGATCACGGCTGTACAAAAATGACTTTGGGTTTAATGTGGAGGAGGAGAAAAAAATCCCTTCTTTTCCTCACTGATATGGAGCAGTATTAATCCACACACTGTCTTTCTGGACTGGACCATGAAATATCTACTGAAGAAAGCCAGAGCTACAGAAGGGAGATATTCTAGAGTGGTGTTTCATAATCAGAATTAAAACTGCTCTCTTCAACTAGAAAGTCAGGCTCTACAGAACCTTGCTGCTAGGCTGATCCTAAACTTTTAAGTCAGGAAATACCCACAGTTATTATGAATTCAGAATAGACAGCAGTTCTGAAATAATTACAGCCAGAGAGGTAGTAGGTAAATTGATATACCTATTTTACACCACCTACATCTAGAAAGTTAATTCAGCTACAGGAAAGGATATTTAATCTTTGCTTTGGCCTGACTGCTGTGGAGCAATGGAGATTTTTAATGTGGGCAGGCTGAGTTGGGAGACACAGGAGGAAGGGAGCTGAAGAGATCCTTGCTGCTCCAATTCTTCTCATCCTTCTAGGGGATCCTGCTAACTCTATTTCTTTGCCAAAAAAAAGAGCAGCTTATCTTCAAAATCCAGTACCAATACTCAAAAGACCTTCCATAAATCCTCCTGTACCGACACAAGCAAAATGAGCACAGGTTCTTAAAGAATATTTTGCTCAAAATCTGTGAGAATAGAGAAGGATAATCTGGCAGGCAGCAGGAGCAGTGGGCAGGTGAAGTTCCTCTCTGAAGTGCTGTATACTATGAAGAACAGACTGTACTGTACCTGTCTTGGCAACTGATGTATTTTAAGCAGGAACATTTTTTTCCTGATAATACTAGGATCCAGCTCTGGGGTCCCCAATGTAAAACAAGGATATGGACATGCTGCTGCAAGTCCAGAGGAGGCCAAGAGGATGATCAGAGGGCTGGAGCACCTCTCCTAGGAAGACAGGTGGAGAGAGCTGAGGTTATCCAGCCTGGACAAGAGAAAACCTCAGGGAGATGTTATAGCACCTTCCTCTGCCTGAGGGGGCTACAAGAAAGCTGAAGGGGGTCTTTTTACCCTCATGGAGGGACAGGACAAAGAGGAACAGTCCCTTCCAATCCAAGATATTCTGTGTTTTGCCTGCAGTGTTCTTGTTAAAACAGTCATAACTCTCTCTTAGGAACTTGAAAAATCGTAATAAATGATAAAAAAACTCTATTGTAATTGCAACAATTGTTCTAAAGGCAAAACCACTTACTGCCTTAAAATTTTGATTAGTTCTGAAAAATGCCTTTCTAGTGTAATCTGAGTTCCTTTCCTTATCTGACCCTCACTAAAAAAGAAAAGAATATATTAAAAAAAGGCTAAAAAAGACCATTCAATCCATATTTCCCATTTGGTCTTCTCTACTGCCTACAATAAATGACTGTTTCACCCTGCAACTCAGGAATGGAAAAAATAGAAAAGGACCATGGCAGTGGATAATTAAAAAGATTCAACAGGAGTCATCATGGATAAAGTGTTGTGATGGTGTTAAGTCCTGTCTGACACAGTAGAATTGATAATAAAGTATTTCAATACCACCCATAGGAAAAATATACAGAAGCACACTACATAAAGAATGAAAACATATATGAAAATTTATCCCTTTCTTCTGATATTTAACACTGGACATTTCAGGTTTTTTCCTTACTTTTCTAATAAATCAAACCATAGTTAGCTAGAGATTTTTGAACAATTCATCCATCATTCAGAATAGAAACAGGAAGCAAACATCTCTAGATTTGGAGAATGGATGGAATCAACTTAATCTCTCAGTTCAAGTATGACAATATGTTGAGTACTATTAAAAAGCTCTAATTGGGCAGCAGAGGAAGGTACCAGACCTTCAGAGCCAGTCTGCACACAGAGTGACTTTGGATTTCTTGCCAAAATGGGGCCATTGTGGCTTCTCTTCTCAACAGAGAGAAGTTTATGGGGCACAGAACACAACACAAAAGTGAGAACCATCAGCTGGGTCTGAAACTGGGGAATGCATGAGAGGAAGAGAAGCAAACTCAGAGAGCAAGCCTCTGACATAAGAGACCCTTCTTGAGATCCTAGCAAGACTAGACATTGTGTTTTAATTAAGAAAGGGACTGAAATGTGCTGTAATAGGAGCCACACTAGAATAGCAGAGTCTGTGGCCTGTACTCCAGATTCAGGTTCGTTTTTTCATTTTAAGCCAGCTCAGCCTGCAAATCTGTGTTTTTCACTTCACTGGTTACTGTGTTCCTATTTGTGTCCAAAAAAAGAAGAAAGCCCTGAATGCTGAATGGTCTTTCAGTGAGTCTGTCGAGGAACAGTCCTCCACTGAACACTCAGAAACCAATCAGAGTTAATGAAAAATAACAACAAAATCTCAGTGCACTTCCCTCATGCTCATAAAGTAAATGTTTTGTGCTCTCTTTTGCCCTCTCTTGCCATAGAAAGAAAACCCAAAAGCCATGGAGTAATAACACTTGTTTCTCTAGTGCAATTACCTTCTAGTATTACTGAGAAAGTTTGGAAAGCCTACTGTGAAATACTTCACTCCCTATTATTTTAAAATTTAGGAGAAAAGAAAGAAAAAAAGCAGACACAGCTTCAGATTCTATTCCAGAAGGGAGCTGCTTTCTCTGCAAGTTTGAGCCCTGAGCAGCACTGTTTGCTATACCTACCCTGATGCAGAGAAATATTCATCCCTACACACCTTACACCTCATGCAGAGAAATATTTTCATCCCTGTCTTGGCAAAACAGCAGAGGCAGATTTCTGAGCACACAACCACGTGGTTTGCATATTACTCAATAATTATACATTTAATGACCTGGACATCTCCTGGTATAACAAAACCACAATCTCCAGGTGCTACTGAAATGTAAATAGCTTAAATAGCTACAGTGGCCTTGTAGTTTGGTATTGAACAGCATCTTGAGAGCATGAGCTCAGTTTAGATTCAATACAGCTCAGACAGCAGTCTTGCAAAGCAAACTTGGGCCTTACTGTATTATTAATTTTATGGCAGAATAAATGGCACATAAAGCTTTAAGAAATTAAAGAAGTGCTAGAACTATCCAAACAGATATATTCTCATACAATTAAATATCACCCATGCTCCTAGTTACTAAATATTAGCTTTTTTTTTCTCCCATGTAAGCAACTGCTGATTGTTCTACTTGTCCAGGACTACTTTCTGGTAAGGCTGCAAAATTTTGCTATTTCACCTACTTTAAAACATACCCACTCCTCTTGGAGCATTGTAACAAAACATTACCAATAAAACTTGAAAAATTTAAGGTTTTACAATGAACAGTGCAGGGAGATATTGTGGGCAACCTGCTGAAACCAGCAATTCCCTCAACAGGTTGGTGCAGTCACCAGTCCCTTAGCCACCTAACACAAAATGCCATTGCCACTTTTATCCCTGACCAGTATCCCAGCATGTAGGAGAATTTTACTCCCCATTTTTTCTTCCCAAAGTCCTGTGGTGGTGGGAGAAAGGGCAGGACCAGAAGACAGCAGAAGAATTTCAGACACAGTGAGAACAAGTGCAAGTGCTGTCCTAAGTAAAGCACATCCTTTTGGGACCTTTTGGTGGTATTCCAATTGAAAGGAATTTGCTGCCTCTCAATAGCTTATTGAGCAAGTTCTCCTTCTTCTCATTCTGCTCATATTCAGGGAAACTGATCTTGGCAAGTAAATTAAAAAAAAATGTCAGATTAAACTATTTTTATGCTGTTTCTTTTCCTAAAAGAAAACCTGTATCTGGCTACCTGCTTTGGTCAATATTGAACACCAGGATATTTCCCTAACTCATTCACTATAACAGAGAATCCCTGGATTATTTGTTGTTTTCCCTTTACTCCTCATTTCATCTGCTTTTCAACAAAGCCCAATATTCTTAAGTTCTTCAGGCCTCATCAGTAAAGTCTGTGGGATCTGCAATTTAACTTTTCATAGGAAAGATACTGTTGTGAGTTAAGCAGATGTTTGTGCATCACACTCATTAACATATTAAAAGTACAGACATACCATGGCATGTTCAGAAAGAATATTCCATTGTAGTAGTTATGTAAGCCTGTCTTCATTCCAGTAAAATGATGTTGTCTCAAAATGAGAAACAAGTTTTATTACATGTCATCTGCATACTTTACCCAATTACATAAACTCATCCACTCCTACTGCAAGACACATTGTGGTACTGGACCAGGCATATTTTGGAATTCTTTCCCTGACACAGGCTCACACTGCTCATAGATTGTACCTATTTTAAGGTAAGACTCAGTGTTTCCTGTGTAGTTTGAAAACAGGAGGTCCTCAGTTTAAAGGCAGTTCTGTGAGGAACTGGAACAGCAGCTGGCAATCTCTGCCAAGTACTGCAATTGCAGTGAATTAGCCAATAAAGACAAAACAGCTTAATCAGAACTCTGATGCCCTTTTGAAAGTATCTTTCCCAAAAGGTAAATTCAGGAATTAGGATTATTCTTTTTATAAGCATAATGAAATTCAGGAACCAAGTCAAAGCAAGCCAGATAGTTCTTGCCACTTGGTAACACAGAAGTTCCTCACGTCCCACATTTGGACTGATCACAAAGTAATCTTGATATTAAACCTTTCTTTTGAAAACCATGTGAAAGTATTTATTCAAATAAAGTGATGTAATCTGGCATGAAATGGCAGAAATAAAAACACAAAGTGAAGGGGAAATTTAGATAACTTCTATTTATGTTGTTTATTTTAATCAGGCTGAAGAGAAACCATAAAGTTCTTCCATTTTTCTTAACTACAATGAAGCATGACCAAATAGATTAACTACCTATATTTAAAGATCCACTTTTGGACATATTGAATATATCAGAGCAATACACACAGGCAGGCACCAGATTTTAATACCCTGGATTTTAATATTACTGCTGAAATAAATTACTTCATAAATTATGCTTGGCCTACATGTGTTTGCAGTTTATCAAATGATACAAGGCAGCAACCATTAGAAGAATTAAATGCATTTTTCAAATACTGCAGAGAAGACACTGTGCATGGCCTCCCTCAATACACAGTCCTTGCAACTGTCCCTGACACTGAGACCATGCTGTAAATGAAGAGATGTTACATCTCCTTAGTTCATGTCCCTAAAAAAGCTAAGATGACATCTACTCCATCTGACAGTTAAGATAATGATATTGATATTATTATTATTATTATTATTATTATTATTATTATTATTATTATTATTATTATTATTACTATTACTCTTTTCTTTCAAAGCAGTTTTACTAAACAGACATCACACTAAAAAAACATTATTCTGACATTCAACAGAAAGTTCTGGAATAGGTATGAATTTTAAACAACAATCATGGATCAAAGATAATTTAAGGCAGGAAATTAAAAAAGACAGACTGTTCCTCTTTTCTGGAGTAGAGAGCTTGTTGCCTTTGTTCAAGATTGATACCATGAAAAAGAAAATTGTAAATAACATCCATTTCTGGATTTCCAGAAAGATAAAAAGAATTTGTGTAGTTTTTTTCCAAACATTTATTTTCTTTTGCTTTGTTAAGCTCAGTAAATCTTGACCTGTTGCTGTATGAAAATACATTTTTTTTCATAGTGTCCACACTTAAGCACAGATTCTTCATGAGCTGAGCTACAGAAAGAGGATTTTCTTGTCCTAGAATACCTGAGGGAATACCCTCCTAGGATTCATCAGTAAATTACAGAAACTTTGGTGAAAACTCCAGAATTAAAGATGCATCTGTTTTTACAAGGCTGATTTTAGCACTCTTATTACCCCAATTTTATGCACTACAGCATATGTGTGAAAAAAGGAGAATGTTATACCTATGATTCATTAGAACCTGGTAGGTATGATATAATAGGTGACTTAGAAATTAAACAGAATTTCTAAAGATACAGGTAGTGGTGCACGTGGCTGTGGAAACCTCTGCAGCACCCCAATTGTCCTGGCCCCACTCTTACCTCATTTACCTCATTACTGCTTTGTAAAATCTACCCTCGAGCTTCACACTGTGGAAATGTCATATAAACAGTCTTCCAAAGGGGAAGACCAGCACAATCTTATGCTTGGAGAAGTTCCAACTCAAATTTGCCAGACATCCCTTTTACTCGGCGTTGACACTGGCACAATTTGCAAACACAAGTAACAATTTATACACAAGCATAGGTCCCATTGGCAATGCTCCCCAAAAACATAATATAGAATTTTTTAAAAAAAAATCAAACTTTGAAAGAACAATGTATCACATATCTGCAACAGAAAATAAATTTTTAAAATTGCTTACCCATTCTTCAGTGAAATAATTCAGCTAGAATTTTACAATGAATGCATGCACAACATTAAGTGTACTTCAATTAGAAAAAAAAGACCAATTTGCAGAACTTGGGCAAGCAGTGACCCCACTTTATTTCAGGGTAAAAACAAACCAAAATGCTCAAGGTTATTATGTTTCTTCTATGATTTAAAAATTGATCATAGCCATTTCCTATATGTTAAGCTGTATTTTTCACCACGAATAATTCAACTTGTGGAATATGCAATGCATTTACTTTTATTCCTCATATACATCATGCACAGAAAATCAGAAATAAAAATTCAAGGGGGCTTATTATTTTTGAGTAAAATAATTATTTTGAGTTGTTTTTTCAGTTTGATACAATGTGGTTATAGGATGAATCACAGTGCTCTTTTTTAAAATTATTCCACCACTCAATCAGCTCAAGCAGAAAGAGAAAGTTTAACCAAATGTAAATATGTGGAAACTGCATTCTATCAAGAGGAGAGGACTTTGCCCTTCCCTTTGCAATGTAGCAGAGGGATTTTACTGATCAAAAGTTCAGTCTTACACTTCTGCTGAAAGATAGCTTGGCCAAACAGGTAAAAATGAAATACTACACCAGGTGCCTACTCATGAAGTGCTCAAACAGAAGGCAGGAATCTGTTTTACAGCTAAAGCCATGGCAATTAAGTTATGCATTTTCCTATGTAAATAAAACTGATTCAATTATGGTAGGAAGCCATAATAATTCTTTTGTTGTAAATATCACTTTTAGCAGCATTTGATGGGATTCAGAAATATTCTTGGAGGTGAAAGTACTTGATACTTCAGATGTCTAAAAATGCCATTCATTTTTGAAATGAATAAGAAGCACAGGATTTGTCTTTGTGATAATAATGAGATTTTGTCTAAAGGTAAAAATCCCAACTAAACCATGGTATCAGAATTCAAAAATGTGGTTTCAACAACTGTGAAACATATCACAAAAACTACTTACAGTGATTTCTGCAGTCTGCCTCAGAAGTGCTGTAGGAAACAACTATAACTGTTTACAAAGCTGATGATATTTCAAGAAAATCTAATTAAAAAAAATAAAACATACCAACTGACAGAAATGAATAACCAATCAGGAACATTATCATTTTGAACAGAATGCTTCTTATGAAATACAAAATGTGTGCAAACCATTAATTCTGCCTTCATTACAGCCAGCTCGGGAAAGAAATGCAGATTGCTTTACAAAAATATGTTCACTGTCATAAAGTAAACTAAATACCCACATCATTTCACACTTAAAGAAGATCTTCCTGCCAAAGATGAAGATGAAGGTTATCATAAAGCTCCTTTCAGGCACCATCTAACTCAGCCTAATCACATCCCTGTAGGGTGTGCTAGCTGTTATGGTGCTCTCTGCACACATGGCCAAATAAGAACAAATAGGTTTACACCTTGAGAGCTCACAATGATATGGTGACTTGCTAGGAAAGCCACCCTGGAGCTCCAGCTCCCTTAGTTTTGCCCTCACAGCTGATCATCCAGCTCTTATACTGTGTAGAATCTGCCCAAGTGCAGGAACATATGAAGTATAAAGCAGCCCAGATGTTCTGAAAGCTCTGTCAAGGCTTTGATTAATAAGAGCTAATAATATAGACAGTCACTAAGAAGTGAATTAATGCAGTCCTGCCTTCCTTTCCCCTTCTACAACCAATGGACTGTGAAAGTAGGACATCAGCTTTATTTTTGCTTTTTCCTTTTTGATCTATTCTGTTCCCTCATCACTTTACATCCACTTATTTTTCTTACTTTTTTAAATATACAGATACCCTGTTTGCTGTTTCTGAAGGTGTTTATAGACACTAGGAACATAAATCATAGTGGTAATCATCAAGCAGTAGACATTTAAGCCTTTTCAGTTTCTCTAGAAGTCTTTAACTTTCAAATGCCCCAATAAGCCACGACATAAATCTCTATTTTAAGCATGAATACATGATACTTTCTAAACTTTTACATGTACACAGTGAATAGAAGGCAATTACCTGAGCCTTTTGTAAAACAAGGTGATATACCTTAAGGGACATACCCTGTTCTTTTATGTTTAAACCAAAGAAATTAGAGCATTTTCTGAAGTTTCCCTTTCACTAAAGCACACCTAAAGGAAAAACAAACAGTAACACACAAAATACACAAAAGCCTCTGTGAGCCTTTACCAAAACCACATGGTGTTAGACTTGAGTAGGAAATGAGAAGACAAAGTGACTTGTGGAATAAAGAAGCCACACTGAGCAGTGAAATACATATATTAGGTGCAATTGTAACTAAATCACAGCTAGCAGAAGGAAAAATGGTCTGTGCAAAGACCAGATCTCAGGACAACTGGAGAGTCAAGATGCCTCTGCAAAATAGCTCTGAAAATTACTGCAGATTTGAGTTACTGACTTGGACAACCTCCCAACCTCCCCTTTGTAAGGGATGCTGAGTATAAGAAATCCAATTAAAAGCTTTTGACTGGATTCCCTCTAAGGTCCAACATTCAACATAATCTTTTGCCCTACCCTGTCACTGATCCTGACAGAGATTTCTTGTAGGGTCTGGAACAGGGATGAATAACTACAGATGCTCTCCAGACATAAATAAAACCATGCAGAAAGAACTCTATGTTTTCCCAAAATATGTGCTTCTACAGCCAAACCTGACCAAAAGCTGAAATGGAAACAATTGACAATAAATCAGAAACTGGTCTCTCACTCAAGTAATATAAGTAAGACAAGCATGACTTTCTGAGCCTTTAAAAGTACTTCTAAGCTTTAACATATTTTTGCTGCAATAATAAAAAATCAGGCTGCCTAAATAATTGAACTCCAATAGTTCCATGGTAATTTTGCTCTAAGAGGTATCATCTCTTCCAAGTTCTTCTCCAAACTTCTGTAGCATATTGCTGACTTTTTACTCTCTCTATATATTAGACTGAAAGGATATTTCCAGAACTTCATTTTAGCTCAGAGCAGTATTCCACAGCCATTAGCTTTTTACCCATTTAGAATTATACTCCCTTTCAATTTTTGGGAACTCTATAGTGTTCTGCATTTAACACCCAAAGAGCTTTCCTATATTAACCACCTAGCAGCACAAACTCAAAGTAGCACACTAGGGATAAAAAGTAATCAGTATTATAGCAGATCAGCCATTTTAGTAATTTTCCCATTTAGTCATTTTCTATTTCTTTACCTTGTGATTGCTTTTGAGTGATATTTTAGTTATCTTCACCTCACACCTTTGGATTGTGTGTCAATTAGGTCAGTGGGCTGCACATACCAAAGTGACAGCATTTGTATCTGTGGTACCATATTTGAAAAGCACATTAGAAAACACCTAATACTGTATACTCACACATCCCAGTTTGCCTGTAAGGCTCAAACCTGTGCTCTGTGGTGTTCATGCCAATTTTACTGGAAGGTAAATATTGAAGCATCAAGCAATTATGTGACTTAAGCAAAGTCACTTGGGAATTCTGTAACAAAATGGGACCAAACTTAGATGCCCCATGGCATCCATGTGTTAGGGATAACACAGCACTGACAGGATACTCAGGCTTTTCTGGGCTGGCAGCTGGAAACAGTGGGGTAGTCCACAGCATTTCACATGGCACCAGATCCTTCTGTTTTGCATACTTGTGCATAAAGTGAGGAGCATACTGCTGCCTGAGAAACAGGACTGATTCCTACACCTCCTAAACTAGCCTTGTTTTATTTAACAGGCCATACTTTTTCCAAAATTAAGACAATAAAATAATCTTTTATAATTTATACATAGTGTTTGAAATTTAAGACTTCCTCATTTTCAATCTTCTAGAAATGAAAGTGGGCTGAGAAATAGCCTTTTCTCATCACCACAATATAAGAGCCAAACTGAAGTGTTCAGAGGCATACTTTTGGCAACAGAAAATTTTCAATTATATCTCCTGGAACTCTGTGCATTTCAAATACTTGTCTCCCTTCTGTTGAATTTCTAATAGATATTGCACAACTTTGGCTCCGTGTCCAGAATCCTTGTGCCAAATTAGACTCTGAAAGAATCTCATGTTTAGCTGATAAAGATGATTATGTAAACACAAGTTCTCTGCTTGTTTTTCCACTTACACTTCTGTAATTCAGACAAATCAAAGCAAATCACCAAAGCAAAACCAATGGCCAAATGAAAATAAGAAATCACATATATTTTAATTATTTGTGAAATCCTCTTTGGTCAGCTCTGTTTAATTAGGACCCATTGATCATACCGTGGTAATGTCTGTATTTCAACTATCTGAGCAGTTTAGAAACTATTTATAGCATGGGTTCCATTTAGAACCTCACTGCTCAACGGAGAGTTTCATGTATTTTTGGAGCATCCCCTCTGTGTGTGTTCAAGGTAGCCTTCACATAACAAGACAATTTATGTCAATAATCCATGGAACCATTCTAACTGCCTTCTAATCCTTGGCAGACTTTGTTCCACTAGCTACCACTGATAGGTCAGTCTTTACTTTTCATGACAGAGCATCTTTCATTTTGGAAATTATCTTCTCTAGAATTTTTTATTTATTTATCTCAAATTCCTGCAGCAAACATCCTACTATGTTTATGTAATTTATATGCTCAGCTAGCTTCCTTAGTAAGACAAGTGTCAATTGTGTTGTATCTTCCATATTTATATTACAGCAATCCTATCTTAATTAACAATAAAACACATAAGCTATATTGTGCAGTCTTCACTATCATATTCACAAGATGCTTATGGCATTGCATTGTTACTGCACACGAGAAATAACTTGCAGGATTCCTGCCTACCAATATAAAACTGGTTCTCAAGATTTAAGTGTGTAATAAATTAGAAAATATTTCTCATAGAGTAAATGTCTTCTGCAGCATAGCACTAATTCATTCTTGAAGAATAACATTTTCTCCTGTGAGGTAGGATGTATATAATTTAGAGGAAAACAAAAGAGAGAAGGAAGCAGCATATCCTTACCCTCCTCACGTCTTTGCCAAATGTTTCACTGTAGCTGGTGCCCAATATTTCAAACTGGACATAGGGGTTGGCTCCATCTTCTCTGAACTCCATAACACCAGTTAGCCCAGTTATATGACCCTAAGGAAGTAAGTTTTGAGAAATTTCAGAACAGAAGACACTCGCCTTCATAAACACTCTTCTGCATAAAATGTGTGCCAAACGTGCTTAAATCATGTTTACAGTGAACTTACATGTAGCCATCACTTGTTCTTCGGTAGCTCAAACCCAGAACTTGACAAAATACTTAGTTTTTTAATTTTTTCAGAAAATCACTTTAGCATTAACACACACAGTATTTATGGCCATCAGGTCATTACTGTCCACAGAAACGGACCCCAAAGCAAAAAGGGCCTTAGTGGACTCTGAGACAAAAGCCCTCCTGGTGTAACTGAGGGCAGTGGGCTCTGTTCTTGGCTTGAGTGCCAAGGCATGAACTCCCAGCCCAAAACAAAGGATATGAGAACCATGAAGGAAAGATAAAATTGCATCTCTGTGAAACTATGTCAGAGTTTGATTCTGGCTTTGTAGCAAAGAAGCTTGAAGTGACACCAAAGTTCAAATTAATTTAGCAACAAAGGGTGGCATCATTAGGACTTGTCAGAATGATCAAATTGCATCATTTTACCAGTGGAAAATGATTTAATCAATATTTATTTCAGAACTGGGAGTTTCTTCTGAACAATTGCTAAAGCTAGTATAGTAAAAGTAGGGATTTTTCTACTATTACTTGTAATGAAGTAACTTTTATACAAGAAGTTGTCAGGTGTCTGCAAAGCCACAGTTCTGTCCATATTTGAGTATTTCAGCATGGTGCAAGACAGTGTAACTGTTAGTGACAGCTTAGCCAAATCAGATCCTTTTTGCTCTGCTCAGGGCTACAGTACACAAATAGACCCTTACCAATGCTCAGCTAACTTACAAAGATATCTGAGCTGTAGAAAAAGGAACATAAGTCTTAAACCTCATCATTGGTTTGCCCTCCTGTTCCCCCAAGCTCCTTAAGTTATCCTCTTGCAAAAATGCATGAATCAATTCCCATGACTACTTCTGATCCTACTTCCTCCACAGAAGACAGCCACAAGAACAGAAGTAGCACACACACCACTGGATCCCACTGCACTGTGTGCAACTTGTTTATCATAAATCATTTGCTTGTTTAATAGCTGTGGATTGTTCTTGGTTGTAGTACATCACTTGTAATACATCAAAGAAAAGTTGAATAGAAGTTAAAATCATCATCAAATGTTCAAACAGATATGAAGCAACTCTTTCAATTGCTCAGACAATGGTGGTTTGTCTTTTCTCACCTTCTTAATAGTCTCTAGCATGGACCTTCCTCCATTCCAAGGTTTGGTGGATTTCCTCATGCAGTTCAGACTTGCCATGCTGTGCCATTTCCTGTCCTCCAGTTTTCTGTGGAAAGCATTGGCCAGCATGAGCACACTGTCATACAGGTACAGGTTGGAAACCTGCAAACAATAATAAGAATAAGCCTCTTTTTTGTGAGCACCTTCCAAAGAAACGATAAAAACCAGCAAAGAAAACAAAAGAAGGCATAAGTAAGAACTAAAAGCTGGGTATATTTGACATGTTCAACAGTCAAAGCATTTGAGACAAATGCCTGTGCTCCTGGGTCCCTCTGTCCAAGGGATTCTAGCACACTGGCACTGCCTGAGCATTGCTGCAATGCAGTGCTGTAAAGAGAGATCACACTCCACATAAAAACTCAAACTACAGAGGGAGTACAGCTATCTATCAATGATAGACAAGGATTGCTACTTTGTCAGTCCTTTCAGCAAGGAGAGAAAGTTAGAATGGAATTAAGTTCTTGGGGGTTTTATTCATTTGAGCAACTGGTAATTTCTGGCACAGCAAAATCCAATACACAGCTCCTTAGAAGGAGGAGAAATGACAGTATTATTTTGGTCTCAGTATCTCTCTCCACCAATTATACATGAGACTGGTTATGTGCTACTTTTTCTGGAGCTACTGAATTTAGCCTCCTTATTCTTCAATTTACATGAGAGATACAGAAATAAAAAATTGATAACAAAGAGTCCAGTCAGAACAGAACACCACACTAGCAATGCTGAGCTATTTATTTAATTTTTCAAACCAAGACATGTCTAGCAATACATTATTAGATCTTTGACAGTCAGTGGTATCCACCTCAAATGCTAAAACTTTAGCAGTGGAAGTTGGCTGAGACAAGTGATTTAAAAAATATTATTAGATACTCTTCACTTGTTCCCAGAGTTCACATGCACTCTTCATAAAACATATGCACAGGGGTTTAGACTTAGTCTTTACTAAACTCAAATATTCACTTTACATCATTGGCCAGATACAGCTTTTTCTATTAATACAATAACAACAATCATAATCATAATGATGAATAAGAAATAAGAAATAAGAATAAGAATAAGAATAAGAATAAGAATAAGAATAAGAATAAGAATAAGAATAAGAATAAGAATAAGAATAATAAGAAGAATAAGAATAGAATAAGAATAAGATTGATAGTAATAATATCATTTCTTCTAGTTGTAGGCTTTAATCATGGTCATCCCTGACTGTCATTTATCTCCTGGATTTTTCTAGTTCACTTTAGAAAGTAATGCCTAGAGACCAGGAAAGGGTTGTAGGTGGAAGTTAATTCAGCTGCATACTTCCCATAAATGTCACTCTCTTTGTGTCCCAATAAAAGTGTCACTCTGTGAAAGCTTAAACATATATTACTGTTGAATCACTGGCTGCAAGTAAACTTATGATGTCTGTAAGATGCTAATCTTCAGAAACAAAACGTTTCATGTTCCATAATCCGGAGTTTGATGTAAATTGAAAAGTTAGGCACTTTGAAATATCTTCTAGTATAAGTAAATCTGAACAAAAGATATATGAGCAAAAACTAATTTTGAAAGAATCAAAATACAAAGAATAAAAATGTTGCAAATACACACTTATTTAAGTGACTAAGATAAAAAGGGATCTTAACATGAAAACAATGCAAAACCTATGAGATACTAGCAGAGAGAATCTCTCTCATCTGGCATTGCCATCTCTTACCCCTTCTTTTCTTTCCAGCCTTGTCAAACAAGCACTCTACATTGCCTGTATTTCCTATTTTATCCAGCTAAACCTTTTCTTTTTAGAATATTTTCTGAAGTAGCTATATGCCATACTTCCTCTGGTTTTAAGAAAAGTAGTTAAAGAGTTAATAAGAGTCCCAGCAACCAAGTTTCTCCTGCTCAGTTGCATTTGTTTTTCTTTTCTGCAGATATCTCCAAACAACTCTCAAATAAAGCAACCAAGCAGATCCTTATTATTCATTATTATTCAAGAGGGCATTTCTGGGTTAAACAACTCTTCAAAGAAAAAAAATCAAAACAAACCTCAGATCCCACAAGATACACCACCCCAAACCACATACTACAAAATCCACTTTCTTAGAAATAGGTTTTACATACATAAGGAAAAATGCCATTTCTTATAAGCCTTCATGATCCTCCTTGCTCCCAACTGAATTTTACACACTCACTTTCAACTGACAATAATTGTCTGTTGCCTTGGAACTCCCACAGATCAGAAATGCTTTGTGTTTTCTCCATTTGGCACTGCTCTTTTGTAGTTCTGGGAAACTGCAGCCTCATTCCCAAAAACAGTGCTTGGCTTGCTAGCAGAGAGCTCCAAGGCAAAATATAAGATGAACTTGGGTACAGTGTTTTCTGCTTTTCATGTGCTTGGAAAAGACTCCATTCTGCACATGTGACTGACAGAGCTTGGGAGAATGGCACTGAGGATCTCAGCCTGCACAGCCCTGTACCCAACTCAAATTACCTCCTGCTGCAGAGCAAAACAGAACAATCCTGTGTTTACCAACCTAATCCTCCTAGTTCAGCTAGACCTTTAATGGACTTTTTTGCATCACTATTGCTCCATTAATTTCTTTTGAAAGAATGCTATAAAGTGAGAGATAGCAAGACAGGGTCTGCACAAGAGGAGCCTCCCACTACATTTGTACTTATTCTACATCTGGAGATCTGTACCAAGGCAGAGGAAAATGTTGCAGAGAATACACCAAGGTACTTTTTGCCATGGAAAGAATATTCTGCACATTCTGTTGTACTATCCACTGGTATTTTGCCACTCTGATTCTCTTCTGCTGAAAGCCTCATCCCAAACATGAGTAAATGGTGCTTTTAAATCAGCAAAATTCCTTCCTTCATATAATTATACTCTATTTACTCCAGTAAAAATGACATGCATGCATAACTACATTTTACTCATTACTCACTGAAGAGTCAATATCCTATGGAGGAGTAAATTGCATCTTACTCACACAATCAACACTTCTATTTTAGAACAGAAAACATGCAAGCTGGGAAAAAACAGCATCAAAATTCCCACAACTAAGGCTGGATCTGTAATAGGAAGAAAAAAAAGACACACTCATTCTGGGCTGGTCTTACAGTAAATTCAGGGCTATAATAGGTTTTAAAATTACATTTAAATGCAGCAAAATCTCTGCATATGTCCAAAATAATATTTGCAACATGAGTTTGCTGCAACCTCCAGAATAGTGATGCTATGAAAAGAAAAAGAATTCAGCAGACATGGCCTGTATGTCCTTGTTACTGCACCTGCACACATATTTTAATATTCAGTGACCTGTCAAATTCCCTATGAGTGTGGACATGACCACTGAAAGGGAACTTTTGAGATACCCAAGGGTTCAGCTGTACTCTGACTCTGACAGTACTGTCAGAAGCATGACAAAACAGTTAATTTTAAAAATTTATCTTCAGGTAGCATTCAGAATTGGTAGTAAAGTAAGGGAGAAGCAAAACAAGGCAACATACTTGGCTACTTTGAGTTTTCAAAGCTCTAGAGCATTTTTTAATTCCCCTATTTGGATATTCACAGGGAAACAGAGGAGGAAAGAACATACATCTGTCTGAAGAGATTCCCCTTAACAGATTAAAGATTCCTAGACTAGAATAAAGTACTTCATTTTGGTCATATTTGGAGGAAGTGACAGTAATTTTTAGTTCTTCTTTCTCTCCACTGTTGGAAGTGAAAGAGCTGGAGGAATTGAAATGGTTTTTGATCTGCTATAAGAATGATGGTGACTGCTTCACTAATATGTTAAAGAATATATATATACTCTGTACATGAATAATTTTAGGCATGTTCTGGTTTATCTTCTGGAAATTATTCCAGACTTTATGAAGCCCTTTTTTGCACTGAAGAAATAAATCCACCATTACTAGTTGAGCACAGCAGAAATTTTCAAGAATGGAAATCTATCACAGTATTAAATGTCATTTCACAGAAGTTTCTATGTGAACTTCATGAGATTTTTCCAGAATGATTTTACTTTTAAAGTTATGTATGAAGAAAGCTCTTAGATCCTTCAGAGGGACTAATCACAGATAAGTGCTCTTCTGAGAAGGCCAGCAAGCCACAAAGACTGACCCCAGCTCCTGAGCAGCCAGCAGAGCCAGGAGTCCAGCCAGAGAATGCTGAAGAGATTAGTGGGAACACAAGCTGACACTGAGATGCCACCACTTCAAAAACTCATTCCCAAGCTGGGCATCTGTACCCTGCTGCTGCCAAAACTGCTCTGTGAGTGGCCACAGCAGTCAGCTCCAAGGATGAAGCAGATGGAAGAGGAGCTCAGAGCAGAGCATCCTGCCAGAAACGCCTGCTGCCTGAGGAGAGAGATCATGGTGACTGCCATGCACACCCCAGCATGCCCTAAACCTGGGAGCAGCTCCCAGAGCTCAGGTACTGCCCAGTGCAGCTGCACATCTGTGTCTGTAATGAGAGTGTGTCTTAGCAGGAGCAGCAAAGACTGATGGTTTATTTATGGCATGATGCCGTGCTGACAAGGATATTGTTAGAGCAGAGGGACTGAAAATTTGACCTCTTTCATTTTCCTTAATGTGTTTCAAAGAATGGCAGAATTTCTTGGGTTGGAAGGGACCAAGATCACCTAATTCCAGCCCCCCTGCTGTGGGCAGGAATGCCATTCACTAGATCAGGCTGCTCAAAGCCCTGTCCATCCTGGCCTTGGACACTGCCAGGGATGGGCATTCAGACTGGAACACTTGCCAGTGAGGACCGAGGCAAACAAATCATTGAGTGTCTCAGCCTTCTCCTTATCCTGAGTAACCAAGTCTCCTATTTCCACCAGAAAGGGCTCATATTTCCCTCATTTTCCTTTTATCACCAACAGTACATATGGAAGATTTTGGGTTTTTCCTTGACATTCGTGGCCAGACTTAATTCTGTCAGGGCTTTAGTTTTCCAAACCTGATCCCTGACTGCTCAGACAATTTCAGATTCCACTCTCTGTAGACTTTCTTTTAGTGTTTTGAGTATGTCCAGGAACTACTTGTTCATCCATGTGGCATTTTTGACTGACTTCCTTCTGGATGCTCCTCAGAGCACTCCTGGCTGTATCACTGCCACTGATCACACGGATCAACAGCAGCAGAAATGGTCAGGGGACTGCATGAGCCTGGCAGTGTCTCAGTCACCTCCCTGCTACACAATGCTGTGTCAGAACCATGTGTCTCTGTGTTTCTCAGGAGAAAGCCACTGCTACTCTCACCTGCTGCCTTTTCTTAGTTGAGCCAGTTGTTGCACAGGAGCAGATGAGGCTGCCCTACTCAGCTGTGCCTCTCCCCTGATTGAAGAGTCTTTTCAGCCTGCAGAGTGGTGAAGTGGCTCTGCAGGGGCACTTCAGGCTCTGGGGAAAGCCTCTTCCTCCTGCAGGTCCTTGCTTTTGCAGGTTCTCACTCTCCTCATCACTGCTCCCCTCCCTCCTTCCCTCCTGGGTGTGCGCTGGGAGATTTTGGGTCTGTTTAGCTGTGGCTCCACTGCAGACTGTGCTTGCAGCCAGCTCTGCAGCTCCTGCCCTGCCTCCCTGATGCTCCTGCCCCTTTCCATGCCTCCTGCAGCTCAGCCAGGTGTGTCTGGAGGTTCTGTGCCTGGACACACCTTTCACTGCAGGCACTGTCCCCAGGAGATGGGTGACCATGCCTGGAGACTGAGCTCTGACACAAAGTGCCACCCCATCCCTGTCCTGTCACCACTGTCCCCAGGGTGCCCCTGGAGCCTGGGCTGGCTCTGCTTGTCCTGCTCCTGCCCACACCCACCAGCCTCTCCCGTGGGCACTGCACCACTGTCTTATTATAAATACACACTTGCTGCTCAGGGAGAGCAAAACCACAGCCAGCAGCCCAGGATTCACGGGAAACAGGCAAAAACAAACGTTCATTAAAGACTCAAATGTCAGCTTCAAACTTCCAAAGGGCTATTTATTTATTATCCCTAAGGCAAATGAAATAAAATGACCAAATTTCTCCTACAACCACTAAAAAACAGGCCTCAGCTGTATATTTTTAAGCTTTCTGACAGTAAGGAATGTAACTACTGTATTATTTAGTGTTTTGGCAATTCTAGTTTAAGTATCTCAATGAGCTTTCCAAAGAGTTCTTTGTAAGACTGAGCCCTCAGAATCTCTTTTTAATTGATAAGCAGCTCTTCTTTCCTTTTTAATTTTCTCCTGTTTTTACATAGTGACACATATCACAACACTCTTCCCTTCTTTCAGGTTCTATTCCCTGAATGCTCACTGTCCTTCAGCTATTCATTACAGGCATTTAACATCATTATGAGTGTTTTCTTTGCCAGTGTGTTTTGTAACAACATGCCAACAATAATACAAGGCCTGGATTACCCTGTAATGCTCGAGTTTGTTAGCTGGAGGCATTGGCTTCACTCACTAAACATCTCAGGAATTTGGCACAGCTAACACTAACTATGCAAGGGAAGTCTAGTAGGAGTGCCTTGATAAAGAAAACTAAACACAACCAAGAGTCAAGCAGAAGGACAAGAGGTAAATGCTGGAATTGTAAAACAGTGTTCAAGATTAAAATTTTATCCTACCTCATTTATAAATAAATATGGGTAAAAATTAGGTTTCAGAGGCAATAACAAATGAAAAATGGAGGTACTGATGCTTTCCTTAAGCCAATATTGTCTGCTCCTTGATTGAGCAGTGAACAAAAATTCAATGAAATGATTATGCAAATAGAGAAATCCAGCAGTCAAAAGAGGCAGAGAGGCAAAGATCATTGCAGAGCCTACCTGGGGTTTTAGCCTCCAGGGTGATCACAAAATCCCCCATGGCCACAGGACACCTGCAGTGCTTTGGGGGTTTTAATGAATTCTTCTGCTAACACACCTTGTAGAAAACACACATCGCTGGGTTTCAGGGAGAGATTTGTGCTGTGCAATGGGCAGTAAAGTCAGCTCAATGATACTTCACATTCACATTGTACTCAGAAACAATTTCACTGTGACTGAACATCTGGCCAAAAATCCAAATTAAACTTTGCTAAAGAGACTAGCAAATACAGGTTTACATTGAAAGAAAAGTAAAAATGTGGCTCATCAACCCTTTATGGGAGAAAGTGAATGCTTTAATAGGGTTTAATAAATATTTACTGCCCCTCAGTAGGACTCTACGGTCGTGTAATAACAGCAGTGTTAACAAGCCAAATGACAACAAGTCCATTTAGTTGGACAAAATTTCAGGATCAGGCCCTTAAGTTTAGGTACTCAAACACATCCTAAAAACATCACTTACAGTAGTTAAATTGCAGTGACTCCTGAACAGAAAATAGATTGGAAATAAAAACCCAGCTTTGCAGGAGCAACTGCCAGGAGATGCCCACATAGTTATCTGATGGACACATCCCTGAAAAATGCAATTTTTACTCAAGGAGAACATCAGCTCTTTCAATGAATACCCTCCCACACTCCTCAACGTCTCCTCAAATATGTCCAAGCAATGCCTGGAATAGTTCTTCAGTAGAGAGGCTGGACTCTCAATCAGGAATAACCTCACTAATTTTGTGACACAGTATGCTGGGGTTTTCTTTTTGCCTTTTCAATCCTGCTATGTATTTTGGGTCATGCTAAATGATTTCAGATACACTGTGTCCCTGTAATATATTTTAATATTTTTAGAATCTTACATGGATTGAACTCATCAACTACACAAACAGTAAGCAAGGCCAAAAGCAAACTAATGGGAATTACATTCTAAAGAGAAATATTTCTTTAAAAAAACATTTTAAAAAATCTGATTTTTAATTTATGAATGCATTGTGACTAAACTGATGAAAGAAAAAAATACCTTCATCAAAAAACAAGTTTGTAGGGCACAGTCAAAAGTAATACTTAATGGGAAATATTTTGGAAAGAAGAAAGTTATACAGCAACAGTTTTTCAAATTGAGTCTGTAAGAAATAATCTAAAAAGTTTAATAGCAATTATATGACTACATGCTATCCAAATACCATGTGGGGACACATACTAAGCCTGGTTAGGACTAACTAGATTTAGCTATAAATCCTGAAGTACTTCTGTGCTTTCTGTCCAGATGAGGCAACACTGATGGCCCAAACCACAGGACAGCAACAGCCAATGCAAGAAAGCAAGTTCTAAACTGTGTCTCTTACCAAAAGTAAATGAGATGGACACAAAAAATCCTACCTGAAGAATAAGACAGAGAGAAATGCAGTCCTCTGAAGTCAAATAAAATGATCAAGACAGGAAACTTTATAAGGCTTTTTCTCCACTTGAAGCAGAAACCCAGCTGAGTATATTATACACACAAGAAATAAGGGCATGAGCAAAATTTTGACAAGTGGGTTGATGGAATAAGATTGGATTTCCACAAAGCATTCAGAACAGATGAGTTTTTGGATGAGCTTGCAGAACAGCCTGATCTTTAAAAGGCTTGTCAGAATGCCAAACCGGGATGATCACCCACTGAAAAACAACCTTCCAGGATATGGGACTAAAGACACAGAGAACAAAATCGTTCCAAAGAGATTTTCATTAATTCAGCCAGAAGAAAGTTAATAATCCATGACGTAAACGTTTCTTTCTTCACTTGCTTGTTAAAAGTGCTAAATTCTCCCCTAGAAAAATACTACAGCTAGAGGTTGACAGAGATGAGCTTATTCTTCTTCAAAGTCATTAAATAAATAATTAACCAACAATAGCTGGTGAGTTACCTTGACAACAAACAATTATTAATATGAGACTGCCCAAGGGAGAATGAGGCTGGGATTTCCAAACTGTGGTGTTAATCAAAGTACTTCAAAGCAACACAAAGACTCGGTGCTGGCAGGCGGTCGCTGCCTCTGGTGGATTCATGTAGCCTGACATGGAGCTTGGAGCTCCTGCAGCCTCTGGCAACGGGGGTAATTCAATGATGTACTTCTGTACAGCAAAAGGTCACCACGATTTTTTTAAAGCAGGAAAAATGAAACAGAAATTTGCAAGTACCTGAATTACAGGACCATTAATAACACGTCATTCACACTCAAATTAATATGAGCAGTATGTCCACAAGGTGTTACGTAAGATATTTTGGCAAAACCTATGAAAAGTAAATGCAGCTGGGGAACACTTCAGGCATAACTAAACATGATAAAAGCATCCTGTATTCAATTTACAGACACTTAAAATATAGTGGGGCCAGCTAATTTGGAGAGCTCACATCTCTGTGCCCTCTGTCTTTCATGCCAATGCAATTGTACATGAAAGTTGTGGAATCAGCTGCCAAAACTATTTTACCTCTGCACTGCTTTATCTCTCTTGTTCTTAAGTTCATAGAGAAGGAACTAAAGGGCAAAGCATAACATTACCACACCATTCTCTCAAAGACAGTTCCTAAGGTGGTATAATATTTGTGGAAGAGAGAAACTGAGAGTGTTTTGTTTCCTAAAGTCTGTATCTGGAAATCAGCAGGAAGAGTGTCCTTATCTAAAGGTCCTTATCAATGAAATTTAGTAGTAGAACATGAGGCTGCTGGTGCTAGCAAACCAGTTACCAGTTACCAGTTTGCAAATTTGCAAATTAGAGCTTGCTGACAGGCCTGTCAGAGCCCTTCAGATGAGCCTCTGAATTAGATTATGCATAAACCAGCATAGGCAGCAAGAGCAAAATCCTGCTGTAATGGAAGATTATTCCCCAATGAGTGATTTGTTGGTGCAGCAGAGATAATTTTTCATCATACTGGAAATTGCTTTGATCCTGTGAAATGAGCAGCCTTTGTTCTCATTACAGCATACCTCAGAGTTACTAACAAAGATCAAAAGTGTCTTTTCTTTCTGAGCCAAGGCAGACAAACTTTCCCCTGTGCAGAAGGAATACAGCCACACTTAGAACTACAGGGGGTGTGTTTGGCTTTTCCAAACTTTGCCATGGCTAGGACAGAACCTGAGCCTGTAGAGCTTCTCTTCAAGGAGGAACTGCTCATATCTGTCCCTTAAAGGATATCAGTCTCTGCAGCTACTTTTTAGTAGGGTGCAAATAAGTAAAATTAACACTCCTATCCCTATCTGGGAAATCTCATTCTACTTCCCTTCCTGGCAATCTTCCTCTGATCTGAAACTCAGGAGCTCCACCTTGCAGGAGCCCTGAGCCCACACCACCTCCTGAGCAGGCTGCAGCAGCCCAGGCTGGTTTATAGGTATATCCAAAACCTTCAACAGTGATACAAATGAGATTTTTAACTGTGTCTACAGTAAACCAAAATACACAAGTCCCACTGGAAGTCCAAGGCCTTTGTTTCTGAATTATTGCACTATCATTGGAAATAGCACCTATTAAATAATATTGAAATTACTGCAAGAAAAATTCTGATATCTGGGACAAATTGCCAAGAAATGTCAAGATGTTGCTAACACCAGAGTCAAATGTGTTACCAAAACCTGAAACTTGAACTAGCAGAGCATAATTCACACACTCAGACAATTATCAGCTGCTGGAGACTTCAGAACTATTGAAAAGGGACAGACTGAATGTATCAGCATGATCCAGTCCATTACCTAAATATGAAATGCTCTGCAACCCAATACCTGTCAGAGTTCTATTATCCTCCCCAATTACCTCCTTCACAACAGATGTCTAATAAGCATAAATACAATAAGCAAGCAGTAATATCACAGGACTATGATGGCACAACAACAATTTTCAAATATAAAATATTTTAAAGAGAATCATGGGCATAAAATCACACCTAAAGCACTCAGCACTGGGAAATAAAATAAATTATCTGTACTCATTTCCTTCCTTCTCTGAGTTAATACAGCCATGGCAAATTTCCAAGATGGACATTTTGCTGCTGTGCACAGCTACTGACCTGCAGCATCTGAAGATAGCCTTCCTGTGGGTCACACAGCAGGGAGGATATCCGGTGGTTGTTCCTCATGCACCTCTGGTTGTTGTCCCTCGACAGAGGGAAAATCTGCCTGATAACTGTCATCCTCCCCAGGGCACTGTGCACCAACTCCAGTATCTCATTGTCAGTGATTTCCTGTCAACAGGGAGACAGTCATTTAAAAACACGTAATTGTCCAGAGATTTTATGTATCACTTTCATTGTTGGTTAAGTGCTTTTTTAAAAGACAATAGAAGTAAAATTTTACAGATGCTTAGTCTAGGCCAAATATTATTTTGTGTTTAATGACAACAATGCTATTTTTTAATACATCATCTGAAACAAAAGAAAACAGCCTAACACAGTACCATCTATCTTGGCAATACTACAATTTTGCAGATGTAGTTCCTCAAAGGAAAGCACCAAAATGGTACCAATAGATTTCTTTAAAAAAAAAAAAAAAAAAAAAAGCCTTGCAATGAAATTTATATAGGAAGACCTTTTGTTTGACAGACTAGAACCTCACTATATCCTCAGGACAAAATAACAACTGAAAAACATAACAGTCTTCAGGAAATATGGCTCTTTCACCTGTGAACAACATTACAAGAAAGCACTTTTCCCATAAGTACAGTAGATCATTTCTGCAGACTAATCTTGGTAATGACTCAAGTCTTTTGAGGTTATCTGTATTAGGAAATAAAAAATAGGAGAAACTTTATGGAGGGGTTTGACACATTTAGGAACATCAGTTTGTGCACACAGAATAATTTTGGAGAAGATATAAGGAGACCTCAAGGACAGGTTGCTTTTCTTTCCAGGCTTCACAACTTCTAAAGCTTCTCTGCAGACCTTCACACACCCCAGCCCCCTAATCCATCCTGGGACAGAGCCTCTATCTACTGCTCTTAGAGGGGGACTGAAGCCAGCTCAACTCCATGCTTTACACATTTCATGTTTAAAGAATGACACAAAACTAAAACCTCTTTTTTTTTACCCCAGTTTGAAAATCACAGGCTTAACTGATCCTGAACTCATAATAAAGGTGCAGCTTGTGATGTTTTCATCCTGGCAGGAGGCACTGCTGCCTGCACCCACCCCCCAGGCACCTGCTGTACCTCCCAGCTCCTCACCAGGGCCACCAGCAGCATCTGCAGATCACACCAGCCCATCCCCAGCACAGCTGGACTGCCCTGGCTGCACAGCTGGGCCAGCCCAGTGCCCAGCCTGCACAGGAATCTCTCAGCCCCTTGCAGCTCAGGGGGCTGAAGATTACTCATGTTGCTGCAGGTACTTGCCCACACCTGGTGATGCATCAGCAGCAGAAGTGAACTTGGCCCTGGATATTTAACATTCAAGGAAAAAAAATTATTTTGTTTTCTTGCCATTTTCTCTGTCAAGCTGTGAGTGAAATGACCATGGGGTTATAATAATTACTTGTTATGGTTGACTAGTACTGTACCTTTGCTCAATTTAGTTTGTCTTTGCCAATTTCCCCCCTTTTTTTTTTTTTTTTTTTTTTAGGAACATGAATTTTTAACTTTGCAGAAGGTTAAATTCATTTCATTAATGACAGACCAACTAGTGTGGCATGAAAACAGTAAAATCAGAAAACAAACAGATTCTTATAGAATACAAAGATTTTGAGGCTTAATAGAAAAACACTGGGCAGCATTTTCTAGCCTTGCAAGGAGACAGTGTAGCAGACCCCCAAGCTCTACAGACCCCTCCAGATTTCCCCTCTGTGGACCTGAGGGGTGCTAAAGCCACCTAAAGCCATGTCTAAGCTGAAGTCTGAGGGAGAGACAATTTTATGGCATAGCTTTAACTCATAACCTCCTCTGCTGCATCCCTTGGTAGGCACACTCAGACCAAATGGCTGCAAACCGAATAAAAAGAATCACAAATCATCCAAACCCTCAGCTCAGCTCTCCCCACACACATTTTGTGTCCCTTCTGAGTGATACACAGCCTTTCAGAGGTGTCTCAGAAACACAAACATTGGCCATTAGTGGGACTGGTCTATCTGTCTGTCTATCTGCACACACAGAGCCTCAGTTAGTTTGCAATAGCACGTTGTGTTGCTCAGGGGAATGCTTCAATCCGCTTTGTTGTGCTCAACTATCGCAACACAAATCGCAAAATGACACAATTGTGTTCCACGTTACAGTCTCTGTTTTCCTAGAGGTAATGACAGAAAATTATAAATTTTAATGGCATTAATAATTTACAGAACCAAAACATATTTCCAGAGAATACATCCCTGAGAAACCTGGAGGATTAAACAGAGCAGCAGGGAGAATAAGGATGCTCACGGATGCAAGCTAGAGATTTATTTGGATTTTTTCAGGAGTATCAGTCCTGTTTGGTGGGTTATTCTAACTCCCCTCAATGCACTATTTACATCTATAAATAAACACTCATTGAAAATCCAGAAAATATCATTCAGTTAGTTGTTTTCCTAGAAGGTTCACCACAGCTTACCCTGTAGATAGATTTATTCAATATTTACATATTGCTGGCTTCTCTGCATCCCACGTGACACTCACACATATACACAAACATATGTAAATAAAAAGATTAATCCTTTAAAGAAAGGACACCATTTTTCTTACCACAGGACATGTTCTAATACAAGTGTGCATGACCAGCTGTCCAACTCCTCCCACACATCCAGTACTACACCTCACTTCTTTCTACACAATGCACCTGAAAGTCTCTACAGGGATGTAGTCATAATTAAATTTAACTAGCTCTATTTGTAGATATAAGGACTCTGCACTGGGTGTCCAGATGTCTTTCTCAGATCACAGTGAGTGCCTATACAGTAAAAGATCCTTTGATTTAACATAATATTATTCCATACTAAAAATTCTCTTGGGGGGTAGGGGAAGCACACAAAATTATAGTTAGTAAAAGCTGGACAAAACAAACAAAAACCCCACCATTTATATTACTGTGGATGAAATATTATTATTCACTGATAAAAAAACTCATGAAAGCTCATCTGTGACCTTGCTCCTAGCTGACTGAGACTCTTCTTGTGTAATCCCACAGCATTAGAATCAGGGCAGTTCTAAACCCTACAAATTTCTTTGGGCAGGATACAGGTACATAACTAGCTTCAAGTCTATGTATAACTTTCAAGCAGTTATCAGGAAAAGAAAACCCACAGATTTTTGTTGGAATAAATAAATAAATAGAAATGCTGTGGTGTTAAAGACTGCAGCCAAAAGGAGAGAAGTGAGATTTCCTCAGGCAAGTAATAAATATAGAGTACCTGGAATACAATTAGAATAAATTGTAATTGCAAATTACTACATTTTGCATTGAAATGTGTCATTTCCTAAATCTTACCAAATTTCCACACTGTGTTCCTTGTATTTCTATTCAATTTTTAAACTTTTTCACTCTGTATTTTTGTATAATTTGAGAATATCTTAGAATGCTTGCCCCACTTGCATTAATAAATGATCATTAAAAGGTCTGAATTTTTCCAAGAAAAACTAAGGTATAGGGAAGTGTTAAAGATTTATTAACTTCTGATTATGAAAGTAAACACAAATATCATATCAGAGATTGGTGCTTTAAAATGAAACAAACAAAAAAAAATCTTAGGCACTTCCATATGAAGAGAAAAAGTCAGCAGAATCCCAGCCACGAGCAAAAATTAGGCCACAACAATTTGCATGGGGACTGATCACCCAAAAATGCATATAACGCAGGCATTTCTGGAAAAATATTCTCCAAAAAAGTGAAGAATAACCACTGCATTCATAAGTTTTTTTTCTCCCAAAGTGAACTTTCCCAATATTGCTCTACAGGCATGTGCTAAGAAAACTCTGTTCATCATTCATTATCTTACACCTTCCTACATCCTGCCCTTGGCAAAAAAAGTATCTTGCTGAGATAGAGACTTTGTCTGATAATTACTGTTCTATTTTCTGCTCTTTTTTCTCAACTTTCAAAAAATATTTCATAAAGGAGAATAATAAAGAAGTGTCCAGATGACAGCTGAGAAACCATTTGATTCTCAAATCAAGAGCTCCAGTACCTACAGATATACTGGGCACACCTAATGTGGTGAAAGGAAAGAAAACAAATATTGGCAGAAGCAAAGGAAGTGCAGGATGAAAATGGAAAGTAAGATATACATCACACCAGGGGGTTCATGAGACACACTCTTGTCCCTCATATAGAAAACTGCCTCCTATAGACAACAGTGGTGAAGAGAGACCTATGAAAACAGCAGGGAAAAAAAAAAAATTGAGCTTGAGTCCAGAGAAGGATTAGCAGAAAGATGTTCTGAGTGAATGTTCTGAGAGGGAGAAGGAAAAGCATCAATTGCCATTTTTCTGCACTATGCTCTGACTGATCACCTGGGCTCAGCTTGGGAAAGTTTTATCTGCCCACTGAAGAACTATAAATTAATCTGCTGGCAGCAGCACCAACATCATTTGGAATGTGTCATCTGTCCAAAAAGGAAGAGTAAGGTCAACTGCTGTCTAAAATTTTTGACTGGTGTTCAAGTGATGAGGACAATGTCATCTCCACATGGCCCAGAGTTCCCCAAGTCCCTTAGCACTCTAACTTCTGTCTAAGGCTTCTCTGACGAATTGCCTACTCTTGCTATATTTCCAAAATCTTTTATTACTTTTCCTGCAAAAAAATTTCCAAGAATTTTTCTTCCCACTTCACTTTCCCCTTCTCTTTCTCAGCTAGGAGGGTTTTTCTGACAAATATCATCATAGTTGGGAAGAATTCAGCCAAACACATTAGAGATACATTTGCTTTAGTACTTTCTCTGTGCTTACTGACTCAATTTTTTTCAAGTCAGAATCTTTATTGAGGACTGAAAAGAGAAAATATTCAAAAACAACTTTTTTGGGGTGTTAATCAGAGTTTACTTTTATTTTTTAATTAAAGCTTACAAGAATTTCAGTGTTTATTGTTACTGAATGCTTTGCTTTCCTATGGACTTGGAATATGTCTAATACTCTATTTCTACATCTATTTGTTTCAGATTTCTTATTGAAAACACATTTCTACCAATAACAGACTGATCCCTGTATTTTTTTTTTTTATTTTAAGCATGTTTTTGTTTAGCACTGTAAAACTATTGATGATTTTTTTAAAAGCCCCAGTTATTAAGCCCAGGTTAGTACATGAGGATCAACTGGTTTTCCATGTTCTATTAAAAAAAAAAAAGCTTATTTTTGCAGGGGCCATTACAAATACATTACAAATACAACTTACCTTTCTGCTATCCACCCCACAATGTTGCATTGTAAGCTGTTTGATTTTTGTTTGCTTGCTTTATAATTGGGAGAAATAACAGCACAACTTTTTCTAAGAGATAAAGAAATGAGCCCTTTTCAACCTTAGATTCAAGTTACTCTGCATTGCACTAAACTATATGTTGAAATACAGGAATATAGAAATTCAGTCACCCACTGAGCAGTCCCTGTGGACACCTCCCACTTCTTAAACCATTGTGCCATGAGAAATACCCACAGGAGTTGACACTTAACCTAAAAGGACTTTTTACCCCATGGTGCATTCCTTTCTAGTGGCTACTGGTTCTTCTAGACAGTAAAACACTAACACAATGAAATTTTTACCAGTTTTCCCCACTATTGCTGTGGTTGCAGTTTGAGAATTTAGAAGTGAATATTGGATTTCAGCATTTGTTAGTCCATATGGCACAGAATGTGGTGATTCTAAAACTAAAAAAGAAGTTATTTTACGTTAATGACAAATGCTCCTTTGTACCTGCTCTGATGTGGACTGATCCAAATCAATAAGAATCAATGTAATGTAAAATCAAGAAATGAAAATCATAGTCAAGAGGGAGCTCTGATCTTTAGCTTTCAAACTTATTTTTTACACCTTACAATTAAATCTATTTTTAAAACACTAAAAGTGTTAGTAATTCATTATTAGGCATTCTTCTGTCCAAACCAAACACAATTACAACATAATCCTCCATTACAAATGGCTGATATCAGGAAGCACAATGTTCAGTTCATCCCTGGCTAAGTTAAATCACTGAGGTGGCCCCAGGGGTGGATTTGGCTGACAGAATCTAATCAAACACAGTCATTCCAGCTTATTCACTAGACAGAGAAGGATGGAGATCCATGATGGCTGGCAATCAACCATGAGCCACAGATCCCATACACTCATGTTTACCACCAAAAATACTGAATAAATGGTTCAGTAACAAGTAAATGCAGTGACTCCTTGCATAAACTGTCACTGCCATATTCAATATAACCATATTGAAAAAAGATATGTGGACAGACCTAGAGCAGGAGGTGAAGATCAGAAAATACAAAACACAGTTGTATCCATCTTTCCATACTGACACTGAACTTAGCTGACTTACCTAATATGAGTAGGATGCTGAAAAATGAAGAATAAAAAACAAGAACAGAACCAGATGAGAAAAGAGACAGATCATGGGATGGAAGAAGGTAACCAAGGAAGTTGTTCCTATGCACTCTCATACTTAGATCATAAACCAGTTTTGAATACTAGATCTAATTTCCACTGCAGAAGATTAAATTGTATTTCCCTTATATTTCCAGATTGAAGATGTGATCATATTCTTGTTTTATTTGTTCCCAAGTTTTTCAGCCTTTACACATGGGTCATATATTACCAAGCTTTCATCACACTAAGTGCTTTCCTCTACATTTTCAACATTGTTCTGCATGTCTTGTTCTGCTTAAGTGTTTTGCCTAAAACTTGCAATACTGTTCCAACAAAGCCAAGCTGATGTCAAACAGAGTGAAATAATTGCCTCCCTTATCTTACAAAGGATTTTTCTGGTATCATATCTAAGGACTACATTTGCTAACTCAGCAGGATCACAACAGCACTGATTCTCATTCTGGTTTTTATCCACAAGGATTCTAAGCTCCTCCTGCAGGTGCTCACCACCTATACCTCATTTTATAGCCACAAGCAAAACTACTTCTCTGTAAAACTGCTTCCCAGGGGAGTACTTCAAATTCATCTAAAACAACTGGAACTACAACAATATATTTTAACAGTCTTATCATAATTAATAGTTTTTATAAAGCCAGAATCAGGGAACTGAGTAAAAGCATTAAACCCCCATTTTTCAAGTAATTACCTTTCACTTTTCTTCATCTTCTGCTATATATAAATTTTCTCTTATTACTTTCCATGATCCCTGGTATGAGTAATTTTGCAACACAGCCTTATTTTATAATCCCTTACTTTGTTACACCTTTACACTCTTCCCTAGCCCTTTTCTTAAACCACTTTTACTTTAGAATTCATCTCTGATTTCAGATTCTGTGAAGATAACTCACTGTCACCATAAGGATACCTTGTCACACCTTCATCTTCAGAGAATCCCACAATTCTTTAGCTACCCTTTGCTGACTGAGTTATCTTTCCAGAAGCATTGCTGGCTTCCCAAAGCTGTGAAGTTGGACAATCTTGTGATGTCCATTAGCCCCATGGTCCTTTTCCCACTTTTTCCCACTTCCCCTTCTCATGTTACCATGGCATGATCACTTTCACACCAACTATCTTCTGGCTTCCTTAGCCCATTCTTCCTTGGCCATAATGAAATCTGAACTGATGGCTACCTTAACACTTTAAATAAACATGGTCAGATAATGCCAGTCAAAGGGAATTTGTGAAGCCCTCTCTGTATCCCAGCCCTACTTTTCCACTGCCAGGGAAATCTTCCTTTATTTTAATTTCTTGTCTTTGGGGCATTTCTGTCAAAAAAAAAAAAAAAAAAAAAGCACTTTCAAAAACAATCTTCCTCAATGTCTTCTGCATATTTCCAGGCAAAGGTAGCACCTCTCCTCAGCTTTAGAGGAGGTACAGATTGTTTTGACATGTAACTCTACATTGCATTTTCTTCATTTCTACCTGCCCTTCACAAAAATTGTTCCCCTATATCAGTGAGTAATCCTGTGATGTGCCTGATCATATATTAAAGCTTTCAATTAAACTACTGAATAAAAAAGAAGTTAAAAAAGAAATTAAAGAAATTATGTCATAATAGTGCAACAACTAATTTGAAGTATCTGTCAAATTCTGTACCATTCCGCTTCCAGGAAGAGTATTTCATTGCTTTTTGTACTGATTTACATGTAAAAATAGTGAATGTTTAGTAATCTGGAATTAGAATTAAATATATTGATATGAGGGAATAAAATACTGTGTTTAATTTGATTATATTTTTGTTCCATGTTCAAGTTTTCTAGAATAATTTATCTTTTCTTTACCCTTGGAATAGAGACAATTTTAAAACCATGAAATGGCCCACAAAAAGGGAAATATGGTTTCTAATTCTTTTTATACTCCCAGACCTGCTGCTGCTGCTAATACAGAAGGAGACACAGGTTCCTGAAGCACTGCTCCTGGTTACAACCACATCCAAATTCAGTTTCAAGTATTGCTCTTGTAGCTCTCCCACAGACACATGCCCTGGGCAAGGCACAGCATTTTCTCAGAAAAGGCAGGAAAAGAGAAGGGGAGAACGAAAAATGTCATGAGGAGCCAACAGAGATGCTTAATGCAGGTATGAAAGAGAAAGAAAAGTAAGAGAAAAATAATAATAATAAAGAAAACTAGGGGAAGAAAAAAATAGGAAATAAAAATAAAAAAAACCAGGGGCCATCTGTAACTGTGCCAGTCTTGCCAAAAGAAGCAGAAGGACATGTCTATCAAAGCTGATGGGTCACTTCAACCATCTAAGGTATAAACAGCAAAGGTTCAAGCAGAACACCAGATATGTTCTAACAGATCTTCCAAAACTGCAAATCATTGCCAACTCCCCACACAGTCAATGATAACAGTGTTTTGGACTATCCTGGAGACACTGCTAAGCATGTAGTAGTCATCCTTTGGAAGAGTTTGCTTTCACACAGATTTATACAGGAATCACAAGTGGTCTTGCTTTTAAAAAGCCACCTGGCATGTTTAACCCAGAATTTAGTTAGAATCACTACCTAAATGAATGCAAGGAATGATTTAGCATTTCTAGATGAATAAAAACAAAACGTGCAGATGATAAAATATAAATCAAAAAGGGAATGGGTAGTTAGAAATACTTCCCTTTTTTCCCCTTCTAACCTCCACTACTTTTGACAGCTATAGCAATATTGAAACATAACCTGTTTGAAACCAGAAAAGTGGGCACACAAATATATGTATTTTTAAGCAGTAGGTTTTTAATGACTTTGGCTGCAAAGAGAACATATGAGGGCACGATACTGCCTGAAAAGATCCATCTCTCTTACCCTAGAAAACCTGCTGGGTAATGCTTCAGCCTTCCAGCTCCACACAATAAATTTAACTCCCAATTAACCAGCCTTCTACCAAAGATGACCAAGTCCTTTCTCACCAGCAATGGCATCCAACTGAACATACACTTTAGCACAGACCTGGGTTGTTGAAAACTAGCAAATGGATTTTGATAGTACAGCTGTTTGTTCATTTGCTGTGTAATTACCAGCCATATGGATTTAAAGTTAACTCATCCAAAGCTTGGTGGTCTTGCTTACCTAACAAAATTCAAGTGATAAAATTTGCACTGCCTCTAAAACTTAACTCTATTCCAACACATGGGAAGGAGACGAAGGGGGAAAAAAATAATCTAACACAAAATTTTATTGGATTATCAGTGCAGAGAGAGTAAAGTAGATTTAATTAAAGTAAGAAGATAATAAACCCTTTTATTGAAACAATACCATGCTATGTAGCCATTCTTACTATAGCAAGGTAAGTCCAAATTTCAGGTCCTTTTAGCTTGATGAGAGGTGGGAGACAGAGCACACTGTAAGGTGCAGATCTCAGTAACCCAAGCTGTCCAAAGCTCTTCAATGGCTCCCTGAAGTGCAAAAGGCCTGAAAAGCCTGTTTACAACCCAGTGCTCTTCTTATCAGGAACCTCCATGGAAAATATTGTCCCTGTGTTCTCTTCCTGCTACTGCCCCTTCAATCAGCCAGCCCTACACCTCTCTCTCCTTGCAATAGGATCATTAGGTCACAGGATGAACAGGGACGTGTAGGGTCCCCAATCTGCCCTGGACAAAAAAAGGATTGGCTAAGGTTTTGGTCCATTTGCATAATGGACTTCTACTCTCACAGAAACACATCAAAAGAGCTGATTTGACTGCAGGGAATTAAAAGTTAATTCCATCCTGCAAATCACAGAAGAGTCAGCATCATCTTTTCTATCAAATATTCATGCAGTTCCCACTACCACTAATTGGAAACATGTACATGGAAAGCTTAATCAGTCTATTCTCTTGTTGGCATGGGGGGATGCACACTTAAGTAAGAAGCAAGCCCTAAGGATCCTCCACCTTTCTATAGATGCATCCATGGAAAGCTCAATGCACCTTCTTCTCACAGTAGCTTTGAGCACATAGACAAACTCCAGCACTTCTCCTAAAGAAAGGACAGCCAAGACATTTCCTCTTCCTTTTGCCTGCAAAGCCTTCACCAAAGTGTTGTGAGTCTGAAAAGCTTCTCTAATTGTCTGTTTGGACTTAATTGCATTTTGAGATACTTACAAATTATGTGAACTGATACTTTTCACTAGAAATTTGTACTCTAAATTCACATGCTGCTCTCATAGCTTCCCTACCCAGTCTTTAGCCAAAAAGGAGAAAAAACAAAAGCTTCCACAAGAGAAGCAGAACTGACACCCTGTGTGATTTGTTTGTGTGTGTATGAGTGTGCACATTTGTGCTGAAGGCTTTTATCACAGTCTTACAGATTCAGGCTTCGTGAAGTGAATTTTAACATGTGAACAGTAACAGCAGCAGTAAAAAATTCACAAACACTCCCTCTCTATAAATGTTTAGGGAAATATGCACAGCATTATCTTTATGTGAATATAAACACTGACTCTGGGCATCTTGCTGATGTTTTGTAGTGGGTCATTACAGCAGCTGACAAGCCAGGAGGTACTTAAATGTAACAAGGACTAGAAAGAATTTATAAAGCCTGTACAAGCAGGGATTTCACTTGCTTTCCCTAACCCCTATTTAATTACAGAGCCTGTCTAATGCCACACAATACAATTTATGGTTACTATTAAAAGTTGCCTATCCAAAATTATTAGCGAGGTGCAAAGAAAGGAGTGAGAAATTAACAAAGGAATTGGCTATTAAATTAGAGGCTGTGCGTTTATAATATAAAAATAAGACAGCAAACACTATTCTTTTTAAATTAGGTATTTTGCTATCTTTAAATAAATCATTATTAAAACAAGGAATTTATAAAATACTGCCATTTATCAGTGATTTGTAAGTTACTATATATTGTACAACAATTTTTTTTTTTTTTTTAAATACAAATCTGAACAGATTCCCATTAGGGCATCATGGCACTAAGGTAAAATAAATAATCATTGTAGCAGGACAGGATCCCATTTGCTGCAGAGGGGAAACATTACACTTTGAATTTAAGCTATTCTGGGTCTTGGCCAACACACCAACACAGTTCTGCACTAGAGAAAGCCTGTGGATGTTGTAAATACATATTTGAATGGACTAAGCTTGCAAGCACTCTTTCCTCTCCTGGCATCTGTGTGCAGCCTTTCACAGCAATGGAGGGTGACCTTCTGCCAGAGATGCCTGTATCTGAGATTTCTTTTAAGATATTCTTCCTAAATAGCTAATAAAATAGTGTCAGCAGGAAGGTAAAAATAAGTCTCCCAGCTGCTCTGAGGTACATTGGGAAGTTTTATCTTGACCTCTGGTGTGCAACCTATGCCAATTCAACTACGACAGACATGCAATGACACCACAGAATTTGAACCTTGTGCCATTCAAAATGCAAAAATGTTACATGTATGCTCTGTTTGGTGTGTCAAAACATATGAAACAAAAGATGGTGATGAGTGAAGGTAGCAAACTGTGTTTACTGTTTTGACTTTCTTACCTCATTTACATAGACCCAGTGACTATCCTTGGATGCAAGGTTGGTTTCCACAGCCTACAAAAATAAAAAGAAACATAATAATAAAAATAAATAAAACATGGAAAATATATTCAGAAAGAACTTATATAAAAATGCACTATTAAGCTCATTTTGACTGTTTTCATTGCTACTGATATTGTTTCAGTATAGTTCATCTTTCCTCTGCTGCTTCATGGAGCAGTAACTAACTGGTGGTAGCCACCTTTCTCTGACATCAATTCTTAAATCAAAGTACCCTGACTGTGTCCATGTAACACAAAAGCACACTGGGGCAGGGTGGTACTTTAGCATAAGGGATCCTGTGATGGATAACTGCACAGAACATGCAGTTCAGAAGATCTAACTTCTCTATAATATATCTAATGCATCCTGCTCAGCTGGGTTTCTTTTCAATATGCCTCCCAAAATATATTGTCTCTGGTCCATTACACCTCTGATAGTTTATCTGTTTACTAACCTAGTTAATTAAAAACATGGCAGTGAGATACTCAAGTGAAGTTCACACATTTATATGAGAGTTCATCCTGTCTTCATATCTACATAAGACAAGACAAAGTTATGATTTGCATGGTCACTTTTTTGTCTTCCTGGTATAAACTTGGATAATCACCACATATTATAAAGAAACAACCTTTCTCAGCATTTTGCATATTTATCTATACATGTATAACCCACTGGGAAGCTAAAACTGGGGAAGATTGCACTACTGTTACTGAGAGATAATCTCAGCTGAAGGATCTCACAATACAGATAGAAGTTCCAAAGTTTCCCTTTGTTTGACATAGATAAGCTCACTTCAAGACATTTAATAATCTAATAAAGTGATAGCAAGCATGGAGAGATGTACACTACTGATATTGTTAATGTCCTGCTTAATACATGGTTAAGCAATTACTAGAGTGTGTTCATCTCTCCTAATAAAACAGTGCACACATGTATTTCAGGAGGCAGTTCATTACATGGTCTTGAATGTTCCTGCCTTCAAACACTTATTTTCTCTGTGCCAGTATGACCCCATTTATTGAACAGATATTCTTATCTCTCTGTTATAAATGGCCCTATGAATCACTGAAATGAACCCAGTTTAAAAAAAAAAATAAATTAAAAAAAAAAAAAGGAAACAAATGCAAATGAACAAAATACTTCCAGTTACTGTTTTTCAACCTGGATAATTTCCACAGTATTTCAAAAATGACTGCAGTGGAACTGAGAGTCTCTGTAGACTGTAGCACTGGGCTGAGCAGGAACATCATCAACCACCTTCCTCTCCAGAACACATTTGCATAATAAGCCTCTCAGATATTTAGTGTCAGATGGGATGAATCACCTTCTCTTATGACACTGACTACAGATGACTGGCTTAGAATAAACGCCCACGACTTCTAAGGCTGCAGTGGAATGACAACAGATCTATCCTTAGTATGGGCTAAGGGATATCTGATTCCTAAAAAAATATGAAGTAAAACCTCACTAAGTAGCCAATACCACCATCTTTAGCATTAATCTTAGCTTATGCTGTGTCCTTAAAAAAGGTATAAATTACTTACCTAAGTAACTGTGTTTTAAAATTTTGTGTAGCCCACACAACCACAAGAGAAAATTGTGGGCAACACACATACCTCCATCTATTTCTCACATCCACAACCTGAAATATTCCTTTAAAGAGACAAAAATCCCAAGAGAAACCGCAAACTCATCAAAAGAGGAGAATCAACACAGACAGAACACAGTAATTCTCTTCATCCTGAAGAGCATTATAGGAAAGTAACAAAACCTGGTGTCAAACCAGATGAGAACCACTAGAGAGAACACTTCTAGCAACATAATCCCCTCCTAAACATGTAGTAAAAAACTGTCCCCTTGGTAACTGCCCTCTTTGCAGTTCTTTTAAGCTGGGAGTAGCATTAAGCTGAGCACCTGAGGAGGAGCAGCTCTTAGGAAAGATAGCAGTGATGAACAGGAGGGCAAAAATGTGTGCATTTTCACCCTTTTCACCTCCCAAATATATCCAAAATAGCCAGGTGCTGTAACATACAGAGAAAGAGCAAAGTGCTGCTAGCATTAGCAGAGCAGAATTAAATCATGCTCAGGTGCAGAGTTATTGCACTGGCTACATTTAGTGATTCATCTGCAACAGTGAGCAATTTGTATGAATAAATGCTCAGTCTGGGGAGACGAAGGAGAAGAGGAATTTGAAATGAATTATCGTAGCTCATTCTTCTGGGTTCACATATCTGGGCCAAAGTTTTGAAAATGAGGTGCCTAAATTTAGGCTGCTAAGAGTTTATCTTTAGTCATCAGAGTGCCAGACCGTTCAGTGCTCCTCCTACAGAGCCAGTGGCTCTGCATTCTAATAGCTTGAAATGTATTTAGAAACATCACCGTAGGTAGTCAAGTCTAAATGGCTCTAAATATCTTCTGTTCAGAACTGCAACACATAGCATGAACCATTACTCAAAATGAAAACATGCTGGGAGGGAGCTGAAACTTCTTGCATTTTGTGCTTCAGATTTTGTACCATATATATATAGACTTGCAATCCAAAAAATTATTTTTAAAAACTCCATTGAAAAACAGCTCTCAGGTTTCAACTTTCTGGTATCACCAGTCTATTGCCAGAGGCTCATGAAAGTTAAGCAGTGTGAAAAGCAAGGTCCTGGAGACCTCTCTTATCATAAGTAAGCTTATTGAGAATTCTCAAAGTAAGAAAGAATTTAATGTTTATAACTTAGTGAGGCTTTTTACTTTAAAGAGGAAAAAGATATAAACACTTGGGAGATTATGGTCACCCATTTTTAATTATTCAGGCTGTTCAGGATCTTGCCAATTGCTTGAGGTTGTGTCCATCCATTCAAAAAGAAAACAAATTGTCTATGACAATTTTCTATCCTTGAAAGACTATTCCATCCTACTTGATAAATGTCCCCTTTATAAAGAAAGTAGGCTATGAATTTGTGACATCACTGTGCCTGAGTAAAAGCATTGCCACCTCTTGGGGAAGGATTTACAGGTTAAAACATGCTGTAGTTTTGCATGGAAAAATTATTAATGTAGGTGTAAAATGTCCAAGTACTTTTTATACTTTCTATGTAGATGGGGTCTAGGTGACACTTGGGAGTAATGCTTCAAAATATTTCTATCAAATACAAAGTCTGTTTCTGAGGAAAACAACACACTGGAAATTAAAAAGCGTCCATCTTTCATTAGTTTTATCTCAGAGTAGCAAACAAATTCCACTAATTTGGAAAAAAAAATAATGTTTATTTGAGATTGTGCCCTTCTTCCTCCCCAACTACTTTTCAAGAGCCAAATGTAAAATGGAGAACCCAAACAAGAGAATTGTAATTCACTCAGTGGACCACTACAAGTGGCAACATATAAATGATATAAATGATACTATCAGAATTGGGCCAGAACTGGAAGGTGAGAAGGGGAGCAGTGAATGCAGGAAACGGTTTAATTTCTCAGTAGAAAGCATTTGCAATAGAAATGAAAAAGGAAGAAACTGAGAATCAAAATACAAGCATTAAGATTTCAGATCTCATAGCAACACTGATAAAAGAGTAAGAAGCTTCATGAAAAACAATCAAGGATAGTTTCACGTATACAGTTGTGTTTACATTTAAATGTATGACTTAAAATAATTCACTGCCAATAACCCATGACAACATTATTTTATTGGAATACAGTGGAAAACAAATATTTACATTGCCTTTATGAATAAGTAATTCGGTTCATTATTTTATCTAATGGCAGTTGCCAGGATTAAAAGAAGTGATGAAAGTAAGTAGTAAATACTGCTATGTTCAGAAATAATTCTGCAGAGGGGAAAAAAAAAAAAAGAAATAGAAACAATCCTTTCTCGACCTTCTCAAAAAATCTGAAACTGAAAACTTCTCCAAGCATATAATGGCTGGCCAGTAATAGGGAAAGTCTTTTCCACAATTCCTGGCTGCTTTGACCAGGTCAGCACCTTGCTGTTACAGCAAAAAGCAGGCTGCATAAGAAGGGATGCAGGGATGAGTGGCCAGACACAACTGAGAGAAGATGCTGTGGGTGTTCAAACAGACCTGGCAGGCTGTGTTCCAGTGACAGCAGGATGTGCTGAAGAGCTCAGAATTACATGCAGCAGTGCTATAGCTACAAACCTGTTGTCTCCTCCCTGTGCACCCAGGGGAACAGGCAGTAGGAATGTCTGGAAGCCCTGTAACCAACCCTGGAACCTAAAAGAAAATATCTTGCAGATGGCAAACACAGAAGTTCCTGTTGTCTCAAATTTTGGAAACAAAGATTGCCACCCTGAAATCCATGATATAAAAGAACCACCAGGGAGTGGTGTTTGGCTAGGAGGGATACCAAAGTAGCAAAAGTACATCCTTTAACTTAATGGTGAGGATAAAGAGCATCACAGCTTTCCAAGATGAAAAAACAAAGCAGAGAGCAAACTGGTGACTTCACAGAAAACAATTTGAAAAGGATGTCCTAAGAGACACTGGAAGAGCTCAAAACCAAATCTCTTGCACACTGCAATGGTTTAACCCCAGCCAGTAACTAAGCACCATGCAGCAACTTGCTCATCTCCCTCACCTCTCCCAGTGGAACAGGGAGTAGAATCAGGAAAAAAAGGTAAAACCTGTGGGGTGAGATAAGAACAGTTTAATAACAAAAACAACAAAAAATCTTTGAAAAATAACTGTAATGAAAAAGGACAGAATGGAAAGAAAAGCCCTGGGCCCCCTGTCATGCCAAGGGCTGTCACTTCAGGGCCTCAGTCTCAGGCTCCCTCCCAGACCCCAAATGTGTCCCTCAGCAGAGAGCAAAACCCAGGCACAGAACTGCTGCCATGGAGAGCCTGAGGAACCAGCCTGCAGAACAGCTGAGTGCTTCCTAGAGAACAGCAAGGCAATGATGGATAAACCCATTCTTTACTTTTTTTAAACTTATTTTTAATTATTATTCATAAAGAAGGTGTGAAGCAAAGGAGGGCTTGGGGAAGCAGTCGTGTCTAAATCTCAGGTCTTTACTAATCCCCCTATTTTTTTTTCCTACATGCTCTAGCAGCCCCCTTAAATACTTCTTTAGAGACCTGACCCTCCTTCCAAAGATCCTCTTTTTATTCCTAAGTTCCTTCAAAACCTCCTTGCCCATCCAGGCTGGGCATTTGCCTTGTTGACTCACCTTTCAGCACACAGGGACAGCTGGCTCCTGTGCCAGCAAGATCTCTGTTTTGAAGCACACCCACCTTTCCTGAACTCCTTTGTTTTCAAGGGCTGCTTTCTCTCTGAATAAGTCTCCCAAATAGGCCAAACTCTGCCCTCCAGAAGTCCAGTGTAAAAGTTCCCCCTGGTATCACCAAATATTGAGAACTCTATAATTTCATGATCACTGTGCCCCAAGTGACCTCCAACCACCACATCTCCCAAAACTTTTTAGAACTATTTTGAAATCTACTAGAGTAAAACTGCAGTAGGGGAGAAAAAAAAAAAAAAAAAAAAAGAAACTATCCTCTCTATATAATTTTGTAATCTGAGTCAAACTTAGGTCCAGCTGACGGGTTTCATTGCAAGAGACAGATTTGGATTTTTAAAAATAGCTTTGTTCTCGATTTAAATGTCCAGGAAGACATCCTAAGAATCAGGAAACTGGTTTTGATCCCAAAGAAGAGCTACAGACCAAGTTTCCACTGCAGTACAACTGACAGTAATTAATTGGACAATATCAAAGTGCACCTGTTTATCTGAGAAGCTTTGTGTATGTCTTGGATACAAATAAGTTAAGATAGCAGATATGAAAAAGTCAATTTTGGTAGAACAGATGGGTTCATTTTATATCCCCTAGATACCCAACTTATATTTAGAAATCTCTTCAATTATAATAGTGCAGTTCTTGTCCAGGTGTGACTTGCATAGGTAATAGCATTTCACAGAAAAACAGTTTCTCTGTACCAGTAACTGAGATTTTTGTACTTCCCTAGAACCTTCTTTCCTTTGTATTTTAAATAAATACCTCTTGGCTCAGTATCTCCAGAGGAGCATTACTAGATTAAAAATAAAGCAAGCACTACTAGCTGCAATAAATAAATTATTTATATAAATATTATAATTCTTATAGCATACTAAAGAGTACTTTAAACTGATACCATCTCTGAAGTTTAATAGTTAATGGTACCATTAGAAGAGAAGCTAAAAAAAAATTTCCAGTACAACATCCCAACTTTAGATAAAACTAAAATAATTCAGATTAAGAATCTTGCAGATAAACACTCAGTTGCAGTAAATTAGATCAAGCCTGTAGGTTTATTTTTATTATTTAATAGAGGCTAACTAAAATGCCTAAATATAATTTCAAAGTGAAATATGAATTTTTTTCTTCTCTAAATGGTAAAATGGGAATTTAAAGTGTTCCCATGATGTATTTTTGCAGATGGAAAATTCACTGAAACTGTCCCTTTCTAACTGAACCTCATTTTCCAACAATTTGAACTTTTTCTAAAAAAGCATTGCCAGAAATTCCATATTCTCCCTTCTTTCTGAACCTATTCCCAGAACAAGTTACATGTACATGTTCTTTCAAGCTCACCTGATTCCCTGATCACCACACCTCATGTCAATGACGGAATTAATTTTACTACACTTACACCAGAAGCTGTCAGTTCTGAATCCTGAAGCTTCCATAGGAGTTTCCTACAAGCCATTAATGAACAACAAGCATAGGATGCCTTTAGCACCCACATTTTTTGGTATTTATGTGTATGAATTCATTCTATAAACTCATTACTGACAGCCCTCTCTCAGCAGGGACCTTTTTTCAAGTTATGCACTGTTACATTAAAATATAAAGCCTGTTACTTTCTGCAGAACGGTGCTGCTGAGAAAAGCTGTTCTTTCCTCTGTGGTTTCAGTAATAACTGAAAGGCTATCACGAGGTCTGATGGCACTTTAACCATTCCAAGCTCCTCCATTAATACAAGCCTATAAACCTGGCATGTTCAGCCTGAATCTCCCACAAAAGAGAGGCCAAATCGGTCATGGAGATCTCTGTACTCTCATTAGTCTGAGTCAGCTCTCCAGGGTTCTTGCTCCCCATAAACTCTGTAATATTTCATTTATGTTCTGTCCAAACAATATGTGATAGTCCTGTCTTGACCTCTATCTCAGTTCCTTCACAAGATAAACAACTCAGCCTAATGGGGTGGGGAAAAAGAATTAAGAAGGGTGGGAAGAAAAAAGAAAAAAAAAAAGAGGAAAAAATAAAATACATCCCTGAGCAAATTCCCAAATACCATCCACAACTGAATCCCATTTTGGTTGCTAACAAGAGATTTCACACAAAGAGAAGTAAATATGACCAAAAACTCCACCCACTTTTAGCACAGACCCCTGGAACTGATGAATGCTAATTAGAAGGTGTACCTGAAATTTTGAATTTATCAATATCATTTGGTAACAGCTGAAACCACAATATACAGTTTAAGGTTTGCACTGCACTAGTTGCCTGCTACTTAGGTCATAGTTGATCAGAAAAAAAAAATGCACCAAAGGAATCCTATATAAAAGGTAAACGTTAATCAAGAGAAATACTGGAGATGAAGAAAACTATAGGAGGATTGTGGGAAGACTACTGAAACTTCCTCTAGCTATACAGCTCTATTGTTCCTGAGTAACTACTGTAATATATGTGGCCTGCCTATCGTTTTAGCCTTAATCATTTTGATGTAATGCACTGGGATTTCTGTTTAATCTGATTCCCATTTCATACGTAATGCTCATTACAGTCAATCTCTGCTGCCATTCCATTTAGTGCACATTCCTGCACTGAACGACGCATGAAAATACCCTACATGGAACTCTTCCAAAAGCACTCAGTGAGAGCTCCTCAAAGCTCAAATGTCACCCAGTGTTTATAAACATGGTAACTGCTGACCATTTAGCTACATGGCACAGTAGTGACACCAGATAATTGCACAGCTGTCAGAAAGCAACATTTCCATAAAGACATGAATCTAATGTTAACTAAAGAACCAAACCTCCCAGAAACAGGGTACTTAAAATTTTACCACAACCACATGCCAAGTTGAATTTGAAGACCCAATGAATCCTTTTAAAAGAATAGCTAAATTTTGCTCACTTTGAAACTCCTTTTTTCTTTTTGAAAATAACAGGTTTGTATATCTATATTTGATTTAAAAGCCTCTGCTTTTTAGACACATTTACAAAGAATTTTGTAATGATTTTCTGAGAACTGTATACCTGAGTCACACTTCAAAGAAATTCCAAACCAAAATTCATCAGGACTGATCAGCATGTGGAGGTTGGCTTTTTTGTTGCTGTTGTTTGTTTTATTTGATTCTCCACCTACCTTCCAATAAGAGAAAAAATTCCCATTGAAACAATATAGCAGTTTAAGTTTGGAATGCCTTCAGAGGATTGACTGGACATTGGTCTGAAGGTTGAAAATGCTTCTACAGGCACAGACCCTGGGCAAAGAAACCTATTTCCAGCATGGAGGATTGCTCTCCATCTTTGCTGTTAGCACCACTCCACAGGGTACAACACTTTCAGTGCACACCATCAGTCCCATCCACTGTGCTTTCTCAGCTCTGCTCAGAGCAGCAGCTCAAACTCCAGCTCCAGCTTGCACTGCAAGTTCAACTATGTAGAGTTTGCAAGAGGTTTCCAAAGTTTGATCTTTCTGCAGGTATAAACAGCAGATGGTAACTGTTCCATTAAAGATGCAAACTTCCTAACTCTCTGACAGGCACCCAACACCAAACAGTGAAAGCACAATTTACATATTCCTAATTCCCCCCTTCAAAAGGCTCACACTTTGTCCTGACAGCATGATAGCTGAAGCTCTGAGAGTCACGTACCACCAACTTTGAAATGAAAGAACCAGCTATAGCATGAAGATACCACATTGATTTTCAGGAATTTATAGTTTAATACTGATTTACTGCCTCTAGCACAAAGTTGCCAATCACACTGCAAAGCTGTTATTTAATGTAGATTCTGGGGTTTTAAACTCTGTGAACTTGGAAACGTATATCAATATCAAAGGTTACCCTGTCCAATATCTACATTTTCATCCATTCACATACATTCTACCTCTTCTCTTAAATTTTTTAAAAATCATGTCTGGTTTTAAAGGAAAGACAGCAATAGTCAGCCTGAAACATAATCCCTTTCAAAACAGTGCTTTTCTGCCTACAGCACTCTTCTGCTTTAAATTGCAAAATAAACACATAAATAAAGCAAAGTCCTTACAGGTCTGAGGACCTTCTTGTCAGTCACAGGGCACTTTACATGCACAAACAATGCCACAGGCTGTGTGAGTATTAAAGAACACCTTAAAGATCAACCATCTCAAACCACAAGACTTTTGCTGACCTGCCCTGCCAAGAGGAATGAATATTTGCTGTTCTTTACACTGCCTGAGGAGGATGCTGGAGGAGGAGGCAAACCCTGGGGGACCAGCAATGGTGGTGTGGAAGGGCTCCTTCTCCCTCAGCATGTCTTAAAGACTTTATGCAAAGCCTTATGAGCTTATGAAGGGCACACAAAGGCAGCAGTCACCCAGCATGGTGTGTGCATGTACAGCTCATGCCAACAGAAAGCAGACACAAATAAACTCACTTTTTGCTCGCAGATTTTTCTTTCAAGCAGATGTTCAAATATTCACCACTTGGGTCCAATCCTGTGATGTTCTGCACCTATACTTTCTCAAAGCTTGCAGAGATACACTGGAAGCCCCACAGTGATCTCATTACTGCCAGTCTGCCTCAGCTTTATCTTTGGCAGCAAGAATGGTATTAAAAATATACATTACAGTAATGGGGCATGAGCAGATTTCACTGAAAACATAATTACTTTTCCTAAAGGCTTGCACACAGTTATTCAGAAGCGTATGGCAAAGTTACTAATTAAAAAAAAAAAATAAAATAAAAAAATCCAAAACATATTTCATCCTTGGAAAAAGTTTCTGCTTCTTCTAACTAACACAAGCTCACACAGTGTTTGCAAAGTTACAGACAAATGGAGTTTGAGATCGAACCCTTCCACACTGTCTGGAGCAACAGCTTATCTTCTGACTCAAGGGACACCTGCACACTTTGATTCTACTCTTAAACTAAAGTAATTTTTAGCATTTTAAGTAATACAATTTTCCCCCCATTGTTTCTGAGGCAGAATTTAGACAAAACACAAATTTTTGTTAGAATCTCCATGTACCTGAGTTTCCCTACAAATCCAGAGGAGGGAAAAAAGAGAAACTAATAAGTTTCTAATTTTAAAATATGAGCTGGTTTGACTTGTGATATGCTACCCTTAGCACTGATTTCTATCATTCCATCCATGCAGGTATGAAAAGATGCACAAGGGAAATTTCTGTTATGTTTAATTAAAGCACCCTACACCTCACTGACAAAAAAAATAAAGACCTCTATACGGTACATCATTTCTGCAGGACAGTTTTTATGTAGAGAACTATCAGTCTATGTTTTAAACCTTTGCTTAGAGAGAAGAAAACCAGTTCCCAAATATTATGGAATGCATAGAATTTTAATTGAACAATTTTGTGACAAGCTATGACTAGAAAACACAAAAATGTTTCAGTGTATATCCCATTAAAATAGATTCAAATTTCAGGCTAATATATGGAAGTATTCATCAAGTGTTAATTTATTTTCCTGAAGATGAAGTGACAGCAACCTGTTGTGCAACAATACAGGAAACAGTGCTGAATAAGGAATTTGGCATGAAATCATCCACCTTGAGGGACAATCTGTAGGAGATGGAAACAAGAACCAAGCCTATTAGTTGATGATAGCTCTATTTATAAGGTTTGTGCTGTGGACAAATTTCTCTGTTTGCAGAATCTACTTAGGCACACCAAGCTTTTGAGTAAGGCCACACATTTGACCACATACTGCAAGTACCTTTGGCTGCAACTGATGCTCTTCTCTGAAAAGAGAAATGCTGCAGGGAGCAAACAGACAAACAAACAAAGAGACCAGAAGAACTCAATAAGCACAGAGGAATATAAAATCCAAGGACTGAGACCTATGGGTGGTGAGGACAACACAGAAGATTAAAAAACATAAATGAAGAAGAGAGAAAAGAGGACAGGGAAGGTAGGAAGTAACCACAAACCACATGAAGGAAAAATAAAGTTGAGAAGCTTAGAGATTCACACAATCCCAGGAACTGTTGAATTGCATGAGGGATAAATTGACTGGCCTGCCATCAGAGAGCACAGAAGGAAGAGGTCAGCTGGCTAGGACAAGAAATATGATCTTGAGACAGAAAAGAAATAATAAAAAAAGAGAAAAAAATAGTCTTTCTTCACTTAGGTCAGGTGTCACTGTAAAGTTACTTCTGGATAAAGCAGGAGTTATATATAGGTGAGGTAGATGTGCAGTGCACTAAAACTGAAGCAGGATGCAGCTAATGAAGAGGAACAGACAGATAAGGCTTGTGATAGAAAGGAATGGTCAGCAAATGCAACCACTAGGAAGAATTTTCATTAAGTGAACATTTCTTAGCTGATTCTTTTAGATAATACTTGAGTGTTGGGCTAGAGGAACTAAGTGTGAAACTAATAGAAGAAAATTAAATATTAAAAAGCAGACAGGGCTTGCAGTCTCTAAAACTACTTTTAATTTGTAAGACTATAAAAAAATTTTAATGAGGATATACTAACAGCCATTTAAAAAGAGGGCAGTGCAAGATGTAAAAACAGCAAATCCAAAGAAGAATACAAGTGTGGTGACATTTTATTCAGAAAGAGAATGATACTTACACAGTAAGATAACAGATAACAAAAAAATGAACAGGGTTAACATTGAATCTATGTGAGGGATAGCAGGCCTACAGAAAAGCTGAATATAGAAGAATAATCCTTACCTATTAAAATGTTTTGCAGGGATGGTGTGCATTTAATAAAACTTAAATTCTTGAAGTCAGACCAAAATAATAACAATAATAAAAATAATAGTAATAATAGTAATAGTAACAATAAATCTTGTAAGAAAGTGCAATTAGTTAAATGAAGCTAAGTATAGTCAAGGTTGCTAGTTTCACAACAGAGACCTTAAGAAATTCCAAATTTCCTCTGCCATCCTCAGATTTTGAAGTTTTTACCTATCCAATTTACTCAGCATGTAGTCCTCTGGAATCTGAGAGCTTTAGTTGCTTATTTAATATTATCAGCAATGAATCTGACAAATACTATCAAAGGAATTAACTACAATAAAAAACTAGGAAATATGATAAATACAGGTATTTAGAGAGCATTTAAAAAGTGATGATTTCTGAAGCCAGATAATGTAATTACACTGAAATTCACTACTACAAAAAACAAGGTCATGCACTTAGATAACAAAGAAAAGTCTATTATTAGTAACTTCATCAGTTTGAGAAACACCAAGGGTATTATTACAGGTTCATTGTCTGTGGTCCAGCAAACTGTACACCCATGAACAACAAGACCTTAAATATATATAGATTTAGCTGGATAGATAGATACATGTAGATAGATATATAAGAGATGAAATGCCATCAATAGAGTAAGAAAGTATGCACACCAACAAAGAGAGACTCCTGAAGTCACTGGTAAGTTGAGATGAGAGTTTAAGTTTGGACAGTTGAGTGGCAGAATCACAACACAGAATGTTTCCTGTGCTACATTAAGGACTCCAAAAGGATCAAAAGAAAGCATCCCACCTGCCAAACTCACATGGCCACACTAGCAGAAAGACATATGGATACAAGTATTATCATAGATATATTCTGGTCAAGAATAAAAAGGTTTCTCCTCAGTCTTATGTGGAGATTCCATATTCACCTCAGGTGAATAGTAGTGAGGTGAAATGGCAGTGGCAGGCCAGAACACACAGCTTCATTTCAGGAGCATGACCAGATTCTGAAAGTGATTATGCAATACATATTTATGCATTTCTGGCCTCTCTACTCAGGAGACAGAAGCATGCAAGCCAGGAGTTCATTTCTTATCTTGTACTACTGAGACAGTACAGAAACCCAGCAGCAGCAGCCTCCTGGTCTTATGAGAAAGACACAAAAATATGCACTTGATTTGTCATATACTCCAGCAAAGAGTTAAAACTGAGGCCCTGTTTCTATTGGGAACTCAGGCATTCAAGGTTTAATATCTCAGATGTTGTAAATTACATCTCCTGGAACTTGGCAAGCATCTTGTCAGCTTCAATGTAATTTGTTTTTCCAAACCCAAATTGTTTTTAAAAGATTAAGGTGTTCTAATTTTTTAAAGCATTAAGTACTAAAGCAGTAATCCTTTACCGTTGTGATAAGGACTGTCTACCATAATGTTTATTATTTACTAAAGCATGACTGCCAAAGAAAAGGAATTCATTTTTCAAAGTCCATTTTTTTATGCAGCTGAATTGCTATAGTCTGAATTTGGGGCTGAGAAAAGAAGACTGATTACTTCAGTTCTGAAGAACTTGCACAAAAATAAATACAATTTGAGAATTTATAAAATAATATGGACTGAATATTAGCTCTTTTCAAGTCAAAGAGGACAAGATTTCATCCTCAGAAGTCTTTTGGCTCTCAAATATCACTTTCAGTTCTAGAGAATTGATGGATTTAGAAGACTATTAAGACCCAGTTTGCCCAGATCTTTTAGTAAATTAAATGGGCTAATAGGTCTTTATAAAAGACTATCTATTACAAAAAAGAAAAAAAAAAAAAAAGAAAAGAAAAAAAAAAGGAAAGAAAAAACTTAAAAAACACACCAAAGCTGAGTAAAGTAATCTGGGACTCTGTTTTCTTGATTGAAGTAGGTATGGCAGAGTTGTGGGGAGGGGGAAAACCCACCCATCACAATGTTCAAATGAGATGATACCACTCCCACTGGAGAAAACCAAGATGATAGAGTTTTTAATAGAAAAGAGTAGAAAAAAAACATAAATACAATATGATGAGACCTTTGCTTGCAGTTGGAAATTAGGGCAGAGAGATAAAGTGCATGATAAACATCACCCACATGTGACAGAAAAACGAGCTCAAATCACTCATCCTTGTTCAAGACCTTCCACAAAATCCTTGCTTTAAAAATCTGGATTTTTTCTTGCCTTCAGTAGAAGAGTTTGTCATAGCAAAGGATGTGCTGAACCTGCTGCTTTCTGCCCCAGAAGAAGCAAAAGAGAGCACACTCCTGGAGATACACTGCCAGTGTCCCAGAGGCCCTGACCAGAAATACATCCTTACTTTGGCTCATTTGGTATCTCTGCTTGAAAAGAGCTTTAGAAATGTGTTCTCCTGGCTACTCACATTTATCTGTGCCTTTTACCACTTTCTCCATAGCAGCATTCAAACTGAAAACTAAAGCTGATAAGAATATCATTGCAAGTTTGCACTTGCAAATTCTACCCTTCTGTATCACTCCTGCAGCTGCTTCTCAGTCAGGGGCTTGATTGTTAATTGAACTCTGGAAGGTAGCAGAAGGATTGTTCCTTCATGAATCTGAAGCTCATAGCCAGAACTGTCATTCCATAACCTCTATCTTCCCCTTCCCTGGGTAAATACACATTTGTGTATGTACACATTCCTGTGGCTATGCTCCCACAAATACATATACATACCCACACATCTGTCTGAGGACAGGCACATAAAATAAAAAAGGAAAATGGAAGGAAGAAAATCAGGTCAGCAGTGACATCCGAAGCATAAAAGGGTATTTTAAACAAAGTCATGTTCTCACCACACGGAATGGAGACTCAAAAATTTACTCTGAGATTTATAATACAATTCCTGAGAAAATATAAGCAAATTTTCTCAAGTTTGGTGTAATTTGATGATACAAATGTGTATTTTGATAGATACATACACATATATGCACGCATGCATAAAATATTACAAATCTAGGACTGACACAGATGGGAAAACTACTGTTGCAACTTTTCAGGGATCATACAGAACAGCAGGACTGCATTAACAGGTATGCTAACAAGTAAAAAAGTGTTTGCACATGTCTTGGCCACTGATTTTAAGTTTGGCTATATCTAAGTAGGATTTATTGGTCAAAGTATGCACTTACCTGGAAATCCAATGTAAATTATTAGGGGACACAGCTTGTTTCTGTTCTACTTACGTGTCATGCATTCACTCCCCTCTGTGATTTTAGGAAAACAGAGGAGGGCAGTCCTTTTGAAATGGCTTGAATAAGAATATTTTTATGCCACTGTTTGTTGCCTTCTGGGAGAGAGATGCCTCTCCTACCCAGGGCGACACTTCTGGGACGAGTGGCAAGGAGCCATTTCCCCCTCCAGATTTCCTGGTGCCTTGCCTTTGAGAGCACATTTCAGCACTTCACTGGCTGTGTCAGAGGAGACAGCACACGGCTGAGCTCTGTGCAAATTGCCTCTCACAGCAGCCTCCTACCATGCTCAAACATCACCTCCCTCACCTCCCATTGCTCCCTGTTTCTTTTCATTAAGTCTATTCAGCAATTCTCTCTAAAATCTGTGTCTTGGCTGGCTGTCTGTCAGCTGATTCCTTTCTGTCCCTCTCAACAAGCACAAGACATTACTCACCTGTCTGTGCTGCACAGCTGAAACAGAAAAACTATCAGTCAAGTGAGAAGACTGCAGCACGCTCCTATACCATTATTTTGCTTTCCCTTAGCTACTTTGTACTCCTATTCCACAGGAAGATTTATTTCCCAAATTAATTAAAAGTACACAGCCTGTCTTCATTCTGAAACTCTCACCAGCTATTTACTCCATTCCAAACCCAGAGACAGATGGAGCTGTTTGCCCCCAGCTGTAGATAAACCTCTACAAACATAAAACTCTTCCTCCCCCTCTACAGCATCTCTGGCCCCATGTGTCCCCAGACAGATTGAAGAGTCTACTGCAGCTGTGTGAAAACTCTAGACCATTAGTTCTCCTGCTCTTTTTAAAATGAAAGGCCACCTGGAATTTTGAGCCATGTGTCTCTTGTTCTCTGGGTCTTGCCTAAACACAGTATACCAGGCTCAGTAAGGTGCACTCAAAAAGTGAATTTGTAACATAAACTTTCATTTACTCAGTTTTGGTTACTTCAACACCTGTTCTCCTTGTACTCAAGCCTTCTTGCCCAGAGACTTCTGTCTCTTTTCTTGGGATGGAGTCAAGACAGGATTCCCCACCCCTCACACTTTTGTCCAGAGATGTGACCTCACACCACCTGAAACTGCACTGTGAGAAATGAACAAGCAGAACAAGTCTTCATCAGCTTCCAAAAACCAAACAAAATTATTTTCTACTCTACCTACCTACCTAGTTAAAAAATGGGGAGGACATTTCTTTCCTTGGGCTCAGAAAATAGTAATAAATAGCCACTGCATTTTGCAATTCTCATTTAGCATAATTACAGATACTTAGACTCAGTTGAGGAAAAGGTATGCCAGTATGGGTTCATACTCTGCCAAACACCCTCTACAACAGGGTCCACCTTCCAGCCAAGCCAAGGGCCAGAAACTTGCCAGAAAAACCTTACTTGTTCAAAAATCCCAAAACAGTAAAAACAACCAAAACTACTCTGTGGCACTGTTTCACAATTCTCATTTGAAATTCCACTGCTAGAACCTGTGGTAGACTAAGAGTGATTAAAAAAAAATCTTGGGATGGCTTTTTAACTGTTTTATTCCTGTAATTTAAAAACAACTAGGGCATATGACTTTTACAACCTTCACACGTGCCTGAATCCTTCTCTCTGACTACTGAGCATTATTAAGGAACAAAATTTGAACTTTCATTTATTAACTATGAATTGCTCAATATACTGATGCTTCCCACGTTCTGCTTTTGAACTCCATGCCTGTGCAGCTTGGGAAACCACTACATGAAATCTTGAGCTTTCCTATTCCATCCTATTTGCCAAGGAGGACTCAAAACCTGTCGCAGATGATTAATTGTAGTAATAACTGAAATAAACTGAAATGTCTTGTTTTTATCACTGCTTGAATTACTACCACCGAAAATGAGGAGCCTTGGGAAAAAAAAAAATGTTAGAAGGATCTGTCTGATGCAAAAATCAAAGTTCCTTCGATGTTTTAAGTAAAGTGACAGCAACTCAAAAGTTGCTATAAATTTTCAGTGCCATACTTTTAAAATCAATAGGATTTAAAATGCGTGACTAATTGGGCTGATACAAATTCCCCTTTTGAATTTCAATATGTAAATGTTTGCAGAATTATCCAAGTAATTATGCCACCCTTAGCTACATGATATACATCATATACGGTCTGGATAAGATAGAAACGTTGATAAATTAGTGATCAATCTTTACAACAAGCTTTTCTTTTCAAGTAATCCTACGACAAGCATGGGTACAAGGAGAAAATCAGAACACAGCACCACACTCCTTCCATCTGAGTGTGTCAAAGGCACAGAGTGAATAAATACCATGTGGTATTTTTAGAGCAAGGCAAGACCTGCCAGCTTTTCCTCAGCCTCCATCCTCTGACAGAGCTGACAATGTGTTGCCACCAGCAAAGTGCTTTCAGAAGACCCATCATCTTCCCTCTCTCTCCCAGACAGGTGCAACACTGGAAGCCTTTGTGCCACATACAACTCCAGGCTGAGGAGACAGACTCGATATCAGGAGCTGTGTTTGATGCAGAAAGAGCAATTAATTGAAATGTTCACCCTTGTTTAAACACAGAGCAGTGGGGATGGCTGAGAAGAGAGCAGCAGGAATTCCCTTCCACGCCCTCTGTAAGGTTTCAGAGGAAATGCTGCAGGAATATCCACTATAATTCCAACAGCTCTGGGGACCTGCTAACTTGTTTGCACCTTCCTGCAGCTGCTGTACCCTAAATTCAGCCTCTCTGACCATGTAGTTTCCAGTTTGCTCTTCAGGGGGAGAAAAACACCTGCACTGAGGATGTTTTTCAATGCATCTTTGTTGTTTCTATTCAGTATAAGAGGAGTTAGATACTACAAAAATTAGTCCCCTCAGCTTTGTTGAGATATTAGTGCTTTCATCAGAAATCTACTGAAATTATTGGGTCTCTTTTCAGTTGTTTTCAACAAACATGGGGCCAGGCTTAGAAAAAAAGGATATGAAAAAAGCAAGAGTTAGCTTTTTTTATTAGACCCTATCATAATCATCTTGGCAGAAGAAATAATCACTTACATGAGAGGACAAATTAATATCTAAATAATAAACTCTCCATGCTCTGGAGTCATCTCTTCACAACTGAGCCCTCTATACATAATGTAAGACTGCTGAGTCGATGACTTTGAATAATCACAAGTGACCTGAAATAACAGCAAAGTAACACAGAGAACTGAATCTTTACAGTGGTCTCCCACAGGAACTAGAATCCATTGTTCCACGCTGCAAAATGTTGTTTGTGTAGATAATAATTTCATCTTGTCTAACTTTAAAGTTCACATTCATAGGCTTTTTTTGATTAATCAAATGACTCTGACAGCCAGAAGCTTCTTTCCAATATTAGACAGAAAGTGGTGGGTTCCAATTTATGACTATTCAAACCACTAATCTCCTGTGTCTCTGGCTGCTATTATTCCCTTGCCTGTGACCCAACCACTTAATGAAGTGAAATTAATTTACAGTAATAGGAAATTCTCAGAACTACATGGAAGCACAAGCTTTAATATGAGAAGAACAAATGGCTATTTCATGCAAGGCTGACCACAAGCATTGTAAAGAAATTTGAAAGGACTTTATACCTTTCCAAATAGGTATGGTATTAGCTGGAACAATATACTGCAGTAAATATGATAAATCAAACACCTCTTCAAATCAGGAAGCACCAACACAATTTTCTCCTTTTGTCACACAGCAGAATTTTCTCATTTGCATATAAATGTATGACACACATATATTTTATAAAGGTAAAAGCACGATCCTATCATCCTTCAAATCCCTTTTAACTCTTCTATAATAATACCAATGACAAACTCCCAACAGTAAAGCAGTAACAGAGACATTGACATTTATTTGCTTACTCGTCCTTTACAAATGTATGTATGGGTGTGCATTAGCACTGAAATAAATATGAGTTTATCTTAAATGACAAAATAAAGCTCCCATTTTTGACCAAAGATATTGTTTATCTACAAAATTCTACAAAAGAATGAAACTTTCATGTAGGAAAGTATCACTTTTGGATCATTTGCTAACTAGCTCTAACATTTGTTTTGTTATCCCTCATATACTCTGTATTCTTATACTAATTTGTCAAGCCTTCTTAGGTCCCCTGGGGGAAAGAATGGTTTTCCATGCAGCAGTTAACACAGTGATCCTTCAGGGTGGCTGGGGGCTGTGGGACAAAAGGTATAACTCATGTATTCACATGCTCTCATTGCACACATATGGTGGTGATGCTCGAGCAACACACTGAGAACATCCTTTGACATTTCTCATCACCCTCTTCCCCAGCCTGACTGAGACCATCTGATTCCTAGTGTGTTGTCACAAGCTCCAGCTCCTCCCCTTTCTGTTTTGCTTTTCCCTCATCCCAGAGCTTGGGAGAACAGGATAAATATTTTCTCTTCAAAAAACCTAAAGTGGCAACAAGATGCTGTGGCAACACTTGTGCTTCAAGTGGCAGCTTTTCTATTTTGCCCAAAGTTTCAGATTATCTCCAGCTGAAATCCAGCTATCACAGTCTTGGCTTTACAATTACCAGGGTTGGCAAACAAGCTGTTTACCACTGTTAGCAAAAATCTGTGCCATTTGCTAACCCTGGAGAGATCTCTTTTCTCCCCAAGGGTCTGTTCATTTATAGATGTTTCATGGGAACAAGGCTTGCTTCCTACCAGACCTGGAGGTCTTTATGCAAGGTGTGGGCTGCTACCCAAGGTGTTATCAGCAGATGTAACAGGTCCAAGCCTTCTTCTGTATTTCTCCTTACGAGCACACTTCTGCTCAGGGAAGTATCCAGCCTACATCAATAAGTGAAGGGCAGTCATACTGCTGGGCAAACACAATGCAAACTCCAGCCTCTTCCAAGTCCTTAAGCAAACTGACTCTGATTGACAGACAGCACAGAGAGATACATGAAGAAAAGGCTTTACAAGATGGAAAATGATTCATATCTAATGATAATTCACAGATTTCTCTTTCTCTCCCTCTATTCATTTACTTGTTCAAATAAACTGAAAAGCTCCTCCATCTCCTTGATATTACAAATCCATCCCTTCAAAAACTGCTTTTCAAAACTGCTATTCAATTTCTTTTCTGGCAGTGCATCTAAATCTTCTGTAACCCAAACACAGTATACACACACTACCTCACTAAAGCAGAATTGGATGTGTTAGTTTGGCAATGTGCTCAAAGCAGTCTTTCCTCAGGAACCTTAATAAAAATGAAGAATCTTAAACTGTTAGACAATGGAAGCTCAGAAAATATATGCAATAAAAAATATTTCAGTATTACAAATAAATTAAAAATACAAAATGGAATCTTAAAGGAGTTAACTGACAGGCAGCTTAAACCAGTAATTTCAATGTTTAATCTCAAAAAGCCCAAAAAACCCCAAAGTATTAACAGTTTTAAAACATGAAAGTATAGAGCAATTAAAGGGTATAGAGAATTATATACCATGGATCAAGATGTTCATGTCAGGTAAAAAATAAGTTATCAATGATTGGTCAACCAATAATTAGATATTTAAGAGTATCTAGAGGCGTTTTTTTCCTTTAACAGAGTTACTGGCAAGATTCAGAAAAATAATTTACTGATACAAGTTCTTCAACTATATACAATATTTGTTCTTCTAAGAGATATTTTGTATGGATTTAGGAGAACAACAGTGGAAGGATTAGTGACTGGTAAACTCCCCTTGCCCTACCACTGTGTTAATTCTGATTAAAAGTGTGGAATAATTTAGATACCCTGCAATAGCCATAAAGGCTAGTTTATCTTTTTCTGCTCTTCAGCATTATATGTTGTGAAGTGATAAAATATTGAGGCAAACTCAGAGATAGCTACAAATGTTTTAACCCAGACATCTCTGACCATTTGCCTGTCCAGCATAAAGATGTTACTGGATTCACAGCAGCTTCAGGAAATACTTAAAGCAGCATTTACAAAGGCACTTCTTGCCACTTGTACTTAGAAAAAACATGTGGTTTGTTCAACAAACAATCCATGTTTCTGACACATGAAGACTACAGGCTACAGGGAGGAAACTCAGTTGTTTATTATACTTTAGAGAAAAAGGAAATTTTAGGCACATTCATAAATGTGCCTAAAAATGCTAATTGCAAATTGAAGCTCCATTCCAAAGAACAGTGCATTCATCAGGGAAAAAAATTAAATCTAAACTGGTTGTCTTCAATTTACCTTCTACATCCAGTGTTTCAGAAAGCATGTATCTCTTCCACCAAAAAAAACAAAACAAAACAAAACAAAAAACGAAAAAACAGAAAAAAACAACAACAACAAAAAAACACCAAAAACAAAAACAAAACAAAACAAAAAAAACAACAAAAAAAAAACAAAACAAAAAAAAAAAAACTGTAGAGGCAATATATCTTGGAGTAGTTTTACTGTAATTTTTTGCCTATTTAAGAAAAAATATAACCATATAAAAAATAAATAACTGTCCTGAGATTAATACAGATTACTTTAAAACCCTTGGCCTTCATAGATTTCATCTGGAACCCTGAACAGGTGATTCAATATGCAAATACTTCGTTGGCCAGAGCAAAAGAGCATAGCAATGCTTACTTAGATCATAAGGTGCTGTGTGAGTAAAATTTATTTTTTCTAAGGGATCAGAACCTGTAAGTGCAAAATCTCAGAAAGTACACAAGGTATAGATGCCTGCTACAAAGTTCTCATTTCAAATGTAAATATAGAAATCTTAAAACTCAACATTAAAAAAATAAATCTTCAGCTGTAGAAACTGATGCAGTCTGGAAATTTGTACACATAAAAGTTAAAAATATCTAACTAATGTTATGATTTGCTTTATAAATTCCCCATATAATTGTATCTCACCATCTGAAGGTTGATCAGAAGAATCATGAGAAAGAATCAGAAGACTGGGAAGCCTTGGAAAAGCCTTGGAAAAGCCAAGGTCTTTTCTGAGCAGCATGCAAAAAACATGACTGGACTGAAGAAAAGAGAATCCCAAATCATGAAAATATGTGAAACTCAACTGCCTGTGCACACAGCTCCTCTGCAGGCTGTTGCATGTGTTTCTAAAGTGTAATGTATTTAGAAATCCATCTGAAATTTGGGGGTTTAATGGCTTAAACCTTCCTGCAAAATTCAGGCACTGCCTGAATACCAGTGAGGCTGGACCTTAGTAATACCCTGAGACTGTGACTTGGAGAAATGGTAACTCAGATCCTGCAGCAGAAACAGCAGTGTCAGGGTGTGAATCTCCAAGCAGCAAGCCTAGGTAAGGTCTGCCCCTGAAGTCTACTGCCTTGGACACACACAGGCTGGGTGTTAATACATTTTTTTTTAAATATCTTGCTTTTAACAAGTAACTAACTCAATCCATGACATGTGCAACAATTAGTAACAACAGGAGAAAAACCTGTTGGAGGATGGAATTATTATTTCTCTACCCTCTTCCTCCCTCCTCCCTCTCCTCAGCATTTACCCAGCTGTTTAAAATGGTTAGGGTTGGAAAAGGCCTCTAAGATCATTAAGTCCAAATAATTCATTTTAAAAAGGGCTAAACTATGGAGCACATGAACAATTTCTATGAGCTCCTCCAGCTACAAAGTTTGTATTCAGACATGAATTTGCAGTCTCTTTTCAGTGGGATTTGGGTGTTTTCTGCTCTGGGTGTTCCCTCAAGAGCCTTAATCTAAAGCTATGTATGTGCAAAGAGATAATCAGAAGAATGTGCAATAAAGGATCTTTCAAAAAACCAACACATTAAATACATGTGCACTCAAATCCAGAGCTAGAATATTATTCTCATGAAAATGCTGCTCAGAAGAATTACTGAAAAGAAAGGCTTCAGAGAAAAATCAAGAACACCTGAGAAATCATCTGGAAGGGGACTTTTACACATTTAAACACAATCCAAACAAGCCTTCCTTTGCCAAAAGGAATGCACAAATTCCCTGAGAATTTACTCGTGGCAGGAAATGAAAACAGACCTTTTGTGTTCCCCTGCAGACTTGGCAGCACAGACTCACAGCCAATCCACACTTGAATGACTCCAGAGCTGATCCAAAGCTTGCAGTCCCTCCAGCACTTCCAATGTGCTCTATAGAAAAGCTGAGCATCCCATAATCAAGTAAATACACAAAGGTAATGTCTAAGATCTAAAAGTGACAGGATGGGCAGGACCTGTTGATACAGGACATAATGGCAGAACTAATTAGGATCATTATCAGCTTAATTTTGGAAAATATGTTAAAAAAAAAAAAATAAAAAAAGCCTGCAAAAAATTTTTTTTTTGGATGAATCATCTGGAAGAGCAAAAATCTGCATGACATTTTCTTGGATAAAGTAACCACTCAGACTTGTTGGTCTACAGCTTTTGAATAGGTCTATGAATGTTAATACATTATGAGACAGTTAAGATTTACCATCTGTACTCTGAAACTGAGTAGGAAAGCATATTTCAATTGCATTATAGCAATTGCAAGACCATGGTAAATTTAGAGCTTGATTACTTAGAAGTGAATATAGAAATTATATATATGTATTATTGATTTTTATATAAAAATATTCCTCTAAGTGTGAGTTTTTGCCTTTCTCCAAATTTTTGTATTTATCAACTAAAAAAAAATCATCTTTATGACTTCAATATTTTAACATAACATGACTTCATTCCACTTGTGAACAGAAAAACAGCATTGACCTCTTCACATCTGACTGATCAAAATCAGTCTTAGTCAATACTGATCACTGAGCACGTGTCTAGCAATATTAATGTCTTTGCTGGCTAAAGTTATATCAAGTCATTTACTGTGAATAAGTATCTACACTTTAACACATTTTTAAATCACACAAGGAGAAACAACGTAGAGTCTGGGTATGATAGTTTCTTGGTAGAACCTGCAGATTGTCTTCCACAGAACAATGAAATTCATTCAATAATCATCTTTGTTCAGTATTTCCTGTGACCCACTAGCACTGTATGCCAGTGCTCTGGCTCTTGGGATATTTAGAAGACAAATAGAGCTGGAGCAAGCTCATTGATTCCAAAAGGCACGTGGTATATTTAAAATTGCTCAAACACATCCCCGTTATTTGACTCTGTTCAGTTGTTGCTGGGGCTATAAAAGACAATGTCCAAAACTGAGGAACCTTCTGGTTCCATTGCCAAGGTGTTGCTGAATGCCATCTCCTACTTGCCATCATACTTGGGAGCACCAACCTCTACTGCTGTTGGCACAGGATTTTGGGAAGCAAGTTGAAGTCTTTGAGAAAGGACAGACATTTCTGCTATTGGGTAGCACAGATTCCAAAATCTTGTGCTGTCCCTTTATGAGGCAATGCCACCAGTTTCCTGGTAAACTGTATATACAGACTTTTGTGGGCATCCTGCAATGGTTCCACACTTCCACAGTGAGTTGTGGAAATTCAGAGTAGAACAGTGGAGCCAAGGACACGGGCAAAGACAGGAAGATGGAGTTTTTTCCAAGATCAGAGATAGTCAGTGTTGGACGTTTGAAGAATGATAGTAATATCTACTAATGGAGTGGTTTACATTTTCTGTTGCTTCTTTTCCATTTGTTTAGTTTTGTTTTGGTTTTCTATGTTATTTCCTTTTCTTTATGGTTTCACCAGTCCATCCAAAAGGCCCTAAGAGTAGTTACATTAAAGTGCCAATTTCTGACCCATAAAAACTGGTTTAAAATAACAAATGACATTCAGTTTGAATGACACTGTAAACGCCTCTTGGTCTTAACTGCCCAGTTCTTTAGTTCACAGGAAAATAATGTCCTTTCACTTGAATAGGAAGGGGGAAGTTTTCAAAAGACTGCTCAGGAAAATATCACTAATGACTCATAATATTAAACCTCTTTTAAAGCCAGGGATATTTTCTTGATGCACAATTAGGTTTTTTTATATGTTTCATGCAGTTCTGTTTAGTGCCTAAGATACAATGACTCCAATGCTTTGCTTTTTGTAAGCAATTTTCATGAAATTATGGTTACTGTAAGCCTGAATATCCCATGTCACTAGACAAGCCCCAGCTCCTACAGAGATCAGTACAGCACCCAGCACCACCTAATGACTTTTCATTCAGGTAAGAAAGCTAAATGGGGTAATGAGCAACATTTTACTTCCAGCAACAATTTTTCCCAGCACTAGAAATGTTAGTCTTTCCATCTTGCACAGTTCTAAGAGACTCATCTCAGCTAATTCCAGGTATGTAAAATTATGTTCCTTACCCAAGCAGCTCCCTAAGTCAATAGGTCCAGACTGACTTATCCTATTAAAGACAGGCCCTAATGAATCATCCTTTGGAGGTGTCTATCTCTTGATTACAGAAGAAACCTCGCTGATAAGTTTAGAGAAGACCAGGCTACTTTACATTTCCTTAGTTTGTCCATCCCTTGTGTTTTATAGCTCCAACAAAGACTGTCAAGTCACCACAGCACGACCAGTAGAAGCAGCAAGTACAGCTCTCCCAAATCCTTCTCCATCTTTTTCCACTTGTAATGACAGGACCTCTGGCTCTGCTTTGCAGCCCTAAGGTGCACACCCAGGGAAGACCAAGGGAGCAGTGCTAACAGATGGCAAGAAGAAACCAACCACCAGAGACTTCTAGAGGAACTTGCAATGCAGGAGCCAAAAGGTCTCTCAAAATTAGCACAAAATGTGAAGACCATTTAGAACAGATATTTGCATATTTATGCAATGCACAGTAGAGAAATCTGTGAGCAGTCTTTAAAGGCTGAGTTGCTTATTGAAGTTAAGATAGAATAAAAAAAGGAAAAAAATAAACTGAAGGAAAAAAGCTGTCCAGTTTGTGATTTCATCAAGTGGACAGCATCTCATTACACAATGTTTTCATGGGTGTGAATCACACTTTTAAGGAATAACTGTGGTATGAGTCATACAATGGAAATCTCACTGTAACTCATTTTTTGTGACCGCCTGCACTACAAGGGATATGGAAGAAATGTTTTCCTGCCTGAACCACCCCAGAACTGCCAGCCATGCCCTTCACCCAGAAATTAATCATGATTACTTCTGAGTTATCTCTCAGTCCTGTTTCTGAAGATATCTCTCTGTTTATTTTCAGTTAAATGCACACTTTGGTACATTCCTGAACAAGAATCTGCTTTATAACTGAAATTCCTGGGTTTGCGTTTTTATGTGTTAGTACAGCAGAAAAATGCAAAAAATGCATATTATATGAAAACCTAAATCATAAACATTTTAAAACATAAACTCCATATTAAATACTCATTTAAATTTAAAAGTGCCATATTGTAAAATCCAAAGGCTCTATATTTGCTAACTTAAAATACATCCACTTAAGAATGTAACATTATTAAAAATGTAACAGTCTCATGGAAAATAAATTAACCTATTGTTGTAAATCATGCAAAATATATATTAATCCAAACTAAGGAACAAAAGTTTTAGAGTTAAAAGTCTAAAATTAGGGAGCCTTAAAAAAGGCTTCAACATTAAAATTCCACTAAAAAGAGCAACACAAGAAGATTTATGAAGAAAGCTGTGAAACTTTATTACTTTTTGTGTCCCTCAAGATATGTCCCTCCCTCACACTTTGTAAGTCTTTCTGTAGAGTCTCTCCTTTCCTTGACCATCTCTGTAAAGGCAGAAGGATTTCCAAACAGATGCCTCCACAAAGCTCTACTTGGATTAGAGTGCTATTTTATTAAATCCTATTACAGAACAAATAAAAGTGAATCACATACATAGATAATGGTGCTATTAACATTTAAAGTCTACCAGGTAATACAATGCCATGTAAGCCTCAGAAGAAAATATCATCTTGCAAAACTGGATTTGAGATGCTCTATGACAGCACAATTTCTCTAATACCATTAACAGCTTGTGCAGTATCTCTTCCTGCCAGCAAGAAGGCAAATATTTGAGGATTTCATAACATCTATGATAAAATTTTGAGAGCAACTTGGACCATTTGAAAACTATGTATTTAATACAATAGTCTTCTCATGTAATAGGTCCACAAAATAATTGGCTAATACACCAATTAAATATATTGATGTTTCCACTCCAGGAGACTTAGAGTAGAATTTTAATGAGTAATGAATCACTTATATGAAAACTCAGGTTTTGTTTCTTTGTGTTCAAAACTCTTTTATTTCAAGAGTAATGGCAAAAGAAAGAAAAGCACCCCCATTTATCCCTAGTATCATTTAACAACAGCAATTAAAGAACACCTTTCAGAAAAGGTATTGCTGAGGAAGACAGAAGGGGGTTATGTTATATATGAATAGGGACTTCAAATATTTCACTTATGTGACACTTGAAAATGCTTTGTTCTTTCATGAAAAGGCACTTTTTCTGATTGATGGAAAATCTATTTTTTATACTGATTATAAATGAACAGATATGCCTTATCTACAAGGAAAGTTGCACACTGCTGTAATTTCTATGTTTAAACACCTTTACTCAGAGCTCCATTAATAATGGTGGGGCTTTTGTTTGGTTTCCTGGAAGACAATTTTAAAATGCATAAAATTGTTTCAAATTAATTGAAATTATATTTTCTTTAAAAAAGTTTTTCTGAAAAAACTTTTTAAAAATAATGAGAAATTCAATTTTAGGTCAACTGACAAAAGTCATTCAAACCAAGAGATTTGTTTGTGTCCTAGAATGCACCTGCTTTTCTCCTTTTAAGAAAATGTTCTTTTGAAATGAGAGAGAAGTCAAAATACTGCATTTACAAAACATCAAAGCATTTTCTTTTCTCTGAAATACTCTTTTATTCTGAAATGACCAATAATACCTGTATTTTATGCAGAGGGATTGACTGTAAAGTGGTTGGAGGTGGTGCTTCAATACAGTTCTTACTTTTACTTAGCTACAAAAAATGCATAAATTAAAATAACAATAAAAGTTCACCAAGCAGCTCACAACAGGGCTTTGGAAAGTGAAATAAATCTATTCCATTCCCATCTCTGTGCTGAGCTTAGCCATAGTGTAATACACTGCATAATTAATCAGAATAATTACCAGAGAATCATGGAATATCCTGAGTTGGAAGGGACCCACAGGAATCATGGCCCCCAGGACAGGGTTTGCCAGTATCCAGTAGATATCATGAGAAAAAAAAAAACAAACAAACTTTTAAAAATACTTTTAAAAAGTACCCTGCACTGACCTTTATCCATTGATGAATGGATATAATGACAAATCAACAAAAATCCTCTATAAGAAACTTTTAGACTTGATATAAATTGCAAAATCATATCAATATTAATTCAAAAGGCTGAAAGATAAAAATCTGGTAACTGAAGATGCAACAACCAGATGGTAAGACTGAGCCAGGCCACAGCATTTTAAAGAGTCTCAGTAAAACCTCCATAGAAAACTTGAAATGGGTCAGTATTTCACCCCTGTGGCCTTGTTCTTTTTGCAATGATATTCCAGTCATTCACTGTGGCACAAATTATTATTAATTTTCTTTATTAAAAAAATAAATTACTAAAGGCTTCAAAAGAGTTTAGGAAAAAATTTAAAAAATTACCTATTTTAAATGTCCCTTTTTTCATTTTCTCATTGTCACTTGTGTATTTGTTTATTTAGCATCTCTGGCCAGATCTGGATTTTCAGTGTTGATACCTCATTAGGCTGTAAGGATTTCAATGAGGAAAAAAAAAAATTGCAGCAAAAAAAATTATAGTTTTTTGACCCATATTAATGACTGAAAATGTATCATCAATTCTAGAGAGAGGAAAGATTAGGTTTCACCACTGTTGACTCTGTAGTAAAAGTCAGTGTTTCTTTTGGGGAGAAGCTTACCAGAATTTCCTCTGTATTACTCTGTGGATCATTACTCCTATACAACTCCTTAATGAAACTATAACATAATGCACAGTTTTTAAACTCCTCATGAGATGTTTTCACCTGCTGGGTTTCAATTAAGAAGCCTCAAGTAACTGTTGATGGGCAAGTAAGTGTGTGCTCTGGGCAGTTTTACCTCATATTTTGTTAGTGCTCATGCTTTAATAATTTCCAGGGATAAAATTCACCATGCAATACCAATTTGTAAATGGAGAACATCAAGAAGCCCCACACTACAAAAAAATGACCAGACCTCTTAATTTGTTTCTTCAAATGAGGCTTTAAACTGGTGTGAAACATTTCCTTCCCAAGGGCTAGCACAAATTGTGCCTCAAGCATGTAGGAAACAAAATCAAACCTTTCAAAATGTAAATCTTCTAAAGAAAAAAAATTCACATTTTGCCTAGCAATAAACGAAATCTGTGAGTGACAGGAAGAAAGATTTTGTTGTATCTATTAGCATATACAGATTTAGAATTAATATTTAGCAATTTTATTGCACCTGAAATGTGAAGCTCAGAAGAATTTACATAGCCTCACAGCTATGACTTTTTAATGTATGTTACAAAAATTATTCACTTTGATATCATCTTTTCCTTCCTGTGATGTATTAGTGGCTTCATGCCAGCAACAGGGGAAACTCAAACATTACCAACATTGGAAGTTTTCCTTTCCTGCAGAGGCTTTGCTAATTCCAGAACAGGCAGAGATACATTTTGTGTCTGTGGACCAAAAAGCATCCACTTTACAAATATCCAATGATCACCAGTATTCAGTACTTCAGATTTCTTTGCTCAAAGATATGATAACCAAAACAAGAGCTGGGAAAAGTAAGAGAAAGCATGCAGAATAAAAAGCATGGGGATACAATAAAAGAGAAAGACAAAGATTCTTTCCACTTTATTGAGTCTTAGGATGCTCCCACACTTACAAAAATCAGGTGTATTTAAAAAGAATATCTTGTCCTATAGAGGCCACATAGAGCACCAGCAGAGATAGGAGAGGTGCTCTTTAGCTTCAAGCTAAGCTTTCCTACCTCTGCTGGAAGTTCAAATTTACTGCTTTTACTACTGAAGGGTCCCTATTAGTAGTCATGATATTTAGCAAATTCTTGCAAGCAAAGATTCCTACTGATATATAACTGCCAGCAAGATTTTACTACCCATATTTCCCACCAAATGCTCAAAAAGTTATATTTATGTAAAATTATCCTTCACAGAGTTGAATGATAGATCTTAATGCTTTACTACTTTATTGCAGCAAATATTAAATAAGTGAAGGAATTTAACATTATTCATTGAGTAATTTTTAAGAGGGCTGTTACTGTGCATACTACATAGACTTGAATTTGTAGTTTCTTTCTGCTTAAGTACAGATCAGAAAATTACAATTTTTTTTTACTGTAAAACAATAAATAAAACTTTTCTGTTTACAAAATACATATTCCAGACACTACTTTGAAATCACAAGGAATTGGCTCTTTTCCAAATCCATGAATGATATGTACAAATGAATAAAAATGTTAGTTATGAGAGGGCTCCAGAAAGACTAAAATAATAAAGAGAAGTTAGAGATGCTGGGAGCAAAGCTTTTGTTGGGAGTACATTGTATTCCTACCCCACACAGCCTTAATTCACTTTCTTGATGCTGTGCATATCCTAGAGTCTTGATTAAATTACTTTATTATCTCACATGAAAATTTAATTTCAACTTTACACTCCCTCCTTCCTAAAGTTTGTAAAAATAATATTTTTCTAAAAATGTAACAACTAATTTTAAATACGAGGCTTGATTTAGCAAATGTTGAAACAACTTGTTTGATTGCTTTTCCAGCATGACATTCTTAAAAAAAAAAAATCCTGATAAATATTTTAAGCTTTAATTTAATGACACAGCTTGATGAGAAAGTTAACATCAGAATACTGCCCTACATCTCTAGTGCTGCACACAATATTCTTACTCCCTAGTAGGTTGCTCTTGAAAGTTTTTAATGCCTTGAGACGTTTTGTTGAAAGCCTCAGTGCAAGTGCCAAGTGCATTATTTCGAATGCAGTGTGTGATGAACAATCATGCAAGCACAGACACAACTGCAAGGCAGGGAGCCCCTGTCCCCAGGACACACAAACCAAGAGAGCTCTGTCCCAAGGAGAGGATTCATTCAGATCTCTAAGCCTGATTTGTGACAAGGACAGACACTCAGATTTCCTGGTTTACCCCAAATCCTGTGCCAAGCATCTCTGAGTTCTCAGTAGCCAGAATCCTCTGGTAAGAAAAAGCCTTAAGTACCAGAATTTGCATCAGACCACTTCAGAAGACTTTTAACTCCAGCCATCCAAATGTCTGTCCAGTCACAGTCTGAATTAGACAAGGCTTTGGGAACAAAGGCAGACACTATTAGATGGGTGGGGGTCATTTCATTGCACTGCTGCTCTCATTGGATATAATTCAACTTAACTACACAGTGAGGGTGTGATTGCACTGATCACAAAAGTCATAACTACTGACTCCCACAAGAACAGAACAAGTAGCAAAAATAAAGGATATATATTCTTACTAAGTCTGGAGAGATTAAAGCACTGCATTATCAGCTTCTGGTGAAGAGGCATTTCCTGTTCTGTCAGAGGAGCTCTCATTTGTTGTTCATTACTGTGAAATACTACTACATATCCCCAAATAAAAAGTCAGATCATCTCCTAAGCTCAACCTAACAACAGATGCAGTTCACAGGAAGACAATTCTGATTTCTGAAAACAAGGGAAAAAAATATTAAAGGCAGCTTTTTTTGAAAGGGAATTATTTAGTCTGCACATCACCTATATGTGTACCTGTAGTCTGGGATGTTTCTCATCACACACCTTCCTGGACTGCAAGGGGAGTGAGGCAACAATTAAAATTCATGTCTGAGAACATGTTTCCACTTGACTCTCAGGAACAATATTTGAAATTGAGAAATCCACACTGTCAGAAGCAGCATCACACAAAAAATTGGCGTGAATTGGATGTCCAGAGAATAAAAACCAACACCACCACCACCACCTATTAATCCTTTGCCTACCCCAACCCATACTAATTTGAGATTCTTCTATGGTTATACAATTCAGTAATTTCAGAGAGGTAAAATGATTTGAGATTGAGCACCACCATGTTACAAATACAAGGAACATAAGTGTAGCAAGTTAAAAACACAGAGAGAAAAAAGAATGGCAAGGCAGGGATCTAGCAGCTCTAGGAGAAAATTGAAGAAGCTAGTTCCTGCTAGAGTTGAAATAATTCTTCAACACTGTTTGCTAATATTGCAGTTACAGATAAAAATGGATTATTAAAATGCTGCCTGGCTGATGCCCCTGCTAGCACAGCATCTGAAACTTGGACAAAGCCAGTCAGCTGCATCCTCACAGCTACCACAGAAAAACACCCTAATACAGTTAGAACACATTCAGGAAAGAAAATGGCTACAAAGAGGATGCAAATATGTCCTTGATAAATGGAAATATAATGGATCTTAATTGTGCAGAAGGTGTAGACTGCTTTCTTTTTTTTTTTTTTCATTGAGTTTATTGAAGCGAAACAGGACAGTCATTCACTCAAATTCTGCAAAATGTCTATTCTAGCGAAGAGCACAATCTTATAAATGTTTTCAAGTACTTTTGGTAAGGAAATGTTAAATAACACCTACTGTACTTTGGAGACTTGTGACTCATACTCCACCTCCAACAATCCGTGGTTTTTGTTATAATTAGGAAATACTATTTGTTTTCATGGTAGTGCCTAGAGACCCTATTCCCTGGCACAAGGCACCACAGGAATATGTAGGTGACCTTTTCAGTGCAAGCTCACCAAAAGTACTCTAAAAATAGAAATAGCAATATTTCTGTCTACCACTTTGCAGAGGGAACATAAGCAGCACAAGAGTCTGTGCACACATTAATGATTTTATAAACACCCTCAGTGCTGAAGATGCTGAGCACTTCAGTGCAGGAAGATCTCCACAGCATATGGCAGTCTGTAAAAATCCTGTTTATAGTGACCACAAGCTTCTTTGTGCTGGGAGCAAACGCTGGTCTGGGATTGAAAAGGCAGCCTGAACCCATAAACTACAGCTGTGCTCTACATGATTCATTTGGCCTGAGCCATTTGCTGTCTCTGTCCCCTACTTCCCCACTGAAGAGCAGGAATCTCTGTCAGGCAGTGAATTCAGGACATTAGGAGTAATTTGGATCTCTGAGGGGAGGTGGGGTGTGAGGAGTGTGTGCACAGAATTATCTTAATGGGCAGATGATTTGAGCAGAGAACACAGAATTCTTTAGCAGTTCTCTATTCTGTACTCTTTGTTTCTAGGCCTCTTCCACTGTGCAAAATCTCCTGTTTTAAAGGGAAAAAAATAAGTTTCTCTGTGCTGCTTAGGAAACTTTGATCCTAGCAAAATACCAGCCCAGGACTGCTTTCAAGTCACCCAGAGCAATGGGAAGTTAGATCTCACCAGGCAGCTGACAGTCTCCCAAAAGAAACAGAGAGGATGGAAGCAGATCAGGGTGATGGGGGAGCCATGGCAACAAGTGATCTTTGCTGGAACATGACCCCCTTGTCATTGCCAACCTTAATTATAACACAGAAAACATTTTAAAGAGAAAAATCTCTGACCTGATCTATTTGTTTGTATCTCCTGCTTTAGAGTTTTCTGGGAAAAACTTCTAAACACTTTTATATTCTTATACGTCAGATTCACAAAGGGAAAAAGAGAAAGGGAAAAATAGAATACAGAATAAATATAGTTCTAAAAAGAACAACAGCCCAAATTAAAAAACCTAGAGAACAACACTCTGGTTCAGAAAAATATTCTTACTGTTGATTTCTAAGAAGCTGCAAGGTTTTGTTTAAGTGAACAAAAGCAGCATATCCCCATCACTACTATCTGAGTCTTTTATAACTCTATATTATGCCAAAAGCCTAAGCAGGTGCTCATATTATGTAAGTCTTACATGATTTTTCTCTCAACTCCTGACAACAGTGAGGTTTCTAAAAAAAGTGGTAAAGGCTTTCTGAGATTTTGCATAAATAGTTCTTACCCACTGACTTTACAGCCATTGTGCAGAACCATGGTTTCAAGTCAACCAAAAGGTCAAAGAGCCAAATCTGCCCACCAGCCAAAACTGTCAGCACTAAACTGGAGTAAGAATATCCTCACACTAGTAGCCCAGTATAAAAACCTCATGGCAGACAGAACTTAAAGTTTCTTATGGACAATGCTAAAAGACAAAGATGTAAATCACAAAGGGACACAAAAAAGTTCACACATTTTCACGTGTTCATTAGCCAGAGAATTTCCTTTTTTCCAATTTTATCCAACAGAGTCAAAATAAAATGATGACTTGCGACCTTAGAAGCAATGGGAGGTATAAATATACTCAGAGCTCATAGAAATTTTAATAAAAATAATTTTCTGTGGAAATTACATACTGAACAAATAAAGATAAGAATTAATGGGTTCTTTCTAATATTGCAAGAACTATTTTCTGAACATTCTGTTTTCTCATGAAGTGTGTTAATAAAAGAGAACAAAAACTACTATGTTGTGAACACTCCTGAAAGTAAAAACTTTTTAGATGTGAGAGTACAATATTTCACCTATGCAGATAATTTACAAATCTCTTGGACATATATTTAGTTTTATTTTAAATGGAATGCTTTCTCCATAAGATTTCATCTCCTCCTTCTACTTATCCCCTTGACATTTGTGCTCTTACTATAATGGGATCTAGTAGCACAAGTTAAATGCTCACGAAATAAAATCCTATTTCATGGAAATTTTTCTGGTAATTAAAGCAAGGACAAGGACAAATACAGAAAATGAATTGTTTGTGGCATGCAAAGAAAATTTGTCTGCCTGGAACATTACACAATCTCAACAGCTCTAATGTAATTCTGAGACTGAAGAATTGAGGGAAACAGGAGAATAAACAAGCCATAAATTCTCACAGCCTAATGCAAAAATAATAATGAAAAACTGAATTTGATTCTTTGATTTCCACTGAATTTAAAAGAATGGTGACATTTAAAAGTCACACTGTGAAGAAATAAATGCAATTCTATGAACTACTGTTAGTTTAACTTGTATCTTGTTCTTGTATCTGGCAAAGAAAATGAATCATATTAGGCATGTTTATGTTCTGTTTGGTTTTCTCTAATGCTGTGCTGGATGGCAAAAAATTCAGGCATATTGATTTGTTTTAAAACAAACTGTTCAATTTAAAATTAAAAAAAAAAAAAAAAAAAAAAAAGCACAAAACAGTTCTATCCATGGTGGATTTTTTTTTCAAAAAGTTTGAGCCAACCATAGCATACACTGTCAGCCACATCTTGACACATTATTAGTTATTATGACTGTCTCCAGTTTTATTAGCCAAAAAGCACATCCTGCATTTACAGAAAAACCACTGCCTGGAGAATAACATCACACTGAATGGAAAAAAGCCTGCTTATTCTTCAGCACTACAGGGATGGCAGGTCATATCCTACCTCTGTGTCATTAAAAATAATACCTTCAAACAACTGGCAGCCTGCTTGGCTGAATATTTTGTGTAAATGTTGCATAATCAAAATCTCTGGGCTTTGTTAATTTTGTGCTACACAGACTTAAATAATGAACAACCAACTGTCTCTGCAGTATCAGAAAAGTGCCAGCACATCACCATTCATGGCACAAATTAGGAGAGAAAAAGTCAACTGATGAAATATTAGATGGGATACATGCAGAACAAAACTTCCATAGGTAAAGCAATATAATTGTTTCTAGGTAAACAGCTAAGTTTAGGTTCAAGGCTGAAAGAGGAACAGTGCCAGAATGATGGATTTGGACACTGCATTTTAGTCAAAGGAAAATATTGATATTCCTCCAAGGAAAACAATCCAAAGAGATCTAGATAAACAGCCAAACTTCAATATGTCTATTAGGTTCAACTTTTACATTGTCTTAAGTCCACTGCCATAAATTTATTGTTTGTTCATTTATTTATTTACTGATTATTTATTGCATACTGAGGGGGAAATAATCTCTGCAGTATCAAACTTCAGGGCAAAATAGATGCAAAGTCTGCCTCATCAGACATTAGAGAGATTCACTACCCCAGTACATATGGGAAAAAAACCCCACACTAAAATCTCTGATGCTTTGTCATTTGCATCTGTTGTTTTGCAGGGGACTTCTGTTCTATAAGCTAACTTCCATTCTCTTAAAAAAAAAAACATTTTTGAAGTTAATTAATTCAAGAAACTCCCTTGTCCAAGTTTTCACCGCTGAACTGACAGCAAAGCCAATTTATCAAAATAGGAGAAAAAGAAAAAGTAGGTTATATAAGCTCCCAAGTAGCATTTAGTCCAAGTGTTTCAAATACAGCAGGTCCTTTTGATACCAGGTTTCTGGCATTTTTATAAACTGTTATTAACCATATGCATTTAGTATTAGTAGAATTTCAACTTCCAAATGAACACAAATAACAGCCATTCTGCATAGAAATCCTGTTTTACAGGACACTTAGGAGCTATGTGAGATCAGGCCATAAAAATTATTAACCAGAAATCATGTTCAATTTAGTGTTTTTCCAATTAGCAATTTAGATTGCATTACAGTTGGCCATATCCAACATTGTAACAGAACTGTATTTATTTTAACTGAGGAGCAGTAGCAAAGGACAGCTCAGTCCTCAGAGAATGAATCTTTTATCTGCATAGAAGCTGCACTTTGGACCCTGTGTCTCCTGTAGGAAATGTGGGTCTAAGGACTTCTCCCACATGGGATGCTGTGAACATCCAGCTTCTAAAAAACCAAAAGGTGATAATAAAGTTAATTCCTTTTACTCTGTTCTCAGCCTAGACTGGAAAGCACTTGACTTGGTATCTTACTGCCTTCAAAAAAAAAAACCCAAATTGTAAGGGGGGGCCACAAAAGGACACACCAAATCCAAAATTCATGGTAGCAGACAAAGCAAGCTTATCCCTCTGAAAGCTTCAAAGCCAGTTCTGCTGGAGAAAGAAGGAATCAGCTTCTGCAGGGGTGAGCAGCTCTAACAGAGCATGGCAAAAGACACTGGGCTATCCCATTGTAACAGAAAAGGAGCGTAAAACCTCGTGGGTCTTGAACTCAGAAAAAAAAAAACCAAACCAAACCAAACCAAACCAAAACAAAACAAAAAAAAAAAAACAAACAAAAAACTACAGCTGAGTGTCTCTGTCCTTACTTCTCTTACCAGAAGAAAATGCAGAGAAGAGGAGCTATGTGGCTACTATGCCTTAAAAGTTGTCCAAAAATTCTCTCCAAGTGAGACAATAAAAGCAGAGCAGAAATTAACCTACCTGAAGGTCGTTGTTGAGAAGAGCCATAAAATAGATCCTGAGAGCATATATAAGCTCAGATATATCATAACTGTGCTGCTGCTCTTAAGATTTAAAGCACTGGTTCTGAGTTGTCCAAGTATTAAAATAAGAAGTGTACACTAAAGTTTAAAAATAGTAAACGAATCTGAAGTAGCTCATTGTGCACTGATGTTTATAAACGCAATTCAAAAACCACAGACTGTAAAACCATTATTCAAGCAAGAAAACACCACTTTCTTTTTTAAACATCAAAATGAGGAAAAAAAAAAAAAAAAAAAAAAAAAAAAAGGCAAATACAACCCAAAAGACAGTATATAACCAGTGGGCCAGTTAATGAGAAAGCTGATCCATCTTTCAAGTGCAGAGCTGGCTTCTAAGTCAAGCCTGTTCTGAGCCTGGGACTGGACCAGAGTAGAACCACTAAAATACCAATTCTCTTCTCATCCCATAATAGATAATTGATGTTTTAGTGGTCTTTTTCTGGTAGATTATAGAAAACATTAACTTTGCTTCATCCATAAAGAATTTGATATAAAATTGGTGCTTTTTTGCTTCAATTTGAACTATTCTGCTTCAACCTGCTCCAAGAACTTCTGCTAAATGTCAGTAAGTGTTAGATGAATCTGTAGAAGGAAGGAGCAGACCTGATAGAATAGATATCCTCACAGTGAATTACTGTACATAAGATTTCCTTTTGAATTACTGTAATGGGACTGTCTTTGGATTTGGGGATTTCTTGTGGGAGAGAGATAGGGAAAAGCAGAAATTTAGCACTGTACACCATTTATGCAGCCTTTCTGTTGGTAGAGTAAAATATTTTAAGTAATTTCAAATTCAACCTGCTACTTCCTAAATTTCTAATGGCCGAAAATAGTTCCAGTATGATAACTTCTCAGTGAAGAAAGCTGAAAGAAGTCAGCTGTGTCAGTCAATTGACTCCTCCACATGAGAAGAGGCTAAATGCAATATAGCTTTTCAGGTGGAAAATATATGAGTAAAGGGATGTAGGATAACTGCTCTAAAATTTTAAACAGCCTGGAAAAGGTTATAGGAAATTATTATTCACAATTCAGATGGCAGCCCTCGTCTGCACCTCGTCAAGATGCACGGCCACAGTTTTCCATGATTAAACCATCAGAAAGATGCAACAAGCTCTTTAATTGGGAGAGGGGAAGGGGAAAAGAATGCCATGCTTGGCCTCCCTTTTCCTGACAGCCTGAATGACATGCTGACATGATAGTTATTAACAGGATCGTTGCTTCCAGGATGTGGCTGCTGGTGGCTGGAAGCTCGGGGAGGGATCCACGAACACCCCTGAATACAGAGCACCCCAGAGAGAGAAGAGAGACCCCAGAGCAGCCTGACTCTGGCCATGGGGCAGCCCACTCAGCAGCCACACTGCAGCCTTCACACCTCTCCTCACTTGGAAATTTTCCATCTGCTCAGGACAATTCTGATGCAACATTCCTGCCCCAGCTAAATCCAGATCCTGGAACCAGTTTGGCTGCATGAAACTGCCAGACCCTGCTCAACAGAGCTCAGAAAGGAATCTCCAGCCAGTGCCATGGCCACGCTTGACTGTGTGCCAATGCCTGGTCACATCATTCCTCTCCTTTTCTCTTGCACCTTTTCTCTGCAGGAGGCATTCAGGTGCCAGAAGAACTTTAGCATGAGAGACTCACCACACTTAGCAATGAAAGTCTGCCTCTAAGTCTCTCTCTCTAGGTGTGTGTTTCTAATTCTAGTCTTAATTCAAACTGCAGGCTTCATTTGAGTTTTTCTCCTGTTTTTAAACATAAGCTTAAAGCAGAAGTGGAAATGTGATAAGAAAGCTCTGAAAGTCTCTTAAGTATATCAGTCATGGGGATATATGAAGATGAGAAATCTTAAGTTTCAAGAATGAGAAGAATTTTTAATTACTTGTATTTGAGGAAAGCTTGCTAGTAAGGACTGGCAAAGAGCATAAACCAACCTATATGATACACATGCATAGGAAATACAATGTATATAAAATGTAAAGACAATGTATAAACAAGACCTGTACAATGAAAATAAAGGCCTATGATATAATATACATCAGGCATTTTTTATTTATTATGTATATAATAGTGATTCTAAAAAATGTTATAAACCTATTATTTTTACAACTATCAATGATATTGTGGTACCACTTCATGAAATTAGCAAAGCTCCCTTAGAAATTAGGGTTGGTTACTCCAAAGTCTCCTGATGGATGCAGAAGTAAAGGACTAATACAATAGGTAGTGTAATTATCTTGTACTCAAGAGATTTAATTTCACTACTTCTAACTGATAAAGACTTATTTTTAGAAAAATTTCCTTCATTTCCATTTTGCCTTATTTTCCTCACTGTAAAATACACAGGACACGTATTAACTATGCATAAAACAAATAATTGCATAGTAAGTTCTTTAACCTGTCATCTTACCTCATTTGACATGGTAACAATGCTTAGATAATTTGCATGATGTTATATTCTAATTGTGTATTTCTGCCTTTTCCTAACTAACACCCACCTTGCATTTTAATACAGGCAAGTTTAGCATAATAAGTCTCATGCCCTTTGTTATTGAGTAGTAAGAGATGCAATTGTCTTTTATTTTAATGCAAATAAAGCATACAAAAAATAGCATGTGCAAAGAGACCTCATCCATGAAAACTGTATGCCTACAAAATAGTTACAGATGACATGAAAAATGCAGACATTTTCCTAGTCCAAGTCTCACATAGTTCAACTTCTTAAACAAGAAATATTTACTTTTATCCAGAATCCCAGTATATACAGCACTTCTGGAGACTCAGGTTTGTGTGCTGGGTCACCAGTACCACTCCATATTTTCAGCTGCTGAAAAGCAGCAAAGGCCACTAGAAGAGTTTCCCCTCCTGATATTCCAATGCTGTCTTTGTCAGGGGAACTAAATGTTTATTGCAAAAGAGGATATAAACTGCCTACCCTCCCTGACATTTATTGAACCAATATTCAACATTAAATTTCCTCTCTGGCATCTTAGAGTAAGATAAATAGGGATTAAAATGGCAGCAGAGCAGCAGAGGAACAGTGGATTTTTATTTATGCATTCATTCTCCCAGAACTAAGAATAAAGATGTACCAGAAAACAGCACACACAATGAAAAGTTAACATTGCCATCAAACTACAGGATTTCTAAAAGAAAAGGGATAAATCAGGCTTGATAATCCCTAAAACAAGTTGTTCAATACAGAGCTGCTAAGGGAATTTTATACAAGAAATGAACTTGAGCGTGTGGATTTCTTTTCTCCACAGAAATCAAGTGGCCTCAGGAGTTTCTACCTCTTATAAGAGAAATGCACCCTAGATCTGTGTCTTCCTATAGCCCCAAACAACATTTCCCTTTTTTCTGCCATGCAATAATTAGATAGATTTTTTTTGCCCTGGTGTGTAATGGAGTTATGCTGAACTTAGCTATTTCCAGAAAATTCAAAATGTTACCAAAGACTTGTTAAAATGGGTTTAAAAAGTAAGGAGAATCAATCAAGATGTTGAGGCAATATTCAATTAACAATAACACATACTGCACAATGGGGAAACATAGACATAACTAAAGCATTTGCTGGAATAGATCACTTGTTCTGAATCATTTACAAGAACTAACTGAGCAACTAAAAAGATATTTCTTTCTGATGAGTACTTGAATTCAAGATATGAATATTTTTAATCTACCTGCCACATATATGAAAGATTAACTCTCTGGTTTTGCATCCTGAGGAAACAAGGATTTTGTAATTGCTTTTCATTTATAACTTTGCCAAAAGATACTTCTCTTTAAGCTTCTGACACAAATATGTGATGATAGGTATGTCTCCCCAATCAGCAGGTTGACTGCTAGAAAATATGCAGTTGTAGGAAAAATATTGTGTTTTAAGAGTCACTGTTATCCTAAAAATCTCCAGACTATCATCAGAATTTGTCATCTTAGAGATTGTTTCTTAGCCTTAAGTCTTTAGGAAAAGACAAAGATATCTTTTCATCTAGAAACCCCATGAGACTGCTCAAGGGGTCTTGAAGTGCTGCAGCCAATTTCATCCTCAGCCTTCAGCTCCATGGTGTCTGGAGAAAGTGGTTCCAGAGAGGACAACTCATAAGTCCACTGTCCACCTAGATAAAGAGAATCTTTCCAATGGAATTGGTGTGTAGGGAATTACATCCAGAAATGGTGTTACAGATGTGTGAGGGGATGGTGACACACCCCCAATGATTGTTTTCATTTGGGTTTTGTTTGTTCAGGTCACTGCCCCTGAACACAAGTACTGCAATCACAACTTTACTGACCTGGAGGAACATGAGGCCATGGAAGGAAAGATTCTCCTTTCCCCAATCATCTTTAAGTCCAGTCAGTGAAGGCCATCACACTCCCCACTGGGATTTCCTGTCTCAGAGATCCCATTACTGACAGGATTCCCACTTTTCTTTGACTTCAACATAACTGGTTCTGAACTTGCAGTTTTGTCATGTGGAGCATAGCAAAGATCTGAAATCAGAACTGTGATTTCACTTACACATAACTGTACTAATTCCACTGCATGCTTACTTCAATCCTCATTGCTTTAAAATGTCACTGTCTAAGAAAATTTGAATTAAAAGGAAATAAAAGCACAAAATACCTTACTCTGTTTCAAAAAGCATTACCCACCAGGATATGGTTAAATTCAAGTCAGACCTTCTAGAATAACTAAATATTTCTGAGTTGCAGATATATATTAAACTAATAAGGGTCCATGCTTACTTCAGCTGGTGGCTGTATTATTTTTTCCTTCAAATAACTTTAAGAATTGCTGACACACACAATAATTCTCATGCTCTATACTCTTTTATAGATTATGCTCATTTAAAAAGTATTTCATAACATCACAAGCATTATACAGGTTCTTTTCTATGGATCCTGCCTTCCCCAGTGAAGAGCAGTGGTCAATAATCAACTCAGAACACTGCTACTGTAAATTCTTTTTGACTGTAAAAAATTCATCCCATACAAAGAAGTTGCCAAGTGCTCTTTTTAGTGAGCAAAGCTTTTAACTCTCTACTGGTGAATAATGGAGAAAAATAGAGGGCAAAAAAAATCACTGCAGAGATTTTGTTACTATTATTATTGTATTACTGGTCATTTAAAGATAAAATCTAATTTTAAAACTCCAGTTTGTGTCTCAAAACACAACCAGGTCACAACCCAGTTCAGTAGCTTGGTATAATGAGATCTCTTTCTCTAGTTTCTGTATATTCTGTACCTGAACTCAATCTTGTTAAAGCCAGCAGAAAAGTCCATTCTCTTGCCATTAATGAGTTTGTATCACGGGCTTTGAAAAGTCTGCAGATACAGCCTACCACAAATAAAACCAGATGATAGTGTTTCTCAAGTGAAACTGAATCTGGATGAAAATTAAAGAAATACCAACATTTGTCTAGATAAATGAGGATTGCTCAGATTTTGACACATGATATATTTTCAGTATGCTGCACTAATCAATAGCAGCTAATTAGTAAAATGAAAAGAGCCAAGTCTACCTAAGGAGAAACAATTCTTGTGCTACCATTTATTTCACAAGTCAGCCTGGAAAAAAAAGAACTGCTTTGAGCTTTATAAATATTGAGATGGAATTGAAAAAACACAGATATTATTTTTATTCCACATATGATAATGAATGAAGCTATCAGAGCTTAAATATAAGCAGCTAACCAATGGCATTTTAACTTATTACTCATAACACAAGAAAATAATTTCTATTTTCCACAACCCATAATAAACAGAATCCACATAACTTTTCTTTATAATTATGGTTGTTACTTTTCCAAATGCCTTTTATATTTGGAAAAACACTTCTGTGGGAAAAAAAACAAAAACAAACCAGTACCAGAAACAAAGAAAAACACTGTCCCTCAGCTTAGACTAAAAAAATAGAACTATTTTCATCAAATGAAAAGTCAAAGACAAGTCTAAAAAAATCTCTTTCTGTGCTTGTCAGTATTTTTCACCAGAAAGGGTTTGAAGTCAGAACTAATCTCATATTAAACAAAAACAAAACAAAACAAAACAAAACAAAACAAAACCAAACCAAAAAACCAAGCAAAAAAAAAAAAAAAAAAAAAAAAAAAAAGAACCAAAACAATCAGCCAACCAACCTCAAACAATTCAAAATAAAAAATCCTCATGCTTAGCAATATGGGATCAGATTCAAAATTAAAACATGAAAATAAGAGGCCTTACATGCCTCTCTCAGTCAGCAAGTTAATACGACTGGGTAATTCTACATTGAGATCAATTTCATATATTTATAATCTCCATAATGGAATAATAAGAGGAGGCAACCTGTTAAAAATATGGTGCATGCAACAGGCTGTCAGCCAGTGCTCAAAGAGAAAAGTGTGAGCAGATAGGGGAATCAGCCACATTTTCTGCAGTGTGTTAAAAACAGCCAGGTAGAACATGCCAAATTTTTAACACACAGTTTCTCATCTGATGCATGTTCCCTCAGCAGTCACTGCAAGCCACCCTCCACTAGATATTTACAACAATGTTGATTTTCTCCAGCACTTTTCTGTTATTAATAATCCTCACTCTCCCGAAGAAACCCTAAACCAAGTGAAGGGTTACAAAATGAAGAGACAGGCAATCACAGCACTGCATTATGCTGCTCAGGCTCCCAGTGAAAAGTCCAGGAAATTTACTATCAAAACTGTTTTTCCAGGCTTCCAATCATTTAAAAGCTTCATATATTACTCTGGAGTTACTTCCAAAATTATTTTTATAATTTCCTTTATTTCCTTACAGCATAACTCTTTGTTTATCTCTTGGTGTATAAATTCAACTTTATTTACATAAATATACTGCATCTATTACTGGCTGCCATGCTGCAGGCATTACTGTGCTGCACTTTAAAATTCAATCAAGGCAATCCATTTAGGTACACAACCCTGTTCTCTGTAATTGGAATTAATCTATGGGAAAAGGTACTTCCCATAGATACATTGTGCTATCATGCATCAGCCAAATACCAGTAGACATTGCCTTCAAACATAAACAATTTTTATGCATTTATTTTTAAGCCCTACTATTTCTGTGATATCAATCTTCAGGTGTGAGTAAAATTTTCCTGCATGTGAAACATTTTTGTAGATTTATAATAGAAACTATGCAAATATTGATCTCTTTAAAATCTTTCCCAATAAATTCCTTCTAGTTTAGCCTCCCTGTAATGTACTTCTTCACCTTTCAGCTTATTTCTTCTCTAAGCTATTATGAATTCCTGCAGCAATTAAAATTATGAAAAGAAAAAAAACCCAAATCATTGGCCACAAGATCTACATGTATTTAGACACAGTTCAAGCATGCATAACTTTCCAAAATGCTGGCACATAAATTACATTTTTGAAGCTACAGTTTATCCATGGTAGTGGAATTTAAAAGGTGTCCTGCCTCTTTTAAGCTGAAATGGCATTTTCCCACCACTGCTGCATCTGCACTGACCATTTAACAGTGTGCTAATTTTTAAAATCTCCATCACAGAATGTACTTTCATTAAAATGCAGGAAATTATAACAGTTTAGTGGAGAAAGCTACTGCATACCTCAGTGGGAAGCTGCTGATTTTTCACATTTGTTTATTCTGCAGAAATTAAAAACTCAGTGCTGAAATCTCAAAGGTGACTTGGAGACCTAAACATACCTTTAGCTACTGAGGTCTGATGTCTCATGAAACTGATGTCAACAAACCCCTGCCACCAAAAAGCTCAGGAGACCTTCCTTGATTACAGAAGATGGAAATTCAAGCCTCTAGAGAAATTTCCAGTTAAGCACCACACTATTTTCATATTATTAGCCTTATTTGTCATTATAGAATAAATGGCCTGCATCCTGACCATATAGGAACTACAGCAATTGAACAACACCAGCAGCAGATCTGTTCAAAGACAGAATTGCTACTCAACAATCCAAGAGGTTAAACAAGCAAGGGTGGCAGAAATGGCCGGAGTAGGATTGTCTCCATCAGGAAATAAACAGACCAGCAAGAAAAGCAGGGAAGGTCACCAGAAAGAGAAGAAGAACCCTAAAACTAAGCATTAATTATTTCAGCAGAGTCTCAGGTCATTGAAAACAAATAAAGTATTATATGATACTGAATTTATGCTGTAGGAGAGGCAGGACACAGAGCAGGATGCAGTTGGTATCTACAGCACATTCCCAATAAATAGAGTATTACTTGAGGAAATGTCACCCAGCTTGGCTCACAGGATCTTTTAAATGTCTTAATCCATGTTTAATAGCTGATAGCAAACAGTCACTGTCCTCTTTTTAACCAGTTGGTGGATGCAGATGGCACATTTTAAACTGCTGCTTTCAGAAGCTGGGCACAGATGCAATATTAGTTCTGCTAAATATTCTAATTTTTATCTACAGGATTCTAATTCTCAAAAGTTATTGGTATGGGACAGGGCATTATGTAACTGAATAAATAAGTCTGAAAGATTTCAACTTCCAGAAGTTTCATATCAACAACATTATTCATCAATGTGCTTTAAGAAGAACAGTGACAATAAACTACAAAGAAATCTCAACTTATCTCTTTGTTTCACTGCTTTGGTAGTTTTCTGTGAAACTATATAAGCATTTTAACAAAAGAAAAATCTTGCAATTTCAAAATCTTCTGGACAAAAGTGTGATTGAGGCAAGGGCAATATTTAAAACATTTGTATCTGACAGCCTAATGTTCAAAGCCATCAAATTTGCATTATAACTGTAAGATTTAGAGTCCCTGATAGTGAAAAGATCGATATGAAATTACAAATTGTCACTACTTGCATGTGTGCACACCCCCCTCCATGGAAACCACTAATCTGTGCAGCCCTCTCACAAATCATTTCCCATTAAACACGATGCTTGCAAGGCACAATTAGTTCAGCACAGCATTCAGGAAAGGAAATCATATTTTTAGACATACTCTTTTCTACCTAAATGCATGTACCAAATTGCATGTTATAATTAGTCACTAATTGATGAGGTAATTCACAGTATTATGCAGCGACATTTGAGACAGTGTCTACAACATATTGGTTTGGGAGAGTGTTTTCCTGTGACAAGCACCAAAAAAGTAAACAAAACAAGTGCTGTACAATACAATTCAGGGCTTTGCTGCTGTGAGCCCAAAATCCCTCAGACAAAACTTGTGAAGAACATAAAGAATGAAAATTACTGCAGGATATTACAGCAAGATTTGAGCACCCAAAAGTTGGTAGAGTGGTAGCAAGAGCTCCCAGCCATTCATATGAAGCACAGACATTGTGGTTTCAGGAAAGACCAAATAACAATTCAGCTACCAAAACATTGTTTTGTCTTTCCAGCTGTGAAAATTGTCAGCATCAACGTTCTCTGGAAACTTTTAACTGAACCTGTGGGTCTTGGGAATTTTTGCTTGCAAAAATTACTGATCTTTTACAGTGAACTTCAAGTCCTCCTTTAAATTCTACTAGCTAATAAAAAGTGAAAATTTTCCAAAGCATATTTGGGGAAGGGAAAACTTCATTGGCCTAACAGACTATTCCTGGTTACATCCTCTTGTGAAGTTTTAAGAAAGACATGCTAACATGCCAAAGGGAGCTTCCTTCAAACCTCCAGGTTTTGAAAAGCATTCCCAAATATGAGATTCAATCCTGCTTCACTGGACAACCAGGCTGCACTCACATGCAATTTCCATGATCTTAAGCAGAAAATTTTCCAGCATCATGGGAGATTTTCATTGCCATGTAGGATTTCAAGTCCAGGCTTCAGCCCTGATTTAATTTGTAATCCAGTAAATAAAATACTGGATTCTGAAAACACCTACTTCTCCAATATGGAGTTTTATGTCTCAGAGTAGCATATTGCAAATTTATCCACCACCCATTCAGTTTTGATTCAACTGGCACCTCTACTAGTTGAAATTCCACTGACTTTTAATGGAGAAGCACTTTCAGGTTGCAAGTTTACTAAGTTATCCATGTATCAGCAGAATAAAATTGTCTTGGGCTTTAGTACTATTTCTGGATTTGTAGTATCAGAACTTGACCCCATATCTCAATCAGATAAAACCAAGTGCAGCAAGTTCTGCACAAGAAAAGTCTATAGGGATCAAAAGAAAATATAAGTAGAGCAAATAGGCAAATGAGTCCATTTTTAGTAATTTTTAACTTAAGGCCAAATTTCATGGATTTTGTACTAAAATAGCACCAGCACAAAAATGTTCAAAATTAGGTTTTCATTAAAGACTGAAGCACAACTTACCAGAGCACCTTTCAGGACTCATTTTAAAGGATTTTAAACAAAATTATGTTTATATTACACGTTCAGTTTGCCTCAAATGCCTTAACAGGATTTATATCACAATACCACAACCCTTAGATTAAGGGAACTTCAAAATTTCCACAACTGCTTCCTGAAGTTTTTGTGCAAATTTAGCAACAAGCCTGTAAAATTCCTGCAGATAGCAATGACTTTTGAGACCTGCAACTGGGAGTTTCTAAGCAATCCAAATTTCTTCTTTTTCTTAAAAAACCCAACCAAACAAAAAGCCAACACTTAACATCACAGAAATAGTTTGAGGAATTTTTAAACTCATTAAAAAAAATCCCAAACCTTTTTAGTCAATGACTGTGCTCCTTATTTTTTCCCACAGATGGAACAAATACAGAAAATTCTGCTGGCCAAATATTTCTAGGGAATATCAACAGGTTGGTGGTGTAACTTGGAATTGTTAAGGGAAATACCACCAAAAAACTGGTTTTCATTAAGACTGAGTCATTCCAGCTATCAAAAATGAACAGGTTTTCATACTTGGACATAAAAGTAGAGTTCAAGAAAGAGAACTGCAACAGGCAGCTTAATGGTTCTGCAAAAAGTAAAAACCAAACAAGCATAAAATCCTCCAATAAACCCTGGCAGTCTGTCAATACCAGGACTGTTTCAAGAATGCTTTCATTAACACACCACCACAAGCTGCAAATGGAGTAGGCAACCATGATCCAAACTATTTCTTTCAAGCCAGCTATTGTGGGAGAACAGGAAAAGCAAGTCAGATATGCAGCGTCCAAATGGGTCAATTTTCAGATAGTGCTGATAACACATGAAATCAGAAGTATATCTACCACAGATGTGATTCCTCTCACTACCCCAAAATCATTGAATCTCAAGATTGAAAAGCTCTATTTTCCCATTTCAGCTAGTGCTCTGCACTACACGAGTTTTACTCTACAGACCATTTTCTAGTGTTTTGTCAATTCCAGTTATAAAAGTCTCAGGTGAATTGGTTTATAATATTTCCCTAACATGACTCTCACAGCCTAATGTATCTCTGCCATAAAGCATTTTCTGCCACACAGTTAAATTTCTCCCTTGCTTGCTTTTGCCCTATGGGAATGGTTCTCTGACCTGAACATAGCCCTGCACATGCTTACATTCAAACATGACATTAAGATGCTGGCAGAAAACACCTTCATATATGCAACAAAATGAGGTAATGGAACAAAGCTGGCTGGGAGGGAGAATAAAAAAGATTGCATTATTAAAGAGCAATTCACCAGCACGATAAAGTTCAAGTATATAAAGAGAAAAATGCTGCTCTATTTAGCCTGGAACAGAGAAATCCATTTTTTACATCTAACGACAGTAATGAATTTACTTAATTCCACCAGTACAAGCAAATTCATATAAAACATCAGGAAAAATGATTTAACTTCTGCTTCAGTTTGCTTTGTAAAAGGGAGACAATGCTTCCTGAACCAGAGATTGCTATCAGCTTAGATTCAATGGCTATCCATGAGGATAAAAATTATACAAAGAAATAACATAACTCCATTTCTTTGAGGAGTTACACAGAATATTCTTATTCACACTTATTTATAAATGCATACAAAATACAAGACTGCAATTTTGCAATTCTGTTCCACACTTATGCACAGATAAATAGTGTTCACATAAAACCCTGCCATTAGCTATTTGATTATTCATTTATTCATTTTTATTAAAAAATTGGTCTAGCTTTCTATTTTAATTATTTTTCATGCATTTTAGCAGGACTTGCTAAATAATTTGATTACAGCTAAGAGAGTGTTGCCATTTAATCAATATTGAAAGTTGAGCAGCAGATGTGAATGAAGAAAAGATGACATTAGAGGAAGCCATAACAGTAAAAAACTTCATTTCAGACTTTCATAAACACATTGCAGGGAGGGAATCTGTACAACACTCAAATTGCATTTGCTCATGTGCTTAGATTCAACAGGCTGTTTAATTAACATTTTTAACACATTTTTAGATATGGATAATCATAAACAAGTTATTGCAAAAAGAGTCTACAAGCTTCTCTTTGGTTGTTTAGAACTTCATCTCTGTTTCTGGAAAAAAAAGTACAAATATTTGTCTGAAAACAAATTAGCCACAAACGTTCCAAAATTTGGACTGAATATTGGAGCTATGAGGAATGCTCTGGGTGTTTGACCAGCCATTCTTAAGATAACATAATATTAACTGAGATTTCAAAGCCAAATCTTTCAACTTCAGAACACGTGATTGACTGCAGCTGTTGATTCTCAGCACCAGCTTTGCTTTGTGGAATACACAGGAACATTTTCTACTGGAGCAGAAACATGCAAAATGGCCTCAACAGTTAAACAATGTCCTGGGTGCAGATGAGCATGTTGATATGGAGAGAGCTCTGGAGAAGGGCTCAGTGCCATCCCTGCTACACACAGACCTGGGCACGTGGAAGCTACAAAATCTAAATGAACGTGCAGATATGCTGATGTACAAACACACAGGGACAAGTGAAGTGGAAGGTTCATATTCAGGGAGCACAGATCATAAAAACACAAGCCTGGAATCACTTATGCTGCATTATTGTGATTAATGATTTTGGCCCTTTGCTTCAATATTGCAACAACTCTGAGAAAGATGCAATTACCTCTTTTGAAGAATGAAGTTGAAAAGACTTGCTCCTAAAGGGCAGTGCACACAGTCTGGTGCTTAATTAAGACTCTTAGTGAACGTTTTCATTACCTTTCTAAACACCATCCTTAGTCCCACTAATTTTCCAATGTTTCCATTGTTACAAAGTAAATTACAATTAATAAATTGACTAACCCACATTAATTAAAGATTGTTTAAAGACATAAAGTCTTTCAACCACCTCAAACCAACCCTCTGGATCTTCAAACATCCAAAACTTAAAAACATTATGAAAATTAGATAGGAAAGACTGTGGAGGTCTCTTAATTCTCCCTTTGACAGTCATTACAGTTTTTCCCATCATTCCTGGCAGGACCATCATAATTTATTTTTCATCCTAATAGTCTTAGCTCTTTATTCTACAGCCCCCTATCTCTCACTATTCAAAGGCTTTCCCTATACCTTTCCTTCTATCTACCAAACACAAATCTGAGGAAAGTCTCAGAGCAAAAAAATTTCAGAAGTCTTTTTTTCAGAGCTATCTCCACAGGACACCAGACTTTTTGCATTCTCTGAGTGGTGTTAAATGCACATAATGCATACCTGAATTTGTATTATTAACAAGCTAAATGATCTTTACTGAACTCCTCAAAGTTAATCAAACCATTAGGCTACCTCTTGGAAAGTAATTTTCATCAGAAAAAAGCCTATGTCTTAAAACTTATTACAGCATTGGAGTCCCCAGACAGAATTTGTGCTGTATATCTTTTTGCTTTGTTACCTAGCTTGTTTACAGATAAAATTTTCTTACAAATGTGCAGAAATTCCATTCAGTCACAATCACCAAAGCAGGTCAAAATTTTGCTTTTATTTCAAATGAAAGGAGAATAGAGAAGGGAAAAAGAGATGCATTTTCTTCCATTCTTGCCAGAATGATTTATCACTAATTTGGCAGTAATAGAAGAGCAAAAAAAAAAAAAAAAAAAAAAAAGATAATCCCCCAAATACCCAAACCCAGCAATTCCCAAAAGATTATAGACCAATGAGCAAGCCAGGCTGAAAGCCATCAGTGAGAGGGAGCACATCCCTAACTGCACAGTCCAACTAACATCAATTTCATTGTACTTCACAAGAGTGATGGGGTGGACACACTTTGGGGAATTTTGTGGCAGATCAGAAGTTCCCTCTGACACTGCTGAATTTGCATGTCCACTCTGGTGGGAGCTCATCAAGAGCTCAGAGAGAGAGGCAGCTACTTCAGCTATCCCAAAGAAGTACACATTGAGGTTGAAAACTGGAAGACAATTTATCTCAAGAAAATTCCAATGATTAAGTTGATTTGATTTACTCTTGTTCAGTCAAGCCTGTCCAATATCCTAGAAACCTTCTCCAAATGTTACCTAACTAGGAGAGACTATTCAAAGAGTGTATGTAACACTTGAGTTCTGATTAATGAAATTCAATCCAAACAATACAATTTTGTTACCATAGTTCAGATTCCTCTCCTTCTGGAGAAGTAATGTAGATTTTTCTTCAACAATGTTTTCAACTGACAACATTTTATGATTGACAGAATACTTTGAAAAGATAGTTAAAAACATTTTAAAACCATGAAATTGTGCAATTATTTAAATAAAACCTAAGTTTTATTTACTGTAGAAAGTATTAATTCACATAGGAAAATTTTAACACTCCATTGGGTTATACATTGTTGAGTTATACAAGTCAGTTAAACTGGCCAGTCCTCACTAATAATCTACTTTATTCCTCTCATTCAAGGGAGCTCAGGAGATCTGCAGTCTTATCCGGGCATTGGAAGGGTTAAAATTGCAGACAGGAGGTGAAGGAGCTGGGCCAGGCCATGCTGGAGCTGTGCCAGGATTTTCAGGCCATGCAGGCAGCTTGGGGAAGGCTGGATGGAACTGCAGAGCCCAGCAAGGGAATGAGCTGCGGCCACACTGAGCGGGGGGAGCCAGGATCTCAGCAAAGGTCTCTCTTTCCCCTGGCCATCAGGGGCCCTAGTTGAAAACAGGGGCAGGCTGCATGGGGAGAGGGGCAGGGCCAGGCTGGGCTGAGCTGGGCTGGCTGGCCTTATCTCCTCACCAGCCAGAAGTCAAAAAGAGAAAGTTTTCACTTTTATCAATGTGATTCATGGAGGCGAAGTAACTTTTTAATTGGTTTCCCAGGCTGTCAGTTATTAAATCAGCTTTCCAAATGGTTCCCAGCAACTCACAGAGGAAGTTCTCATAGAGAAAAAACTGTCTGTGTGTCTGTCTGTGTCTGTGTCTGTGCTCCTCCTCCGTGGTGACCTCCAGGCAAAAGCAGAACACTTACTCACAGTAATTGGCATTACCCAAGGCAATACATACAAATTCCCTCTGCAGCCATGACACTGATTCTGCATCCATTCCTTACTGAAGTCATACAATTAAAACCAAATCTCATGGTTTTTTAACATGGCATGTTGTTGATTTGTCTGACCAATATCTCCCTGACAAAGCTCTAGGAGCTAATGAGCCACAGAGAACACCTTAGCTTAGGCTGTTTTCAAATTTCATTAAGTGAGATAAAGCACAGGAAGAGTACATGTGTGCTGAGCCTTCCAAAGTCCTGATAAAGCATTAATAAACTTTATCAAATACTGATTAAGGTTGTCTCATTATGGATATTGTTACACTTTCTACAGATAGCACCACTGGTATATTAAATGCCAGAAGTGCAATGTTTGAGTCTGCTCACCTGAGCGAGCAATCATAAGTAACAAAAGGCAACAGGCAGAATCTCCTTATTTTTCAAGTGTTCACTGGACCAAAGCAAATTTGTAGACGTTTAAGTTCTCTATTTGTTTCTAACAAGTACGTGTCACTTTTTAGGATGCAAAAGTGCACAAAATACAGCATTTTATTATCTAAATTCTTCAAGCACTTCACCTGAAAGCCCAAGTGCCAGCTCTAATCATAAAACAGCATACACTAAGCAAATTCTTTTGCCAAAATCTCTTATATTCTTTATTATTACATCGTATTAGGAAACTGCTGATTCAACAGCAGCTATTTTGCTGCAGAATGGATAAATTCTTAAGTAGGCACAGATGTGTCATGCAGAAAATATTATCAAAATACTTTCCTACTATGATATACATGCAAAGATAGAAGGAAATGCATTCTTATTAAGTAGCCTTTTGCATCCTAGGGAGCACAAGCTGTGTTAAACATTAAGGTACCTGCCTGTACACAGACATTTTCATAAGCAGGCCAAGCCGTGTGATTGCTTCCAGCATTTTATTCTGCTGTTAATTTGGCTGTGTGACCCTGGGAAGTCAGCCTGTGTTCTCTGCACTGCTGTAATGACACTGAGAGACAGTGATGGGAGCTGTTAAATGACTCTAGATCTACAGATTAAAGAGCTCCACACAAAAAAAAAAAAAAAGAAAAAAAAAAAAAAGGTATTTTTAGCTCTTTCTGCACATGAGTGGAATGCTTGTTGACAGCAGTGTGGCAGAGCCAAGAGAAGTGGATCTTCTCTGATGAGTGAGAAGTGGCATTGCAGTGACTGACAGAGGTATGTGGGACATACCAAAACTACCAGAGAAGTTAACACAAATATCTTGCAAAACAAATACAATGGCCTGTAAAGCAGTAAGGAGGAAAACAATGAAAAATAAACTTAAGCAAACTTAGCTAGGTTGCCATTAAAAAAAGTACTAAGGCTGCAGCAAAATGGGCTGGAGAGGAAATGCTAGAAAGAAAAGATTGTATTTCCAACATCATGTAAAAAAGAAAGTAGGAGAAACAGAGCCTAGACCTTATGGATCTAGAACAAGAGCCCACCAGCCTGGATTTCTCCTTTGCCTAAAAGCTCATTAGCTTTCACAGAGCCATTAAAAGGACACAAAATGAAAAGCTGTGTATACATATATAAAATAGATTTTTCCTCTAAGTAGTAAAAGTGTTTCATGAACCACTACAAAACCACTACAAAAAAAGGTTAAAAAGTCATCTTTTATTATAGCTGATGTCTCTCCCAAAACAAACAAACAAAAAAAGCTAAAAACCAAAACAAACAAAAAAAACACACCAAAAAAAAAAAGAAAAAAAAAAAAAAAAAAAACAACCAAAAAAACCCAAAAAAACTCGCTGGGTGCTCTTTTGCTTTCTTTCACAGCAATTTAGATTTTTTTTTTTTAGTGAGAGAGTGCTTAGGTATGTCCAGCTACTGCTGCCCCAATTTTAGCACTTCCAACACTTACTGGTAATACTTAGGTTTAATTAAATCATGAGACTTAATGAATGTTTAGGGGAATGTAATACTTAAATAGTGTCATTCAAGGACAACTTTGTTTTCCAAGGTGGCAATCAGTCTTATTCCAATCAAAATAAAATCAATAAAGTGGAACTTAGCAAATCAGACACAGCATTAATAATTACAACACAAGTCATCCTGTGGTAATAATGAAAAAGAGTTAGCAATGGTCAACTTTGTGAGTCAATCTGAATAAAACCTTTTATGCCGTTTCTATATAGAAAATTATTGTTTGTTACACTTCTGGAACATAAGGAGCACGTTCACTTACCCTTTGTTCCAAAGAGTGCAAGAACTCCCCGCACTTTTACCTCTTCTTGATTTGCAATGACAATTTCCTGCAGAAGGGGACAGAGACCTGCCAATACTTCTCAGGGAGATGCTTGGGGGGGCTGTGAGCATTTTTTTACCTTTCATTATATCAGCAAACAGATGTTACCTCAGTCCCTGGGCTGCTCCATCCTGGGAGTGCTCAAAGCTCCTGCCCTGTAGGTGATGTGGTGGCTGCAGAATGTGGCAGAGGAACGTGAGCTGAATCCTAAGCAGGATAGGACAGGGCTGTTGCTACAGCTTATGAACAATGTGGGTGCTGAGCAGAGTATCAGCAACACATACACAGCTGTCCAGTAGGCCACATGCTCCCTCCCCCTTTTTTTAATAAGGCACTGATTTTTAATTGTTTTATTACTGCAGGAATATTGGGAGAATTACTCCACCTGTGCTTCATACCATTGGTTTTCTATTCAACACACTTTCCTCCTCAACTTTATTCATGATGTTCTGGTTAAATCTCTGACATTTCTTGCAGAAGCTTTTTTTATTAAGGACTTACAACAATCATAAAAATCTGCTCTGGGCAGAAACTCAGCATATAAAGGCTCAGTGAGAGAATACTCACACCATTTAAAGTGAATTTAGTATTTGTAAAGGCACTGTAAATGAAAGAACCCTCAATACCTTTAGTAATTTTATAGTTCAAATGATAACACTAATACACAATGTCTTCTCTCACTTTTCCTTCTCCTCCTTCCCTTTTTACTTCCCTCTCAGTACTCTTGATAACCCAAGCTGATGGGCAAGATCACTCAGGCTTTCTGCTGAGCCTATCATTGAGGAAGGATCCTTCTCCATCCAAAAGGGACTCAGCCACAGGGGGCAGAGGGAGGTGCATCAGCTCATCTGTGTGAAGCCTCTCAGAGGCTGCACCTATTGCTCTGATTCCACAAGCAAGGGAGAGCCTTCTGCTGCAAGAACCAAAGTGACCATAAAGAAGAAGGGCTCTCACAGGCCCAGTCAGGACCCTCAGCAGGTCTGTGGCTCCTCTTATGTCCTGTAATTCTATTAATTACTGTTTACATGGTTTACCTCCTCTCTACATCCTGTCACGAGCCTTTCTCAACTGTTTTATTTTAAAAATAAACCTGAAAACTCAAAAACATTTAAAAACCCACACCCTGACAGTAATAGCATGCAAGAAGTCAGACATTCCTGAGCCATGAATCACATTCAGGCCATTAGAGTATTTTTTTTCAAAGTTCTGCCAAAAGTTCAATTAATCCATTTGTTCAGTTAAAAAAAAAAAAATGAAAAGGAGAAACCCTCAGAAGAATGGCACTCAGGAAATATTTGGTATGTATCCAACCAGATACACAATTCCCAGGACTAAGAATTTCCAACCCAATTGTGAGAATACATGGGAAATATATTGGATTATAAAGATTAGATTAATTTGACTATTCTTTCAGAAGTCAAAGTCAGGACATTGTAATTAGACAAGCAAATGGTCCTCAGCACCTTGTACCAGGTTTGACTGCATGAAACAAACTGGAAAAAACTTGCTTAAAAATCCAGTTTAGAAACCCTGGTTGGGACTGAAGGATATGTTTTGTTGAGTATATAACTTTTAAAATTTCCTTACACAAAGTATGTTTTAAAATTTCATCTTTTATAGGCTAAAAGAATTACTAGAAAATCAAACCTTTTTTTCCATTTATTCAGCTCCAGTTAATGGCATTTAATCATAATTATATAAATTTACTATATCTAGCCACATGCCATCCAGAAGTGTGAGGAATAACTGATTTTAAAAGTCTTAGAGTGTGAATATTATTAATTGATCACTTAAAGATTATTAGTAGTGGTTCCTTTCTAAAGAGTCCAGTACTGTTCCATGGGGAAAATCTCTATTTTAATGGAGAATATTAAATAAACTAAGAATATTATGATTTCTATGGTTAAATGAAAAGTGAAGAAATACAAACATTTTGGCTGCCATAATTTATTGCATTATTTTAATCTATTATATTCATTGCAGTGCATGAAAAATGGTGACTTTGAAGAATTAAGCATTTTTGTTGTTCTGCATCCCAACTTTATTATCCTCTCTTAGCCCTAAAAGAAGATAACCAGGATCAGACAACAGATTATACATAAACAGAAGTAAACAACAAACGGGTATAAATCAGATTATTGGGATGCAAATCAAGGGAGTGATTCATAGCATAAACCTTAGAAATAAAGAACTATTTTATGCCTTCAAGGCATTCTACTTATTTCCATTATATTTTACAGAATATTTTATAAAGAAATGCTTTGATATATCTCTGTCAGCAAAATTACTGTAGGGAGAGCAGGTCACATCCAGCATCACTCAGTTTTCATTATAATGCTAAAACACTTCATTCCTTTTGCTACCCCCCATCAGACCCAGGGAGGGAACTGGTGACACCACCAGGAATGATTCCTATGAACTCTCCATGCTCACAAACATCTTCTCACAATCCCAAACTTGTGTGGATGTGTTCAGAGCCCAGCACCTCACCTGCTATTAGCAACTCCTCCTGTTTGCTGCCAGCAACTGGTGAGCAGCTCATCCTTGTGAGCCTCTGGTGTGCTCTAGCACAGACACAGTTGTGTCCTCAAGTGAGGCAGGACCCCCTGTTCCCTCTGCAATTTGGGTATTGCTGCTGCACCTGACCACCAAACAGCAGCCTCTAGATGATTTTATTGGGGTCAATTCATTGCATGGGAAAATGGCAGAACCTGAGACAGAAAACTCCTCAATTCTGCCATAAAAAGCTGTCAAAGGAGGCACAAGCATGAAGCAAATGAAAAGTGCAAAAGCCAGAGAGGGCCATGAAGACTTTATATTGCTTTATACAGATGCAGCTCAGTTTCTTGGCAAGCACCTTTTCCCAGCCTGCAAGCCCAGCACAAGCAGTGGCTACTGCAGCAACTCCCCAGCCCAACCTGTGTCCCTGTGCAGACTGCAGCTCCCCCTGCCAGCCATGCCAGCCCTTTGAAGACTCCAGCAGCCTGGAAACACACTGAAAAAGCTGGTAACATCTCAGCTCCTGACTTTATGTCCAGAAATCCAAAGAGATACCATCATCACACCTCTGCTCCTGGAAAAGGTGTCCTTAATGACACTGGGGAATATTCTGGCTCCCTGCCCCAGAGAGATTCTCAAATTACCATTGTAAGTCACAAAAAGCACAAGCCTCACAGTTTACAGCTGACACCCACAAACCCTTTCCTTGCATCCCTTGACAGACACCCTCCAGTCCCTGATAAACAGCAGTGCTGGCAGTGTGGACTGAGGCACACATTTATCCCAAAAGGTCTGAAAATGCATCACAGAAAGCTCCCAGGTCTCCAGGAGACAAATGAGATTCCATTAAAATCAGGAAGGGAGAAGGATCACTGCTGAGCACCATCTTTAGAGGATGTCTTTATACAGAGAAAGATGCCATGTAGGGATGCTCAAGACTGCCAAGGAAAACCGAGGTTTTCCTTAGGAGCACTAAGCACAGGCAGCTCCTGACACCTGAACCAGAGACACACAGCACTGTGTATGTCCCAGGCCAGAACAGACTGCTGGGCCTGTCCCCCACAAGGGAAAAGTGCAAGTGAGAGCAGCAGGTGCCTTCAGGAGAAAGGATGGATGCTGTCAAAAGGATAGAGAGCATCATCTAATGTGGGATTGCAAGTGACTTTCTCTCATTTTTCTCCTGAAGGGCCCGACCCACAGCAGATGCCATTAGTACAATATTGTTATGCATTTCATGTTTGAGTACATGCACTTCTAAATCTTTGAAGTTCTTCATTTTTCTTCCCAAAAAAAAGCAAACAATACCTTCTGATCAGCTGCTACAGACAAAATAATGAAGTGCCCTGGTTTGCACTGGTGAATACTTTGTTGAGATAATTTTTTTTTGGTCAGAGCTCAAGAAAGAAAGTACAATCAATTTAATCACAGGTTAATAGTGGGACTGGAGAAGGAAATACAAATGATGGGGAAAACCACTGTAAGAATCAAAATAATAATCATAAATTAATGAATCAGGGGAGTATTTTGGACTGGCAGCTATTTTCTACACATTTGTTGTAGAAATTGTACAAGATACAATTTTGCATTTACAAAATCTCTGTTAATAGAAGCAGTCTTATAGTTACAGAGGATTCCTCCCTCACCCTATGGATACTTTGTGAGATCTTCTGAAACAGAAGGAATACTTATAGTATGTTCCACAACTGACCAGAAAACTTCCAAGTCTTTGTTTTAACTAAAAACCTGTAAATACAAGGCTGACAATACTGGGAGTTTTACAATACATACATAGATACATTTGTGTTTCTAAGAGGGTGGAAAAGACTTCCAAATGCACAGAACTGTCTAATTGCCCATGAAGCTCACCAGTGGCCAGCAAAGAGCCAGAAAAGCTCAATCAGTAATAAACACCCCCAAGGTTTAACACAGGGGAAAACCACTTCTGTGTAGCACCCACAGTGACAATATATCACATGTTTAGACTGAAAGCAGTGCTCTGCTGGGCCACTGCCCTGCATTCTACATTTCCTCATATCTTCACATCAACAGCAAATTTTGAAGTTTAGCTCTGTTTTAAATCAGACTATTAAAGAGGTTTGGCCTCCAGTTCTTATGTAATACTATTGTGATGCATCAGAACAAAGCAAGAGTTGTGGATGAGCTTTACTTTTGCAGAGAGCACAAGAAAATAATTGAGAATTGAATTTTCTCACCATCTTTGAAGTCCAAATTATAGAATAATTTTTGCTGTCTCAGACACAGGTAGCAAGTTTATAAATACATCAGAAAGAGGATAAAAAGGAAGGTCACTGTGATTCAGTGACTGAATTAGAAGCTCACTGAAAAGGCCAGTTGTGTAGTTCGGTGCCCAAGGTGCTCAATAATTAGATATCAAGTGTCTGAGGCCAAACAGAAAGAGGAAAAAAGTGCAGCTACCTCACCCACCTATGGTCTTTTCAGAGACACTGTTTAACATCAACCTTCTGGGCCAGTCTCTGCTGTGCTGCCCTGTGATGGATGTGTACAATTTACAAAAGGCACAAGAGCAAGGGATCTTCTATGGACAGGGACATGTGAGCCACAAGCAGCCAAATGCTCAAGATGAACCCTGCAGGACAGGGAAGTTATTGGAAAATATGGAGGGAGGCATAAAACAAGATAACAGGGGGAGCACAACAAAGAAACAGGAAGCCACATGCTGCATCACAGAGCAGATCTGTCACACATCAGAGATCCAGCACCACTGTCCCCTGCAACAACAGCCTGCCCTTTCCCTGACAGGGATGCCCCTTCAATATCCTGTAGAGAGAATGTTATGTGATCTCTGTTTCTCATTCTCCCTTTAATCACTGATTCTGCACGGATGCTTCACTTCCCACTGCTATCAGCCAACCCTCTCTCAAATTTCTTTAAACATCCCTCAGCAGGACCTACTATGACCCTTCCTCTCAATTGTACAGGATCCTATCTGAGCTTGTGGTTCTCCCTCCTTAACCATCTAATGATGCTGAACTCTTCCTCCAAGGGGCTTTTACACGTGTGCACATCTTCCTAGTGCCATCCCTTCCCTTCCAAACCTTGTTGATGAGAATCACATCTCAGTGTGCTCTGGCAGCCAGGAGGGCCAGCCCTGCCCTGGGGGGCATCAGCCCCAGCATTGCCAGTCAGGCAAGGGAGGGATTGTCCTGCTCTGCTCTGCTCTGCTCTGCTCTGGGGCAGCCCCACCTCGAGAGCTGGGGGCAGCTTGGGGCAACAAAATAGAAAAGAGATAAAAACCTTTTAGAGGGTGTCCAAAGGAGGGCAAAGAAAATTGTGAAGGATCTAGAGGGAAGACTACATGAGGAGTGGCTGATGTCATCTGGCTTGTTCAGCCTGGAGAGGAGACTGAGCAGAGACCTCAGTGCAGTCACAACTCCCTGTGAGGGGAAGAGGAGGGGCAGGCACTGATCTCTGCTCCGTGGTGACAGGGACAGGACTGAGGGAATGGCCTGAAGTTGTGTCAGGGGAGGCTGAGGCTGGATATCAGGAAAAGGTTCTTTATCCAGAGGGTGGCAGGGCAGTGGAACAGGCTCCCAGGGCAGTCACAGAGTGCAAGAAGTGTTTGACAGTGCTCTCAGGTACATGGAGAGGGCCTTGGGGTGGTCCTGTGTGGGGTCAGGAGTGGGACTCAATGATCCTTGTGGGTCCCTTCCAACACAGAATATTCTGTGATCACTTCTCTGCTTCCTTTCTCTCCCGTGCCCTCCCTTCCACACTTCAGTCACCCCTCTGCACTATGGACAGTCAGAAACTGTGCCCTTCACCCTGCTGCCCCATGAAGGGCTCCATCCCCCAGGCCACACCTGCATCTCCCCCCATGGTATACCTGCACTGTACACTTGTTTCACTTCTGGCTTCCACTTATGGCATGAACTAAAGCAGAGTAGTGAAAAATACTTGCTGCCACAAAAAAAAAAAAAAAAAAAAAACCGTAACAAATGTCAGGATGTTCAAACTCTGCTATAAGGTGGGATACCTGTTTTCCCTGGGCTGATATTGTGACATTTTCCTAAAGCAAAACAAATACTCTGTCAGAGGTGCTAACATCTTCTGGTGTTAGAGAAGTGATCAGTGCAGTCTGCAAGGGCAGCAGTTATAGACAGACAATTTAGGTCCTGCAGTAAGTGTTCAGACTAGGGGAGAAAGCTCACAGGTGAAATGATAAAAAAAATAATTAAGAGATGCAGAGAAGTGAGCCCTTACCCCCATACTCATAATACCAAGGCAAATGCATTTTAACCCTCAGCTTTTCTAAATTAAGCTTTTCTTAGGGGGAGGGGGCGATATAAGCCAGATGCCACAATCCTTACTAGAATTGAAGCTTTGCTGACAAGTTTGGGCACAAATATTAGAATTTAAAAAGTAATCTACTAAAATTATTGAGGCTGATCTAAATTTTCCTGAAATCCTACCAAAGTCTATTGCTCCAATAAAGAGAAGGGTCTTAAACAAATCATACCACAAACATTTGATAAACAAGACTGGCAAAACTTCAATAAAGTCCAAAAGGTAAACTATGTATACTGTGAGTGTAACAAAGCAAACGTTGAGTAGAAATTTCAAAGTTTGGTCCCACACTGGGTAGAGAAGTCTTTAGAGGCTCCTGTTTCTTTGCTAAGAGCAGAATAATAAAAATGATGCTAAATACTAGCATTCTCTAGTTTTCACCTCTGCTACAAATGTTCTCCTGAAGTTCATTCCTCAGGTCAAGGTACACAAAACTACAACTCTCCTATTCATCCTCTGCAGTATCTTCCCACTCTCACAAAAGTTATTACCATTTATATTATGCAGAACTGATAAAGGCTCGCCTCAATTAAAAAGTTCTTTTTCTGAAGAGCTGGCATTTCTTTTTTTCTTTAGTCTTCTATTATTTTGGGGTTGACATAATAACATTTCTAGTCAGCAATTAGCAAAGAAAGTCTTTACCAAAGACCAGGCCTAACACTTCCCCAGAGCTAAAGTTAAAATGTATATAATTACTCAGCTAAAGGTTTGAGATATGATTGTCTATATAGTAAATTGTTCTTACAAAAGGGAAAAGGTCTGTTAGAAAGCAACATAATTAAAATATAAACAATAAACTAAACAGGTAATAAAGCATCAATTGGCTCTTCATTATAGAGCACCTACCTTTTACCTGGTATGTTTTATATATTTTGTTCCAGTTATATTTTTAATAAAGGAAATTAATTCATTCCTTTAACAAGGCTTGAAAGAACATTATTTGCATTTTTATGGAGTACTGGTAGGATAATTTTGTTGTGTTTTTTTTTTTAAACTAACACCACAAAAAATCTTTTCAAATCTTTTATAAAAGCAACCCTTTTTCCATTTATAAATACAGCAGTCACCACTTCAAGGTCAGCTTCAGTTTTCTAATACTTATGCAAAATGATCAGAGCTTACAAGGGAATTATCTGTATGTTAGTTGAAACTCTATATTATAATGGAGAGGCAACAGGGGATAAAAGTTGGATTTTCAAAGAAAAATATATTTTGTGGTTCTTCTTTAAATAAATCAGCCATTCAACAAAGTAATAGAATTTCTTGTTACAGAGCTTGCTCCTGAATGAAAATGTACAGATAAAAAGATCTTGTACAAGCACCTATACATGGTGAGCCTTCAGCTGGATGAGTGCATGGAAAATTATTGCAGAAGGCTAAAGGGCTTCATGTGTCCACAAACGTGGCTGTGGCTCCATGGAGGGCAGAGAACAGTCTGGGATGGATGGGACACAGCAAACTGGCTGTGGCTGTGCCCCATGGAGGGCAGAGAACACTCTGGGATGGATGGGACACAGCAAACTGGCTGTGGCTGTGCCCCATGGAGGGCAGAGAACAGTCTGGGATGGATGGGACACAGCAAACTGGCTGTGGCTGTGCCCCATGGAGGGCAGAGAACAGTCTGGGATGGATGGGACACAGCAAACTGGCTGTGGCTGTGCTCCATGGAGGGCAGAGAACAGTCTGGGATGGATGGGACACAACAAACGTGGCTGTGGCTCCATGGAGGGCAGAGAACAGTCTGGGATGGATGGGACACAGCAAACTGGCTGTGGCTCCATGGAGGGCAGAGAACAGTCTGGGATGGATGGGACACAGCAAACTGGCTGTGGCTCCATGGAGGGCAGAGAACAGTCTGGGATGGATGGGACACAGCAAACTGGCTGTGGCTGTGCTCCATGGAGGGCAGAGAACACTCTGGGATGGATGGGACACAGCAAATCGTGGCTGTGGCTGTGCTCCATGGAGGGCAGAGAACAGTCTGGGATGGATGGGACACAGCAAACTGGCTGTGGCTCCATGGAGGGCAGAGAACACTCTGGGATGGATGGGACACAGCAAACTGGCTGTGCTCCATGGAGGGCAGAGAACACTCTGGGATGGATGGGACACAGCAAACTGGCTGTGGCTGTGCTCCATGGAGGGCAGAGAACAGTCTGGGATGGATGGGACACAGCAAACTGGCTGTGGCTCCATGGAAAGCAGAGAACACTCTGGGATGGATGGGACACAGCAAACTGGCTGTGGCTGTGGCTGTGGCTCCATGGAGGGCAGAGAACACTCTGGGATGGATGGGACACAACAAACTGGCTGTGGCTCCATGGAGGGCAGAGAACACTCTGGGATGGATGGGACACAGCAAACGTGGCTGTGGCTCCATGGAGGGCAGAGAACACTCTGGGATGGATGGGACACAGCAAACTGGCTGTGGCCCTGCCTGAGCCCAGCCTCATGGGTCAGGGTCTGTGGGGACTCCCCTCCTATTTCCAAGCAGTCCTGTCAGGCTTCTCTCTGTTTACCCCTAACACAGACAAACACCCAACACACAACACGGTCAGGCTTGGAATGAGACCTGCTCTGTGCTCTGATCCTCCTGCCACAAAGCCTTGTTAGGGGTGAATATTTCCCCTGCTCAAGGCCCAGCAGCACTGAACAAGTTTTTCACCATTCTCACTGGCATCAGGGCCAAGGTGCTGAGACAGGTGACACAGCAAGCAAAGCTCATTTCTTTTACATCCCCTGCACATCTGCCACCAATCCCCACTTTGGACTGACCCCATGCTGTCAGCCATTCACACCAGCCCATGTTCTACTCTTTCCCCATTGCCTGCTCATCACCTGAAGCTTGTAGGGATGAGAATAGCTCACAAATGAAAGCAAAATACAGATAAATATTAATTAAAATAAGGGAAGGAGCTCTTGAGAAAGAAAGAGCTGCTATACCAAGCAGGAGTTCTTAAAATAAATAATGAGTCAGGAGAAACAAAATATGTTCAGTTACCAAAATCATTTGTATATAGACTGCTGTAAAACTTCCCATATGGGATAAAGAGATGTGAGCACATACTAGGCAACAACAGATACCCCTTGCCTGACATCCTGCACATTATTTTATTGGATTATATTTTTATCAGATAAAAATAGTGCTTGCTAATATAATGTGAAAGAGGAGGGTCTATACATTCAAGGAACCAACTTCTGATATATATATAACTATTTAGAGCCTACTACATTATCTTGGGCATTTCATATTTTTTGTGCTCACATGCATTTTTAGGCTCAGAATGGTCATTTTTCCCTCACACCTTTCTTGGTAACCACAAAAAAAGACTTCAATTGCTTTTTACACCAACCCACAAGTGCCTCTAACATCCAAAGCCTCCACTCCAAAGTGCCCTGTAACCCATTTAATCCTGTATTTGAATCATTTCTTGCAATATTTACTAATTATTTTTTTTTTAATACCCAGAGCCAAGTGTCAGATGCCTTTGCAACAAACTGATATTAAAATCAGATAGGAAGTTTGAACTGACAGCTGCTCTTGCCCTCCTTAACCAACTGAAGAGTAAAGAGAAAGCAGAATAAAAATCTAATCAATATTCTCCATGAACACTTATTCCTAAGCTTCTCTGAACACATCAGAGGATGAAGAACATAACAGGCTTCTTAATTTTTGAACAGAGCAATGATTAGATTTCACTGTTGACCAGTAGCTTCATGATTCCCTCCTGGGAATACACAAAGAAATTAGGCTTAATTATTTTACTATACCATCATTAATTTCTTTCCTAAATGTTCAGGTCTTCATCACATTGTCAAAACACCAAATAGGAAAGATGTGAAACTGGGATTGCTTTATGCCTTTTGACTGTGGGGCTCTTGCTCCCTCATTGCTCCCTGCAGCATTCACCCACCACATCGTGGGGAGCTCCCCCAGGAACGCCATGTCAGACATTTCCCAAAACATTTTAACAGGAAAGCTTCACTTCAGAGAAGTGCAAGGGCAGCAGCTGTGATGGATTACAGTCAGACCTACTCTGTGCCTCAAGTACCCATGCCTCCACAGGAGAGGAGAGCAGAAGGAAAGTATGTAAAGATGTGTCAGTCCTTTCCCCCGTTATTCCCAAGTGATCCAAAATATTGGCTTCACTGGTAATGCCCCAGAGCCCCTGCAGGACTGTGTCTCCACTGACCTGAAGGCAGGCTCTCAGAAACATCATTTCAGTGACTGACTGAGGACACAGGACAGGAGAAAATGCAGGAAACCTATTCTGCTACATCACAGCAGGTGAAGTACTGATCATTGTACTGCTAGAATACAAAGGAGTTTGTGGCAGTAATTGGAAAGAGTATTTTAAAGTTTGACTGGCTGTCAGGCATTGTGGGAGAAACAATTAGCAACGTGGTTTTAAAATGCACCAGAGACTGTTTTGAGTGAACCTCAAAAGAAAAGAAATCCTTTTAAGTTTCAAAATATTTGGATCCCAAGTGAGTTCATCCCAACTTTTCTTCTTTTGCAACAGCTTCGTCCCTTTCTGTTTTTGAAGTGGATTCTGTCCTCCTTCCCATCCTCATTCTACTAGAGTTAATTACCAAAATCATTCCAAAAACTTTTGTTCTTTTTTCCCAATTATGATTCTCCCCTGACTCTTTTTTTTTACTCAATGATGACTGTCTGCACACCATAAAAAGAAGTTACACCTAGCATTATGTCTCATGACATCAGCAACTAAGAATAACCTAGCATCAGTATTATATTTAACAGGTAATAACACCCTACAAATACAACTGCAAGCATCATTTTGCTCTAGTTGTTGTTTAATACTGCCACTTGATCTTAACAAATAAGCCTAAGGAAAACTGGAAACTTTGCTTCCAGAAATGGGTACCATATAATACAAAATATCTTCCATTATACTCTTATTTCTCAAAATTACATTTTTCTATTCTGCAAAATTTTCTAATCTTTCCAATCTCCAAAAGAATTGGTGCTGCACTCCTCTCTACAAATCCCATTTCTGTTGCACTTGTGTTCACATCTGCTACATCTGCTTCCTAAGACTCTCTCCATTGACTTCTGAGGTTTGCTGAAAGTGAGAAATGGTGTATTTACCCTTTTTAATTCAAAAATATTTGGACCCACAGATCTAAATATTCTTTTTTATTTGAGTTTCACATTTTCTCCTTGAAAAAGTATGTCCACACACACATGTTCTATTATTAGGCAAATCAGGGGAAAATGCAACTGCTGTTTACAAGCAGAGCAGCAGCAGCATCCACAGTAAGGAGCCCAACATGGGCAACCTTTGCTTCAGTTGAAAGGAATTGACTGGGATACCACAGCACATAATCATACAGTAAGAAGCTACAGCACAGCAGTGTGAAAAGCCCAGCAAGACCTTAGGAGCAGCAGCACCCTTCCACAAGTGCCAAAACAAGTATTCAAGGGAGCTGGACTGAGGAATGTGTCACACACAGGGACATGCACTGTGTACTTCATGAGTACATTAAAATAACCTTTTTCTATTTACATAATAACTTACATAAGAGGCAAATGTCAGGAAGTCACTTAAAACTCAAATATGTCTGTTCCTGAGCAGCTTAACTGACATGTTGTTGCTATTCCCAGAGTCTGAATTCCTGGAAACCAGGAGGCTGACACAAATGAACAATTTACATTTTTAAGCCAATGTAAATTGGATTAATCCCAGATAAAGATTTTGATTAATTGTATTCATCTCTGCCTAGAGGAAGTGCATTAGTTACTGTAGCCTCAGCCCTGGATTGATTTGTTCATTTATTCTAAAAGGCACATTTGTTCTGGCTTCAACTTTGGAAGTAAAGGGTCAGGTCTAGGAACATTGCTGTGCCCCTGCTCCCACCCAGAAGACATATGGGAAAGTAGCAACTCTCATGTTTCTGCTTCTACCTCAAATCTGGCTAAAATAGGTCAACAAGTTCAAGTTTTTAGGCTGACAATTCCCACATGCTTTCATTACATAGTCTTGATCCTTCTGATTGTTTAGCATCTTAAAAATTGTGTCTGTGTTTGTGTGGGTGGGGAGGGGATACTGTTTAAAAGGACAAATAGAAGTGTGGAATTATGTTAGATGAAAACGATTTATTTTGGGAAAAACACAATTATTTATATGGCCTGCTTTTGTTTGTTTGTTTGTTTGTTTGTTTTTAAGGAAATGTTTAAAAGATTCTTTGATTCAATTTGAAGTGATTCTGTATCTGACTTTCAGGCTACAGATCAAGAGATCCCCAGTCAGATGGTCAACAATGTATTGGATTTGAAATAAAGCTGTAAACAGCTGGGTTTTAGGTGAGGTTTGGCATTTTAAAAAGTCTACTCATGAGAATATTTAATCAAGAATAAGAAAAAAGAAGTAGTATGCTTTAGCTGTGTTATCCTCTTCAACAGTTATAAGCAGTCTTTTTAATGCTAGAAGAATCTGAGTTCCTTCTCCATCAGTGTTTATTTCAGTGTCATCCAGAGTTTTCACACCTGCCACCTTGGATATTCAGTTTGCTGTCTACTTTAAGATGGGTGTTTTGGGTAAGGAAGAGCATAAGGAAAGCCAGGAAGAGAAGCAAAGAAAAACAGCAATGAAGCAGTTGTCCTCCTCAATAGGTAACAGCTTTCTGAAAAATAAGGTATCAGCCCATACTCACACAGTTCATGTTGAGATTCATTTACCTGACAAATTACTCCCCCAAACTTCTAGCTTCATTATTTCCTTAGATAATTATGCCTGCATTTTTTATTTCTGGAGTGATTTGTGATGGTAGTGAGCATCTGGCATTGTGTTATACACAACTTTCTCTCCAATTAATGTGAGGAAACAAATGTCATTTTAGGGATGTTTTGTTTTCCATAAAGGTTATGTCCTAGGTAAGCTTCAAGTTTAAATATAAAACACACACACACACACACACAGACTTTTTCACACACTCAAATCCAGTCCAGTGAATTCAAAATCAGTTACATAACAGAGTATGTATAACCTTTTCACCCCCCTATGACTATTACAAACATGGCACGAGCTCTTCAGAAAGAGCAGGAGGAAAACATTCTTCAGAGAGACTCACATTTGATAAAAGCCAGCAGGTGCTAAGCCCTGCACTTATCTCTACCTGAGCACCTCCCTGCATGCCAGGGCATTGCTCTGGAAGCATTTATTGCCTTTTCAATGCATCTCGCTTTTTGTCTTTTTTTCTCCTCACTAATTTCAGTCCTCTGGTAGAGATTTTATCCCATTCCTGGTTCCCAGTCTGAGGATGGAAAACGTTAAAATGTCTATGGAGATATTTATTATATACAGAGATAGTTATATCCCAGAAATAGCTGGGTGTGTGCTGAAGGGTATCAAATTCAGGTGTATCCTCAGTGCAGATACTCTCTGCACCCAAGTAAAGGTATCTAAACTAACTGAGCCAGTTGAGGAAAAGGAGCAAGGTTGTCTTTGAATCCTTCAAATCCTGTGTTGAGATTCATATCTCTTGTTCACCATAGAACTACATGGACTAAGCAGTTTAGCCAAATTTCTCTTGACAGTTCACAGTTGCAATGAGACCCTTCTTTGTCTCTTGGAACAGTGTTTGACAGGTGGCTTCTCCTTCCTGCACATTTTGTCTCAGTTTAAGATGCATCCACCTTTCATTTACTTTTTGTTTTGTGGGGGTGGTGGGGTGTTTGCTTCAGCTCATTGTTCAGACTGTGTCTAAAATTGCTTCCTGCCACCACTCCTGTATTTCTACTGCTGTTTCCCAAGATAAAAATGTCATCTGTTTAGACCACATGCATTCTGTGACTTTATCAAAAACTTGTACACTAACTGTATCTCACAAGGGAAGATAAAAACAATTCTAGACAATCAAGGAAATCAGTGTTTCTTTGGGGATCTTACCTACTTCCTTACAGGTTGTTCTACCACCCCCTGAATATCCACTGGATATCCACCCCCTGAGCTGGCTCAGCAGCATAACCACTACCCCAAGCTGATTATTTTTCAAGTGTCAACTTTGAAATTGACCCAAAAAAAAATCCCAAAATTTTGAGGACACAGGAGCAAAGAGCTTTATCTTGGATGTGAATCTCTCTTGATGAACACATCAGCCCTTTTGGGCACCTCAGCTATGCCAGGCCACACAACATTGAGGCTACATCCCCTGCCCCTCTCTGGTGCACACAAGGGCCAGCCCAGGTACAACTGGCTGCTGCAGAACCACAGGATACTGGGACAGCCCCTCTTTGGGACAGGAGCATCCACAAAGATCAGATTAATAAAACATTCTTCTGACAGAGGAATTCATATTCTCTGGAGCTTTTGTATTCCAGGAGATCTTTACAGAATTGAACAACTGCTGAAGAGAGAAGCCTGAAAAAACAAATTTTGAATTAACTCTGTAAAAGTGTTAGTGCTAAGGCTGAAGGGTCTCTGACCAAAATTAAGGTGATGTATCTATGTCTGAACTCCTAACATTTGAAGGAAATGCCTCCTAGGAAAGCTCATATAATCTACCAGACATGCCAGCACAGCAGGTCTCCTTTCAGTCCCAGTTGAATACATCTACCTGACAGTATCTGAGTTCTCCCTGGTGAAGTTCCATCCAAATAAATATCCAAATTCAGTGTGTAAGGGTTGTCTACAGACTAATTCCTCATTAAAGTACAACCTGAGCACTGGGGCCAGTCAGTTTCCACATCACTGCTTGTGACTGATGTAGCTGTGGCATCAAAATAATTTTACTGCATCACCATAACCCCAACTGAACATAACAGGAAGAAAATCATCTGTAAAGATGAAAGGTGCACTTTAAAGAAATATATAATTTAAAAGCTGAGGATAACAAATTGGTCACTGAAAAGAAGTATCTTGACCTAAACTCTGCTGTAAACCAACCTTTGCAATGATGGGCACTGCACACACAAGCTTGCAAATAGCAATAAACTCAACTGAACCCCAGCTCAAAGAAACTGCAGGGAGGTTTTAAGTGAACTCGACAGCTGTTCATCCAATGTCTTGTTCCTGACAGACTCAATCAGGTACTGTCTGAGCTCCTAAAGATGTCCAGATCTGAAGCTATCATGTTTATTCTCTATTTTCAGCTTTCCAAAATACAACTCATGAGTGCTGCAAGACAGGGCTGTCAATCTCTAAATACACCAAGGGATTCATACCCTGTTGTCCACTGGTTTCTGCTTTTCTGCTTACAAATCTGTGGTATAAATGAAATGCCATGAAACTGCTTATTATCTTTTTGTTTTCCATTCAGATCCTCTGGACATGTTATTCACAGCTAATTTTATTTCCCCCAGTATTGTCTGAAAGGAGGGAGGCAATTACAGGTACATTTACTAAAACTAGGTATCCTTTTCAATTACACTCATCCTGAGCTTTGAAAGTTGGAAGTTTACTCTTTATTACAGGAAAATAATTTTTACAAGGACATATTTAAATGGAATGAGTATTTGGGGGGAGAGGAGGGAGGGCTTTTGCTGCTTGTGGCTACCTCATTATGTGGCTGAAATTGCAACTATTTGTAAAGCTGTCTTTGTACAACACACAGCACCAGTCTCAGCATTGCTCAACATGCTTCGACACAGATTTATTGCCCAGAAAACTTTAATAGAGGTAAATGTTTAATTTATGGCTTCATTTAAAAATATTAATCTAATGGCAAGGCAGATGGATGGAAACTAGTTTCCATTTCCTCTTGCAGGGCTTTATGTGATGCTGTGAACATGGCTGTCTTCACCAGGAATACTGGTATACTGAGGTTAATACAAAATGCAAATCCATTTCAATGATTCAAAAATCAATTCTTAAAATCTGTGATGTCCCCAAACCTTTCAAGACAGTTTATTAATGTCAGTTGATGAAGCCCCATAAAGCTGCTGCTTCTTGTAAAGAAGAGACTAAACTAAGGTGGAAGAGTCAGGAGTTCACGGAAGGAAGAAAGAAATGCAAATATGTTCAGCTTTCTTGTGTGGTTGTTTTTATTAGACTAATGACCACATGCAGAAGTACAACATGAAATTCAATAGAAACATAATGACCTTAAATGGGATTTTGTCCATCTTTTAAAAACTGAATTTTTTCCACCCATGAAGAAGCATCAAGGGTCAGAGCAGACACAGTTACTGCTGAACATCAAAAGCAATCTCTCAAAAGCTCAGTGTGCATCAAACAAATAATTGATTCAAAAAACGAGGACCAACTCATCATATTTTGTTGGAGTAAAGGGCATTCTGAATCCCTGGAGAAATTTTACATTGCAAAAACAGAACTATATTCATTATTCTCCCCATTTACTCAGTTCAGTCTTTCAACAAACTCCATGACAGCTTAAGCCTTTCAATAAAGCCAAAAGCGAAGATAAACAAGTGAGTGAGTTTCCATAGTGAGGACACCCACACATGCATTGCCTGGTAAGACAGTGCCCTGTCACAGTCAAATACCACAGAAGTCCCTCTGCCTGTGCAGAGCCTACAGGAAAGGATGGCATTCAACTACTTCAGCGCTCCTCTAGCACACAAACTTCAATCTTAAGTGACCTGAAATGACTGAGGCACTTAACATTTTTTTAGGTTTCCATATCTGTAACTCCTGCATGCATGTTTTGTTTCCCTTGCAACAGGAAAATGTAGAATTGCATTGACAAGAGTGCCGTGGGAACCAGATAGTTTTTCAGAGGATGGTTATAACAGAGATGATTATTCAGTTGTCAGCATCAAAAACAGGACTTAAAAGAATACACATTGGTGCCTGCAGAATACTATCTCAGTAGCAGCTTTCATGATCTGTCAGGAAAAGAAACATACCCACTGAAAGCCATGGAAACCACTTCTAGGAAAGAGTCAACAAATCCTTTCTGTAAAGTCCTTGAAGTCTGCCAAGAGCTCTAATGTAATTAGCAAAGGTTTCTTTGAGAAGGCAAGGCAATCTAGGAGTTACTGCTTTGGGCTGAGATGAAACAGTTGAGAGCTGATTCTGTGACTGCCACTGGTCTGGAGAACAATTCTGGGCCGTGTTCTCTCCACTAATTCCACTGGAATTGAGGGAACAAAGCCAATTGTGACAGTTTTGAGAAACATGTGTGTCTGCCCATGAGTTCTGTGGTTTTTGAACAGCATTTATCCTCACATCCTTCCAGACAAAGCAAAACTAACATTCTGGATCAGAAACACATCACAACACAAGGGAAAAAAGCTTAGAAAAAACATAAAACATAGTCATTGTGAGGCTGTGACATCAAACACTCTTCCAAAAGAAGGCATAAGCAAGATGGAAACATTGGTCATGATCACCTAAAATATCAGTATACAGATATATATGTATTCTATATATGTATTTTTGACCATATGCATGGCCTTCTGTAATACTTTTATCCCCCCCATACCCCCAAAAAAACAAACTTGGCTGAGTATTTTGCAGGCCCAGTTAAAACCAGTACTGGCAACTTGGCCATGAGCTGCACCCCTGACAGCCCATTTACAAGAACTGAACCCCAGCAGTGCTGTGCCAGTGCTACAAACCCAGATTTGAAATGCCTTGATAAGACTCACAACACAACAACTGCATTTTGTGTTCTGCATCCTCCCCTGTATCAGTGCACAGCAGCTCACAGTTTTTCTTGGGATGCAACAAAAGCCCAAGTGGTTCTTTTTCACACTGTTCAGTGCAGAGCCTGCAACTGAAATATAGAAATACCAATAAGGAGGTTTACTGCCTGAAAAATAATGTGTGTTTTTTTTCATTGTTGCTGTGGATGAACTCCTAAACAATGCCCATTATTGACAGAGAATCCCATTGTTGTGTCCCTACAATGCATTAACCCATCACAGTACTTCAGTGAATGGTCAGTCCCTTTACAACCATATTTATTCTACAAAAAGCTAAAATAAGCAATATGCTTGTACATTTGGAAGGGCTCTAGACACTGGATACCATCAGTGTGATATATTTTCAGAAGTATTTCTCACAGAATAACCAAGGGAACAGAGGAAAGCACTTAACTCCATTTATCTACTACAGGATATAATTGTACCTCTCTACCTCATCTTTACAACAGCACAGCACTTAGAAGTAGCCCAAGAGAATAAATATTTTGTCCATTATTTAGACAGAGGATAGACATATTCAAGTTTTTCTTTTCCTTGCAGCCAGTCTTACTTTAGTTATGTAAAAACACTTTACAGTCCAAGGAGTTAAATACTGGCAGACAAACAGCTGTAGCTGAAACACAGCTGGGTCAATGTGTTTATCTGCTCTCATTTCTTAATTTGGATGGAGAGAGCATGATATTATAAGCAAGCAGATTTGGAGGGGGAAAAAACACATTTCCTAATTCTAGGCATTGGGTATGAGAAGAAATGGCAACTAGAACAAATTATCTAAATGCCTCACTAGTGTAGGGAGGTGCATTTTAATATAATCAAATTATTGCCCTAATTTCAAAAGATAAGTTTATTCTTTATCACTTCACATTAATTTGGTCAAGTATTACTTCCAATTTAAAGCTGAATATAAAACATTTGTGGTTTTCTTCTAAAATCCTCAAATGAACATCTGTTTTCCTCAAAGCCTGCTAACAGCAACTGAAGGAGTCTCCAGGTATACTCCCTTTGTTCTTTTTTTCCTTCACAAGGGTTTTGCTATCCCAATTAACTCAAATGCATCATATTATTTTACAAGAATGACAGGCTTCAAAAGCATCAGCACTTGAAAAATTATAACCACAAAGAGCTAAACTCCACAAAAGGACCACCATGAAAAGGTTAGGAAAGACAAATCAAGGAATTAATGCCTTACAGTTTACTCATGGCAGGAGGCTGAGCTGTACAATAAAGATATTTACTCTTGCAATGTTACAAAAGAACTGCACACTGCAAATCCCTACATCCTAAGAACTGCCTTTAAAAAAAAAAACATACAAAGCTGAATGAGAGCTAAAGGTAATTCTGGGAAATACACTTGTATTCTATAAATCAATGGAAATGTTGTTTTGAGGTTGGCCAGGTAACCAATGATCAAGGTGGGACACCATTTTCTCAGTTTTGCTAATTGTCTTAGATGGGGATAACAACCTGCAGCTTCATTAATCAAAGAAAAATTGGCACCTCAAAATCTTCCCACAGATACCAGAATCCCAAAGGACAAGCCCTTCCTTTACCCATCAACCTCTTTACCTTTCCTCATCTTGAGTTAGTCACAAACTTTCAAAAGTGGTAGCTAAGCACAAATGAATAGCAGCATGTGTTGTAGTCTTCATGAAGCACGGGGTGAAATTTATTCCAAATTACAGACAAATTCATTTACATTTTCACAGCTGAACGTTGTTCAGTATTTGGCAGAAAACTGCTGAAATCCATTCTGTGTCCACATCATTAACTTGTGCTGGGGTTTTATTCTTCACTTTCTAAATACACTTATTCCCAAAACCAAGATGATTTTGACCCTGCAGGCTGACACCACCTTTAATATTTCTATTTTTATTGTGTCCAAAAACACTGACTGAGTCCTTCTGCTAGGTGTCATCTGGCCCATCAGGATCAGGCAGCTGAGATCACACACCCATAAATTTTTAACATATCTTTTCTTACCTTAGGGGCTTTACATCTTGGGTCACAAATTAGAATTTGCTGCTAGGGGAGTTTGTGGGGGCAAACATTTCCAATAGGCTCAAATTAATAAATAAAAGGCTAAAATTAAAAAAAATAAAATAGAGAGAGAGAGAGAAAGAGCAAGGGTATTCTTGCCTTTTCTCTTTAATGTTCCCAATCCAACAGATGGGTGCTGAGATATTGAGCAATAGAAGATGGTCAGGTTTGCCTATTGTCCCAATTGCATTTTTTATTTAATTCAGTAAAAATATATGTGAAAATACACTTTATTTAAGTACATGTACCCTACAGAATGTTTAATACATGCATGATGTCTATTTAATATGAAAACATTACCTCTAAGCATATAATACATTTTAAAGTATCCTCCATACATATATCACAGTTTATGCATATATCAAAAAGAGATATCAAATATCTCTAAGAAAATGATGAATGATATCCAAATGCATTAAGCACATTATTACTTCAGATAAACAACCCTTAAATTATTCTGATTTATTTTTCAATTTTGCTAGAAAGCATATTTACAAAAATAAGATAGGATTTTAAGACATGAAAATGGATATAAATCATTAACCAGACAGCTACACTTTTCTCACTCTGAAACTATTGAACTAGAAATATTAATGATGGCTTAGAAGTATAACTAATGGTGAATTTTGAAACTTACCATTACAAACTGGCAAAAGAAATAGAGAAATGTGGTGTAGAAGCTCATTTATGCACTAAGATTTAATATTTGTACATTACTCTGGTATAACTGAAACCCCTATTGAAGCCTCCCCAAATATTGACAACTTTAGGCCATTTAGGGCACAACGTTGAAAACAGAGCACAAATAAATTTTATCTCTTGTACAGTGTTTTGTTTTTTTTTTTTCTTATAGGTTCAAAACCACTTGAAAAAGAAGGTGATGATCCCTATTTGACATATGGGAACAGAAGAAACAGAAGCAAGATAAAGTAATTTCCTGAAGTTAGACCTTCTGCCACAGCCTGGGACAGAAAACTCGGTTTCTGTGTCAGTGATCAACCTGAAAACTTCTGGTGTGAAGATGAATTGTATGGTCTCTTCTAAATAGAGGTGCAAAGAGCAGCCATTGCTTATGGCTGTCCATAGGAACATGTTTGATCTTCAGTATGTTTAAAGGAGCTGGTCAGTATCATTAGGTGAATTCTTACAAAGTGGGAACTAAGGCACATGGCACAGGGATGGCCTGCTGCAAGTGAGCACAGGGCTGGGAGCTGAAAACAAGGCAGCTCAGTCCAGTACAGTGCCAAACATCTCAGCTCAGGAACACCTACCAAGGGCAAGCAGTGCTGAAATAAAATTCCAGATGTATGTATGTCCTGCTCATATTTGGGGATTTTTTTTGTTAGGTACTCATTTATTTTTCAAGTCTTTATATTTAAGAAACAGAAGTATTTCTTCTCATCCCCCTCAAAATTATACAAAAAGGAGGGATCTCTATGTAACCAGATAGAGAATTCACAAAAAAGTCCTAAACTGCAAATGAAGTATCAGTTTTAAATGTTTGAAATCCATGTACTACCGTTGTATTATCTATTACAGTGTAATATATTATTCATCTTAACTGCAAGTATCTAATTTCCAATGTAATGCCAATATTCCCATAAGCATAAAATATCCTTCCCTTGATTACAGATTTTAAAATATATATTTTATTGGGTTAACTGATGTCTACTCATCAATTACTCATTCAAATGTGCTGAATAACCTTGCTCTTCCACACTTCTGTTTAGGTCTAACTGGCAGATAATATGGAAAGGAAGATCAATGATGGACAGAAGTGAACTGTTCCATACCACAAGTAGCCCACATCTTTAATCATCACTGTTGTCAAAGACAATGTAACTAAGAAAATCTTTAATCATTATTAGTAAACTTGATGAGTATAGAAAAAAACTAAACTGTAACAGGCAGAACTTGAATGATGGCAACTATCACTCATTAAAGTTTCAAACTGAAAGGCATTTTCCATGTATCATATATTAAACCAAATTAAATACGTGTCAGCCAGTCAAATAAAGGACATTGATTCATTGATAGAAGCCCCAAAGACAAATAGTACATCTGAATGAGTCCATCAGTCTTTACAGAGTTATTTAAGGAAGAGTCACAGTATTTAATGAAAGGTTGAATTTGTCTTTGGCTGGTTATGCATGCTGTTCCCAGCTCAAATCAGATGAGAGTTTAAGAAAGTTATCTGAGGTCATTTCTGCACTACACCACTTTCTTTCTGGTCATTTCCATCCAGCAATATTCTTTTGCGTTGTTGCTCACTTTTCTTCATCACCTTATGGTTAGATAAGTTGCAGGCATGCTTTATCCTCCCTTTATTCAATTTCTTGGTATATTTAAAAAAGAAATGCCTTTTCTAGAGCTCACCAATGGAGTCAGTTTGCAGAACAACACAGACAAAGCCACAGTACTTCAATGTTAAGTAAAAGAACTTGAACTCCAAGTGAGAGAAATTCTCAAAAGCCAAGGAAAACTTGTAGAAAGAACTTAAATCGTGGAATCACATTCAGCAAGATGATCAATAAAAGGAGATGTAATAGAAATACTCTGAGCAGCAAAGAATCTAGAGGCAGCAGCCTTTCAACTGCTTTTTTGCCTTATAGAGTAATAATAGAACATTTCTCTCACATGACATTAGGTAAACTAAACTTTTATTACAGAAATCATCAAGATCGAGAATTTTGTGTGCTAGAAAAGAAAAATAACTAACTCAGACAAAATATATGCAGAATTAAAAAAAAATTATTTATAATAAATATTTTGGAAGTGATTGCAAATCTAATGTTGCAGGTCCTCTCTCAAAGAGTATCAGTAACTTTAGGATGTGGGTTTACCTCCAAAGTTCTCCTGATTTCCTTTGGCCCATGTGGTGCTGGGCACCAGCAAAGCTTCATTTTGTTTCATTTCCCAGCTGGTACATCTCTGGGATCTGGTGTGGCCAGGCCATGGCCACAGTGCAAGAACTTCAGAGCACCAAGCATCAGTTCATCCATCCCAGGACATCTGAGGCCACCAGGAAGGGAGAACTGAGATCACAGTAATTCACACCTTGGCTCTCAGCAATTGCTTCATGCACTCCAGGGAATGCAGGGGTAATTTCAGATGTATGAACAGCCTGCCACACTGATCATCTCTCAGGAGGTAATTACTTTTTGGTCACGACCAACTTATTTGCTGCAGTCTGGTAAGTGTTTGCCTAAAAACAACACACTGATAAAAAGCAATGACCTTATTTGCCCATTGTTGGGGAAGGAACACTGTTCCCACTGCCACACTGCTGGGAATTTGCCTTCTGGGGGATCTGAGAGCACCAGCAAGGAAGCCCAGGGGCAGTCATGAGAAAAGAGGATTTTCAAGGCCTCTAATTTGAACTCCATTTTTAGGAATGAAAACTTACCCCTGGCCTAGCAAAAGGTACAGAGTCTATCTCAGATCTGAGTTAATGCAGATGTCAGCATACTAAGACTGGAGGAGCAGAATTTCCTATGGCCTGATAGAAGCAGAAACTCCTAATTATTTAAATGTCCAGGGTCTGAGGGACAAAGGGAATCCAACCCTGTTCTACAGTTGCAGTGAATTTTTATTTCTACCAGTTGCAACAAAAAACCCAATCCAAGGGTAAGAATTGTTACAGCATTCCCTGAGCCTGCAGTCAGCACAGCAGAGTAAAGTGGCACTGGGAATTCCCCTGGGAAATTCATATTTCTGAATATGCATTTTGAGAACCTACAGCCCTGGATGTACCAGTAGCAGCACAGGAAAAACTTGATCACAGAAATTAGATGTGTTACCTAAGAACATGTTCTGCTCTAGAGCCAAGTGCTAGGGGTTCATCCATCCACACTGTCATTAACCATTACTTTTCTTCTACACATGACAGAAAGAAGGTCTTTGTGATGTAGCTCTGCTATGTAAGGCCCTAGAGTCATCATCTCATCTAAATTTTCCCTCCTCTAAGATTACTTTGGGGTTTTCTTCCAATGGCATTTATCTCTGATTGACAAACTGAGTTGATTTTAAGTGTCAGGGAGTCAGATTTAACCAATTTTCCAATTGACATATGACCTAAGCTTTTGCTATAATGCACTAAAAACCAAGTCCTCACAACAAAGTAAGCTGCAGCAATGGAATTATAGTGTTCTGCTTTATTAATAGAGGGCTCCATTTCACCTAAAGTCTCTTACACAATAACCACATGGTTCAGCATCACAAAACAAACCCTTGCTAAGCTGGCTTAAGTCAGCATTCCAATTCCTTGATTTCTTAGGATCAAAAAAAAAACCAAAAAAACAGTGCAAAGCCTGTTCACTGACAAAGGGATAAAGCATCTGAATTGCACTTTATTGTTGAAAGAACATGAAATAATGATAGCCCTAGTACAGATGGAGTGATAGAAAGGCCTGCAAGGATGTTCCAAACTGCATGGTACTAAATGAACCTGCATCCAGGTATTCCCTATTGATCTGCTTCTCCTGCCACCTGGCTGAGCTATTGTGGGCAGGCAGGACAACTAATGGGTCCTGGGACAAGCTGAAATAACAAGCCATGAGGTTAAATCAGAGATTAGTTCAGTTCAGTATTACCTAAATATCAAATTTCTCACTAGGAAAAAACACTCTGTGGTACAACTGTGAAGTAAGAGAGTAAAATAAAATAAAACCAATGACTTTGGTGCTCTGCACACATTCTGTAGGTACCTTGATACAGATATGACAAGGTTTTGTTGGCTGCTTGGTTTCTTTGACATCTAAAGGCAGAAAGTGTGATCTGATCCTAAGTATGACTTAAATAATTTATAAATTAATATCAGATTCTTATTATCAATTTTCACTGAGAGAGGCACACCATTAAGTAGAGCTTCTAGCATTTTTCAATCATCTAATTTTCTCAAAAGGACCATTTCCATGGCTAAAACTGGTTCTGGTCCTATAAATTCGGACCATCCATCCAATTTTGAGATTTAGTCAGACAAAGGAAGTGTGGAAGTCTCTGTTATACTTTGTTAATGAATTATTCCAAACCATGTATTGGGAACTGCAGAGTCAGGGAAACGAGGATGAACACTGGATCACTTCAGAGAGGGAATAATTGTAGAGCAAACAAGGTAAAGCAGAACCCAAATTTCAGAGGAAAACAGAATCTCGCCCTTACTAAAACTCATAGATTTTATTGGACAGACATCTTACTGGCTGCATTTATTAATTTCACTATCAAATCCCTAAATTAAAATATTTTCCTACAGTATTTCTTATAGTCTATGCATATAACTTCATGCTCATACTATTCAAAGTCAAATGCATTACTTTTATTATATCTAGGGATAGCAAATACACAAAACCAGAAGTTCAGCTCTACATAAATATGTCTATAAAACTTGCTTGCCAATTTGAAGAAACTAATTTGTAACTTTAGCAATATAGCTAATGAACCAGATTTCTATTGGTAGTATTTTTAATAGCTTATATCATACTTCATTTGCTAATCTTGAAGGGAATTTACTATTTACTGGCAGAACTAGCAGCTAACTCAAACCCTTCTCATTGAATTACATTTAAAATTCACTATTTGCTTATAAATATTTAAATGAAATACAAACAGCATTCTTGCAAGGCCAACCAAAAACACTCCCAAAAAACAACTACAAATCTCTGCTTGCTCTCTCCAAATTTATCATTTGCTTTCCATCATAAGTTTGCCTTCCCAATGCTGCAGAGTTACATAGTAGAAATCAAGATAAAATAGAACAACAGTTCCAGCAATTTTCAAATTATGAGAAGCAGAGGATTCAAGATGTTTGCTGAATCCCTTCCTTCCATGATTTGCTCTTAGACATCAATGGATGTCTCCAAAATATTTATGCCACTCTATTAGTCTTAATGTCTTCTACACAAAACAAGTAGCCCTCAATTTTCAGTCTCTGCAGTTTCAGATTTCTATTGATCCCTGAGGGCTTCAGGGTGAAATTCATCCTTGTTTAGACAGCCTCCACTTAATCCTGCTGACCTACTCAAGAAATGAGATATAATGGTAATATTAACATTATGAATCTGCAGATGGCATTTCCCCTAATTCTATCAAAATTCTGTGACTCTGCAGCCCCTCTTGATGCTCTTTAGACTATTATGAACTTACTTTTAAGCACCATCAAGAGTCCTCAACATCACAATCTGATATCTCCTCTTTATTCTATACTTCCTCTTTTGCTAATGTCCCGTGAGGTCTGATTTTGTCTTTGATGCACAGTCAATTTTTTTCCAAATATTTTCTCCCAAAGGATTTAGAAGACTTTCAAGGGAACAAGAGAAAAAAAAGCTCTTTTCTTGCTCTCAGAAAAAAAAAAAAATATCTGCCCTTGTTTTGAAGAAAACTGCAATAAATACACAAGCAGAAGGCTGTTCACAGAGATGTCTAAGAGTCTCCTTTGACTAGACACTCCTAATTTGAGCAGGAAAAGACAGATGGTTCTCACCTGTGCCTACAGAGCTCTTGTTTTAGCATCAAATAAAAGGGCTGCCCTCACAGCAATGGAGAGCACTTCAAAAGCCCAGTGCAGGCCGGGTGCAGAAGTGGCAATTTGCACTTTCCACAGATCCACTGAGAAATTTGCTGCCATTCTGCACCTCGTTCAGCCTAACTGTGGTCCTTGACACCAGGAGCCCGGTGACATGCCCTGGTGGAGCTAGAGAGACTGAGCAGGGACACAGGGCAACAGGGAAGTATCTGTTTTATCACAAGGTTTAGGAGCCTCTCAAACCAAGAACATTTTGAGTGTCAGAACAGAGAAGTTTTACATCAAGCACCAAGAGGAAAGCAAGGTCAAACTCAAATGAGGGGACTGGCACCAAGACTCTGGCTACCTTTGCTGCCAGAATTCTGGATGAATTGCCTCTACTTTAACCTTTCCAGAAGCCATACTGCCAATAAACAGCAGTAGAAATGCACAAACCCAGCCATTCTGATACAGTTCCCTTGCACATTAGAGAACTTCATGTACTCTTGTCAAGAGCAGCAGAGAGCTGGAGGGAGCTTGCTTGGGATTTTCTTCAATATCATTTTGACATTCTTTAGGAGATTCAGCTGATGAGTGGAAATTCCCTACTTGAATGAGGGCAAGACACATGCAGCACTCCACTACTCCATTCCATTTTCTCTTGTCTCACATGCTGATGATGTTAGTTCACCCAGATTTAAAAAGAGAAACCCCATTCCCTTGCCTTCATTCTTGTGCAGGACCAAGGGAGAACAGCACCAGACTGAAGGACAATGTGCACAACAACAAGCAGGTTCAGGGGAAGGGCAGTGCATCAGAATCACTGATTTTCTTCCTAACATTAACAAACTGTATGGAAACTGATCATTCTAGATAAATGAAGAATTTGTTGATTCACAAAAAGGGTTTCCAAAGTTTTCTCAAATACTCATTATATGGATAATTCAAACCCAAGGCACTGACACAAACATCTGACTTGCCCAGTCATCTGAACTGCCCCATCCACTTAGCTTGACTTGTTCTCACAACTTTACTCTCTGATTTCTTAAGGATGTCACCGGATTTCATCCTCACACTTTTCCTGTGATAGGAAGAATTTATGCCTGAAATAGTCATGTAATTATATATCTACTGCTAACAGATTTTCCATATCCCAAGTCTTGTTCTAGATTTGCAACTGTTTTAGGACTTCTTATATTAATGAGTAAATAATGAGCATTAGCAAAAGCACACATGCTCTGATTTCCCATACCACTTTGTCCTTAATAAAGGAATTGAAACACTGCTGTATTCTTATTCTTCATATTTCATTTAGTCTTTTTTAAAACTCGAGCATCAAAGTACTCTTCTGGCTCACAATTTTTGTTTGGTGGGTTGCTTTTTTCTTATTCCAAGTCTCCATTGCTCCTGATCCTTCCACAAGCAACTGACATTGACAAACAATGAAATCCAGAGCCCTTGGAAAGTTGCTGTTCTTGGCTAGAACATTTGCCAGAAGTAGTGGTGATTCCAATAAACAAACAGCTATATTCATTTGCAAATCAATACCAGAGTGGGAAATTGAGAGATTCCATTATGCTCTAGAGCCATTGGTCTCTTGATTTAACTTTTGCTCGCAGCCACAGAGGGTGTTCTCAGCTCCAGTGCTGTGGTAAAACAAAATTCACAGTGTTCACTTTTAATTACAGCAGCATGAAGGCTTCAGTGGTTTAGTGAGGTCTTGTGGGTTTTTGTGGTTTTGGAGAGGTTTCCTTTTAATAAATTTTTGGTCAAAGTGACAAGAATTTATTTGAGCTTTATACATAAGCAAAGCTCCTGGACACAGCATAACTGGGTCATTACCTCTTTGTAAAGAATTATATATACTCTTAATTCTAACTTTATATTACAAATTACAACAATGAAAACATATCTCATTAAATGCCTATGTAAATCATTTTAACATCAGCAGCACTATTATTTACTGTAAGCATCTCTGAAACTCTTATTTACCACAAGTAATGAGTTAAATCTATTACAAAGGGAAACTCTGGAAAGGGGAGTGAAATAAAAGGAACAAAAGGAAGACTTAAGTTCTCTGGCTAGCAAAGCTGAATTTAATTTTTCACAGTAGCAAAAACCACTCCAGAGATAAGGTTTATGCACACTGACATTGTCACTGCTATAACCCTGCCATATGAGGCAGCTGCTATCTGCAACACAAGCACCAGTACAGCCAGGTTCATTTAAACACTACTTAAAAGACTACAGAGCTCAACACTCCCTCCTACCTTCTCAGTAACTTCCAATTCCTTGTAGCCAGCCAGGCCTTACCTCTGCAGATGCCAGGAGGGCCAGCCTTGAAATGCCAAAATTGACTATTCAGCCTCAGGTTATTCACAAATTTGGTGATGCTTTGACACTGCCACTGAGTCATTTCATTCAGGATTGCTTTCCTTATCATCTGGGACTGCAGCATTCCACAAATTTCATTTGGAAATCACAAATAGCAGTTTCTGCTCAAGTCACCATTGAAGTGGAGAGTCTCACACTGAAGCATTCCTCATGCTCCCTAAGAGACCTTTGTGCTTTGCCAGTGTACAGCTTTCCCCTGCTCACTCATAGTAAGAGTTTGACCTTTTTTTTTTAATTTTACTTTTTGTGTCTTCATCACCCACAGAAAACTCAGGGCTGATGAGTCTCAGTAAGATAGTTTTTCTAGGCTGTTCCTGTTCCATTTGGTCAGCATTGCAAATCCCCTGCATGAATAATGCTCAATTCCAAAAGGCTTTTAAAGAGACAGTTCCTCACCCAGTTTATGCTGAAAGGTGCCAACACTATTTGCAAATATCAGTAGAGCACATCAGAAATTTGAATGTTCTTAATGAGCTGAAACAGAAAAACCCTGAAGAGCTTGCACTCTTTGGTTTGTTTATGCTCCAGTATCTTTATTCTCCTTTTCAGCTGCACAGAACACAAACATTTACTCTCTGTTCTTCTGTATTTCTAGACATACAAATTCCTTCTTAAGTGACTGACCTGGGCATGGTATAATCTGCAAGTTGTGCATGTGTGTATATATATAAAATACATACAGTACATGCTTGTTTTTATATTTATATATATTTATATTAAATAAACACATATATTTTAATCAAACATGTTTGGCACTAAATACAATAGCTATTAACTGGTTCTATTAAGTAATTAATTGTTAATTAATTTTACAGGGTTTTAGAGCCCTCCTTTTATTACTATTTTGTCTCCTTGGTAATAGTTTTATCACTTCTGCATGCCACAGATTTTTTCAAAGTGGACAGTTCCAGTGCTTATTTGCCCTGGATGCTGCAACCACCTTATTTACACAGGGGCATTTCCAGTGCTAGGGTGCCTCCTGTTTATGGGAGCCATCAGGGATGAGTCTGTCTTGAACTGCACACTTTTATTAAGAATTCATAACTGAATCCAGGCTGAAATTCTCTATTTGGTAGGTGGCTGTTACTCTCAATTGAGATGCATTCAGAACTGACATTGATTTTTAAAATACCTTGAATGCTAGTATAGCTCAGAAATGAGTTTTGTTTGGAGGACTTTTTAATGTGATGATGTACATCTCAAAAAAAACTCTATACTCTTTAATAAAATTATGGAAAAACTTATTAAGGAACTTGTAACATTTTCAAGTCAATATACTTCCATTAAATACACAAAGTCATTGTCATACGCCAAGGCTTAAGTTTTTTACCTTTACAGTATTATCTAAAAATAATTTTAATGTGATTTTTTCCTTTGGAAAGCTGGAAGCAAAATATGAATTATGTATCAAGACCAATCACTCAAGGTGCTTTCCTAAAGAGTGTCCTTGGAGCCCAGTTGCTATTTGCACACACATTAATAAAGTGCAAAGCTTTTAAATCTGATTGCTTCAACTTAAATGGATGGGTCAGTGCCAAACAAACTGATCTCATTCATAGTGCAGGGTCTATAGCAAACTATAACTCCATAACAATCAAAGGACTGAATTCCATAAATAAAATACAGACTTTTAAATTTACCTGAGCACCCCTTTAAATGCTCTGTACGACTGCATGTGCAAGCTGTACTGTTTACCTGAAACTAAAGCCAACACACACTATTCAAAGAGAGTTTTAATATTTGACACAGCGTGCAGGGGTTAAAGGCTGCATGTCTGAAGAAAGGATCACTGGAGTGACAGGACAATCAGTTCTCTCAAATGAAACAACCAGGGGTCAGTGGTGGCAAAGACATACCTGGCAGTAAGATGACCTTTTGGGCAACTTCTTGGTTTGACATTTAGAACTTCAATTCCTGTTTCAGGAGAACTCAGTAAATTGCCTTCTTTCTCTGTAACCCCATGCCCCAGCTGGTAAAAAAGGGACTAATGACCCTCTACCTCCATATTTAATGTTCTGTAACGATAATCATTAGGTACTGTCTCAACAGAAAGGGATCAACCTTGGAAATTGATCTTTGAATAAAAGCTATGAAAACAAAACCCTGAACAAGCAGTGAACAAAAAAAAAAAAAAAAAAAAAAAAAAAAAAAAAAAAAAAAGCAGCAAAATAAGCAAATCTCTGTACTCTGTACAGAAATCTGACTATACTTCCTTCTCTGCAAATTTCAGCATGAAGAGAATTATTTGGTAAAAAGGTATTACTGAAAATGAAAACTATCAGAAATCATCCTTAGGACATAAAGTCCTTCCCCACAGAGGATACTGTCAGAGCCACTTTTATTCCCTTAGCCCTCACACTGTAAAGGAAATGCTCCAAGACCTGAAAAACTCTCTTTTCTCTCTCAAGAAATTCTGCACATAGCAGAACAAGCAGCAACAAAAACATGTAATTTCTACTGCCTACCAACCAAGCTTTGACTGGAGGACAGCACACAAAGCAGCTGCACATCTGGTAAGAACTGCAAAGACAAACAGAGCTCACTCCTAATTTGTCACCCTGGAGCTCACACAGTGCCCACCCAAAAAGATGATGCAAACCCCAGCCCACACAAAGTGCTCCCACCCAGCCTGTCCCTTCATTCCACAGGTCCAATGTCTTCCAGCCCTTGGAACCTTTTAAGACACCTTCCCAACAGCTGCCCTCATAAGAATCAGAACATCTCACCACATACCTTTAAAGTAGCTCCTTCTTAGCCTGTTTCTCTTCCCAGAAAGTGGTTTAGACCTGTCCTTTCTCACTCTCATCAAGTCCCTATACCCATCACCCCACTCTTCCTCTCCCTTGCCCTTGCAGACCCTTTAGCACATGGTTCACTTGACTGAAACTGTTCATACTGACATTCACATTTTCAGCCATAGTCTAAAATTGTTACTGCCTCCTGTTGGACTTTCCAAATGCTTTTAATAGAGATGATCACATTTTTTCCTGATAAGCCTCCTCTTCCCAGCACCTCTCTACTGATTTTCCTCTTAAGACACTCCAGCACAGACTTTCCAGGGAATACTTTCTGTGAAATTCTCCATGTTCCCAAGGACGGTCCCACACCCATTCACTCTGCAATCTTCTTTCTTTACATTAATTCCATCCATCAAGCAAATTAGCAAAAAAAAAAAAATCTGTATGTCATTCATATGCAGACGAGTCTGGATCTACTTCTCTGTGAGACATTTTCCATATTCTGGTCAGTCTAAACTGACTGCTTTCAAAATATCCCTACAAGCTTCATGTGGATAAGAAGATTTCTCCCTTCAAACATCCTTCCTTCAAAAGGCGAAGAAAATGCTTTCTTTTTCAGTAAAAATGGACAGCCAGAATATCAGACCTGCCAATTTAGACTACAACACAAGTGTCATCTTTGATTCTTACTTCTCATCCAGGATAAGCTCAAAATCTCAGAGATCCTTTAGACATAGTCTTTCTAATAATCAGGTTTTTAAACCCATCTGTAATGCAGAAGTTCCTTTCCCAGCTCTGATGATATTAAGTATTGATTACTTCCAAGTTCATCTTTCTGACCTTAAGAATCACAAGCCCCTCTCATATCTCAGTGAAACTTCTGCTGCAAAGAGGATCTCTAACCCCTTTCTTTGATCATTTCACCCACCTCTTCCTAATGCTCCAATAGCTCCCTTGTCACCTGTCACATCAAAGATATGCTAATGATCTTCACTTCCAATACTGCACACTTCTTATTCCAATCTTTCAGGTTATCTCTAGCTCATCCTGAAGATTCTGGCCTTAGTGTCAACGTCCTTCACCCACCCCTATTCATAAAAACATTTCCACAAATATTTTACAACCCTTAGTCTAGTTTAGTTCATTTCTTTTATTTTCAAAAGGCTCATTTCTAAGACTGTGGAACAATGACATGCTTGTGCCGCATAACAACATTCATCATGTTGTTCATTCATCATTCACTGCAGGTTCTTCAGAGACACAAATTCATACAGCACCCAGTAAAACATCCCAATTCATAACAAGCCACTCAAGTGTAGCAAGCATAAGCACACCAGTTCTAATAATTATTAACATAGGACTACACCCCCCTTCCAAAACAGCCCTTAAACCCTTGCTAGCTTTGCAGCATTTGCCCCCTCCAATGTACCAAGGTAAATGAAGTGACACCTGGCACTTTGAGCTGATGACCCTCCACGTTATTCCTCTGACACAGAACACTCTCTGCCTCAGGAAAAGGCAAGCTCTTTGCACAGCTACCACACTGTCTCAAGTTATAAGCTTAATTTAATCAGACCTAACCACTTGTCCTTGATGAACAAGGTTCCCAAACATTTTTCCCCTTGCATTTTGCAGAGCGCTCCCTTGACCCTGTATTTTGGATTTTTTTAGGAGCTCTAAGCTTTGAACTGTGAAGGAACAGATGTAACACTCAGTGTTGTCTCCTACACAGGGGCTCACCTCACACCTACACTGGGTGCTGCCTGCCTGGCACAGAACTGGGAGAGGAACACAGCCCTAGGATGCCTTCCTTGGGATTAATCTTAAACCCACATAAATCTCACCTGAGCTCTTCTCGCACACAGGGCACTAAACTGTGTGCTGCCAGCAATTAGTAAAAGCTTAAATAGATTTTTTTATTAGTTTGAAACTAAAAATAAGTCTTGGGTAAATATAATTTTATTTCGCTGGCTAAAGTTGCTAAAAACCTCCTGTGAAAAGATGCCAAGCACGTGCAAATTATTATCAGCAATTATTACTCATCCCTTCCAAGGATAATGGCCTTCTTCTGTGACCTTTGGGACAACAAACAAATGAATCAGTGATTTCCTCAATCCAGCACAAAGGTCTAGAAGTGCATTTTAGGGAAGAGATGGTTGTGCAGAGCCCTGTACTCCCAAGTCAGTCCCTGTGCTTAAAAAGATGGAAAAAGTCAACCTGTACCTACGGTGTGTACATACTGGTGTTGTAAGTTCAAAAATTTAATATTGAATAATTACAGTATGTATTTTCTAATCCTCCAAGCCAAGCTTCTCCAGATCAGTCAACTAAACAATTTACTAAATGTATATGAAAAAGTAAAACTGGAAGATGGTGAATAGCTTTTTTATGGCCATTACTACTTCTGATTTTTGTAAGGCAAACATATTTTCTCATGTACCTGTGCTGCTTCTGCCAGTGCCTTACAATAGGCACACTGGTATAATGATGAAATGTAACTGCAGGAGCCTATTTTAAAATTAATCATCCATAATTAACTAGTAATATCTCCTTTCTGGTAAATTATACTCAAATTGCAGAAAATTATCCTTGCTGAGAATGATAAAGTCATCTACAGCTTTGCAGAATTTCAGAGAAACATTTTGCATATATTTATGTATTGTAATGACCACAGATATGTCAGAGTATTCAATTCTACTTTGCACTATGCTAAAAATACAAATGCATAGGAACTTTATCTTTAAATTACACAGTATTCAATGGATCACCCAAACAACCAGAAGTGAAATAATTTGGAAAACAGACCCATGAAGGGTAGGTGGAGAGGGAGTTTTTGAGAGCCTTGTTTTTTTAGTGCCCACTAGAATTGTCCTTCTCAACTCTTGCAAAAGCCAGCACTGAGTGCTTTAAAAGTACTAAAGAAAGTGGATTGGCTGTGTCTAAGTACAGCACATGTCTGTTTCCAAATCATTAATAGATCCTGTTCCTTCAAAAAAACCCCAAACATAAATACAGCCTCTCCTGAGGTCAGAATCTTCCCCATCTTGGGGTTAAATCTCTTCAGAGTTCTTGATCAGCAAATGAAAAATAACAAAAAATGTTGAAAAAAAATGGTTTGTTAAAAAAAAAAGAAAATAATGAAGCTCACAACAAGAATGTTAGCTCAAGATACTTTAACAATTTTTTCAGCTAGATTTTTGGCACAGTTTCCTTTGGACTTGACATCCTTATGTGTGGACAGCAGCAAATTTTGAAATTACTCACATTCTGGCAGCTCAACACCTGCAATGAAATGAGGGCCCAAAAGTGCACTGAGGATGAAGCATTTGGAGCAGGAGGAATGCCTGGTTCTTGTACATACAGATTTAATGACATTTAAAAATACATGATCCTCTGTGTATCTGCACCCAATCACCAGATTCAGAACATGAGCTGAGAAATCAGGTTCCTTCAGACCAGACATCACTGCTGACACTGAGAGATTTGGTAAAACTGCCAGTAAAGCAGATTTAGACTCAAAAGGCTTTGTGTACCTCTGGCCAGTGCATCCAATTTCTGTATTTTTTTCTCAGTTGACCCAGAAAGCCTCACTGCTATCACTAATTGTTAGACATACAAAACGGAGTGCAAGCCTCCTGTTTCTCATGATTTCAATATTTAGGTTAAAAATCTCATGCAACACTCTAGTAGAGTAAAAAAACCAAAAGTAATTTAAAATTATTATTGCCACTTCTACCTGCAGTAGTAAAAGGAATGTCATTTAAATGAAGCTAAATAAGAAATTCATAAAGTCATTTGTTCATTCCCCCCCCCTTCCTTCACAGTGTCTACAAATCCATGTAATTGAGTGTTCCAAACATATTTGATTTGGATCCCTGTGAGAATAACCCCATCCCTTGGATTAGTCATAGTGGAGCAAAATGTAGGAGGGTTTGTGTTTTGGGAGGTTTTTTGACCCAGTGGAAAGAGACTTGTTTCAAAGCCAATTTATCCCAGAATGGGAGGGCTTTGTTTTCACTTAGGTTTTAGCAATTCAATGAGGTTTGTTTGGGCTTTAATTATAATTATTATTCTCTTTAAGTACAAAGAGTCTTAGCATATTGAAAATGTCAACAATAGCAGACAAGATTTTAGCTCTAAGCAAGAAATAGAATACCAGAGGAGGATTCAGAAGAAATAAGGCGGGTATAATTTAACTTGAACTATTGGAAGAAAAATGTATTATTTCTACAGTTCTGTTACCAGCACTCACAAATCACTAGCAGTTCTTTAAACATAGAAATTGCCTGCTAAAACAGAAGAGGCATAATATTTTTTTCCCAAAATTCTTCAACAATATTTCGAGATGTTTATATACTGCATATAAAACAGAGATATGGACTAATATGCTGAATGTTTGCAACATAAATTAAAAAAAAAAAAAAAAAAAAAAAAAAAAGAAGAAGAAAAGAGAGAGAGATGAAGTGCTAAGTGCCAGAAAATTAATATTGAATTTTTTTCCTGTTAAATTCTGAGAAGTGAATGTCCCTGGAAAACCATTTCATACAATTGCTTTGTGGGTGCAAATTGTTCAAGATGCCATAAATAATTCATTCAGCTCTAGTCAAGTAATAGCATGTCACCAACTGCAGAAGAGAAAAGAGAAGGCTGGAGCACTGATCCCTAACAAGAGCCAACTGAGAGTGCTCTGGGAGGAAGGAGCTCAGCATCTTCAGTGACCAGGACTGAAGGAAGGCCACAAATCACTGTGAAATGATCCCAAAAGCCCAAACCAAAAGCAGGATATCTATATTTATTTTAAAGACTCAGTCAGAACATTTAGCAGGAACTAGAGTGAAAGAGAAACAGAAGAGTTTTGCTTTCCAATGAGGACACTGAGGTGATTATAAAAGCAGAGCAGAGATAAATTACTGCTGTTCTACAGTGTTACACTGGAAATTTTAGCTTCAACTCAAATTGGAATTGCTGTGATTCACATAACCTGCCACATTGATACAGCAGTTTTGTATTAATTTTTAAAGGAATTAATCTGCTCTCTTTTATTATAGTCTTCTTTTTTTTGAACTTGCTTACTATCCTGCATGCAAAGAGTTGTGCTTTAGGCTGCTGTGCTGCAGGGATATGCATTTAACCTTCCTGCAGTCAGCTCACCAGTTTACAGGCAAGGCAGGGTCACAAGAACTACAGCACTTTCAGACATCCACCTCAACAAAAACATTTTTCACTTCAGTGAAGCTGCCAAAAATACAAGTAATGCTGAGTTAAAGGTTTTGTAAAGCTGATAATGCCTTCTTTTTTCAAGTCAGTAACTACATGCAACTGGGTTACAGCCTCCATTCCACTGGTGTTCCAAAGCAAAGGCTGTATATAAATACTGCAAAGAAGGAAAAGTCTATGAAGCAATTGATATTGCCTGTATTTATAAAGATAAGTCCTATTAAAATACATATCCCAAATAAACCATGTGTTCTGTGAAGAATTAAGAAACCATGTCCTCCACAGAGGTCAGGAACTGCACATCTGCCCCAGGAAACTGGAGAAGCACTGAACTATAAGATCGTTTCCTCCTCTTCAGATAGGTTGTATACAAAAAGTACAAAGTCTAAACTTATTCACACAACAAGTGTTTCCTGGCAGGCCTTCAGAAGGGCTCCTGGGTCACCCAGAACATCCTGCACACCAGCTCAGGACAAACTGCCAGCCTGATTTACCATGTGTTTCATCTAGTGACCTCCTGAATGCCCTGCAGAACGATGTCTCCCTGGACTCTCCTGAACAGCACTGTCCCACTCACCTCCCTGCTGGAAAGCATTCCCTGTTCAGCTTTGGGTCATCACCTCCTGTTAGACAGCCCATGATCACCTCCAGTAACTCCTCCTCCTCTGCTCATGTTTCCTCTCAAGTACCTGGCAGCTCTGCTCCTCAGGCAGGCTCCATGGAGCGTGTTCCCAAAGCTCTGCTCAGAGGTCATGCTCTCCCATCACTTCAGCACTTCTGTCACCTCTTTGAACATTTTTCCATTTATTCATTTCACTCTACAGCCCTTAATGATTAAAGCAATCCATACAAATAATACCTCTACTTGCAACTGAAAAAACATATCCACTGCTAAGTGAAAGAGGCAGGGGAATCCTCACTCTCAGGGAGAGAGCCTTTCAGTCTCAGATTCCTGTGTCTGGACCAAAGAAACTAACAGAAGACCTAAAAGTAATAAATCTTCCTATTTCTGAATTACTGTTTTTTTCCCACTGCCTTGCAAGAGGATCATATGGTTTTCAAAATATAAAATCGTTTTCCTGCCACACATACACCTGTTACAATTGAGACAAATATATCTGGGATTTTTGCAGATGGAGAAATGAATATTTTTCTCAACTGTTTAAGGAGGGACACTCTCTAGATTAGGTTTGCTTCAGTCCCTAAATACCCTTTTAATGCATGATCTAAGATATTTAATATTTTATAAATGCATTTACCATCCCTGTTCTGAATAAAGGCTGATTCTAGGTTTATAGCAATATCATCAAAAAGATTTTTTATTTTCTCCTCTCCATTACAGTCAAAGCAGTTTTATAGCAAAATACTAAATTAGAAAACTTACAAAAGGTCAAAAATTTCTCCTGCAGTAACTTTGACACGTGACAGAACCAGGCACTGATAAATGTTAAGACAGTTAAATGAAAACCATGCCTAAATAAAAATTAGAGAATTCTTCCACGATTCAGAAGTTTTTCACACATGAGATGACAGAGTCCCCCAACTTTGTACACCCAAAATCAGATGAGATCTCTCTGGCCCACCCAAGAGATGATGAGACTGAAACCCAGATCTGTATTCTTAGGAAGAAAAATGTATCATCTGCAGTATCAAGCTAGGCAAAATAGATCCTGTACCAGCTTCCAATGGCTGGTATCTATGATTTGTGCTAAGAAAAATCTGTTAAATCTGTTTATTTCAGGTTTCGTAATCCAAACACTTTTTATTTTTGTTCTGCATTTCACCAGAGGGTTGGTGTTCAGCACCCAGTTTTCATGAAGATATGCTGCTAGCCAACACATTTTAACAAAAATCTGGTTGAAGTTTGTCAGACATTTTTCTCCTACTACAAAATATCAACCCAGCAAAACTGAAAATCTTAATAAGAAACCTCTTTTTCACATGAAATTTCCCATTTCCAGAAACAGAGCTTTAAAATCTCCTTGTTCTTCAATTTTTTTTTTCCTAACTGGAGTTAAAGAAAAACGAAAACAAATATGTGCAAAATCTACAAATAAAATATTTACATTTTCTTCTAGCGTTACTATTTAGATTTTTTCAGAGGGTTTTTTTACACCAAAAACTGAAAAAAACCCCACCCTCAAACGATTTCTAAGGTGCAGAGTGAGATTTGTAACAAAAGCAGTCAGTATAGAGCTACATGGTACCTATAGTACAAAATACCAACTGTGGAATTGAGTTGACCCATCAAAAGCACTTACTGCCACACATTGAGAACAATGTCTTTCAGTAAAACACATAAAAATGTGGATTCCATTTAAGCTGCAGGCTGTTGTTTTAAACTCCCTGAAAATATGCTGTAGATAATTAGTTGGACTTATTGATTACGATATTGAAGAACTGCATTCATTGTAATTCTTCACACAATATAACTTCAGCCTCTGTCTGGGAAAGATTCTCCCCTACACTCTGCACCTGGTATCTCAAGCCTTTTGAGAATTCCTTTCTAAGATTTAAATTTTCTCTTATAAAGCTTTTCTGAATCAATCAAGATTCGATATAGGAAGACTGCCAAATAAATTACTTTTCATTTCTGCCCACTGTTAAACTCCTGCAGGGAGCTGGAAATATATCAGGGTCATTAGTCTTAATGCCTGTAATACAGAGTGCTTTAAGGTGAAGTGAACAGCAAAAGAGTTTAATAGAGTTTAATACTGGCCCCTACCCTGGAGACACCTCCAGGTTGTGACAGAACACTCACCAAACAACCCCAGAGCCCTGGGCCCCCAAGGGGACACAACTCCCACCCAGCTGGGGTCTGAGTAAAACATTTCTTTTTAACCTGGTTTAACTTTGCTAGGACTCCCGGGAAAGCCAAGCAAAGTGCATTTCTGCTGGAAGTCTCCTGAGAAAACACCTGACAGAGCTGGGGAGAGCTGCACACACTTCGAGGGGCTGTAACTCCCTCCTTCTTCTACTGGAAATACCTTTGTGTGTGCACAAAGCTGAGGAGAAATTATCCCTGTGCTTAGTCTTTTCCAAACTACCTATCTGCCTCATTTATTTAGGATAAAATTTACCCTGCTATTTAAAAAAAATCAATGATGAACACAAATGTGGATAATTCACTAAGGCTGTTATGATTTAAAAAAAAAACAAAACCCTAATGCGCTAATTTGAGTTAATTTTTTTTTAAATTTAACAGGCTTTGATGCAACAAAACTGATAACTGGAAACAGGTCTCATCCACATTTTAATTTCATGGTTCAGTCATATCCCTGGTTAGTTAAAAAAAATTCAAGCCCCTACTTTATTGCCAAAATCTTAACTAATGAATACACAGACTTAAACTCAGGCTCAAACTCTCATTCTCAACTCTGACATATAAAGCACTGTAAAATAATTCCTTATTTAATATTAAGAAATCTGGATAAAACTAATTAATGCCAAAAGTTAGCCCACAGCAAATTAATTAAAAGTTTGCCCAACAGCTACCTCCCTGTCCTAATTAGCATCACTGATTTCAAGAAACCACTAAGAAAAGAAGATAAACATATAATTCTCAACTTCATATTTCATAAAAATCTCTTTGATTTAACTTCCAAACATCAATAATGTGCCCCCTTAATACAAATTTGGAGATTTCCACCGCAAAGACAGCTCTCTCAGGCACATTATGTTCCATTTCTAACAGATTATTGCAGATTTTCTGGTCACTTGTTAACAGTGGTTGAAATCCAGGACAGAAGTAGTGATATGGAAGACAACCAGACAAAAATAACCATCCCCCACAGAGCTGTATATTATATTATATTGTATTGTATTGTATTGTATTGCATTGTAGTGTATTGTATTATATTATTATATTATATAATTATATATTGTATTATATATATTATTATATATTATATTATATATATGTATCTAATATAATTATATATTGTATTATATTATTATAGTATTGTATTGTAGTGTAGTGTATTGTAGTGTATTATATTGTATTGTATTGTATAGTATCGTATCATATCATATCACATTATATTATATATTATATTATATTATATTATATTATATTATATTATATTATATTATATTATATTATATTATATTATATTATATTATATTATATTATATTATATTATATTATATTATATTATATTATATTATATTATATTATATTATATTATATTATATTATATTATATTATATTAATCTGGCCCATGTTGCCCCATTTGCATTAACCACAAAGCAAGCGTTCCACGGCGCATGTGCTATTTCAATTCCCTGGCACTGGAGCCTGACTATCTCATTTGACATTAAAGAGCAGCCCTGCCGAAAGGGCAGAGCCTGGGTCCCAGCAGGTGTGTCTGAAGTGCTGCTGACCAGCACTGAGCACTGACCTCGCTGATGAACGCCTGGGCTCCCCGCGGGCTCAGCAGCAGGATCGCCCTGCGCAGCGTGTCCCGGTAGCGGTTCAGCTCCTCCGTCTTCATGGTGCTGAAAAGGTTGGAGAACACCCTGCTGATGTTCCTGTCCACTTTTTGTAGTGATACGTCAAGTCCCAGTCTGGAGGCCTGATCGAGAAATCCCTGCAGTCCACGTATATCTGTAGCACAGGAGGAGGGGAAAATAAAAAAAAAAAGAAAATAATAATAATAATAATAAAAAATAAAATAAAAAAAAAAGCCATTGCATTAATCTCCTCCAGCTAGGCAAGCAGCACTAATTAGGTAGAAAATACTTTTTTACTTTCTTTCCTGCAGTGCTCTCTGAACAGGAGTTTTCCATAGCTCCTTCCATAGTGAGTGCCAACAGGGAAACTCCATCCATTGCCTTTCCCCAGGATCTGAGAACAGCTCTTAGGAAGAGCCACTTCATGCATTTGGGTGGCTCTGCAAACCTCCCCAGAGGCTCCAGGCTATGGGGTTTAACACCACACAAAAAACAAAGCCCACCCCAACAGCACCACAGTTCAAACAGAGAAATCAGGAGCAGAAAAATAAGCAGAGGATAAATCACTCATGCCTAAACTTCTCATTTCTGTAACTTCACACAGCTGCTTTTCTCAAGAAAAAAAATACAATAGTCAGAACATACAGCCCTGCTTTTGACTTACCATTTTCCCCTGTCCTAGAAATAACCTGCCTAACCAGAGGTTCGCCATTCATCCATAAACTCATGAAAGAATACACAAAGCCCCAGTATGATTACAATATATTTGTCTAAAAAAATGAAAAAATAAAAATTAAAAAGTGGTTCAAAGAAGAGAAATCATGCAAACAAGCCCATTCAAAACATGTTCCTTTGAACTCTGTGCCCCAACTTCTGGATCATTTGAAAAGGTATATTCCCTTAACCACATTTTTGGGCATTAACATGAAGGAATAAATTTCATATGTTCATGTTGAAATCTGCTTGTTCAAAGTGTACTCTATCTTCATGACTCTCAGCATTTGTCTGCAATAAATGTCTCAGGTTTTATTTTGTAGTGAAATTTAGAACAAGAAAAATGTCAAAGCCTATATTGAACCAGGTTGCTCTCAGAATTAGCAGTGACTTGATCACAGCTGTACCATGTCCTCAGAAACCTTTAATTTTATGGCAAAAATGTCTAACTTGTAATGAATAAGAAAGTATTGAAGCCTCTCACATTCATTTCTCACACTTTTGTTCAATTTCAGCTGATGGGTGAAGCCTAATGGTGAAGTTAGAGCACACTTACTGATCCCACAGTGAAACCTCCTCTCCAGAAAATGTGACTGCAACTAACAATCTCTACAAACGACAGTGTAACAGCTGGTGGATAGTTCTGGGGGGTTTTAAATCCCGAAGTAACCACGTTGTGCCACTGCTGAAGTCATGGGATGGAGCCCAGCCCAGTGGCACTTCCTGCTGCCACACCTGAGTGGGCTCTTAGACCATCCCAAACACGGTGCTTCATGGCCTCAGAATACACACATGAAGTCATTTTTATCTCCCTTAAAAATGGCATATGAAACATGATATAAATTTAAGTGCAATATAGTAGGGTCAACCAGCAAATATCAGACCCAAAAGACAAACAAGCTGCCTTGAGTAGCTTCACACCTCTATCCAAACATGAGAATTCCTGTTAATGTGATTAATTCAGCTTCAAATATCAGCTGAATTGCAGAATGACACCAGAATCAGCAGAAACTAAGCTTGGGGTGGGCCAACCACAGCAGAGTCCTTAATTTTGGTTTAGCTGATGTGATCATCCAGCCACACCACCAGGAAAGGTGCACTCACTGGGGCTGTGCTGATCTTTTGCTGCTCAACTTGGCAAGTCTACAGCAGCTTTGTGCCACTGTCACAAACGTCAGACCTGCTCTCCATCCAAAATCCCCAGTCAGAGGGCAAAGGAAGGGGTTTATTGTTATGCAGGCATTTCTGGAAAGAGAGGACTTCTGCACGTGAATAACTGCTAAATACTGCAGGTGTGCTGAAACAATGACAGTGACAAACAACTATCATTTACAGGTTAAAGCATTTCGCTAAAGTTGCCAAAGCAAGTTTGGATTTTGTGAATTTAAATTCATTAGACAGCACTCATTACTGCACCCATGCAAACTTTATGGATACGTGTGACACAAAATGCAAAGATTTTTCTTTCAATGATGTTTAGTCCTTCAAAATTACTGCAGCACTTGACAAGCAGTAAGAAAATTCCCTTTCTCATGGTTCAGTAATGACTTCTCTTTTTGTGCAAGCCTCCAAAGGAAAGCTGTTTACAAAAGATTAACTGTGCTGATATTGCTCTGGGGGTTTTGTGCCTCACGTTTTCAACTGACCTGATGAACTACCAGTTGCAAATATTCTTGTAGACAAGTACAAAATACTCGATGCACTTGGTAAGACTATCTGGACTTGGAAGGACATTTTACATTCCCTTACAAACTTTTCCCCTATGGAAAACTCACTATTTTCTGGTTTGGGAAATAGAAAGGATTCTGAGTTTTTCCAGCTTGGTGAGAAAGCAAAATCTGAGATGGATGGGATTGTCCAAGCTCAACAGTGCAAGCACAATCTGTGAGATTTTCACAGATAGAAGTGAATGTGAATTTATTCAGTGTTGGCAATTAGGAAGAAGTGTGTGATGATATCTTCCTGAATGCTAACATGCCTGCTCCTGCTTGACACCAGGAAAAAGAAGGAGGCTTGGTGGGAACTCAAAGGTGGAAGTGGGAACTGAAGAGAATTGTTTGAAGAGGTGACTAACAGATTTAGGTACCTACACAATGGATTTTTTTTTCACAAATAATTATTCACAACAATTACCAAGAGGGTAATCATTTCTTAAAATGTATCAGTACACAAATACACAAACACATGCCCATATGCAGGAGCATCTGTTTATATGACATAATAAATTAGGCTCAGTCTTATTTTATCTGACATCACACAAGAAAGTGAGTGCCCTCATTTTTTTTTCCTCCATTTAGAACATCACAACTCCATGTAACATTGAAGAAAAACTGAGCTTTGCTCCACAGCAGCTGAAACAGAAATATTCACAGGTACAGTTACGAATTTCTTTCCACTTCTCATAATCTAGGACAGCTAATCCTTCATTTTTTTTCAACACTAAGAGGAGTCTGATACAGTTCACATAAAATTTGATTAAAATAAATGATTCTATAAACAGTTTTGTCTGTTAAAATACAATTGCTTCCTGTCTCTTGTAGTCTTAACAGTGATTGTTATTGAAAAGTTTGGATTCTAACATTACAGAGTTATCCTGGACCATTACTAATGAAATAATTCCTTGTGCCCATTCATTTCACACTTTGAAGGCAAAGTATAGCAATCCAAATTCTCACTTCTGTCTAGGAAGGACAAACCAGTTTGTTGCAGGTACACAACCTACAGCTGCCTCTGCCTTCAGTCTTAAAATTTTTGGTTTTCTCAGGTTGTAGCCTTCACTTGGCCTTTGAAATCACATAATCACATTTTAATTTTCTGATTTCCCCTTTGATTTGTGCATGCTCAACAGGAGGACTTTCAGAGGCAATATTTGAACATTTTCTCTTAGAGAACATGGCTTCCTTGAAGAGGATGAAACACTCCAGGAGCAAAAACTGTGGTAGAGAAAATGCACCTCTCATAAAAGTAATTGGGTATGTTTACAATACTCTGGTGTCAAACACAATCATAGAATCAGCAGGTTGGAACTGGAAAAAAAAAAAGTTAGAAGAAAAAAAGAAGGCAAATTTCTTATGAACTTTGTGCCTCTTCTGTTACATCTGACCAGAGAGAGAAGAGAATCTGTCTGAGAGCCTTCTTCCTAGTGCTGACAGATAAACCACATGTACAGGTCTGATGAGAGAGGACAGGACAGTTTCAGGGATAACTATTACAAGGAGGGAAGGAAAGTCTTGATACACTGCTAAGATATGAATTCTGTCACTGTGACTACAAAACTAATGCTTGCCATAAATAAAGGGCTTTATTGTACTAAAAGGAATAATGGAATATGTAATTTCCTGCTGGAGGTTAGGTTGGGTATTGTGCTGGCTGATTGGAATACAAACATAAAAGAACAGTACTAAATGTGGCATTAGCTACCTGTGAAGCTTATTGTCACCTACAAAGCACTTCCTTTTTATTACACTATTTATAAATTTTTTTTAATACAAAAAGGGTTCCTAGAGTTTTAGAGCATTCATCTTTCATGAATTTACAGGATCTGATTCTTGGACTTGACAAAAGAGCTTGAAGCTATTATTTCTGTGTGAAACAGCTGTGTGGCTGGGCACAGCTGGCCTTTTAGGATGGCTCACTGCAGAAAAGAATTTCCAGGAGGTAAAGAGCACTATATCATCTTTTCAACACCAGTTCCTAACCCCACTTGACAGAAACAGAGGCAGCACATGGCCAGGAAACATTTTAGTTTGGGTGGAAAACAGCTGGAAGCAAACTGAAGCACCAAGCTGCAGCTGAAGGCATGGCTAAAGAAGCACCAGGATATAATTTCACACCCTGTCATCCTTATCCAAGCAGATTCTGGGAGGACTAAGTGTCGTCACCGAGTTCTGTTTTCAAATAACCTACGCAAATCCTTTCACTGATACATCTGCAAAGGGGAAAAATAAGAGAGTGTGAAAAACAATGAGATCAGGCAGGAGATGGTGAAGTTTGGAGTTTTCTCATTTGCAGATTGCAGGCTCTACACTTCACACCTTTTTTTTTCCCAGTGTCAGTTTTACTTGAGCGTTATTTTGACAATATTTAAAGTGAGAAGACTATCAAGGAGCTTTGGATAGTTTCATTATTTTAGCATTTATATACCTAAAATCTAAGTTTACCTTTTCCAAGAATTGAGGAAGGGTATTCAAGGCATTGTTCTTTATACATAAACTCCAAGAGAAGAAAAAAAATACTGTTTATTCTTCCTCAGTGAAAGACACACTTCTGTGTCATTTTGATTCTCTTCGAATTGGACAATTATTTCATTTCTTGGTACAGAATAAAACACACATTTCTAGCCTTCATTGATTTGAAAGATAACACATAAGCACTCAAACATGTTTCCTAAACCACTTCAGCTTCGTGGGTTTCATTCTTTTTATTTTACATTGGCTATTGTCCCTAATTCTCACAACTGCAAATTGTCTGCATTAGAAATAAGGGATAATATGCCTGGTGTTAGAAACAGAGACACATATCTTGATGATTAGACTCCTGCTGTATTGTCAGCTTTCTGAATAAATTATTCTGAATACCATCTTTGTGTCCTTGCTGCAGACAATAACCTACTTGAAGGATTTGAACATATTCTAGAATTTTAGAAAACTGGAAGTGGACGTACTTCTTCAGTCAATAAATAATAAAATTTTATTTCTCTAAACACTATAAAGAAGCCTAGTATTAATGTTTCCAAAAGGGACTTATTTTGTCCAAATCATCTAGAAGAATCAGACTTTGAGCAAGCACTGAAACTTGCAATCTAAAATACTCAGAGAATGATCTTAACTCCTCAAATAGAGTGATGAGACCAGAAACTACAACATAGTCTGTTACAACAGATATGACAACATAAATATTAGAGCATAAATACTTATTGGAGCCAAGTACAAATGTAAAATGATATTAATACAATATATTTTCTACTTTTTTTTCTCTGCTTCTTACAATGTCTCTCCCAGCTTGTATTTCTCATTTCACCTACATTATTTCCCCAGGTGCTTTGCCTGCCATATTCCCACAACCAGTGCTAAGATAATTTTTTCAACAAACATTAGAACTCACAGTTTCAAACTGTGTCTAATTTAGTTACCTCACTCCTAATTAAGTTTCACTTCAAGAACTTTCTACTAAAAAAAAAAAACCTCTAGGCTTCTTGCATGTTTTTTGGTATGCCAGAATTCACAGTAACACCTCTGCAATTATAACCCAATTTCTTTGCTTTTTTAAATAAAGAAATGAAGTCAGCAACTAAGTAGTCATTATTATAGAAAGTAGGTATAATATCAAATACAATAAATCCATTAATTAAATTGGATACCTTTGATTACTCAGCTAAGCTAAGAACAGCTGGACCAAATGAGACTAGACAGGAAGTTCTGCTGAGCTCCATGACCTGTCTCTAACACACAGAGTGAAAACCAGGAGGAATTGTGGATACTTCCCTGGATATCCTCCCAACAATTCCATTTGCAGTGCAAGGAATTCCTCAGACAGAGGAATTTCTATGCACTAATGGTCCATGTAACCCTCTCCTCCACAGAACAGCTCAGCTTCCTTTAAGCAAATGTAAACACTGAGCATCCAAATCAGCTGACAACCAGCATAAAAACTTGGGAATTTTCAAAATCCCACTGGATCTGCCATTTCTCAGTTTTACCTTTTTCTCCTGGACAGGCCTACTAACAGGGATCAAACACAAAGCAACATGCCAGCACCTGCACTGCCTGACCAAACAGATCTGGAAACTACATAATCCCTTCCCAAAGACATGAGAGAAAAGCAAGACATGTCAGGAAAAAAAAAATAAAGCAGGCTATAAAAAATTTAAACTTTGAAAATCACATAGAATATTGATTCACCATTTAAATTGAGATCACAGACATCTGACCACCCCTCCACAGAAACAGAAAGTCCTACCACGTGTGTTTCGATCCAAGCACCAGGATTAACCAAATGCAAGCTTCTACTCTGAACTCCTTGTAATATCAAAGGTTCAAGTTTCTATAATGGCTGCAGAAAGTTTTGATCCTGCCCACATCAATACTATTTTCACACTTTTAAAGATAAAAACTACTTTGAATAGAGTCAAATCACAGGTTATTTTCTTTCCCAAACAGATGGAAAAGGGACAGAATGCATCACAAAGCCAGATGTGTTGCATGCATAAACAGATGCTTCCAGACTCATCATAAAAGGTTAAAAATATTTAAGTTACTCTGCACAACTGATGTTTCACACCTGAAACAGCTGATCCAATCTGAAGGTAACTGGAGCTTCTCAGGAGGCCCAGAAGGACAAAAGCCTTTTAAAGGCTACAACAGCCCCTTCACATTTAGCATGAAAGGTCAACTACAGGTCTCTCCTGCTGGATTTTAACACTTAGCATTCAAAAGCACAAGGGAAAGCACCTCAGGAAATTCATTACTGTTGGAAAAAAATGTGGACATATGCTGCAATTGATGTAAAAAAGGGAATTTGATGAAGAACCAGCATTTCTATTCAAATCACCCATTTGATTTGTCCAAGTGCAATAATTGCCAACAGTTTGCCCAATGGTAAACCAGCTGAAATGAGCTGTAATAGCTTCTCACTTCACTACTGCTCTTTATACATTAAAATACCTTTCCAGACTCTACACAGTGCAACTGCTGGATCTTCCTGTAAGACCAAAAATAGCTGTATTGGCAGAAAGTATTTTTTTGCTTATGTATAGCCTTAGTTGAAATGAAACATTTTTTTCACATAAACTAATTTTAATCATTGCATTAAATTGCTGAGTTTAATATTTGCTATGACTGAGTACCAGGAATCTAAACATCGATCCACCAGAACCTTAAGAAAATATATATTTTTCTTTTCTCTTAAAGGGCTGACATGCAGCTTTCTGAAGCCATATTATTTTGTGTTAATATCTGAATTAATAGTATCCATTTAAGATGTTGGGACTGTAAGCCTTCAGCTTTCACACAAATGTAGCTGTTACTGTAGGGTAACTTGGGCTATTGTACTTTGACATTTGAAAAACACCACACAGAAATAAGACAAGTAGCCCTAAACTAAGGGTAAGCAAATGCAAGTAAAAGCACCCTAAAAAGAACCAAATGTGCAAAGGGCATATCTGAAATAGAGAGGCAAAGGTTCTCTCTTCTCATGCGGAGAAAATCAGAAGTCACCTGGAATCTGAGAGATTGGTTTGGTGTGTGTACAAAGTGTCCAGCAGAGAAATCAGAAGCTCATCCCTTTGGATTTAATGGATTGCAGAGTCAGTCTCTTGTTTAAGTCAGCTTTAAATACCACATATTCTGATCTCAAGAGAGATGGCCATGAAATTACTGCAGACAAAGAAATTAAAACATCCCTTGAGGAAAGGCTACTGGCAGGAAGACCTTATTTCACATGTGTGACAGCAATTATTGCTTGTGTTCTTACAACACCTTTCAGCTAAGGATCTCAGCATACTTTATAAACAAGTGGACAGTATAAAAAAGTACAAATACATGTCATGGGAGCTAGTTGCTCTTGTCTACTTAACTACATATCAGCAAATAATAATTCAGCTTTTTATTGGTACAGCCTCACTTTGAATATTGTGTGCAGTTTTGGGCACCAAAATATAAGACAAAAAGCTACCAGAGAGTGTCCAAAGGAGGCCATGAGGATGGTGAAGGGCCTTGAGGGGAAGCCAGATGAGGAGTGACTGAGCAGAGACCTCAGTACAGTCACAACTCCCTGTGAGGGGAAGAGGAGGGGCAGGCACTGATCTCTGCTCTTGGTGACAGGGACAGGACTGAGGGAATGGCCTGAAGTTGTGTCAGGGGAGGCTGAGGCTGGATATCAGGAAAAGGTTCTTTACCCAGAGGGTGGTTGGGCACTGGAACAGGCTCCCAGGGCAGTGGTCAGAGCTCCAAGGCTGACAGAGCTCAAGAACCTTTTGCACAATGCCCTTGGGCACCTGGTGTGACTCTTGGGGAGGGTGCTGGGTGGGGCCACAAGTTGGACTTAATGATCCTTGTGGGTCCTTTCCAACTCCGCTTATTCTGTAATTCTGTGATTGGAGAAACTTTCTCTCATTTCTGTAGGTTCAAGCAAAATTTATGTGTCTGGGCACACAAACAGCAGAGAGGCCATAGAGCTGACAGCTCTAATGCTGTTGGCAACCTCCAGGGATGGAGTCTTCACTAAGGAACCATTCTGTCTTAGGTCACTAAGTCTCTACCAGTCACAGATTTCCATAACCAAGTCCTCAATGACGTTAATTTTGTACTATCTCCAATCTCCTGCGCCGCCACTTGGGCAGGTGCCACGGTTTCTGTGCTTCCCAGAGCACTCAGTACAAGGTGGGTCAGGGGCACTGAACCTTGTCTGGAGCCTGGTCCCCAGGAGCCCTCCCTGGCTGGGTGGGCACCTGGCTGCAGTTATGACTAAGGCTCTGTCACCAGCCACAGGCTCCAGATGGACACGGCTCACCACGAGCTCACGGCCCTGCCAAGCCCACCCTGAACTTGGCCAATATTTGCTCACGTGCTGGCAAGGCAAGGACCATGGTGGGCATATTTTTAGCTCAGAAACAGGGAAGAAGGACCCTTTGGACAGTCTTTATTTTATTTACATGATGTCCATCAGGCTGTAATGAGTATGATAGCACTGGCAGTTTGATTTCCTTGGATAGCTGTTTGACTCACAAAGAGCATTTCTATACAGACGGTGAATTTGGAAAAGCAGGAAAAAAATATGCATCCTTCTTTAATTTCCTACCCTTTTCAAAAGCTCATTTTTTGCAATATAGTTTCTATAAAACTCTGCAGAAAAATGCAAAAGGATAAAAAATCAATTGTAGACTCTTCTTTTCCCTGGCGTTTTCTGACAAAAGCAAGATGAAAAGGATCCCTGCTGAGATAACAAATCTCTTGGCAGCAGAAAGAGGGAGTTGAAAATAAAAACTAAGTTCATGTTACATATAATAGCAATTACTCCTTCTTGTAAGAATCTGCCAATAACAAAGAGAAAAAATCAATTGCCAATGATTCATTTGCATTATGACAACTACTGTAGTACCACAGCAAATACAAGTTCTCCATTCTCTAACAACAGAACTCTGAACCTGGGGGGGTGGGGAAGAACACATAATCAACATGCTAGGGAACAAAAACATAGATCATCTTGGTTTTCTTCATCAGCTAAAAACTCCTCAGGCATCCCTCTCTTAGCTCCATGCTTTAGGAACACAATGAGTAATGATTACTGAAAGGACAACTGGTCACTCTGAGGTGGAACACTGCAGGACTGTCAGAAGATTCTCCACTCATCATACTGTAAACAAAATAAGCACATTTTTACAAACTGAAAAATAAGATGTTGCAGGCCTTAATCCCACAAACATTCAAGTCTGTATTTTGCTCTGTGTGAGGAGACTCAATGCCAAGTCTCCTCCCACATACAAGATCTCTCAACATATGAATGTAGTGCATAGTTACTACACACTGCAATTTATTCCTTGGATGATGATAATCGGGAAAAACACTTAAAGCACACAGGACACACACTTTGCTGGATGTGCAGCTATTCTTTTCCAAAACAGCAATAAAAAAGCACAAGCAAAAAAAACTTCATAGCTTTTTTAATCACTGGTCCTGTGCAACTCTTCTCTCCAAGCTACAATCCTGATAGCTCAACATCTTAAGCTCATGATGGAATATCTGGCCTTTGTGAAACCACTGTAAACTTTTTTTTTTTTTTTTTTTTTTTTTTTTACTTTATTTGTACAGAGCAACAGTAAAGAGAAATATTTACAGGTTAAGAACAACAGTGTCTCCTCATTAAATACTCAGCTGCAGAAAAGGATAATGGCAAACAGATGCCTGAGGAGTCAGTTCACATCCAAAAGCAAAACGTATTTGGGGTTCTCAGTCTACTTCAGTGGCAGCAGGGGAAGTCTATTTGCATGTTTGTGAAATTAGGGCTTCCCATAGCATGTCTTTTATGTGTATTTATGAGTAAATGAATTGAGAGATCTATCTGCCTCAGTAAACTTAAATTTGATTGTCAGACTCAGAGATGAAGCAACTCCCCCAAAATCTGACAAGCTTTTATCCACTTATCACAGCCATCAATCTGAAGGCCATTTAGGAAGTTCAATACACCCTAAGGTTAATATTTCAAGAGGTCTTACTTTTTTCCCTCTAATTAACTTAATTCTTTAGTTAATGTCTTCTAATTTACTGGAAAGGAGTCAGGCAACTCCAGAAGTCACCAGAGGAAATGTCATCAGTAGAAAAGGATGTGAAGGACATTTCTGGCTGAGCAGCACCACGCAGGTGCTGCTACCTTTGGAGGGTGCTGGCAAATGCACAGCTCCCAGGAGCAGACACTGTGCTAATTTCAGTTACTTTAAATAAAGCAATGGCTTGGAAGAGGACAAGATGTCGTGCCAGAAAGGATAGGATAATATGTTACTGCCAGACATCTCAAAATCCATCAATCAGGTACAGACAAGTCTAATGTAATTACTGAGTTCTCTTTTTTTCCTGTTCTTGTGGAGAAGATGGAAAGGGGAAAACAGAAACCCCTCCTTAAGAAAAGATTACAATTGCTACAATGCAGTAAAAGGAAAACAAAAAATACTAAAACTATAGCTAATAAATTCACATTACTTTCACATATTCCATTTTCTGAGGGGAAAAAAAAAACTAACTAAATCTGCTGAGTTCACAGGAACAATTCAACTATGTGATGTTTTATAAAGACATGGAAAGTCTATTTGAACTCTAGATGAACCATACAGCATTTTTATTTTTATATTTACCTTTTATTCTGCTCTTCACTCCAGGCAGAATCAATCTCAGGTTTTTATTCTGGGGACATAACACATCAAGCTCTGCCTCTTTATAGCTTTAAGATAACTTCTACATACTTTAATTAATCATGAAAGGAGTAGATGAAAACTAACAGTTCTCATTCTGCTAACTCATTTATGCATCAAGTATAGGTAAGGCCTCTTGCAGTAGTCTCAGGGTTTCAGTTTATTGATCATGACAATCATAGTACTTTGCTCCTACATAATATATTCAAGCACTTCTGCATCTGATAAATATTTGGTTAATATAATTAATAACTTGGGTTAGAGACTTCTTGTCAGGAGAATGTGGCCCAGATCTCTGAAAGGCAACTTAAGAATGCCAGCTCAAAATCTTTGGAAGGCAAAATAAAACTGAGCAATTGGGGTTTTTTTGTTTAGATATCCTCGTCAATTTATCCTCCTATTTTCCTCCTTTGAGCAAAAATTAGGATCATTTCAGTTCAGGTATTTCTTCATTCACTCATGTAATTTTTCTCACTTGTGTCAAGAGGCTGCTCTTGGTCACAGAGTACATGAACAGATCTCATCTGCAGCGTCCTCCTCCTCACCCTGAACATCCCTGTGTGGGCCATTCACTTGAGATCCTTGTGGGTCCCTTCCAACTCGGAATACTCTGGGATTTATTGAGATGCATTTCCTGCCACAAGCACTGCATTTACTCACACAGCAGCAGAGACAATATAGCTGTAAACTTCAGGGAATGAGACAGCCACGTAAACTGCTGGAAACGCCCTGAATTCCAAACCTTCTAGCAAGAGGCTGCAGATAGAGTTTCACACTTCATTTCTCCTGACATGTCCCCAGAAACACTGCTGAGGTATCCAGTGACAGGGCTGGAAACCACACACCCCAGCACCTCCCAGCTGCATTGCACTAGCTACTGTTTTCCCCTGGAAGCAAGTGCTCAGTGTTTGTTTGAACAGAGCCTTTTGCTCAAAAGAGTGGAAAGAATGATCAGCAAAATGTGCTTTAACACCAGAAAAAAGAGAGAGCTGGAAGTTGAGCTCTTGAGATTTATAAGGTCACTGATTGCATTCTTTAGACAGCAGGACTATTTTTTTTCTTTCTTTTATTTATTTTTTTAATGTAGAAATAGTCTCATATTAAAAAATCAGGTTATCAGTTTCTGGTTAAATGATGGTAAATCATAATTTTTCTGATTTATACTCCAATGATTGAAACATACAGTTTTAATTGACCTTTAATGAGTGAAATGGACCCCTATTCTCCTCTTACAGAGACCCCACTCATCTCTAGACAAAGTGATCAATGACTAATTTATTGATTCCCCCATGCTGAGAGATTTACTTACATATGCAGAATGTATATACAAATATGTAGGTATATATACATACAGTGAATTTATAAATACACATACATTGAATGTGGGTGTGTATACATCTATCCAAGGAATCTTTCCCAGCCCCACAAGGATATGTTTGACCAAAACCAGAAAAATCTGCTAAAATCTGCTAGCACAAGAGGCAGAAGGGGATAATAGGATTGCATTGCTATTGCAATAAATAGAAAGCAATAAAAACATTTCCCTTGAGCAGCCATGGTACAGTTTAAGTGCAAAAGCTGAAAGAGGAATATTAGAATGAATATAAACTAGTTAATTGAGGATAAACATAGCAGAGAAAAAAAAAGAGACTTCTTGAACTTTGCAGTATGCAGATGACAATTTGAAGAGACAGTGAGTAAAAAAACTACTTAGAAAAGAAGGGAATGAATCATGTGAAATTTGCAGAGGATTTAGTCAAGTGTATAATCCCATGGGCTAAAGAGATGTGAAGAGAGATAGCAAGGTTGACTGTGAAAATGAAAGAACTGGACACTGAAGAGTGCCATGGGAATGTTGAGGCAAATTCCTCCAGCAACTACTAAAGAACAGAAAGGAAAGAACCAACACAAAGTGAAGTGTATCCTCAAGCCTGCTACTTCATTTCCATTGCTGACCTGGTTCTGAAGAAAGAAAACAAACAAATGAACAAACAAAATCCAAAACCACCCACAAACCAAAAAGGAGTTGAGAATAATCAAAATGAACTGTTCAAAAACTTTTTATTTTTTCTGATTTTATAATTCACTCCTGCAAATTATTTTTGGTGATGTTTATCTGACACTGCCTTTGATGCTTTATATCTTAATTTCTGTTCTTCCTTTTTTTATCCAACCTACCCCTTATTCCCATTACAATAAATAGTCACTTTGATTTATAATTCCCTTCAGCCAACTGAGCAGGATTGTATATATATAGATATACACACACATAAAAAATAGTAAAAACAAAATGAAAGTTCATATTTCATAAGGTACTTTATTTAAGACAAGAGTTTGAACTTTTTTCAATTTCTAATTGTATTTACAATTTTAGTGTGACTCTGTCAGTGGAAAGATTAAAATAAGCTTCAAATATAGCCTTTAAAGATACAAGCAGCTGTTTGTTGCATTTTCTACATAAATAATATGGCTGTAGAGTCAAAAGATTGGGGTATACTAAGGAGACTTAAAACTCAAGGTTGAATATCATTTTGTTTTCAGACAGATACTACTATTTTCTCTGTGTTAAAGACTTTCCAAAGGTCTGCAAACACACTCAAGACTCATCAGATGTCTGATGTCTATTTTTGTTACAGCCTGCACTTCAACTAATTTGAATGTTTCATATTAGTGCTCTAATTATAGATTTCATATAATCAGATTACTGTTACAAACATAAGGGTCAGGCTCCTCTTAAAGTTGCCTGGTTTCTTTTTAGCTCTACTGAAAGCAGCTGAAGGTGATGTTAAAATGGAAGTTTTTGTATCCTGCAAGTTTATTAAATGGATCTGATACAATTTTTATGGATTATGCTGCGCAGAAATAATTTTGTTTTCAAAAACATATAACTAATAAATATAACTAATGGCAGCTTAGAGTTTCCTTTTTCTTCACAGATGCAGTTGTCAAATTTTAATTTTTTTTTTTTTTTCTTTTGGTGCAGTTCTCTGGATTCAATTGCCCCCATCGACTCACATGTACCCCAGAGCACCCTCACTATTGTTCCTCTCTCACATTTCAGTCATTCCCTCCCATGAAATCGTTCATGGTCTACCACTTTCTCCCCCTCCCCCCCAGAAAAGGCTCTGCTCCTCCCTTTGAGGTGTCTGTGAAACAGAGCATGGTCCCCAGGGGTTCAGTGGAACAGCAGCCAGAAGTGTCCCAAGCACTGCAAGTCAGCCAGGATGGACTGTGGGGAACTTGGCCAGGCAGGGAGAGCCCCTGGAGCCCCCCCTAATTCACAGGGTCTCATCCTGCAGTCACCTTACCCTGGTGTGCCCTTGCTGCACTGACTGGAGCATTCATCACCAGTGGTGCCAGAATCCATCCTGTGCTCCTGAAGGGCTCTGCAGCTCCTGTCACCTGCTCATGAGCTTTTCCCACACTGCCAGCACTGCTGCAGCAGGGGATGGCAGGGTGGAGGAGAAGGAGAGGCTGTGAGAGCAGAGGAGGCAGGGCAGTTTATTCTGCAAGGGCATCCCCTGGACTGGAGAACCACTGCCTCCTAGGATGGGACACAATCAGCTCCTGAGGGTCCAGTGTCCCACTGAGGCAACAAACTCAGGCAAGGGGTTAATAACTCATCATAATTATTCCCTGCAAGAACAAATGCATTCAGAAGAGGTGTTTTCCCAGGTCTATCAGGATTTTCTTTTTTAATGCACAGCTGCAGAATTAGGCAGGTAGGACTCCATAGCACACCCCCAAGCCCCCATCACCTTGGGTGGCATGGTGCCCTGCCCTTCACAGGGACTCTGAGGCTCACTTTGCACATTCTCAGCTCCACATCCCCCTTGGCCTCCTCTCCATTTGCCTGACAGAGGCTGAGATCAGAAAAGACAGCTTGGGCTGATGTTTCCAGATGGAGAAGGAAGCAGGCAAAGCCAGTCCATTTGAATAGAGGTGGGATGGCCAGCTCACAGAGAGAAAATGCCAGCTCTCCACACAGGAGCAGATGATTTTTTTCATGGCTCCCTGCTGTCTTGATCCTGAATAATCTGTAGCTAACTGTGTTCATCAGCCTGTGCTTGTCAGGCTGACATGCCCTTCCCTGCAGGTGGCCATCCCAGAAAGCATCATCCAACTATTTTGCAAAGCAATAATATTAGGAAAGCAATGGCAAGGAACCTTTTGGTACTGGCAGACTTTGATCATGATAATGCTTATTAAATCTGATGAACACACACTGTTTTATTATTCAGCTAAGGAATTGTATTAACATGCATATAAATAGTCACATTCTGATAACAACCTTAAACAAGTTCCTGGGCCATGGTGAAAGAAATGCAAAAGACATAAGGAAAATGCTGTCAAGTGAATAGACCCATGATTTAAGTGATAAGAATACTCAGTCTTTTCATTACATACAGACAGGGTACAGCTGGAGAGAGTTGAGTATTCTGACCAGCAGTAATAACCTGCCTGGAAATGCAAAATTGAACTTGTGATTAAAATGTGATTTATATCACTGACAGGGATAAGTCTTAATCAGTTTAAATAACTGCAACATCACAAAGTTAAATTCTGTATGTTTATTACATGTGAATATTAATTAAAAAAAAATCCTGAAGGGCATGAGCCAGAAAACAAGAGGGAACACTTCCAGACTCCATTTTTGCCCTTAACAATGCCTAAATGATGCAAAGTAATAGCTGTGATTTTAGATATGTAATTCTCAACTACTACTGGGAGAAAAATAAATATTGTCAATATTCTAGAATTTGGTTTTATCTTGAAAAAAAATTATAATATCCACACACATTTGTATAAATAACTTGCCAATGCTCTTCACGCATTGTTTTTTCTCATTATCAAGTTATCATGAATTTACTTCTTTGTGGCAGCCTAACTTGCATGCCATCCACCAAGTGATAGGTCTTGTCAGCACTTCATGAGAGAAGATTCATTCTCAGAGGAATTACATATCCAAACAAAAAGAAAAAATAAGAAAATAAAAAATAGAGTAAATTTATTTAGTCTTTAGAACTGCATTAGAAGTAAACCAGAGGAGATCTTAGAGGCCTCCTACACTTAAGCTATTCACCTCTGGCTTCTGGCAAGTCTCACGGGATCATATTCATTAACATACTTAGAGGTCTGATGTTGTAAAGAGGTGACATTCATGAAAATTTCAGAACTTTCCAGTCTATTCCCCAATAAAACTGTTAACCTGCTGGATGCTTTTAATAGTATTCTAAAACAAAGCCCTAATTAATTCTGGATGTCTCTGCCTCCACTCCCCACCTAAATCATTTAAAGCATTATTTTACATGGTTATTGCAGGGACAAAATGCTTTAATGTGAGTAAATTATCCAGATTCTACATTAACAGCAGTAACATTCACTTAATTTAAATAGATCATTAAGAAACACATCCAAAGGCTCAGAAATCTCTTGCATTTTATCTTCATTAACATCCAAGCATCTGTGGACCTGGCAGTGTTTGGTTAATGGTCGAACTTGATGATCTTACAGGTCCTTTCCAACCTTAATGACTCCACTGAAAGCCAACCACGTTAGAGGCAAGGCATTCACACATCAACACTTTTGTCTTCTTTGCCTTGTCCACCAACTGTATCTCTGCATTGCCCTGTTAAAAGCTGAATGTGGCTTCTGCTTTTGTACTACAATGCATTTTACACAAATATTTCAGCAGCTAGTCCTGGATCAGGGCAGTGTGCTGCACTGCACTCAGATATTTTAAAATTAAGTGAAAGAAGAATTTTTCTTTTACCTCAACTTCCCTATTTCAGATCTGCCCTGGAATATCAGCAAGTGTTGCCATAAGCTACTGTGTATGGACTGAAGGAAGCTGACTCCATCCCAGACAGACTCCTACACAAGTCATCCACTGCATTTCACTTTTGGCAACATTTGTTGCTGTTCCACTCCCAGTACTGCCTTAGGACAGCCCCAGAATTTAACCAAAGGAATGAATTTTCAACCCCACAGTACTAAGAGACAATCAAAACAGCATCATCATCTACATTTTAAAATCAAATAATAGCTAGGTTTCAGTTATTAAGACAAAATTAAGGAATATAAAAATCTTTAACATCCACAGACTGATAGATTAAAACCATTTACACCCAGTGACAAAATCTATTTCCTTATGTTGTTTACTGCCAGAATGAAGGAACTGAGTCTTTAGAGTGACTTATTAGAAATATTACCAGTGATTGCATTCAAAAATCAATTTTTGCTGAAAATATCAAAAAACCCACTAATTAAAAAGCTATATTGGCAAAATAAAGCTGGCCTAATAGGATCCTGGAAGAATCAATCACTATAATCATCTTCTGCCATAAACTCTATGGGAAGATTACAAATGTGATGCTTCAAAGGAGGGGAAAATTCTTTTAAAATATAATTTGAACTTTACTCCTGAAATACCAAGAGCATCATGATCCATCACCCACAGTCAGTGCCCAGACCCACAATAAATCAAAGCTACAACTCAATGGTTACAATCAATCTCTTGAGAGCAAACGCTGCTGCCATGTCCAGGGCATGCATTTCAGACTATTCACAATGAAGGTGGGTTGGTAAACAGCAAACAGAAAGCTGAGAGAGAACACACAGGACTAATAAAACCTTACACAGCAACCAATTAAAGCAAACTGAAAAAGGCACAGAGATGCAGGTGAAGCAAAGCTGCACAGCCAAAGGTGTAGGGAGAGTGTGATCCTCAGACACTGGGAATTAAAAGCTTACTCAAAATAATGTTATATACCACTCCATCAGAGGAAGCAAATGACCTTGGAAGAAGTTCTACCTGTGGAAAAGTTATTCAGGTAGAAAAAATGACCAATTACCAGAATATAATTGGTGGCTCTTCTGCAGGAATCTCAAAAACTGAAGGTCCTGGGTATGGATTCTATACAGGAACCAAGTTATTTGCCCATTTTTCAGCTTGAGAAAGGTCTGTTCCAGGCTACTCCTACTTACAAACAAGAATTCAGTTTAAAAAATCAAATCCAGTTAGGCCTATAATAGATTTTAAGTCTAAGGTAAACCTATAGCAAAAGAAAATCTCACTATGCATGTCCAAAAAAACCTACAAGTAACATCACATTAGATAATCAGCCAAGCTAATTCCAGAGACTTTTTAACCAGCATTTTTATGTCTACAGCCATGTATCTTGCTCCTAAAAAGCATTTTGACAGTCTTAGTTGCTGTGTTAAAGAACTACCATAGACAAGGTGCTTTAGACAAATACCTGATGCAAAGACTTTAACAAGATAGATGATTCTATACTTGCATTTTCAAAAAGTAAATCTAAATTCAATAATTGGCATAAATCTTCATCAGAATGTGCTCATATAGTTCAAGCAATCTATTTGAAGTCTTCCACTTCCATGCAATAAATTGTGAGAGGCAAATCATGAAGCATCATTTCAAAGTAGCCTAACCTGCATTCACCACAGAGGCTGAACTTTCAATAGAGGAATTGCTATCATTTCCTGTGAGGAATTAGAATGGCTTTTCTCCAGTAAACTGTAGGTGTCTATTAAACAAAGTTATGGTGGGAAACAGAAGACGAACATTTAAATTCAATGTCAAGAGTTTTCACTTCAATTAAAGCAATTTCCAGTTTAAAGGAAATGAGTATCCAAGAAAGCATTTAAAATTAATCCTTCCCTTCAGAAGTAGCACTAAAATTCAGTTAGGAGTGAAATATGATTATTTTACTTCAAAACTTGTAATGTAGAATAAAAAAAAAAATTCCATTGCGTATTTATTTGGCAGTAGCTCACCAGAGTAAGGCATCAAAGTCCTTAACAGAGTTCTAAAATTCCAATTTCAGCTTTGCTGCTTTCCCTCATAAACTATAGATCAGTGAAATTATGGTGCCAACCTAGTTGTTCTGTATATTTGCTTTCTTCAAATTCCAGGTATAAATACCAGTGAGGAGTACCACTATATTTTAAGGTAGGAAGAAACTGCAAACCCTCTGTCTGCATAAAGGTCATCTTACCCCTTCCTTTTCTAATTCAAAATGAGACATTTGAGAACAGACAAAATACACAGTCCAAACATAATAAGAGGGCTAAATGCCATTTCAATTCTGCCTCCAATTACTGCACACAATAAGCATTAATATTAATAGGAGTTTAGGGAATCCAACCAAACAACAGCCTGAGCATGAAGCTCTCATCATCTTATGAAGGGTTGTCTTGGAAAATTCTGCTTGTCATTTTGACTACAATAAGAGTGTAAAAGAATTTGCTACCCAAAGTGAAACATGCTCATAAATTTAAGCAAATTATCATGTTCTAATAAGACATTTTTCTATAGACAGGCCTTACCATTTCTGACCTGCTCAAATGCTAACCTGTCTTTCAGTATCCTTCCCCTGTGGTATTTCTTTCATCCCCTTCTCTCTGGCTGAACTGCAGAAGCAGTTTCTCCATTCTCTTTCCTGGAGACTTCAATCTCTCTACAGTGGGTCAGCCAAAAAGTAGCTGCTCCTTTCTTCGTAATATTTTTACTGTCCCCTGTCAACACTGTGATTTATTCTCCTATTTTCATGTTGAATATGTTACTCTTTTGAGCTTTTCTAACAGCCACTGCTTTTTCCAGTCCACACAAAATACTGCTTATTTTTCTGCTAAACTCTATCACTCCTGTGACAAAACCTTCAGCAGCACAAGTGACAGTCTGTTAGTTCAATCTTGGAGCAGTGTCCTTCCTCATGCTGCTCCTTCTCTGTTTCCCACTCTACTCTTTTGCAGTGTTATCCTGAATGTGCTACACCAAAACATTTCATCTGCCAGTGTGCAAGTTCCTGATATCTACCCACCTGTACCTTTTCCTGCACTTGCAGGAACTTCTAAATTTAGAAATTTCTAAAACTAGAATTCTATCCTCTCAGACCACAACACTTTCTTTGCATGAGTCTTGCTTACAGAAAAGCCAGAAATCTCTCAGAATTATCATCATTAATTACAGATGCAGATGAAAAAAAGAAAATTAATACAACTCTCTGCATTTAATTTATACACATCTATACACACACAGGCATTCTCTCACCGCATTTTTGTCTTACTTTAAAAAGTTCAAAAGAAAGTCTGGTAAGAATTTTTTAATGTCTGGGAACTCAACAGTGATTTGAGATGAACAAAAGCTACTGCCACCCCAATGCAGGATGAGCACTGTCTGGGATATGCTCCAGTGCACCCCTTCAGCTTCTGCCACTCTTGAGTGCAAAGCTCACAGTGCTTAGACCTGTCCTCAGCAAGGTGGAAACTCAGTAAAAATGCACCTAGGAGAGCACCCAAATCTACAACTCAGAGAAGTTTGCAGAAAGGTAGCACAAAGCCTATTTGACTAATCAAATTGCATTAAATGCACCAAATGAAGGGGATTTTGTGAGATCCTAGCTTTTCAAAAGTTATACGTACCCACTTTGAAAAATAACATAGCAATAAAAGCAATAAAGTCCTCATTTTGAAAACTACACTGTACAATCAAAAAGATCTCTCTGCTAAGGAGAAAACCTGTCAAGGCCTTTAATCTCCCCTCAATCATGTATCATGATTATTTCATTATTTTTTCTATTTTAGATGGAACAGAAAAAATAAAGGGTAAACTGGACCACTTGAAAGACCTATTATCTGCTTTTTATCTTACTGATTTTGGCTCAGTGTGCAATTTCTAGTGGATTTTTCCTGGAAATAGCCCTGCATTGGCAAACTCCTGGAAGAAATTACCACCCCCAGGAGCAGCAGCAGCAGCATCAGTGAGACATGACCCTCACTGAGCTGCTCTGCTCCTTGTAGGCAGCCACAGCCCATCACAACCTCGACCTCTCCCAGTAACAAACTCCCTTCCTGCAGGACCAGATATGAATCTATCAGCAATCCTGGCCCAGGAAGGTTGCTGCTGAGACACCCTGCTCCATGTTCCATTTATACATTTAATAATTTAAAAAAAAAATCTATGAGTTAATATACAGAGCTCACCACTAACTGGAGCCGTTTTAATAAGGCCCCTTAACAGTTGTTTTTAAAACTATTTCTCCTTAAAACTTTTATTTATTTGGAAAAGCCTTGCACACTCCAGGAATTCTGCAACTAACAAATGGTTTGAAATGAAACATTTATGCTATTCTTGTCACCATGGTACCCAACACATCCCAATCATCTATTTCATGATTCCTTCCTGTTTACTTATTTCAAGCATGCTGGTCCAGCATTCATGAAGCAAATTCTTTTTGCTGGCTTAAACATATAATCCTGAAGATTTCAACACTAGCTCACAAACACCTGCCTCTACAGTTTCCACTGATTTGTACATTTAAAAATGAAGGCAGAGTTTTGAAAATGTGAGGCTAATATCACTTGTCTGAGCACATCAGCTCTTACTTCTGGCTATGAAACAGCCTCTGAGCATGCAACCACTTTCCAGCAATGCTGGAAAAACACCCTTTATAGTACATTCTCCTGAAGATAAATAGGACCACACCAAATGATTCAGTAAACAAGTAACACAAATAAAATTAGATTAACCTCTCAGTGCAACATGCTGCATGAGCCTTCTAAACAGATTGTTTTACAGCCTCCATCCCTTCCCCCCATCACTGCACCAACTCAGGATCCTTCAGCCTCTGCCACCCCACAAGTGCAGACTAATGCTCCCTCAGCATATGGCAGACACACAGAGACTAAATCAATCTCCTTTTTCTCCCTGTCTCTCTCCCCAAAATGAGGTCAGACTTATCAGAACAATACCCATTTTTGTCTACAGCACTGACCCATGCAGTGCCTCAGTATCATTTCAAGACAGGGAAGCAGGGCTGTGCAGTCTCCTGTCCCAGCCACCCGTGCACAGAACTGCTCACACCCACACTTTCCTCCATGCACTCCATTCCCTGTGTGGGACTGCCATGCTCCCAATGTGCAGCATGCACAACAGCAGCTCAGGATTCCTTCATCTTTCATATTTTTATGCCCTGTCATAGTAATCATGGAAGGCAGGAACTAGGATAAAGGGAAAAAGGCAATACGTGCAACTTCTGCCAGATTTCTTTCTTTTTAGGCTGGTGGTGAATTTAAAAAAAAAATTTAAAAAGCGTGATTCACTTCCTATTATTCACTGTGAGTTCCATTCAATTACTGCTCAACAGTACATCAGAGCAAGGATAGCTGAGACACAGGGAAAGGTCAGTCTGACCTCTGCTTCTAAGTCTGCCTAACACTTGCTTCCAGATCATTCTGTTCCAAATGCAATAGCAGGAAATGCACACACAAGTGCAGAATGCAACTTTGCAGCTGAGGACCCACTCACTCCATGCAAGAGAGGAGCTGTGAATAAAAACAAAAAGAAAATACAGAGGATATTTGCATGATATCTGCTGTTGGAAATAAATTTGATTTAAGGAGCTTGTCTCCATACAAAACAACCTTTACTATTTTCCTAGCTTGCTTAAATGCAATTTACTGTAGTCTCCAGTACCCAAACTAATAATTTCTATGGTTAAGCATTAGCTTCAATAGCATCCAATGGGTCTTGTAGCACAAAGAACTCACAGAAGAAAAACTAGCAAGATGTGCTGGGGAAGGGGAAAACCAAACCCCCAACTGTATTTTCTATTTCCCTGAGTCCTAGAAGGATCAAACCTTGTGGTGGATCTTCCCAGGCTGGGAAGATGCCAGGGAGAGAAAGTGTCTTGCCTTCCACATAGAACAGTTTAGGTCAGGACTTAGGGGTCAACTTCTGAACAAACTGGGACAGATAAAAATGTCAATGGAGGACTGTGAGGATGACCCCTCAGAGGGAGTCAGAGAACAGATGCACCAAAGCACCAAAAAACATATTTGCAATTTTGCAGTTGTCTCATAAGTACTCATATCTTCCTGTCTTGGGGCAAGGGGGTTGGCTACAAAAATAAGGGTTAAGTTTTTTGTTTTCAGTGGTGAACTAGCACAGAAATCTGGGGATAAAGACTGAAAAATGGAGAGGACCATTTCATCTTGTGGATTTCAGTTTCTGGAGCCTTCTCCAGTCTCCATCAGCATAGTTCCCTCTCTCTCTACTGAATCCCATTCTTACCATGCTCCCTGTCCTTCCAAAGATTCCTGGCCTCCCAGTCTTGCCTCCTGGTCCTGCTCCTTCTGTATCTTCACTTTCATTCAGGTCCCAAACCACCTCTGTCCCATGGCTCACTGAGACTCTCAAGCCAAAATACAGAACTAAAATTGGTACTGTTAACTCTGTGTAAGGCAAACCTGCTTCTCAAGGAAAGAAACTGGTTGTGTTATCATGATAGATCATATTCTTCGATGCTCTGACAGCATTCAGATTTTGGGCAGGACAGATGCAAGAACAATGCTGGTTTCAGACAGAAGAAGAAGACAAGCACATACCATTTGACAGCTACAAATGATGGATATAGTTTTGTGAGCTCTGCCCTCATCTGTTTTCATGCACGTGTGCTAATTCTCCTTTGGAGTTAGCAGGCAGCCTCCATAAGAAGAATAATAATACACTTGAGGCAATCAGAGAAGAAGTTCCTCTGTTTTGACAAGACTGTGTGTCTATGTTGTCTTTTGTAAAATGTCTTCACAGCTGGATTCAAATTACATTGCCTATAAGGCACCCACCTTCCCAAGCACACAAAGTGTATTTCAGTGTGCACCTGGATTAAAACAAAAATTGAAAAGTCCTTTTTGCACTGCACAGAATGGGAGGCTCTGTTAGCAGGAGCAGCTCTCCAGCTCAGAGGCTGGGCAGGTCATGATTGACCAGATGTCTATTAGGAAATGGCATTTGTCTACCCTGCCCACTCTGAAGGCTGCAGCACAAAGCAGCCAAAACTCTCCCCTCCAAAGACAAAATCCATCAATTCCATTCCACAGCATCCTCCTCCAGCCTCACTGAGTTTATCAAAATGCCTCTTGTGTTTGGCAGGTTGGTGTACAAACCAGCACACATATATTAGAGACTAATGACAGTTCAAGGGGAACATAAATAACAATTTCACCTAAAAGGTACTTAAGGGTTCTAGCATTCCCCAAGCATTTAACCACGGTTTGGCTCTTAAATTATTAATATTGCATAGGACATTTGTAAAACAATTGTATCTGATTTAAGAGGCAAGCTGCAATCTGCTGCTGCTGATTCCCTCCCCTGTAGTTACACTCCTGTATTTTGACACAGTCATTATTTTAGCTCTAACCAATGATAGGACCAAGTGACATCTATGACTTCAGGTGAGGAATTTTTAACAGCAGCCACTCATTACAGCAGCAAAAAGTTTGGAAAAGAGTGAGAGGAATTTTTTCTCCCCACATTCCAACCTATTTTAATGCTTCAACCCACTTAGTCCTGATCTTGATCCTGAATTTCACATTAACCCACAGTGTCAAAGTGCAGCTGCTGCACTGTGCCAGGCTGCAGTGCAAGATTAGAGGCAGCTACTGAGCTTCAAGTGACTGTTTTGAAAGTCATGACTTCGATCAGTGCTCCTCAAATCTCAGCTAGGAAAAGCCAAAACGACAGCATTCAAAGATTAAAGATTTCCACTTAAAAAATACAGCATAAAATGCTCTAGCACAAGCTGCTACTGTGCTGTTCTCCATGCCTCAGTTTTGATCCACAAGGTTCATTTTGTACAAAGTTCTTTATGCAACTCAGTTAAGGGTCCAACATATATTCAGTTCCAGGTTAATTTCTACTATGAGGTTTTTAACTAAAAGCAAAACTCACATGGATGATTAAATCTGTGTTCACATACTTCAAATAATAGTGTTTACCACTGCCTTGTAAGGACAAGAAGCTAGCCAGTTGATAATAGAATGCTCAGTGCTGCAAATGAAAATTTAAAAGCACTCATACATCAAAGAGTTGTATCTTATTTCTAAAATAACAAAAGTACTTAGACCAGATACGTGAACATTTGAAGAATATGTAATTTTCTAATTCACACCAGTTGTTTAAAGTAGTCAGAGCCAGCAGAGCCAGCAATCCACTTCAGCAGTAAAAACTGCTACAGAAATCTTTACAAGCTGTTACAAACTGGCCTAATTATCAGAAGATTCCTGTATACTATTTGGATGAATCAAAGATAGATAAATGTTTAACCCAAGGTTTTCATAGGGCATTAAAGCACTATTTACCAACAAGTTGGATGTAAATGACCCCCAAAAAATCAGAAAAAGGAAGGAAAAAACCCAAACACTTAGAAAACATCAGCAGGAAGAAACTCAAAGGCAACTGTATGTATTTACAGACTCTCAGGTGTTTTTAATATTAAAACCAAACAGAGCTGAAAGTAAATTGAAAGGGTCTTAACTTCTTAGACACCAGCAAAATATATAAGACTTTATTGAATTACTTACACAGCACTGCCTCATGGAGTAGATCCCTACATGTCACTGATTTTTTAGTTAAATAGCTTCAAAGTCAAACCAGTGGTGAGAATTTCGGTTCACCTCTGAGGGCCAAACCCAGCTGAACAAGCAGAGAAGTGAAACAAAACCAAATAAAATCACCTTCTATGTCTGGAACTACCTCACAAAATGAAACAACACTCTCCTTGGTAGATGCATACATTTCACATCAAATTAGATCTCTGCACAGTCTGTCTGATTCCATGTTTCAGTATTTAGGAAAGCAGTATATAAATATTTAGCACATTTGGAAAACATACGTCAAATTTTGTGAAATGTGTTTAGAGAGCTTAAACAAACAATACTGGTCATAAGTTTTGGTTTGCTTTATTCAAGTCAACGTGTTCCTCTCCACACCCCACCAATTATACATCATCCAGATTGCTTGTGTTTGCTCACACACATTTCTGCACATGTATATGCAAATGCCTAAATGGAAGTTTGTGCTATATTCAGTGGGTTTGTGATTCTGTGACAAATGCTTCTAATCACAGTTATTACCATTATTTATTACTCAGTTCATACCCCAGGTGTGCTTGGTGCCTTACAGGCAAACAAGACAGATGTCAGAGCTAGACAGCTGCCTGCACCAGCCTTCACACTGCTGAGGAAACAGCAAGCACTGACACTGACAGGAGTGACAGTGTGAGGATCTCTGCAGTGAGCACAAAGATATGTACATAAAACTAAATGCAATTTTAACAAACTAACCTTGTTCCACAGCCCACTTCACCTGCTCAGTTACTACAGCAAATACTTGCAATGTTCTAAAGGGAGCAGGTGGTGGTGGCTCATTCAGGTAGGACTTCCACTTTCCACACCCCACCCTGTAACTCAGAATTCCAGTTTTTCAGTCACAGAAGTTCCAGTGATGTAACTGTGATGGAGCCATGCAAATTGTGGTCAGACCGAAAAACCAGAGGAATATCCACTAGTCTGTTTGTTCTTTAGAGGTGTCAAAATTGGACATCTGGTTTAACAGGTGCAGTAAGATTTTGTTAAATGTCTTTTAGTAATGACCAGTCCCTGGCAGGAAGCTCTGTCTTCATATGACACCTGACTTTGGGAGCATCCCTGGGTGCCCTGTAAGAAGGCCTTGTGTCTTCTCCTCCTATCCATTCAGCCTCAGGGAACAGACTCCCACATTATCTGAAGACACCCCAGAACTCTGGAAAAGAGTGGGTGTGGTTTGACTTATGGCTCTTCCCCAAGTCCAGCAGCCAAGAACAGGAGCTTAGAGTGAAGGCTGAGCTGCACAGTAGGAAATGCACAGAGCACTCACTCACACACTCACCCCGCTGTGGGCAGTGCAGCACCACACCTTCCTGCAGGAACAGACATCCCCAAGGGCCTTTGCTTTCAGTATCTCTTCAGAAAATGAACACAAAGAGCCAAGTAGGCAAGCATATGCCACTTTTCAATGCAATAATTTATATTCTTCTCCACATTATCACTAATGACAACACAAAGCTCTAACATAGTCTACCCTCACTATTAAAAGACATACAGAACATTATCAACCATATATTTCTAAAAATAACCAATAGAGTACATCTCACCCTCCTTTTAATTTAACAAGTGATCAAAAAACATTGTGGGAATGGGGTTTTTTGGGCGTTTTTTCTCTGTTTTGTTTTCCTCAGTGTGAATCTAGCATGGTACTTTCTTACCTCCACAGGTTCTCCTTCTATTGTGGTTATTAGAAAACCAGTGTTTGGGTAGGTTATCTCTTCTTTCTTTGTTTAATACCTTACAATGTTGTTTCCAATAAGAATTCAAAATAAAAATAAAATTTTATTGGACTGTAATATAAAAATCTTCCAATAAAGTGTCCTTGCCTGAGGCTAAGCATTTACTGGGCTTTTATTCCCCTCCAGATTTTTACAAGATACCTGCTCAGCCTCTGTCAAAATCACACCAGTGATCACACCATCACAACAGCTGATGGCCAAGATTAATTCCTTTGTTTCTGGTAGCTGGACAACTCTTGGATTTAAATGGGTTGTGGTGTGCAAGTGATCTATAAAATTACTTTGTAGCAGTATTATTAAGTTGGAAAAGTTTCAAATGCCAATGTCCCCTTCTGTATTCCTTCCTAGTTGGAACTGTTATTTCCAAACATATCTTTCCTTTTTGGAATGATGAGCAGGTCAGATTTGGAAGGATGCATTCTTTTTATTTCTTTCCCTGAGACTGAACAAGGTAGTGAGCCAGCCAGCATCCTTGTGCACTGTGTCTTCTGAACAGAACACACACCAGTGCAAGGATGTAGCATTCCCCTGAAGAACAAGACAAAAGAAGGAAAGAAAAAAGCTGATGTTAGGTCTGTCATGTTTGCCATTTTCTAACTTGAATGGCTGTAATAAACCTCTTGCTATTTAACATTCTACAGCTGGAAATATTTGACACTTGTCCCTTGTTGTTTGAAAGAATCCCCTTATATTCTGTTGTTTCTGTCTATGATCCATGCAATTAAATTTCCAGTGGAAGCTACTTTGAGAACTGGAAGAATTTGCTTTTACTTTAAGCCTTTAACTGCTCTGCATGCCCCAGTGCAGTGCCCAGACCTACATGAACTCCATGCCCTTCCCTACCTACCAAGGGTGTAGAGACTCATAAAAAGTTCTGTGGAGACAGGCCAGCATCACATTATGCTGCCCAAGGTGAACACAGTAGTTCTACTGCACACAGTGGCAGGACTGTTTATTTAGGATTGCCACATTTCCACTTGCACAGCCATCACCAGAAGAGGCACAGAAAAACTCTTGGTTTGTATCTTTGAAACATTACTACCAACTTTATCAGGAGTGATGACAAAAAAAGCCTGGAGTTGCTCAGAGCCCAAAATTCAAATGATTTTCTGAAGATACTTGGAGATTCATTGAAATATTATGGGAAAATCCAGAGCACCTCAAAGAATTAAGAAACTATGCAATCACATCTAAGAACTAAATAGTGCTATTGCTTGGAAATTTTGCTTATGGATCTCATTCAGCATTTTCAGTAGTCTCTAAAATTAATTTCCACACAAAAGAAAAATCAAAACAAGTAAAAACAAAACATAAAAAAAGCCAACAGAAAAATAAAGGCTAATTAACTATCCCCATCTGTTCCCCATCTTTAACTGAAGCTTTTGATTGCCAGACCCTTTAGAAGCAATTCAAACATCTGCAAATTGGTGTCTCACAACATTTGAGACAAAATACAGGGTCTGCAAGTGGCCCCCCCCTGCCTGTTTTGTGGTGACCTAATGGAAAATGGGGTAGGTGGCCAATGTAGACACCCCAGATATCTAAAACCAGCTATTTTTCAGTACAGAGAAACTATCTCCTATCTTCACAGGTTGTACAAAACCAGTTCAACAGAACCTCAGTTCACAGAGCCATAAATGACAAAACTCCACTCTACGTGTCACAGCTTGATTAAATAGTGGTGTTAATCATGCACTCAAAGCACTCTCTAATTTAAGGGTCCATGGAAATCCAAATTAAGATGGTGATGGAAAAAACATTCTGGCATTAATAATTTAAAGTAAGGGATAATTAGTGCTCTCCAATTACTTTCAGAATAACATAATTTTTTCTATACTTAGAAAATAAATTATTGGGAATGTATGAATTTACTTATTTTGGTCTCAAAATGAACTAACTTTATGCAAAATTTGTAAGTTACAAAGAGTCAATCCCCACTTGCTGCCTCTCTGGGAAAAACCAATTTGTCAAATGTTCAGACTTTCAGGGTTTCATCAGATTCTGAAGCAGAAAAATCTCTCCCATCACAGAGGGATGTGAAGCAAAGTTGCCATTCTTTGATTCATTGCTCTTTAACAGCAGAAGAAGTACTGGAAGGTGAAGAAGAAAAGTTGGAAAACAAGTCCAAGTACAGTAACTATCGCATGGTTTCCACCTCTACAGATGCATCTCTCCTCTTTTTTTTCCCCCTATGTGATGCAGACCTAAAGAACATTTCTTTCTAAAGAAAGACCATGTTCTTGATCAGTGAAGAAGAGGAAAGGAGTACATTCTAGACTGGCTGATAGCCCAGCTAACAGAAAGAAAACAAAATGCCAGATTGTCTTGAAGCCATGCACTCCTGAATGCCCAGGGTCTGAACATTAGGACCTAATCCATCACTATCTTCAGTCCTTTGCTAATCATTTCATTTCATTGAAAAGCCTCTTGGAACCAAAAATTAAGGGTTTTCTTTCCAGCAGAGTCATTTTTCATTTGTATACTTTGATGACTACTTGCTTAATGAATCAAATCTGACTTAAAAAGAACAACTGTTGTTCTGTTCACTTTTTTTCTGGTACCTCTGTAGCCCTCACTCCTGACAGAAAGGTAACTACAACCTCTTCATCTGCACACATGCACAACATGAGGGCAGAAATGTATAGCCCTGAGTCTGGAGGTTGAACCCTGCTGGTCACAGAGCAAAATAATCAAGCTTTTTGATAGTCTGAGCAGACACTTGAAAGTAATTCAAATACACCAAGAATTTGGCATTTTTCATGTTTTACTATTTTCAGCTGGGTCACTTTTATAATCTAATCAGCTAAACTTTGTCTTCTGAAATAGTTTTCAGAATAAGAGCTACATAGTTCTCTATATTCATTCCATGAGACAAGCCATGTGTCAGCCCAGAGTATCTGTGGATAATGGGGGATGAATTGCTGCCAGGCTGAAGGTGGAGCTGCCCTGTGTGGCAGTGTCAGAATGGTCTAAAGGGCAGCACATGGAAGAGGGGCCCCCTCACAGCTGGGCTGGCTCACCTAAAGGGTCTTTTACAGCATAAAAGACTCCATAATACTAATATTGCCAATATACTCTAACTCTGACCTCAAAAATTCTGGCATGCCAGGCTCCTAATTCTCGTGGAGTGACTTTCATGCAAATTTGTGATGACTTTTAAGCAGTTTGGGATAGATGAAAGATGTTTGATTGACAGTGATGTCAATGTTTTGCAGCAGACCTGCAGGGGACACTGGCAGAGGAATTGTAGCTGGAGCAGCATGAAGACTGTCTCATTTGCTCAGATAAGCTTATTTCTGGGACAAAAGATTAGTTCCCTCTAATGCCCCATACTGGTTTCTCTAAACCAGGATTTGGGAGGTATTAGCCACTATGTAAATAGCCCAGCAGATTTTAACTCACCATGTTAGTGGATGTAGAAGACACACTGCCCTACCTACACTGAAAAAGGCAAAGGGAGAGTAATTCACATTAACCTGTCTCTTCCAAATCCTAGACAACCTAATTCAGAGTTTTCATGATAATGGCTGGGCAGAGAGCTGTCCACCAGAAAGGTAACTTTCCATCCAGTCATCTTGCATTTTTACAGCAACAATTGCTACCAATGCATTTCAGTATAATAAAAAAAAAATGAGTTCATAAAGAAAAACCCTCCCCAATTTGCAATTCAAAAAGTATATATTGTGAGTATATAAAAATGCATTAACACAAATCAAATCATGCAGACTAAAGCATTATTAATAATGGCAGCATATTTTCTGGTGATTTTTCTGGTTTAAAATTCACAAACCTGTTCCACCTGCTCATCTCCAAAGTCAATATAACTGAATTTTTTCTCCATATACTTCACTAGAGAAATTCTCTTCATTCTAATGAAAAAAAACCTGGTAGATGCCTTTCAAAAACTGGTAGATGCCTTTCAGCAAATGCACTGATAATAGAATCTTCTTCTTAAAGCATGAGTTTCAGTTTAGTGGGGTTCTTTTACCACTGATTTTTATCCTTTAAAATGCATTGATTTCTTTTTTTTTGCTGACCTTTACAGTATAAATGTCACTGCCAGATAAAATAATTGAATCCAGTAATCTATGCACAGACTGGAAAAAACCTATGACTGATTTCAACATGATACATCACAGTCTAATAAGAATCCAGCTGTATTTCTTTGACAGACAAGTTCCTTTCCCTTAGTCTGATTCAGGTGGTATATGAAACACAAACTTTATAGTGGGGAAACATTCTGAGAGTGACACTGGTTGCTAGTTGCCATGGAAATAATAAATAATGAACGTGGCAGACAGTGCCCTCTCTGCAGTGCACAGGTAACTGCATGCAGCACACCATTCCCACCACGATGCAGCAGCAAGGGAAGGGACCAGCATCTGATTTTTATGAGACAAGCACTAAACAAACTGAAGCCCACATTGCCACCAGTCAGACAAAGAAAAAGCTGTTTTCATTTTCTGTAGGCATCTAAATTTAATACCTGTGCAATTCCATTCCTCTAACTCACCTCATTAGCACATAACATGGATGAAGCCATGAGATCTCTCTCCTGCCACGTATTTACCTGGCAATGTCTTATTTCCAGCTACCAGATTAGGCCTTTAAATAATTAGATTCTTGAGCACAAGCCCTATTTTTGGTGTGCTTTCTGCAAAGGGCTTTATGGAAATAATGAGTTTGTCTATTCACTGTACAGTCACTGAAGTATCTACACATCTCAGCAGGAGTGAAAGCAACTTCTCAGCCTGCTTGCACCTCTGTCAAGCTTCATTTTTATTGCTTTGGGTCCAGCCCCTCCCCATCCCCTCTGCCAAGGGTGCTCCACTGCAGTGAAAAGTAGGCAGGATACCTCGACCCAAAGAGACAAAGCACAAACACTCATTTTAACCCATCAGGAGGCAAAGCTCCAGTCTGAAAAAAGGGACAAGTGATTACAAGTACAAAGCATGCAGTTTCCTCTTTTCCAGGGCATGGCAGCAGCCCCAGGCCTGCAGCCACTGGAGTGTGCCCTGCTCCTCTGGGCAATGGGGAACAATCCAGCACCCAAAGTCACAGCACTGGCTGTGCCTCTCAGAAAGTGTGAGTTTGGGACCCCAAAACAAGCCTAAGCTGACATGGGCCCAAATGCCCAGTTCTGGGAAGACAGGGACATTCTGGGCATGTGCTAGAAGGGAACATTTTGTGCCTGGGAAACTGGGGAAAACATTGAGAGTTTTCAGTGTGTATTCCTGATAGAGCAGCTATTCTACTTGTGTTGACTCCATCCAGTCAAGAGATTTCTACTCAGGCTTTAAAAATACCAAAAAACATTGGAGTTAAGGCTGGAACCTTATTTATCTGCTTCATTGGCTTGGTTATGAGCTTAACTGGAGCTTTATGAATGATGTCAGTCCTTCCTGGAGAAGGCAGAGAGGTTGTACAGGGTGTTCAGTTGGAGCAGCTGCTTTTTCAATCAAGAGATACTTAATTAAGCAGAGACGAGAAATGAAGAATACATAATGTGCTGAAACAGGCTAGCTAAGGGTTTTAGCCAGGCATGGGGGGAAAAAAAGTGAGCTTGCAAGAAAAATACACCCACCTATCTTTTGTTTTAAGCTGGTTTCTAACAGAAACCTGTGAGTGCTGTGAAACAAGTTTGAAGTACAACAATCAAGAAATAAGGAAGAACACTTCTGGGAAAAACAGTCTAGTGCACTGTGATCAGGAATGTCTGCTCCATGAAATTTCAGGACAACAATTAATGTTTACTTCCACAAATATACAGCTCTTTAAAGCAAATGAAGCATGAAGGAAACCCAATTGCACTAAGCACAGGAATGCTCTGAACATACAACAAAAGTCAGTGAACTCGCTGTGTGATAGTGTCATGCTCTGTACGTCCTACCAAATTATGAGCTTGTTTAAATCTATTATCACTTTTTAAACACCCTTTTCTATGTTTAATTCCATTGATACATGAGGAGAACTCTCTTCTCATTCTTAATGAATTCAGCAGTTTTACTGTTACAGATGAAATGCCTACAGACTCCCAGAGCCCAGGCAGGCAAGAAATCAAATGATCGCAGTAGGTGCAGCAGGCTCTCATCTGCCTCTGGGCATTCACAAGCCTCTTATCACTGGAAATGCCTGCTTGAGGTCACACCAGAGTAGAGTTAAATCCTGCATTTTCATCTCAAACCCACCTAATCTGGGCTCACACATGGCATGCAGTTCCTCCTCTGTCATGGTGGCTTAGGTGTGCTTTTGGGGACATTAGCATGGGCTGTGACATGTGAACTGAAAACACAGGTGGCAATTATGGCTCATCCCCACAAACTGCTCAGATTTGTTTATACTGATGGGGTGCTCAGCTCCATTTACATTTTAGTCCCCTAAAGCTAAAAAAAAAACAACTCTAGCTACACTGTAACCTACATTGGACCATTCCACAAAAAGAAATAGAGCAACACCTGAAGCCTTAGTCTCCCATACAGGAAACAGGCATAACCAAGCAAAGAGAACTTTCAAAAAGGGTGAGCCTGTAAGTAAATTGACGTAGGAAAATATTTAAAACTATATTATTTTTTATATTATTTTTGCCATGACCTTTCTGTATCTTCAACATAAAAGAACATTTTAATATAGACTATCTGCTGCTCTACAGAGCTGACATAAAAAGCCTGTCTGTGGCTTTTTAAAATGTTTTATACATCATAGACTTAAACCATATTACCACTGTTTCCAGAAAAATTAACATCTGGACTGCCTCTGCCTGTATAGTGATCATTCACTAATGCACAGTTGCCAAAATTTCTTTCTCTACTGTAAAAACTGGAAGAAAAAAATAAACCTCAAGAAGAATAGGGAAGAATAGATACATCACTTGTTTCAAGTTTTTAATATCTGTTCCAAAATCACCAGCAAGGTAGTCAGTCCAGACTGTTTTGACAACGTCAAAATCCCAAATTTACCACCCCAAGATTGTCTACACACATTCAGCTCATATTCACCCCTCAGAGCTGACTTCTCCTGAATAATTTCAGGTATTTCTAAGTCTATTTCACATCTCACAGTTCTCTTGTAGATGAGATCTCTCAGTTTCAGTGCCAATCAATGGCTTTAATTGTTCAGACTATGAAGAGAACCATAAAACTAACATGAACAGCTGAGAACCCATGGAACTGATAAAATCACTTTGATGTAATGGTGAGTAACCATTGCTGAACCTCTCCAGAGGAACTGGGCAGGGAGGGATGGGTTCATCACATGTAATTCCACTGAGTATTACAGATGAAATACCTGTCAGCCTTAGCAAGCAGCAGCTCCCTGTGTAGCTGACTTTCCTGAAGGAATCTGCAAAGGCACACAGAGGTCCCAGTGCTTTGCTGCTCCTCTCCCCCAGCCAGCACCTCAGAGCCCAGCTGGATGATGCTGAAAGCTGGGCTGAAATGTGCACCTGCCTAGTGCAAGGAGCATCACTGGTTTGCCTGCAGGGTACTGTCCACAGGCTGGGCTACTGTGAGCCAAAGGATGAGCACCAGGAGCCCCAAGGAAACACAGGGAGGTTTTTACATTCACCAGGAAAGCAGGAGCTAATAGCAACAGGCTAAATGATGGCCTAAGTGAAGCCTAAGTGAGTTCTGCCATCTTTCCCCCACAGTGTGAATGCATTTCTGATGTGACCTACACCACCACCTGTGTTTCAGAGCTTCTCAAAGGGAGTGGCTGCAGAGATGCACAGTGGGTTTTACACAACCAGAGGAGTACATTGGGTGCTGACAAGCACAAATGCTGCAGTCAATATTCACTGAGGAACATTCCTCCAAGCATACACCTAATAAAAATGTAGAGACCTACAGAAAGATTGCACAGCTGTCTGAAAATTCCCTGGTTCTCTGTCATGGCCCTGCCTCACTGTTTTTAGCCATGGATGCAGCAAAAACCTACAATGTCACACCACCCTCTGGTTACTCACTGGCAGGGACATCCCCAAGGTATTTTCTCTCTTTGTTTTTCCTAATATCAATATTATCCTTTTCAGCTTTGTGACTTTGTGCAGTCTGTATTTCTAGTCTCAACCATCTAAGAATAAGGACTACAAAATCTGCTTATTGGAAAAACACAGATAGTTGTGGGAGACATGCAAAATTATTTCTACTTTTAGCCTATCTCACAGATAGATTTCCTAGCATTGAGGTTATTCACTTCCCTAAAAATCATATCTCACAGGAGATATTCATGTTAGATAAACAAGCAAATAAGAGTTACAGCAATCACATTCTGTTATAACTCCTGGAGTTGGAATGGAAAGAGAAAGAACCAAATAGCACAATATCCTTGATGAATCCACAGAGCTTGACAATACACTGCTGACAAGACAGGAGACTTTGAAAAGACCAAAACAATTCCTTTGATGGTAACAACCTGAATTTTACTGAATCCTCAACACTCCATCCCAAATGGTTGCTTTTAAAATGCATTAAAATTTATTGCAATAATGCCTTGCTGCCCATTCCTGTGCTTATAAAGCACAGAGCAGTCATCTAAATCTCCCATGATAACATCTTCAAGACAGGAGCTTATCAGCAGTACAGAGAAGGAAAAATCCCGTGGGTTGGGATTACACTTTTGATTATAAATTTCCTGAGAGAAAGATGTCATCAATCTACATTCTTTATGAACTCCACCACATGAAAGTACTCTTTTATTCTAATAATAGCTATCAGGTTTTGTGCAAGCAGCACCTGCAACACCTCTCCCACGTGGAAAAGAAAGAGTTGTTACATACAACCCCACAAAAGAAAGTCAGTCAGCATTATTTTTTTGTCATGAAGCTGGTTTATTTTTATTTTTCCATTGTCATCAGCATACCAGCTGTTACACATCCCTTTAAGGAAGATTAGCGATTAATAGCCCTGTTTTCAAAATATATTGGAGTACTTGCTTCCTTTCTCTATAATACATATATCCTAACACAGGAAAAAAAAGGAAGGCCTTTTTCTGGACATCTCACAAAACAGGTGATGGAAAAAGTTCATCAGGATCTTCCCAGGCACTTTTGTTAGAAATATTTCAGTTCCACATTTTCCATCCTGGCTCCCATTCAGCTCTTCTGTAGAGAGCAAAGGTCACCATAAAAATTACAAGTGACTGAGAGCAGGAGAGAGCTCAGGAGCCCCAGGAGGAGCCCAGCTGCCTGTTTCAGGGGCTGGGCAGGTGCCTCAGCCTGGCTTTTGAGGCAGGAATGGGTAGTGCACACAGTGAGGGCTGCTCAGATACCCACTAACTCCCAAAATTCTGCATTATAAAAACACACCATGCCTCCCCTCATGCTAAAGTCAGTAAAGAAAAGAAGACTGGTTCCAGAAAGACCCCTCAGCCCTCTGACCCATGCATATCACTTTCAGCACAACAGGTTACCCCTTCCTCTCGAGCCACTGATGCCATTCCTGTATCAGCCCCCTTCAAAAACAACAATTTTCCACATGACATTGCACAGAAAACTTTGCCAAAACACAGCTGTACCTAAGCAATTAGTGGGCTCACCAAGGAAAGATCTCAAGCTAGTACACAATGCCTTCAGAAATGTGATTATAAATAGTATGCTCCCCCCCCTTCAAATTCTCTCTTTTTGATGTAGAGTTATAAAGCCTGCCCTTCTCTGGATTACTATTTCCCTCTCCCCTCTGCCTCTCCACCACAAACTTCTAAAGCAATTATTCATCCAGGTTAATGTGTGCATGTATTGTTTCCTTAAAGAATTATCCTACTTCCTTCATGTTAAAGTTCTTGAGCTGTTCAGTTCAGCAGCATTTGAGAATTACAACCTTCACTTTCTCAGAATTACACCTTCAATTATTATTTTTATTTTTGCTTGCTGTCCAAGCTTCTTTCTTTGCCTAATTCCTTTGTAATATATTTTCTATTGCCAGATGAAAATCTGAAGTATTTTGATGGCCCAGGGCACATATAAGTAATGTCATCTTTCTTGGGATAAAATACACAATATGGTTGTGTCTACTGACTTTCATTTTGGGTGGACCTCAGAGAACCAAACACCCTACACCTGCTTGACCTTGACATGGCCAAGAAAAAGTGAAAAATACAAAGACAGGAGAATGAGACCATGTCTTGCTTTAAACTAAGATGAAGATCAGAGAAAACTTAGGGAGGAGATTGGTGATTGTGTAAGCTCTGGGCTCAGGGCCAACCACCAGTTAAATCTGTGCCCTGGGCTTGAGTTGGCCAGGCCAGAAATAGTGATGCTATTCTCAGGAAGGTGCAGCTGGCTTCTCTGCTGTGACTCTGGTCACCAGCAGATTGCAAGAGGGGACTCACACAATTAGCACAATAGGCTGAGCAAGGATGCTCAGCACAAGGATACCTCAGTTTGTGCACTTGAACAGCAAACCTCAGGCTTCAGTTTCCTTCCAGTAATCTCCAGGTAGTGACACTCCCAGTGGTACTTCAAAAAAAGTTTTGTGTTGAATCAATATATGGTCAAAGCCAGTTTTCATTTCTTTCTTTGATACTTTGATTATATGCAAAAGTGTTTTAAAAGAGATTGAACTACAGGACTTAGTGCTTCCTCTCTGCTGTCCTCGAGAAAAATTCAGTTACTTCTTTTTATCAGGATCTTTGCAAAATGCTTTCAAAACAAATCCACACTATGCATTAATGCTGCTTATTAAATTAGGCTTTAAAGAAATATGTTATAGTAGATATTCTAGTATTTTACAAAATAACTCTTAACAAAAAGTATCATAGAGTTTTTAGTGTGTCCACTCAAAGTGTCACCTGACAAGTCAGATGATTCTCAAACATGAGGAAGATAAAACTCTCCCCTTCCCCCCACCATAAGAATAAACTCAGTACTTCTACTGTAACTTCGATTGCACTTGCTTCTAAATGAGTGTTTACTTAGTTTTTCTACTGCCTTGAGTTATGAAATCTGCATGAAATCACTCTGAAATAATTAATTAAGCTAGCATCAAGAAAGTAATCATACCTGTATAAGTCTGTATTCAAAGCTACAGGTGAAAAGCAGTAATCTAATCCATACTCAGAAGTTTCTGAAGCACTTTCTGAAAAAGCAGTATATGGACATGGCAGGGGAATGCTTAATATCCAACCAAACTATTCTTGACTCATGCTTTACTGTGTGCAGATATAAGTGATAAGATACTTGGGAAAAAAGTAATAGCCATTTATCCTTTCAAAAGCACAGTTCCTTCATTCTGTGCAGTTCAGTGCACAGCAACATAACTCACAAGTACAACACTTACCTTGATCTCAGCTAGATCAGTACATCAGCAGCCCAGGAGATCAACACTGACAGTTATCAGGCATCTACATGATGATCATATTTCACAGAGGTGCTCACAAATTATCCCACACATTCTCAACTCCACTCACATTTTCCAGCATGTAGACAGAAATAGCATCATTTCTCTACCTGTACTGCTTTTAGCAAGCTAGGAGGACTTTCAAAGTTGAAATCAAATAATTTGAAGGAGGTCCTAGGACATAAAATACCACTTGCCAAATACTAGGAGCATTACTGCTACAAAATGAAATGCTGTCACAGGAAACCTCTAACACAGCAGATCTGATGCAGCAATCAGCTGGGATGAGAGTCTACTGTAGTACTGCAGTGTGCATTTTACAGGTCTGTCTAGACCAAGACACCTTGAAAAAAATAATGTGTTTAGTGAAAAAGCAGCTTCTGGTATCCTGGATTGCAGTTTTGTTCTCAAGCAGCAATGCAGCAGCATTTTCTCAAAAGATCACACACATACAAGCACCAGATCAGCCCTCCACAAACAGTGCTTTGGAAGATCAGCAAGGGTGTATAGCAGGGGGAGAAGTGACACTGAGAGAAAGGAGCAATTTCTATAAGAAGCCAGCTATGGACTGGCTGGAGCAAGTCCTACAGTGCAGCACTTGTGCACACAAATGTCACTCCTGCTGCAGCTGCTCAGCAGCTGCTGTATCTGCCCTGATGCAGGAAAAGAGAAAAGTGGAATCAAGACAATTAAAAAAAACCAAAACAAAACAAAACAAAAAAAAAAAACTGTAATAGAAAGAAAAATAGCAATGTTAAAGAACATATAAAAAAGAACAGCAGAAATATCACACCAGTTTTTTTCCCATACAGTAAATCTCTTAATTTTGTCATGATAATGGCTACACTAACTCACTGCTTACATATACAAATTGTATATTTTATACATTTTAGCCTTGGGAATTCTCCAGTGCACCTCTATTGGAAGTTTGCTAAATATTTACAAATAGTAATCCAACCACCCCACACCCTTTCCTGACACATTGCTTTTGTGCTTATTTTTCCTCATAAGTAATTTTCTTCACCACAACGAAGGTATCAATCAAGAGACTCTGCTAATAAATCTTTGTGCACAAGATCACTTCTCAGTATAGTTTGTGCAACCCAGGAAAGGACATTTCCACAGTTTCATGAAGAACTTATGTCACTGTAAAAAGGCCATGAAAGGAGCACAGTAATTCATGATAGTGTACAAATTCCAAAGACCATGATGAAAACAACTCCATGGATTTTCAGAAATAATGCTTGCAATAAGCTCAAGAAACAAAAATGCTCTTTTGTGACCTTTGCACGACTCATTTGCTTTTACACACAGTAAAAGAACCACAATTAGTGGCTCCTGTAAAAGATTTCCAAACTCTTTATTTGAAGCCTCTCACTTTGTGATGAGTTTTATGACAATGTTTCTGCCAATGTCCCTTTCATTTCATTAAAGCTACAAGATCCTGCCACAGTAGCCTGTTTCTCCTTGTGCCATGCTGCCAGATTCAGATGAAAAGAGATGAACACAGAAAAAATTCAATGAAAACACCATTTTTAACAATGCCTTCAGGAATCTTTAAAAGGAGTGCAGCTGCCCTGCCTTGACCAACATGCAGACCCAAACATCAAAGAACAAGAGCAGAGCAGAAAGGAAAGGTCCGAAAATCTGCAATATCTATCAATTCCTCTTCCTTACTAAAACAAGGAAGATAAAAGATGCATTCAGTAAACATGAGAGTTGTGTAGAGGGATTAATGGAAAAAGGCAGAAAGAAGGAATTAAATAGGTGAGAAAGAAAACATTATTGTTTTGGTTTGGTTGCCTTTTTTCTTTTCAGGAGAGAACCAAGTGCAAAGCCTGAAAAGGTTAGACAAAAAAGCAAGAAAAGGAAGTGAGAATCAGACTAGTGACACCATGAGAACCATCTCCCTGAGGCAAATGCAGCTTCTCCTTCATTTGAGACCCTTTGTTTAAGTTGAGTAACTCTCGAAGCAATCTGCTAGAACTCAGTCTGTTACCTAAGTGATATTCAAGATAAAAAATCAAATAATCTTCTCTGGCCTTAAAATACATGAATTTATAAAAGGCTCAGATAAGGAAGGAAGTGAACACAGGTTATAGAACAGGAAGGGCAAAACTTATAGAATGATGTAATACATTGCAAAAAGGGTAAGAAATAAATTCTCACTGTTTTCAAGCTTCAAAATAAATGTGCAACCATACCAGGAACTTTAAATGCCTAATTCTCATCTTCATATATATCTGTACTCTCCAATATAATTCTTTTCCCAACACCTCAAATAAATACCACTAGCTGTATTATTTTAGCTTAAAAAATCAAATCTAAAATGCAGCTTTCCATGACACTCTTCACCTCTTAAAGAAGATATTAAATAGTACCTGGAAGGTTTCAGAGTTTTCCAAATATTTCCTATTTGCAATTAATCATTTCCTAAAGCTCAAGAATATTCCTCTATAGAGAGAACAAACAACTCTGAACAAATTCAAGTTCTCAGAAAACAGGCTTAGGCCTTTGTATTTGTAAATTTAGCTGGTATTTTTATGGCAGTGGATTTTTCCAGTCCAAGTTTGCAATTACACAGCTATTTTGCCTGAGAATCCATTGCACACACGATTACAATTTTCATGACAGAAAATTTATATTTAATATAAAAAGACATAACCCAGTGGCAGAGACTTCAAGCACACAAAATAGCAATAAAGTAGCTATTACTAGCACTGAGAGTTGCCTCAGAACATTTCATGTTTCGCAGTTAATGTGAGTTTAAATTTATGCTTGAATATTTATCTCTTGTAAAGTTACACTACAGCTACTGTGTGAGTCAATGCTCATTTTTCTACCATCTTTTTACACTGAGTCTCCTTGTGTGATGTTTTGTCTAACAAAGTAAAGCAACAAAACAAAGATGGAAAAAAGATGCACTGGTAGAAACACAAACACTGAATGTGCAACTGAGATTTGCAGAACTGCACATTTAGTTAGACATGCAGCACCTGTTACTCAAACATAAGGCAAAGATCAAAACATTAGAGTAAAGTAGTTGGCACACAATAATATTCTTATATTTTAGAGGCACAACTGCATCATTTGAGTTCACTTCAACTCACAGAACTCCCAAGACAGCCATTGATGTTGTTATTCCATGTGTTACCTCTGCTACTTGTATTTGAAGTTCAATATTGGCATGTTGAAAATTAGGCACTAAGCAATGAAACAACATTTTAATGTTCAAATCACCTTATTCACAAAAACTACTTTTCTTTGTTAAATATCACTGCCATAGTGTGATAGAAATTCTTTAAATGTATTACTTAAATTGTTGAAAGGCTTAGCAAAGAATTTAAGGAAAATATTACCTGGAGTCTAGGAAAGTATGTCCAATAAAGCAAAACCTCAATATAAATGCACTTCCTCTCAAAGTCATTATGTTAGAACAGAACAAATAATGGTGAAACAAGTAGCACCAAACTGAAATACAATAATTTTCTAAAGAATTTACCATAATGACAAGAGCAGCATACAAGAAAAACACTAGCTCAGTAAATAATACATTTGAAATGACATGAAACATATTTAGAAGCTACCTCAGCAGCAGATTCAAAGCCCCTTGCAGAAGCCTTCCCTGAGTTCTCTTAGCACTGTTCTGTACCAGAGACCTTTTCTCAATCCCATCCCAAGGTGAGAATTGCTGAGAAAGCAGCTTGTTCTCAAAAATTGTGCCACCTACCAGAATGGGAGGGAATTTAGATCCTGAGCACTTGGAAAATGGGCTACTGCCTCAAGGCAGGCTGTATCCAGCCAACTTCTGCCACCTCCCAGCTCTCAGTAGCTGCCCAAATTCTCTGACTGTCCACAGTTCCAAATACCAGCACTCACAGAGTAAGAAACCAGACTGCTGTAAGGGTTAGGTAGGAGCAGATTGCCAGAGAAAGCAGGGATGATGGAAAGAACATTTAAGATTTTCTACTTACCTTCTTGGGTTCCATCACAGAACACCTCAATGATGACCTAACTAACAATGCTCTCCCCACATTATTGAAGAGACTGACTGTGAGAGTGCTCTGAATAAGGTCATGTCATTGCAGCAGCACCACGTGAGTTAAAACCAGGAACTGAAATGTATTTGGTGAAAAGCTCACCAGATCAGTTCCCATCTGAGCATGCCAAAAAATCCCTGTGTCAGATTTCACTGCAAACACTCACTGTGAGTCAAAAGCCTCAAATTTAGGGCACTTTGCATTCTATTTGGGGTAGCTCAGCTCTCTGCTGCATTGCCCAAACTGGAAAAAATCATTAATTTAATCTGCATCATCAAAGTAAATTACCAACAAATCTGATGGGGAATTTGATGCCAACATATTATCTTTAAAAATACCTCCTTGCAGTGTTCAGATGCAGCTACCTGAGCATCCTATTCTTTTGTCTCCTTTCACTGCTAAGATACTCCTTTTAATCTATCAGTACCTAATATTCCTCTCATATTGCCAGAGAAAAATAATTTACTTGAAGACAGAAAAAAAGGTTAAGCAAACATGCACAAATGAATTGTGGGAAATGGAGCAAAGTAGACTCATAAAAAATGAATGCTGATAAAATGATTAAAAGCCCAACAAGTACTACTAGCAAGATGGTAACTTCATCTTAAGGATTCAGTCTCAGTCCTTGAAGGAGCAGTGTTGCTTTCACACACAGTAAAAAAAGACAGGAAAAAACTCCAAGGAATATGGCTTTTCTAAGACTACTCAAAACCCAGCTCAAGGGCCAAGCAATAAACAGTATACTATTTTAAAGGCCACCCAATACACATTGCAGATACTAAAGACATCACATGCAGTCAGCAAAATGTGGAGTGCCCTCCACAAATTGCAAGATCAAGCTGAAAATACGAAAAGCTAACGTGATATGCTTAATACATGCAACAGCTTTAAGGGCACAGTGGAAGATACTGAAATTTGTGTATGCTGAAAATCATCTCCAATTTCCAGCTTCACACTTTCTCTGCTGAGCTGAGCAAGGTTTGATATTGTTTCAGTCTATTGAAAAATGAGCCCACAAGGACATATCCTTTGCTCAATATATCTGCACACATAAGAGCATATTTATACCTTAAGCACACATAATTGTTTTATCCTTAATTTAATAATGAGGGGGGTTGAGGGTTACTGAAGCACTTCAGAAGTATTTTCATGTTTATGTAGAAAAAAGCCACACTTTGTTCAAACTGATAGAGTTTCATATTATCATTATGAGTTCTAAGCTCTCTGAAATCTTATCTAAGGAAGTTATAAACATCTGAGAGAAGTATGATGCCTTGGAAAATGAACTCCTACTTATCTACACCACCTGATGATGGCAGTTTTGTGTGAAGAAATACTGATTATATTTACTCAACCTCTTTCCTGACAACAGTAAAAATACCAGTGAGATTTGGAGGAAAGGCTGGTTTTATTTGTCTGCTTTTGGTTTTGCTTTTGTTTAATTTACAAGTGATTCATCTGCAGTGCTACATTCACGAAGGAATTGTGCAATCTGGATCAGAATTCAGTCTTGCTGGAGAAACAGACTTTGTTGTAGTCAGTCTCAATATAGGTGGCAAATGATCTGGATTTCAAGCTGTTCCTGTCACTAAAGCCCAGGTATCTAAATCATGTGCATTCCAGCAAACTAAATTAAAAAGAAAAAAAGCTATTATTTCCATGCTTAAGCAAAATACCCATATTGAAATTCATAAATTCTTTCACAAGGGGAAAGCAGAAAAAGAAAGGCAGAAGCAGGACACTGAAGTATTTTATCTGCTTTCAATTTGTATATTCACTTTCTTTTAAAATAAACAACATGAAAGCAACAGAGATCTCAGACATGAAATGCAAATTAACCGATTACAAAAGATTTTTATTTCCCAATGCCGACATAAAGCTCCTACTCAACAGACCCCAGAGCACCTGAAAGAAAAATAAAGTCCCAGTTTTCAGGCAGAAAAGTCAACTCACAACAAGACAGAGAGAGGTTAACAACAGGCCAACAGAGGACCCAAGAATAAAACCCAAACCGTTGCTTTATTAAATTACTTCCAGAAAAATATTTTAACCTGGTGTCTTATCAACACAGTATTACAAAGCATTCATTCTACTTTGTTTTATAATCAAAAAGAAATATATGCCTGACATGCAGGATTTTTCTTAAATTGTGGTTAATCACAGTGGATGAGGAGAGGGGAAAAAGTTCCACAAATATTTTCAGCACCATGTCTGCAAATCCACACATGAAAGGACATTATACTCACTTGTAGATACCACCCTTCAAAGTTTGTGTTAAAGTGTCTTTTCTAATCAGTTATGAAAGAGGAGGAAAGTGTTAAAAAGGGTGAAGGAGGGACTTTTAGTAACAGCTCTGCCTCTGGAGGTGAGTGAGTGGCAGCAGCAGCAGCTTGTGCTCACTCCTGGGTGCAGGAATGAAGAGAGAACGAAGGTTTGCCACGACAGGGGTTTGTGGTTTCTGGCCCATTGTATTATCCACCCCACTCAAATAATGAACACATGGGATTACAACTGATGAGTTCCCTAAATACCTGTAGAAGAAAAGACCCTGCTGCTGTGGAAAGCTCAGTGACTTGGGCTGATCCCTGCCCAGAACACTCCAGATTGCTTCTGCAGCTCCCCACTGCAGGCACCCCAACCCCAAAGGAATTGATGCCAACACTTATTTACATCAGAAGTAGTCAGAGGATATAGAAGCCATCCCAATCCCAAAAGAATTGATGCAAACTATTATTTATATCAGAAGTAGAAAGGAATGGGGTGGGTTTCACCTGTTCTCTGTTTCTAGCGACAGAAAATACTCTGCTTCTTATTTTCAAAGAATCCTAAATGTAAAAATATAAGATAAGCTGGCATGAACATACAAAAAAAAAAAGCCCTAGCTCCTAACTTCAATAAACACTAATTTCAAAGTTAACACATTTTACAAATGTGCAAAATCTTTCAAATTATATTAGATTGCAATTTTATGTTAGTAATCACTGAGGCTGGAAAAAAAATTACAGACACTAAAAGAAGACTAAAACTCCTTGGCATTTCTCAGTGATTTTGCATGTCTGTAATATATCATTGTAATTGTATCATAGTTATGCCAAAGACACTCAAGCCTGCTTTTCTATTTGTGGCAATATATCTTGCAAGACAGAATGTAAACTACCAACTTTTGGCTCCAAAGTTATGATTGTCAAATAATTTTTTATACCAGACACTGTCACCCCTGGATATGCCTTCCTGCTCGAGTTACTTGCCTTTGTTTTCTGATTGTTGGGCCACCATTATCCTCAGTCTGGAACAACAGATAGATTTACCACTGGCTTTAAAAAGAACCTTAGAAATAATTAGTCCATAAACTGTCTTTTTATGCAGTCACAGAGTATGTCTTCTCCATCCACCCCATCATATATGCTTGCAAAAAAAGTAAAATATGGGTAATTAACCATTGCAAAAAGCAGAAAGAGAAAACTGAAATAATAACTGGTTTAGGTACAAAGACCCTAGGGAAAACCTTATCAAAGAAAGATAATTATTTGCTCTTTTCCATCACCTTATTCTCAGAGACAATAGATACTTACAATCCATGTCCCTAAAAAAAAGCATAATGTTTCAACCACTGAAACAGCATATTAAAATCAAAGTTAGTTTCCAAGGTAAACACCCCAAACACCAAAGAAATAACTAGGTCGTATTCTGGTAAGAAGCACTACTTCTTTTTATGACAAAAATAAAACTTTTTTTTTAAAGCATTCAGATATAAAGAATATTTAAAGGTTAATCCCACTCCCATGAAAGTATGTATTTGCAAACTTCTCTATCATCCTCCTTTAGAACTTTCCAAGGTATGCACCAAAAAAGGAACCAAAGACTTATTCACTGCAGTCTTTTATTGACAAGACCTTTCTTTCTTTACACAACACCTCTGCCATGCTGCCTAATTTGTCTTCCAATAGCACTCCTTCATTTGGTCTTTTTACTTAAACAATAGCAAAGGAAACATAATTTTTCATTTATTTTCTAATGTTCAGGGCTACAAACTTTCTTTCAGAGTGGTTTATGGGGTTTGGAAGACAGCAGTTCTGTTCTCCCCTGAAGACCAAGTTATTAAACTAAAAATTTTAAAATCTAGATTAAGAATATCTTAATAAGATTTGAAAATATAAAAATATTGGTTTGTCTCTATCAGTCAATGGAAGATACTTGCTGTGTATATGGGCTAAAAACTAGCAGAGCTAAAGTTAAAAAATTTTAAAATAACAATTAAGCCCTTTGATACTATTACAAATAGTGAGGAAATTGAAGCAAACCCCTTGTGACAAGAACTCCTGCATGGTGAAAAGACCAAGATACTGAATTCATCAGTATGACATCATTTATGCACACTTATGGCAGAACATGAGGAGATCAGGTTATCACCAGCAAACAGGCTAAATGCTGCTACCTTTTGTTTCTAAAGCAAAGTAACAATAAAAGCTGAGACGAAGTCAGAAGAAAAACAGTGAAACAGTGCCATGGTGTTTTAAGATACAAAGAAGGAAAGGAGAACTGTGAGATATCAACCATTTGTGGTTGTTATGGTGTTCTGGGTTTGTAGCTTGTTTTTGTTTTAAACTAAGTCAGTAGGAGTTTTGCTTCCTAACAGTGGCAGAATACAATCAGTTTGTTAGCTTGCTGTATATCCTCTCACCAGGGGAGAACAGACCTGACTCTTTGCTGGAGCTGTGCTTGGAAGAGAAGATTGATAAGTTGTGGGAGAAAACAAACCACAATGCAGGCGCCTGTCATATCCAGAAAAATTTCTTGCTTTCGCCATGGGATTCTTTGTACTCCCAATCAGTGGAGGTTTGCTTTGCCCATAAGTCCAGCACTGTTCCTTCTCATAAACTATCACCTGTGGAAGGAGGATCAGAGATGGCAAACCCCATTAGAGTACCACTGTTGTATTCCCAACTGGAATTAAAAGCAGCAGAATATTGTAAAGTCTCT